>NW_024070188.1:45176986-45800656 GCF_014754425.2 Oryx dammah | reverse complement strand
AGAGATCGATATACTTTCAGACAGACAAAAGCAAAAACAAATATGCAAAAAGTAGTTCTTTGCAAGAGAAAAATATATGAAATATTTTCATACTCATACAAAGATTTTGTTATTGTTATTATTATTTACTTTTAAACTAGCAAGTATTGAGTTTGAAATACTGGCCTACATGTTTTATATGTAACTTACAACAATCCTATGTTTTAGATTCTATTATTTAGCAGAATGAAGGTAAAAAAGAGGTCAAGTAAATTATACTGAGTTACTGAATTCATCAGTGGTGGAGTTAGTTCTTTTTTCAATTGGAGTATAATTGCTTTACAATATTGTCTCTGCTGTACAATGAAAGGAATCAACTATATGTATCTTTCCTTCTTGAACCTCTCTCCCACCCCAACCCCCATCCCATCCACCTATGTCCTGAATTCCCTGGGCAGCTTCCCATTAGCCATCTATTTTAAACATGGTAGTGGAGCCAAGATTTGAACCAGACAGACTTGATTATAGAACCAATGTGCTTAATTCCTGTTCTGGGCTGCTGCTTCTTTGTGATACTGAAGGAGGATTGAGTCCAAGTCTGCTTGCTTGCCTTCGACTCTCAACTCTCTCTATACCAAGGCTTCCCAGATGGTTCAGTGGTAGAGAATCTGTCTGCCAATGCAGAAGACATGGGTTCTATCACTGGATCTGAAAGACACCCTGGAGAAAGAAATGGAACCCATTCAGGTATTCCTGGGAAATCACATAGACAGCGGAGCCTGGCCACCTATAGTCCATGGGGTCGCAAAAGAATGATACACGACTTAGCGAACAACCAGCAGCAACAGCAAAGAAAACTTTAGGAAATAAACTTAAAATTCTGCTCACACCTCCTTTTCCAGCTTGCCCACTCTGTTCTTCAGATATGAATGCCTATGACTGTTTAATAAAAGCTGTTTAATAAAAGCCAGCAACATGAAAGAAAATGAACAGGAACAAATTTAATGAATGACTCCACAGGAAAGTGATTATTTAAAATAAAAAGAAAAAAGCATATATATGTGTGTGTGTGTGTGTGTGTGTGTGTTCAGCTATACATGTATATATTCTTTTTCAGATTCTTTTTCCTTATAGGTTATTACAAAATATTGGGCACAAGCTCCTAATTTGTCCCTCCCCTACCCCTTTCCCCTTTGGTTTAACCATAATTTTGTTTTCCATGTCTGTGTGTCTACTTTGAAAATTTAACTTTAATTTTCCCAATTGTAGAATTGAATATTAAATATTTCTCTAATATAGGCATTTCATTCATTTTTTAAAAGATAGTATGTGTGCAATCTATATACTCTAACAATTGAATTGGTTCATTACCTCCTTGCAAAGTGTTCCACACCCATTCCTAATCCTTTTAAGCCCTGCTCTGAATCTGTAGTTGATTTCCAAATGGAAATGTGATCATCATTCCTCTGCTTAAAAATCACTGCTTTAATAAAGTACTCTGTCATAAAAATACATCTCTGCATCATCTGATCTCTGCTCATCTCTCTTTCCTTCTATCTTTTATAACTTTCAGAAAAGTTACAACAATGTCCACTTAATGTAATATTAGCCAGGCGATTGCACCCCACTCCAGTACTCTTGCCTGGAAAATCCCATGGACAGAGGAGCCTGGTAGGCTGTGGTCCATGGGGTCGCAAAGAGTTGGACACGACTGAGAGACTTCCCTTTCACTTTTCACTTTCATGCATTGGAGAAGGAAATGGCAACCCACTCCATTGTTCTTGCCTGGAGAATCCCAGGGATGGGGGAGCCTGATGGGCTGCCGTCTATGGGGTCACACAGAGTCAGACACAGCTGAAGTGACTTAGCAGCAGCAGCCAGGGCACTGAATCCAGGGAAACTTACCCAAGAAGATGTTACAGATCTGTTCCTTCACTTTGGTGGCCATGCACCAAATGTCTTCTATCCTGGAGGCTTTTGCGCTCCAAATGGACATGCTTATTTCAGAGCTCATGTTTAGCTAGAATAACTTAACCAATTCCTAGTGAATCAACAATTTCTGAGGACCCTCACATCCTGTCTAGTTTCTTATTTATTTCTATATGACACAGATTAGTAGGTGAACTAAGCATATAAAACAGAACTGGCAAGATTCAATCAATTTGATCACAGGTTTAGTCTGACCCATATAATCATTCAATATTGAACTTTCTCCATTTTGACATGTAAAATAAAAAAGTGAAAAATTTAGGAAAAAATAAGTTTTTATTTAAATACCATAACTTATTTCTTAAGTGCCTAATATAATTTCAACCTAGTGACTGGAAGTAGAAAACAAATTCTAGTACTTGTAGCATAAAGGAAAATGCAAAGCATAATAGAGCATCAATAAGTAAGATGGATGAAAGTAGGTGGCAATTTGACCATACATCTGGTGAAGGTAGAATTTTGAGAGAAGTGGATTTTACATAGCATTGCATCATTGTATAGTTCAGGGTGTTTATCTCAAATGTAAATTTTAAATAACTCCAATATGTGGCCAAAACGGAAATAAGCATCTCTCTCTTTTGAAAGTCACAGCTGTGGTATTTAAAGATGAGTTATAGAACTTGTGTTCCAAAGTATATGAGAATTTCTGCCAACAGTGCTTCAAAATATAAACCAGATAGAAATAAAAGGAAGGAATCAAGAGGTTATCCTCATTTTTCTATATGAACTATAGATTTTAACAACCAAAGAATAGGGGAAGGAAAACATCTCTTTATAAGAATATTTCAACAAACACAAGAAGAAAGAATGACAGAGTTGCAATTTTACCAATTCACAAATCCTAAAGAATGAAAGGATGTGGTATTAAGGGCTTGTAACTTTATCAAATGAGACAATTCGTCATTAAATACCTCCTGTGATCTCTCATGACAAACACCACATTGGCTATATAAAGCAATTTTCAAAAAGACAGAAGGAGGAAGAAATGAAATCCTAGCCTGAGTTGGATTAAGCCTCTAGTTCAGTTCAGTTCAGTTCAGTCGCTCAGTCATGTCTGACTCCTTGGACCCTATGAACCACAGCACATCAGGCCTCCCTGTCCATCACCAACTGCCAGAGTCTGCCCAAATCTATGTCCATTGAGTCAGTGATGCCATCCAACCATCTCATCCTCTGTCGTCCCCTTCTCCTCCTGCCTTCAATCCTTCGAGGCCATCAGGGTCTTTTCAAATGAGTCAGATAGCTCTTCCCATCAGGTGGCCAAAGTACAGGAGTTTCAGCTTCAACATCAGTCCTTCCAATGAACACCCAGGACTGATCTCCTTTAGGATGGACTGGTTGGATCTCCTTGTAGTCCAAGGAACCCTCAAGAGTCTTCTCCAACTCCACAGTTCAAAAGCATCAATTCTTTGGTGCTAGCATTCTTTATAGTCCAACTCTCATAACCATTGGAAAAACCATAGCCTTGCTAGATGGTCCTTTGTTGGCAAAGTAATGTCTCTGCTTTTGAATATGCTATCTAGGTTGGTCATAACTTTCCTTCCAAGGAGTAAGCATCTTTTAATTTCATGGCTGCAAGCACTATCTGCAGTGATTTTGGAGCCCCCAATAAAGTCTGTCACTGTTTCCACTGTTTCCCCATCTATTTCCCATGAAGTGATGGGACCAGATGCCATGATCTTAGTTTTCTGAATGTTGAGCTTTAAGCTAACTTTTTCACTCTCCTCTTTCACTTTCATCAAGAGGCTCTTTAATTCCTCTTCACTTTCTGCCATAAAGATGGTGTCATTTGCACATCTGCAGTTATTGGTATTTCTCCCGGCAATCTTGATTCCAGCTTGTGCTTCATCCTAGTTTAGTGGTTTTCATGATGTACTCTGCATGTAAACTCTGTAAGCAGGATGACAATATATAGCCTTGACATCCTCCTTTTCCTATTTGGAACCAGCTGTTGTTCCATGTCCACTTTTAACTGTTGCCTGCATACAGTTTTCTCAAGAGGCAGGTCAGGTGATCTGGTATTCCCATCTCTTTTAGAATTTTCCACAGTTTATTGTGATCCACACAGTCAAAGGCTTTGGCATAGTTAATAAAGCAGAAATAGATGTTTCTATGGAACTCTCTTGCTTTTTTAATGATCCAGTGGAGGTTGGCAATTTGATCTCTGGTTCCTTTGGCTTTTCTAAAACCAGCTTGAACATATGGAAGCACACGGTTCATGTATTGCTCAAGCCTGGCTTGGAGAATTTTAAGCATTACTTTACTAGTGTGTGAGATGACTGCAACTGAGCATTTTTTGGCATTGCCTTTCATTACGACTGAAATGAAAACTGATCTTTTACAGGCCTGTGGCCACTGCTGAGTTTTCCAAATTTGCTGGCATATTGAGTGCAGCATTTTCACAGAGTCGTCTTTCAGGATTTGAAATAGCTTGCCTGGAATTCCATCACCTCCACTATCTTTGTTCATAGTGATGTTTCCTAAGGCCCACTTGACTTCACATTCCAGGATGTCTGGCTGTAGGTGAGTGATCACAGCATAATTTTTACCAGGGTCGTGAAGATCTTTTTTGTATAGTTCTTCTGTATATTTTTGCCACCTTTTAATATCTTCTGCTTCTGTTAGATTGCTAACATTTCTGTCCTTTACTGAGCCCACCTTTGCATGAAATGTTTCATTGGTATCTCTAATTTTCTTGAAGAGATCTCTAGTCTTTCCCATTCTGTTGCTTTCCTCTATTTCTTTGCATTGATCACTGAGGAAAGCATTCTAATCTCTCCTTGCTATTCTTTGGAATTCTGCATTCAAATGGGTATATCTTTCCTTTTCTCCTTTGCTTTTCACTTCCTTGTTTTCACAGCTATTTCTAAGGCCTCCGCAGACAGCCATTTTGCTTTTTTGCATTTCTTTTTCTTAGAGATGGTCTTGATTCCTGTCTCCTGTACAATGTCACAAACCTCCATCCATAGTTCATCAGGCACTCTGTCTATCAGATCTAGTCCCTTAAATCTATTTCTCACTTCCACTGTATAATCATAAGGGATTTGATTTTGGTCATACCTGAATGGTCTACTGGTTTTCTCCACTTTCTTCAATTTAAGTCTGAATTTGGCAGTAAGGAGTTCATGATCTGAGCCACAGTCAGCTCCTGGTCTTGTTTTTGCTCACTGTATAGAGCTTCTCCATCTTTAGCTGCAAAGAATATAATCAATCTGATTTTGGTGTTGACCATCTGGTGATGGCCATGTGTATAGTCTTCTCTTATGTTGTTGGAAGAGGGTGTTTGCTATGACCAGTGTGTTTTCTTGTCAGAACTCTATTAGCCTTTGCTCTGCTTCATTCTGTACTCCAAGGCCAAATTTGCCTGTTACTCCAGGTGTTTCTTGACTTCCTACTTTTGCATTCCAGTCCCCTACAATGAAAAGGACATATTTTGGGGGTGTCAATTCTATAAGTTCCTGTAGGTCTTCATAGAACTGTTCAACTTCAGCTTCTTCAGCGTTACTGGTTGGGGCATAGACTTGGATTACTGTGATATTGTATGGTTTGCCTTGGAAACGAACAGAGGTCATTCTGTCATTTTTGAGATTGCATCCAAGTACTGCATTTCAGACTCTTTTGTTGATTATGATGGCTACTCCATTTCTTCTAAAGGATTCCTGCCCCCAGTAGTAGATAAAATGGTCATCTGAGTTAAATTCACCTATTCCAGTCCATCTTAGTTCACTCATTACTAGAATGTCAATGTTCACTCTTGTCATCTCCTTTTTGATCACTTCCAATTTGCCTTGATTCATCGACCTAATATTCCAGGTTCCTATGCAATATTGCTCTTTATAGCATTCAAACTGCTTCTATCACCAGTCCCATTCACAACTCTGTGTTGTTTTTGTTTTGGCTCCATCCCTTCATTCTTTCTGGAGTTATTTCTCCACTGATCTCCAGTAGCATATTGGGCACCTACCGACCTGGGGAGTTCATCTTTCAGTGTCCTATCATTTTACATTTTCATACTGTTCATGGGGTTCTCAAGGCAAGAATTTTGAATCGTTTGCCATTCCCTTCTCCAGTGGACCACATTCTGTCAGACCTCTCCACCATGACCCATCCGTCTTGGCCTCTAGATTCAACTGCAAATTTGTAAGAAAAGCAGAAAGTGAAAGTGAAGTCGCTAAGTTGTGTCTGGCTCTTTGCGACCCCATGTACTGTAGCCTACCAGGCTTCTCAGTCCATGGAATTTTCCAGGCAAGCGTACTGCAGTGGGATGCCATTGCCTTCTCAAGGAGATCTTCCTAACCCAAGGATTGAGCCCAGTCTTCCGCATTGCAGGCAGACGCTTTACCGTCTGAGCCACCAGGGAAGTAATGAGAGTGTTAAACTACAGAGGTTCAGCCTGTGGAAAACTATAGGACTGATAAACCTGGCTCTTTAAACAAGTAGATTTCAGGAAAGAAAAATGATAGAGGGGGATTTTATGGATTAAAATAAAAATATTTAAGAAAAAAAGAAAAAAAAAAAAACAGGCAAAACTAAATCTCAGTGTCAATGGAAGTTCAATTGAACCACAAAGTAAGGGGATAGTTAGCATAAAAGTGAGGAGAGTTAACTCTGAGAAGAGGTTATGATTGAGGGCCACAAAGTGGACTTCTGGGCTATGTGGTGAAGTTTTATTTCCTGACATGAGTGGTATTTACAAAAATGTTCATCTTTGGATAATTTAGAATACAAAACATATGTTAGGAGATTTCCTTATATTTCTTATTTAAGAAAAATAATAAATTAAAAAAACACAAGAGGATATAAGCTACTTTAATGTACTCTGGAACTTGGTATCAAATCATAGTGTGAGTTAACCTCTTTAATTAGTAAAAAACCTGAGTGAACTATCCCAAATAATATATTTTGTTCTATGAATCTGGATGTTGTTTAGAAAATGTGCTATAGCCCTAAAATGTGTTTTAATGTAAAATTATTTTGTGCTTTTATTTCCTTTGTTTCTTTGATTAAAATGCATATTCATTAGTTAATTTTTTAGAATCTGGAAAGCTAATTGTGATAATTGCTGGTAATAGGGATTAGAATGAAATTTATGTATAACTTGGTGGGCTATTAAGATTTTTAATGCAGTCAACTTATCTGCACTGTTATAAAAATTAGCTGCAGATTTAATAAAGTACCTTAAAGTTTTTACAGGAAAGCAAAATAAATACATGGCAAGTCATAACAATAACAATTGAAATTTATCCTGTAGCCTAAATAAAGCCATGGTCAGTTGACCTAGACTGATGAATTTGTACATTGGGAAGACTGAGATAAACAGAAACCAATGGGAAACAGTAGAAAAAAAAAAGTAGGAAATTTACCACTTTAAATAACACAGAAGTGCAGGAAAGGTGAGAATGACTAGTTATGTCAAATATTACTAATATTTACCTAAATGTTTTCCACCTAACACCTGCTTCATTTAAGACACTAATGATCCCAAACATAGCTCTCAAATTTCTGGATTTATTGACATGTAAATATAATAATCTCAAACTTGATATTTTATAACAAAATTAAAAATAAAATATGGCTGCCTTTTAAGTCATTTTGATTAATAAAACATTTCATAAGGAAAATATTACATATTTAAAATGTTTCAATGGAACTTAATAAATCCTTACTTTTCCTGTAGCCTCTCTCCTGCAAATTATCTCAACTGGTGAAGCCTTTAAGATTTGTGTATGACTATACACAAACCAAATATTCCACAAACATTTTTTATTTGTTAAACAACAAGCCCAATGCCTCTTAAGGCAGAAAAAGCACAGGGTAAGAGAAAAGGAAGCCAGTGTGTAAGAGACCTGAGTTGCAAACCCAGGCAGCTGGTTCTGTTAGGAGATGGCAGCTCAACTCCCACTTCAGCGATACCTTCATTAGTAGACCTCCCAGGTCAGTTCTCCTGAACCCAGCAACTAGGCTTCAATTTCTGAACAGAGGGCCTCCATGACCTTCAGTCTTACTGAGACCTGCAGAAGATGACATTGCTGTTCAGTCGCTAAGTCGTGTCCGACTCTTTGCAACCCCATGGACTGCAGTACACCAGGCTTTCCTGTCCTTCACCATCTTGTAGAGTTTGCTCAAACTCATGTCCACTGAGTTGGTGATGCCATCCAACCATCTCATTCTCTGTCATCCCCTTCTCTTCCTTTAATCTTGCCATCAGTTCAGTCAGTTCAGTTCAGTGGCTCAGTCGTGTCTGACTCTTTGCCAACTCATAAACTGCAGCACGCCAGGCCTCCCTGGCCACCACCAACTCCCGGAGTTCACCCAAACTCATGTCCATCAAGTCGGTGATGCCATCCAGCCATCTCATCCTTTGTTGTCCCCTTCTCCTCCTGCCTCCAATTCCTCCCAGCATCAAAGTCTTTTCCAATGAGTCAACTCTTCGCATGAGGAGGCCAAAGTATTGGAGTTGCAGCTTTAGCATCAGTCCTTCCAAAGAACACCCAGGACTGATCGTTAGGATGGACTGGTTGGATCTCTTTGAGTCCAGGGGACTCTCAAGAGTCTTCTCCAACACCACAGTTCAAAAGCATCAATTCTTCAGCGCTCAGCTTTCTTCACAGTCCAACTTGCACATCCATACATGACCACTGGAAAAACCATAGCCCTGACTAGATGGACCTTTGTTGGTAAAGCAATGTTTCTGCTTTTCAATATGCTATCTAGGTTGGTCATAACTTTCCTTCCAAGGAGTAAGCGTCTTTTAATTTCATGGCTGCAGTCACCATCTGCAGTGATTTTGGAGGCCCCAAAAATAAAATCTGACATTGTTTCCCCATCTATTTCCCAGGAAGTGATGGGACCAGATGCCATGATCTTTGTGTTCTGAATGTTGAGCTTTAAGCCAACTTTTTCACTCTCCTCTTTCACTTTCATCAAGAGGCTTTTGAGTTCCTCTTCACTTTCTGCCATAAGGGTGATGTCATCTGCATATCTGAGGTTATTGATATTTCTCCCAGCAATCTTGATTCCAGGTTGTGCTTCTTCCAGCCCAGCATTTCTTATGATGTACTCTGTATATAAGTTAAATAAACAGGGTGACAATATACAGGCTTGACATATGCCTTTTCCTATTAGGAACCAGTCTGTTCCATGTCCAGTTCTAACTGTTGCTTCCTGATCTGCATATAGGTTTCGCAGGTCAGGTGGTCTGGTATTCCCATCTCTTTCAGAACTTTCCACACTTTCTTGTGATCCACACAGTCAAAGGCTTTGGCATAGTCAATAAAGCAGAGATAGATGGTTTTCTGGAACTCTCTTGCTTTTTCAATAATCCAGCGGATGTTGGAAATTTTATCTCTGGTTCTTCTGCCTTTTCTAAAACCAGCTTGAACATCTGGAAGTTCATGGTTCACATATTGCTGAAGCCTAGCTTGGAGAATTTTGAGCATTATTTTACTAGCATGTGAGATGAGTGCAATTGTGCGGTAGTTTGGACATTCTTTGGCATTGCCTTTCTTTGGGATTGGAATGAAAACTGACCTTTTCCAGTTGTTCCTTTATCAATCTTGTTCTGGAAAACAGGGCCTGCCTTGGGCAACATTTCAGACAAAGTGTTTATGGCTCCTCTGGTATCTCCCTGTCTTTTCCTTGACTCTCCTCCATCTATGGAAACTCCTTTCTTCCTTAACTCTTGTTTTCAAAAACCTCATGCTGACATGTTTTAAGATGAGGAAGTTTCTCAGAAGAAAAGGAAACACTGGTAATTCATTCCAAATGAGCCATCTCATATCTTGAAGAGAAGACCCTTAAAGCCAGACTATAAAAAACAAGGTCATAGCTAACAAATAAGAGAGACGAAATGTTAAAAATAAAAATCAAGATACTGCTCATGAATAGCTTTATAGTTTGACCTGATGATTTTACTTAAAATAATTATGTATTCATTATAATAATAAAATAAGGTAATTGCTACCACCAATATCAATACTAAAGAAGGAAACATATCCTAGAAAAAAAATTATGAGATATCAGAGTTGTAAATTACCTGTTCATTAAAGCTATTCATTAATTGGATGTATAACTGGCAAATGTGAAGGCATTTAATAGCTGCAGATGTTTGGGGACTAGCGTTCTTTATATTTTCAAGTAGTTCCATTCTTCACCCTTCTGCTTTGCTTGGTATTTTATGAAAATATTTTTTCAAGCTCCCTTGACAGCTGGGTTTTGGCTAGTTCTGTAACGAGAGCTCTGGAGGAGAATTTGATGACAGAGGTAATTTCTCTTTCTTGCTCTGCCTCACAAACTGCAGAAGAAACCGCACCTCCCTGGTGGCCCAGAATCCCACTGAGCAGCCAAGCCACATGGCCTGGCTTTTAGATTCTGGATACCCCATTTCTTCCCACCTTTCATTTAGCCATTGGGTTTTCCAGATTCCTATTCTTGTTGCTGGTGCTGCTGGTGCTGCTAAGTCACTTCAGTCATGTCCGACTCTGTGCGACCCCATAGATTCTTGCCAGTCAGGGTTAACTAATTGCTTCAATTTGCTCAATTGGATTTTCAGCTCTTTCTTCATTTGCACATCCAATTTATCAAAATCGTGCCTGTATTAAATTTTCTTCACTTGGAAAAACCTATCATGTTTTCCATTTTCCCGACCAGCACCAAAGGGATGTGGCAAGTATGGAAGCACCTTGCACTGTTTGCTTTCAGTGAGAGAGGGTTCCAAGCTTGCACAGCTGTCACAGAACTTTGGAATCCTTTAGCTGATTTCATGTTCCCATCCTCCCAGGCCTGCTGCAGATCTCTGTCAGCAAGGATACAGCACTTTCCTAGGGGAGAAGAAAACCGACGTCAGGTGCATGCCCCATGCGTAATGCTACGTCGCAGGTCTCTGCCCGGTACCTACTCTCACATAAACCAGGGTAGAATACAGAATCCAGGCAACAGTAAAGATTTGATGGACAGAGTTTCAGACTCTGTAAATATCCCTTTATGAAAAAGAAAAAATGAGAAGTATGCATATATTTCATTTACAGAGAATCCCATGTATGATGACATTGGATGATGGTAACATATTACCAAGAAGAGGAACGCCAAGGAACACCAGAAAGATGAAGTAACAAAGGCTTAGAAGTCTTGAATTCAAGCCCTAGTTTAAATCTTTAGTCTCTGCATCAGCACAGGAAGCCAGGACGTAGAACTGAAACTCACTTTTCTCATCTATGAAATAGGAAGACTAGTGGTAATATCTGTTTTACAGGGATGTTCTAATAATGAATAGTTACAGCTCCCTTGTCAGCTATACAGTAGTTGCTTCTATCTCAAAAAGGTGATGCATTTTGTCAGTGGGCAAGTAGTTACTTTCAATGCCTCTGTCAGCCTTTCTGTGAGAACAGAGCAGGCAGTAGAACAGATTAGTGTGATTTTGGATATGCAAAATTAACCACAGAGTCATTGTGGGTATCAAATGGGTGCCAATGGGGGCATCAAAGAAAGGTGATAGGAGGACTTTGAAGGACATGGGTAGATAAGCAACAAGGGTGGAATACCAATGGTGGATAGCAGGGGGCTATAGAACAGGAAACTAAGATTCATTGCTTTGCCCCAAAACTTATATACATATTCTCAGGTTTGAAAAAAGTTAAGGATGAGGCACTGGAACTTGAAACAAGAAGTGATCATGAAAATATATGTTCTTCCCTTCCATCTGGAGGTTTGTAGCGATCTTGGGGAGGACTCCAGTCTGCCTTAAATGGATTGATTCCAATTCATTTTACTCTCAAGGAATAAAAGGAATCTCAGTGAATACATTGATCAAATAATACATGGGAGAACACAAGACAAACACATGTTTTAGACAAAGCTCATTTATTGCTTTTGCATGTTCCTCTTAAATAATTTGTAATGGTGATTCCAAGAGGTTTCCTTTATTTAAAACTTTTATAACTGTTTCAAACTTAAATTATTAATCATCAGGCTCCTGTCCTATATAACTGCTTTAACCCATAGGAAATAATAGGAATAAACACTTTCACATTCTAGAATCTTATAGCACTATTGAAATAGAAGCATATTTAGGACATAGATAGAGCCATAGTCCAAGCCCCAAGATAGTTTCCTATTATTACAGTTAATTGTGTTCTTAGACTGACTAAGAATCACTCAGATAGAACCATTGAAATGTCATTTTCAGAGAAGGTTCTGTTTTCATTCACTGGTCTTGTGTATTGGCTAGAAGTTGTTTTGCATGCCTTGTATTTGACTCGATGCCCCCATGAAAGCCTGTCCCAGTAATTGCTTCATTAATGGAAAATTGTTTCATATTGAATATCTTCATGTAGTTTAAAAGTCTTCTAAAAGCAATAAGTTCCTTAGTGATATCAAATCGCACCATCATAGCACCTGTAATAGAAAACACATGTAAAAAATAATTCCTGTGCCATCTGTATATTGGAAATGCTTCTCTTAATATGTATTATTTTGAAAGAATGCACTGGTTAATATATAGTTTTGTTAAAAATAAATGTGCACTGCATTTAGATAAGTGGAACTCCATGAAAATGATGCTTTGACTACAATGAGCACCATTGGAATTTAAATGAACCAAAAAAATCCTCATTGAATCTCTTCCCTTAAACACAGGTAAATGTACAATGGATCACTTATTCCCCAAGTAACTTTTTCTGATAATATTTCTTTAAGGAAGATCAAGAAGCAAAACACAGATTGTCGTTACCGTATTTTCTATATTTCAATTGTTCTTTTTAAAATCATGACTAATGTTAAAACATGGTGATTTTCCCTGCCTAGTTAAAAGATATATCTCCTAAGCATAGAGATATTTGGCATTTTAATATTTCTTATCAGCAATACCATACAACCAAGTAAGCCTGGTTAACTTTTCATGTTTAGAGTCAGCAATGTGGGTATTATTTATTCTTTTGTTCATTTTTTAATGATATGGGATAACAGGTATCCTTTTTTGAAGGGATAATTTTTGTCCAGCAAGTAACATTAACTGTCAAGGATGATCTATAATGTGTCTGGCCTTTGAACTTTCATTTTAAAGAGAAAAGTAATTTCTATAAAAGAAAACTTTCTTTAATAGATTGAAATATATTTCATTTTGAAAAGGGTTAAGCCAGAGGTACGGACATGAACTTGGGAACTTGGGAAAACTCTGGGAGATGTTGAGGGACAAGGAAGCCTAGCATGCTACAGTTCATGGGGTCTCAAAGAGTTGGACACGTCTTGGTAAATAAACAACAAAAATAACAACAAATGCTTGGGACTGTAGTGTACTAGAAACAGTGCATTTAATGCACTTAATTAAAATGACAGTTTCGATTTTAGCAATTCTCTCTTCTCTACCAACAGCATCCCCTTCTTATCCTTCATGCCAGAACTGAGTCTTCATCCCTTGATGAGGTTATACTATTTGAAATGAGTAAACATTTGCACTTTTTTAATGATTGTTAATCAATGAACATTCATGGAATCATAATTAGCAAGGTACATAAATGTGTATTAGGAAATACAGCCACAATTTGAAAAATAAACCCAAACAGCATATCACATCTCTCCAAAGGACTTATCTTCCAGAGGAACAGCTCCCTAGGCTGAGACCTTCACAGACCTGGAATGCAAGCCATTTTGCAATATGGTTCCATCTCAAATGTCTATTCATATAAGAGCTTTCCTAGGGTAAATACATATCTTTTCCCATATTTGAAATAAATGTCTTACACATATAATCAGCAAAAAAAATTATTTGGAAGAAAATTATTTATGATAATACAATAAGTTTCTTTTAATACAAAAATTTAAATGCTGTTCAGTAAGGCTACGAATGTGTGCATTCAGAGACCTTATATTCCAAGCTTGTGTGTCTGTCTTCTAGTTATTGCAATGACTTATTATGCAAGTATACAAGTGTGTGTGCCTTGTAGTTCATTAAAAAAAAAAAAAACCTCATAGGATCAAAAAATCTCATTCTTTGTGACATATTTAAAAAATCATTTTTTTCCTCTTAAGTATATACATCACTTCAGTTATTTTATATTGAAAAGATTTCAATTCATCGATTGGTAGCTCAGATGGTAAAGAAACTGCTTGAAATGCAGGAGACTCAGGTTCTATCCCTGGGTTGGGAAAATCCCCTGGAGAAAGGAATGGCTCAGTTCAGTTCAGTTCAGTTGCTCAGTCGTGTCCAACTCTTTGTAAGCCCATGAATCACAGCATGCCAGGCCTCCCTGTCCATCACCAACTCCCAGAGTTCATTCAGACTCACGTCCATCAAGTCAGTGATGCCATCCAGCCATCTCATCCTCTGTCGTCCCCTTCTCCTCCTGCCTGCAATCTCTCCTAGCATCAGAGTCTTTTCCAACGAGTCAACACTTCTCGTCAGGTGGCCAAAGTACTGGAGTTTCAGCTTTAGCATCAGTCCTTCCCAAAGAACACCCAAGGCTGATCTCCTTCAGAATGGACTGGTTGGATCTCCTTGCAGTCCAAGGCACACTCAAGAGTCTTCTCCAACACTACAGTTCAAAAGTATCAATTCTTCTGTGCTCAGCTTTATTCACAGTCCAATTCTCACATCCATACATGACTACTGGAAAAACCATAGCCTTGACTAGATGGACCTTTGCTGGCAAAGTAATTTCTCTGCTTTTTATATGATATCCAGGTTGGTCATAACTTTCTTTCCAAGGAGTAAGTGTCTTTTAATTTCGTGGCTGCAGTCACCATCTGCAGCGATTTTGGAGTCCCCAAAAATAAAGTCTGACACAGTTTCCACTGTTTCCCCATCTATTTCCTATGAAATGATGGGACCAGATGCCATGATCTTCGTTTTCTGAATGTTGAGCTGTAAGCCAATTTTTTCACTCTCCTCTTTCACTTTCATCAAGAGGCTTTTTAATTCCTCTTCACTTTCTGCCATAAGGGTGATGTCATCTGCATATCTGAGGTTATTGATATTTCTCCTGGCAACCTTGATTCCAGCTTGTGCTTCCTCCAGCCCAGCATTTCTCATGATGTACACTGCATATAAGTTACATAAGCAGGGTGACAATATACAGCCTTGACGTACTCCTTTTCCTATTTGGAACCAGTCTGTTCTTCCATGTCCAGTTCTAACTGTTGCTTCCTGACCTGCATATAGATTTCTCAAGAAGCAGGTCAGGTGGTCTGGTATTCCCATCTCTTTCAGAATTTTCCACAGTTTCTTGTGATCCACACAGTCAAAGGCTTTTGCATAGTCAATAAAGCAGAAATAGATGTTTTTCTGGAACTCTCTTGCTTTTTCAATGATCCAGCAGATGTTGGAAATTTGATCTCTGGTTCTTCTGTCTTTTCTAAAACCAGCTTGAACATCTGAAAGTTCACGGTTCACATATTGCTGAAGCCTGGCTTGGAGAATTTTGAGCATTACTTTACTAGCGTGTGAGATGAGTGCAATTGTGTGGTAGTTTGACCATTCTTTGACATTGCCTTTCTTTGGGATTGGAATGAAAACTGACCTTTTCCAGTCCTGTGGCCACTGCTGAGTTTCCCAAATTTGCTGGCATATTGAGTGCAGCACTTTCACAGCATCATCTTTCAAGATTTGAAATAGCCCACCTGGAACTATTCATAGCTTTGTTCGTAGTGATGCTTTCTAAGGCCCACTTGACTTTACAGTCCAGGATGTCTGGCTCTAGGGGAGTGATCACACCATTGTGATTATCTTGGTCGTAAAGATCTTTTTTGCACAGTTCTTCTGTGTATTCTTGCCACCTCTTCTAATATCTTCTGCTTCCATTAGGGCCATACCATTTCTGTCCTCTATCAAGCCCATCTTTGCATGAAATGTTCCCTTGGTATCTCTAATTTTCTTGAAGAAATTGTTTTCCTCTATTTCTTTGCATTGATCACTGAGGAAGGCTTTCTTGTCTCTTCTTGCTATTCTTTGGAACTCTGCATTCAGATGCTTATATCTTTCCTTTTCTCCTTTGTTTTTCTCCTCTCTTCTTTTCATAGCTATTTGTAAGACCTCCCCAGACAGCCATTTTGCTTTTTTGCATTTCTTTTCCATGGGGATGGTCTTGATCCCTGTCTCCTGTACAATGTCACGAACCTCAGTCCCTAGTTCATCAGGTACTCTATCTATAAGATCTAGTCCCTGAAATCTTTTTCTCACTTCCACTGTATAATCATAAGGGATTTGATTTAGGTCATACCTGAATGGTCTAGTGCTTTTCCCTACTTTCTTCAATTTAAGTCTGAATTTGGCAATAAGGAGTTCATAATCTGAGCCACAGTCAGCTCCTGGTCTTGTTTTTGTTGACTGTATAGAGCTTCTTCATCTTTAGCTGCAAAGAATATAATTAATCTGATTTTGGTGTTGACCATCTGGTGATGTCCATGTGTAGAGTCTTCTCTTGTGTTGCTGGAAGAGGGTGTTTGCTATGACCAGTGCATTTTTTTTTGGCAAAACTCTGTTAGTCTTTGCCCTGCTTCATTCCATATTCCAAGGCCAAATTTGCCTGTTACTCCAGGTGTTTCTTGACTTTCTCCTTTTGCATTCAGTCCCCTATAATGAAAAGAACATCTTTTTTGGGTGTTAGTTCTAAAAGGTCTTGTAGGTTTTTGTAGAACCGTTCAACTTCTGCTTCTTCAGCATTGCTGGTTGGGGCATAGACTTGTATTACGTGGTATTGAATGGTTTGCTTTGGAAATGAACAAAGATCATTCTGTCTTTTTTGAGATTGCATCCAAATACTGGATTTCAGACTCTTTTGTTGACCATGATGGCTACTCCATTTCTTCTAAGGGATTCCTGTCTGCAGTAGTAGATATAATGGTCATTTGAGTTAAATTCATCCATTCCAGTCCATTGTAGTTCGCTGATACCTAAAATGTCAACTTTCACTCTTGCCATCTCTTGTTTGACCACTTCTAATTTGCCTTTGGGGCTTCCCTGATGGCTTAGATGGTAAAGCATCTGCCTGCAGTGCAGGAGACCTGGGTTCGATCCCTGGGTTGGGAAGATCCCCTGGAGAAGGAAATGGCAATCCAGTCCAGTACTCTTGCTGGGAGAATCCATGCCTTTATTCATGGACCTAACATTCCAAGTTCCTATGCAATATTGCTCTTTACAGCATTGGACCTTGCTTCTATCACTAGTCACACCCACAACTGGGTATTGTTTTTGCTTTGGCTCCATCCCTCCTTTTTTTTCTGAAGTTATGTCTCCACTGATCTCCAGTAGCACATTGGGCACCTACTGACTTTGGAGTTTCTCTTTCAGTATCCTATCATTTTGCCTTTTCATACTGTTCATGGGGTTCTCAAGGCAAGAATACTTATGTAGTTTGCCATTCCCTTCTCCAGTGGACCAGAATCTGTCAGACCTTTCCACCATGACCCACCCATCTTGGTGGCCCAACGGGCATGGCTTAGTTCTATTGAGTTAGACAAGGCTATGGTCCTACTGTGATTAGATTGACTAGTTTTCTGTGATTATGGTTTCAGTGCGGCTACACACTCCAATATTCTTGCTTGGAGAATCCCATGGACAAAGGAGCCTGATGGGCTACAGTCCATGGGGTTGCAAAGAGTTGAACACAACTGAGCGGCTAACACTTTCACTTTCACTGAGTATAAGAGTCATTGAATTCCACTTTGCTCCTGCCGTGTACTTGTTTAACCCACATCTGATAGCTGAAATGGTCCATTTTGGAGGTTTTTTTTCCTTTATTTCTTAGTATTAATTTATTTTATACAAACATAGTCTCCAAAATTCTTGCAGATAAGGGAATAAAGCTACTAAGTCAAAAACAGGTAGAAAGAGGAAAAGGTCTCTTTTCCTTTTGAATGAATGAAAAGTAGAATGCATTTGGTTGACATTTGAAATGGAAAAGAGAGTTAATGAGGCAAAGAGATTCTGAAATTAACTTGCCAAAGAAGTTGGGAAATTTTCGCACTGACACTAGTAAGATTTAGTTAAGGGATGAAGTAAGAGAAAGCTAGTGTCGTGTGTCTAAGGCTGAGTGGTTATACAGTGTATTCGAAAGAATGGAGCTCCCACATATGTTCAGGGAAGTATCTGGAATATGTTAAAATGAATCATGGTGGGATTTCACTGGTGGCCCAATGATTAAGACTTTGTCTTCCAATGCAAGGAGGTGTGGGTTCATCTCCAGTTGGGGACCTAAGATCCCATGTATGTCTTGGCCAAAAAAATCAAAACATCAAACAGAAGCAATATTATAACAAATTCAATAAATACTTTGAAAAATTTCCACAAAAATATATATGTATATATATATATAACAGCAACTTTAAACAGACCTTATACCATTCATAACCCTATGGAAAGGAGGATCCTTTATTTGAAGACTAGGTTTGCACTACTTGAGATAGATGCAACAGAATTCAAAAAGAGAATCAAAAATAATCCAGTGGATTGTTTCCAGTTTGGGGCTGCCATGAATAATATTGTAATGAACATTTACAAAATCATCTCCATATGGACATATATCTTAATTTCTCTAGTTTAGATTCCCAAGACTGCAATTGCTAAGCTGAATACTAACTTTATGTTTGATTCTTAAAGAAAGTGTCAACTACTGTTCAGAGTAGCTATATAATTTTGTATTTCCATCAGCAGTTTATAAGTGTTTCGATCTCTCTATAACTTCTTTTTTTACGTGAGAGTAGAAGTCTTACTTCTACTTACTTCAAGATGTTTGGACACAGTCTAAGACCTGTTATTAGCTGAACACTAAGTTATGCAAATGTGGGGGTGCCCCCGAGGAAACTGGGCTTAAAACTAAAAGCAAGAAGGAGGAAACCTCCCAGAGCAGAAATATCAGTGACCATACATTACAGAGGAGAAAATACTTCACAAATTTAAGTCAAATAAATAAACAAGCAAATGAAGCAAAATAAACACAACCAAAACGATAGGTTGGAAAGTGCATGAAAAGGTCAGGGCATTTTTACAAGTCTATTTCACTTTTATTTGACTCTGTGAATAAATGTGCAGGCACCTTCAGTCAAAGATGTGTGTGTAACTTTAGCTTATTCTGACCTCTGCAGTAATTTAGGCTAGGATCAACCTAAGATAGATAAAAAAAAAATTTATCAAGCCCAGCTGGTTGTCATACTTTCTGGAACTCCCTGTTAAATCATTCACTGGTTTGCAGATTTATTGTGGGCCCCATGTAATGCTGTAACCTCTGGCTAGCTGACCTGCCTGCTTTGCTTATTTGATTTTCATTTTAAATGACAATAATCCAAATCCTCTTTCAGTAGAGTTGAACCTGAGGGTTTTCAAGACCTGTTCTTCTTTGGTTGAATCCCCACAGCACCAGTGCTGGGGCTAGGGATGGGAGAGGACAGGAAACAGCCTCAGGGAAGGAAGCTTTTAAGCTCTCCTGTTCCTGATATGGCAAGTTTAGTTACCTTTCTCTGTAAAGTCTCCTCAGTTTGTTGTTTGTCTTTGATTGATTTCAGGGTGCTGAAATGATTGTCTTTTGACAGTTTGGGCCAGTTTTACAGTTGCTCTTTAGGAGATAATTTGTTGATCTCCTCGCTCCAGAAGTGAATACTCTGAATCATCTCTATCTTCCCTAAAATACAACTCTTGAAATCATTTGGGAAGCCTAAATCTAAGTAAATTGCAATAAATATGATGGATAAAAAAAATCTGTTTACCACTGTATATTCTTTCCTCAAAAATAGCATTAAAAACATTAAAATTATCTAAAAGATTAAGTAGAAAGAGAATAAAGAGGAGATAACAGCAGATACATGATGGGGAAGATGGACTGTACATGAACTCAGGAGAGAACAAAAGCATGCATGTCAGATTCTAAGGGATGATTTGGGGGAGTGGTGGTGGTGGTGAGTAAACAGGCAGCAGCTAATTCTTCCTGCAGAACCCAGAAGGAGTTCAGGAATTTGAGGTGCCTGGAAACCAAATACCAACAACAGAAGAGTGGTTGAAAGAAGTCTGATATGACCTCATAAATAAAATAGGCAGCAAACAATATTAGGTAACTACAAAACAGATAAATATGGATATAATTTAGTAATATATAAATGGAAGGAAATACAAGAAGATAAAGCAGAGGTTGTTATTCCTTATAATATTAAAATAAATTAAAATAGTATACATATGATTATATGTCAAATCCTCACTTTTTGAGAGTCCATGGACTATAGCCCACCAGCCTCCTCTATCCCAGGAATTCTCCAGGCAAGAATACTGGAGTAGGTAGTGATCCCTTCTCCAGGGGATCTTCCCAAACCAGGGATCCAACCTAGGTCTCCTGCATTGCAGACAGATTCTTTACCATCTGAGAAGTAGGAAATGGCAACTCACTCCAGTATTCTTGCCTAGAAAATTCCATGGACAGAGGAGCCTGGTTGGCTACAGTCCACAGGTCACAAAGAGTGGGACACAACTGAGTGTGCAATGCCTAGGTAATGCCAAGATGATTATATGTACATTGTGAATTATTAAACTATGACCTGAGGACCAAACCTACATGTTTTGATTGGTTCTATGTGTAAATATCTGAAAAACACATTTCAATGCCCATAATACAGATTTATTGGAACACAGCCAAGCTCATTAGTTTACATGTCCACTATAGCTGCTTTTACACTACAATAGCAGAGTGAATAGTTGAGACAGAAACCATATGGCCCTCAAAACTGTATCCAGTCTTTCTCAGGAAAAGTTTGCCAAACATATATATTCACAGACACATACATGCACATACCACTCCAATGGGAGGAAGAGAAGAGTAACTAAAAAGCCTTTTGATGAGGGTGAAGGAGGAGAGTGAAAGAGTTGGCTTAAAACTAAATATAAAAAAAAAAAATTAAGAGCATGACACCCAGCCTCATTGCTTCATGGCAAATAGAGGGAGAAAATGTAGAAGTAGTGACAAATTTCCCTTTCTTGGGCTCTAAGATCTCTGCAGATGGTGCCTGCAGCCATGAAATCAGAAGATGTTTGCTTCTTGGCAGGAGAGCTATGACAAACATAGACAGTGTGCTGAAAAGCAGAGATATTACTCTGCCGACACAGGTCCGTATAGTTAAGGCTATGGTCTTCCCAGTGGTCATGTATGGTTGTATGGAGAGCTGGGGCATAAAGAAGGCAGAATGCCAAAGAACTGATGCCTTTGAACCATGGTGCTAGAAAAGACTCCTGAAAGTCCCTTGGACAGTAAGGAGATCAAACCAGTCAATCTTAAGGGAAATCAACCCTGAATACTTGTTGCAAGATCTGATGCTTTAGCTGAAGCGCCAGTATTTTGGTTATCTGATGTGAACAGCCAACTCATTGGAAAAGTCCCTAATGCTGGGAAAGACTGAGGGCTCTTATAGTTACATATGTATATATTGAAATGTGAAATCTAGTTTTTTTAGTTATAAACTTACATAGTCACATCTTTATATATGCATATGTATCACAAATTCATATATTTATAATACCTGTAGATAAGATAATTATAAACTTGGGAATTAGGGAAGCAGTTGTCTCAGATGATGTGAAGAACTGAGCCATTGGAAAAGACCCTGATGCTGGGAAAGGTTGAAGATGGGAGGAGAAGGGGACAACAGAGGATGAGATGGTTGGATGGCATCACTGATGCGATGGACATGAGTTTGAGTAGGCTCCAGGAGTTGGTGATGGACAGGGAAGCCTGGCGTGCTGCAGTCCATGGGGTCACAAAGAGTCAGACATGACTGAGCGACTGAACTGAACTGTCTTGTACGAGGGGATACCAGGAAATGGGTTGAAGGAGACCATATGATTAGATGCAACTTATTGTCAAAAGTTTAGTTTTTATTTTTAAATGTGCTTATTAAAAGAAGATAGATGAGGGGAAAGATAAGGGTAGCAGTTAAGAGGTAGAAAGTACTGTGTATTAAATAAATAAGCTACAAGATATGTAATATAACACAGGGGATATAGCTAATATTTTGTAATAACTATAAATGAAGGATAACCTTTAAAAATTGTGAATCATTATGCTGTACCCTTGAAAGTTATATAATACTATATATCAACTATACATCAATAAATATAAATGTAAAAATAGAGGATAGATAGAGGTCCATCCAATGGATCAAAGATTAAAGTGTTTTGTAAATGAAGGAATATAATTAATTCAATTATATTCAATTATGTGCATTGGATATCTATTACATTTTTACAAATTGTCTTCCTAATTGTCAATTAGCCCTTTTGATATCCTTGCCTATCTCATGCCACCTTAAAGTTACTTTTACCATTCAAGAAAAAGTCTGAAGTTTTACTCTTTGGAGGGATGGAATAAGAAGCAGTATTAGGAATGGCTAAGGGAGGAGGGTGGAAGCAAATTCAAAGTGGAAGAAATAAAGGAACTTGTTTATTATATATATATATATATACTTTGAGATAATTTTCTTCAGATTCTTTTTCTACAAGGATTCTTTGAATATTCATAAATCAGTATTTTTTGATATATGTACATATATTTATATACATATCAAAAAATACTTATATACTAACATATAAGTTAGAGACATGTAGATCTATCTGACATGTATATGCAGGTTCTTAGGTATGTATTTGTATACATATATATGTGTGTTTATGTATATATATATATAATATACATATAAGAGTTTTTGTTCATATACTAATGTCTCTTTTTATGGCATCATGTTCTTATTTCACAGATGTAATAGAATTATAATTTTTAAAGCAGTCAAAATGTATTGAACAAATATTCCAGATAGAAAAATTTTAATAGGATTTCAAGAAATAGACCTTAGAGAAAACCAAGGGGGCAAAATCTATTATTCAATAAATATTATAAAATATCACCTATATTGATAGAGCATGAATTTCCACATGGAAAGGGAATACTGCATTATAACCAACAGAATTAAACTCTAAAAGACCTGCTAAAATACCCTACCTTATTAAAATGCAAAATTCCAGGGATACAGATAAAATAGCAAAAATTTCCAGGGAGGAGAAAGAGTGGCCAGGCAAAGATTTGGTAATAAGTATAGCATCAGAAGTAAGTGATCAATTCTAAAGTCTGGAAGAAAAGGAAACTACATTTCCAAGTTTCTTTTTAAAAATTTCAACTTTGAATTCTATATAATGTCAAAATAAGAAACAAGAGTGATAGTCAGAAAGTTTCATACTTACAAATTCTTAAAATTTTAGTATTTCATAGTTCCTTTTCTAGGAAGGTAAGGTAAGGTAAGATAAGGTAAGGTGAAGTCGCTCAGTCGTGCCCAACTCTTTGCGACCCCGTGGACTGTAACCTACTAGGCTTCTCTGTCCATGGGATTCTCCAGGCAAGAATACTGGAATGGATTGCTATTTCCTTCTCCAGGGGATCTTCCCAACCCAGGGATCGAACCCAGGTCTCCTGCATTGGAGGCAGACGCTTTAACCTCTGAGCCACTTCTAGGAGGTTACCAAAGTTTTATTTCATATATATGAGGTCAAGGTGTGGGATCAAAGGACTTCATCCATCTCAGGACAGAAACAAAACAAATTCTCAATGGCACCCCCCTCCAGTACTCTTGCCTGGAAAATCCCATGGATGGAGGAACCTGGTAGGCTGCAGTCCATGGGGTCGCTAAAAGTCAGACATGACTGAGCGAGTTCACTTTGACTTTTCATTTTCATGCATTGGAGAAGGAAATGTCAACCCACTCTAGTATTCTTGCCTGGAGAATCCCAGGGATGGGGGAGCCTGGTGGGCTGTCATCTATGGGGTCACACAGAGTCGGACACGACTGAAGCAACTTAGCAGCAGCAGCAGCAGCAAGGTCATTTTAGGAAGACAGCTGAATGTAACAAGCTCTGTGGGAGCCAGACAATAGTGGACTCAGTATTTCTACATCACCTATCCACCTGTCTTAAATATTTGAATTGAGGCTACTTTTGATATGACAATACAAAGCAGAGTTTTAAAAAATTCTATGAGTGTAGCATTTACTTCCCAGGTAGCCCAGTGGTAAAGAATTCACCAGCCAATGCAGGAGATCCAGTTTCAGCCCCTGGGTTGGGAAGAAACTCTGGGAGAGGAAATGGCAACCCATTCCATTATTCTTGCCTGGAAAATCCCATGGACAGAGGAGCATGGCAGGCTACTGTTCATGGGGTTGCAAAGAGTTGGACATGATTGAGCAACTGAGCACACATAACACATAGTATTTAATATAACTACAAATTAAACTAACAAAAGAAGGTATTTAGGTGTCATTTCAGTTTTATTAAAAAATATAACTTTGTTTAGTGTTTTTATATCCCCTGAGAAAACTCATCTCATCTATACTCACTGACTAATGACCATGTTCTCCATTGATACCATAAGTATTTTGGTGGTTGATATATCACTATTAATTAAAATTATCACAAGTACAGACAAAACTTCAAATAGCAATTTATTAAACCAGCTTTAAACAAGTGAAAGCCTTTTAAAAACCTCTAATAAAAAAACTCATTCAGCATAATTTTAATTAGTAAGAAAATTAAATTACTTAAAAATTTCAGTGTTATTTAAAATAATATTCATTGGCCTCTCAGAGCAATATTCTCTTTGTGAACGCTGCATCTTTTTTTGGATATTTCAGTAATAATTCTTCTCTTAGCTTCTAAAAATAATTACACATGAACACATACACATATAGGCATAAATACCCACCTGCACATCCCTGAATAATATGTCTACTCAAATTCAAGGGAAAGGAGTTGGTACTTGGGAAATTTAGGCTAACTGTCCAGATGACAATCTGGAAATCTCATCAGGTACTCTCAAAGAATATTCTCCAAAGAATCAAGTCTGCTTTCTACTTCTTTCCAAGTTACTGGCACTTGTCATCTCCTGCCAATAAAACTAAATCCTTTTTCCATTCACTTGGCTCAGTATTGCCTCACAATATTTTTTCTCCAGCTGCAAAAAATGTTGTCTTTTGTCTATTGCCAGTTATCTCCTCAGCCAGTACATTTTTCTCCATTGCTTCCTCACAAAACTTTGTACTTATGTAATACTTTCTGAAGTAGATTCTCAAAAGTTCTTCCAAATATACGACTTGTCTTGATGATTCTCTAATGAATGCAGGTATAGACAACCCCAAATTTATCAATAGATTGAATTCTCAAAAGTCATGTGGATGTTGGTTGTTTGGAATCTAGAGTCAAATTATGGAGTTTGGATCTCAGGGCAGCCCACACAGGCCTATAGGCATGTGTAACTGAAGTACAATTCTGTACAAATGGCACTACCTGGAATATCTAGCATGTACCATGATGTTTCTGCATGATTATGGTTCAAACAGTTCCACTGGGGGATTCTGGGAAAATAGCTGACATCTTAGCAGCAGGTTTGTAATACTTACCAGGTCCTCATTTTTTGACTCCCATACCAGGGGAAATTGAAGGACTAATTCAGTCCTAATCCACCAATGGAGTATTAGCTCTGTCTGAAAGTTGTTGGAAAAATACAGGAAAGAGGCATGGAAGCAAAAGGGTAGCAGTGAAGCTATGGGACATTTCTACTTTATGAGTTCATCTATGTTTCTTTGCCTTTTTTTTTTTTTTTTAACTTTTGGTTTCCCAGAGTTTGTTCTAAAGGTACTATTTTCACCATCAATACTTGACACTGTCCATCGAAGTTTCTCCCTCCCTTGGTACATTGTGAACCAGAAAATGGTTATGCAGAATCTATCATCCTATCCCTCCAAGTTAAAAAAAAAAAAGTTGAAAATAGTGCAATAGTGTAAATTTTCCTAGTAAATATTTAAAACATTGAAGAGATAAAAATGAATTTCATGAAGGGGAATTTACACCTGTATATTGGTAATGATGGTGGCTGTGATATACACAAAAGATGGGATATATTGATACAGATTTTTAGAAAAATGCTCAGCCTATTTTCTTAAATATTTTAGAGGGAAAAAAGCTTCTTTGACACTGTAGCACAGAAGTACAGATTTTGAAACCAATACAGAATTGTCAAGTAAAATAAAAAATAACTTAAAAAAAACACTCTTCTCAAATAAAATGTTTAAGAAATAAAAAAAATAAAAAATAAAAAATAGAAAAAAAATAAATGTTTTGTTGAACCATAAAAAAAAAAAAAAAATGAAAGCATGAGAAAGAGACCAGGAATGAGTCATTCTCTCATGGATTTGAGATAAGAATTGGATACTGTCAATGAGTCACATGTAAGTGGTTATGAAGAGAGGTCTATGAGGGAGGAGAGAGGAAAGGAGGGTGAAAGAGAGATGGATATGAATTTTATGTATGCAAATCTCTAGGTAAACATGTATGGAGAAGGAATTCAAGGTGAGAGGAAAAAGAAAAGGACAGAAAATGGGGGCATGAAAATTATTTTATGAGGCACACAGTGACATGGAAAGAGGGAAGTTAGTACAGACAATGCTCACAGTTTCCTATGTTTCATCTTTTAGTTTTTTTTTTTTTTTTTTTACTTCTTTCCCATTATGACAGAAAAAATAGAATTAGTGTTCTGTGCTAGAAAATTTTTTTTTTAAAAATTGAGGTGAGTTGCTTAATATTATAAAGGTTTCAGGTGTGCAACAGTGATTCACAATTTTTAAAGATTATACTCTTCTTGTGGTTATTATAAAATTGGCTATATCCCCTGTGCTATACAATAGATCCTTGTAGCATATTTATTTTATACATAGTAGTTTGTACCTCTTAATCCCCTAACTCTTTTACCTACTGCCTTTCTAACCACTAGTTTGTTTTCTATATTTGTGAGTCTTTTTTCTTTTTTTTTTAATATCTGTTAGTTTGTTTTATTCTAGATTTCACATACAAATAAGAATATCCAGGATTTTTCCCTCTCACTCTGACTTATTTCACTAAACATAATATTCTCCAAGTCCATTCATATTGTTGCAAATGACAAAAAATTCATTCTTTTACATGGCTGAATAGCATTCCATATGTTCCATACACCCATATCTTTATCCATTTATCTGTTCCATATCTCAGCAATTGTAAATAATGCTGCTATGAACATCAGAGTGCATGTATCTTTTTTCAAATTAATGTTTTCAGTTTCTTCAGATATGAACCCTGGAGTTGAATGGCTGGGGAATATGGTAGCTCTATATTTAGTTTTTTTAGGACTCTATAATATTTTCCACAGCAGCTGCACCAATTTGCATTTCCACAAACAGGGTAAAAGATTCCCTTTTTTTCATGTCCTCCTAAACATTTATGGCTTATTTGGTGATAACTGTTCTGAAGGTATGAAGTGACATTTCATTTTGGTTTTGCTTTGCAGTACTCTGATGAACGGTGATGTCAAGCATATGACTTTTTTTCCAGTCTGCATAGTTGATTTCATATGCTATCAGTTTTCAAGTTCTGAAAGTTCTCATCATTTTTTGGTTGTTTTTACTTTTTTCTTTGTGAAACATAGTTTTATGAAGTTGAGAATCATGTGCTGACATCAGGGAAACAAAATAAAATACAAGAGGAATGAAATACCATGAATATTGGTGGCAGGGTTTACTTATCCCTTCTTTCTTCTCCTGATGCCATACCACTTAGAAGAAGTAGTTAACCTGCTTGACATCTTCTTTAGAGCTATTCCTCTTACTTGATGATTCACTCTATCATATAGGATACCAAGTGAGAAACTATCTCTGTGGATGTGCGGTTTCCAAACACTTTGTCAGTGTTTCTAATAACAAGAGTCAGAAAATAAAAAAGAGATGAAGTAGGTGTCCGAGTCTTTAGGGTTTGGTGAGGAGCTTTGTGGCACAGATCATTTGGGGTTGTTGCCAGGCTCGAAGCCAAGTGTTTTGAACTGAGTGGGTCTTGAAAGTCACCTATAGTGATCCCTTATCTGAAGGATAGCTTTAGATAAGTTGCATAAGACATGGGAACAGATATGTTTCCCAGAAACAAATATTGAAAGAAATTGTTTCTCTAACAGCTTAATGATCTTACCCGCCACTCCCCCCCCCCCCCAAATGTGGAAAGCAAAATTCTACACAGATAAAAGTCTATTTCTAAATTCTTCAAACTTACTGTTAAAGGTGACGGGAACCTTCAGATGATGCCAGATTTAAGTGACTGAAAGCAGAGGTATCATTAATAATTATAAACTAATGCTCCATTTGGTACATAAACACTATTCCTGGTCAGTAGGTATAAATGAGGCATAAACAAGCACATCTGGAAGGTTCTGGATATATAGTAAGTTGATTGATTGATAATAAATAATGAATCACATTTAGCTATTTGAATTAATTTGTAGGAGAAGTGAGCTGTGAATAGATCATAAGACTAACACCGTAATATTAAAAGTAATTAATGAATTAAGTTTCAACATAGTTGCAACAGAACTGCAGACTTTGTCAGCACTCAGGAAAAGATTCTGTATAAAGATTCTGATGAATTAATTTATTATACATAGGTAAATTCATTTTAATAGAGGATCATTCATATTCTAAGAATAAAACTTACGTTACATACATCTGCTTTTTTTAAAGACCGTGTTATTTTGTAATACAATTTACAACATTTTTTTAGTCTAATCATACTAAGTAATAAAAATCTTCCCTTCTATAGTGAGTTATGCTTTATTTTAGGTTAAAAATTTTGGGTATAACACTTTTTAAATTGAAAAAAATACACTGCTTTAAAGAAAGAAACTGAATGAATGCCTTCATCTGCTCTCCTCTTCATATAAATCATTCGGTTGAAGAGTGTTAGTATGTCTCCTGTTCAATGTTTTAGAAAGTCATTTAGAGAACACTACAGTCTGTGAGTATACTGCTTACTGTAAACTGATGATATGTTGGCTGTCACAGAATGGCTATGTTTTTGGTTTGTAATGAAGAGGTCACTGTCTATATTTCAGCATTGAGTTTCAATGCACATATATCCCACTTAAAAGTCTTGAGAGCATGGTGATAAAGTTCTGGGAGCAGAGAATGTCTAAAATTATAAAAGTAGAGACACAAAGGATGTGATACTTCACTTGGTCCATTTCACTGCCAGTTCAATACTGTCTCTCATAATTTGTTTTTATTTAGGATATGTAACAGTCTGAGGTTTCTGTAAGATGTACGCCATTCTTTTTTTTTTTTTTTTTTTCTGAATGGTGCCATGAGTCATTAAATAGTCGCTCTGTGGTTTGTAATACCTACCTGGAATGGGTTGCAATGTACTTGTGATGCTCTGTTACCTGGTGAGCTCCTTCAATGTGCCAGAGAATTTACTTTTTAGCTGTTAACTTCTAATCTATGCCAGTGTAACACATAGTCTTATTAATATAGGTGTATGATATTTCTCTTACACAAAAAAACATTTTTTATCTTCACAAAAATCATGTAAGGTAAATATTAGTCCATACTGACAGCTGCAGAAACCACAGTTCAGGGAGATTACCCAAGATGATTATATCAATTACTTGAACCAAATCTTCTGACTCAAAAGAACATCTTAGTTTCAAAATGTCATAGAGATGAATATATTTTGATTTGAATGTGAAGATGTGTTGTTAATTGTATTTTGAGTTATTCCTAGAGTTCTTTGTTAATTTTCTGCCAAGACAAAGTGAACATTTCAAACGCTTTGAAAGAAGGAATTAGTGGGCCAGTCTGAGACTGTAACAATAATACTTTCATGCAAAACCAAGTCAGAGTAGAGACAAGACACTGTTATTTTTATTTTCTATTGCTATTTCTGCTGCTGCTGCTGCTAAGTCGCTTCAATCGTGTCTGATTCTGTGCGACCCCATAGACGGCAGCCCACCAGGCTCCCCTATCCCTGGGATTCTCCAGGCAAGAACACTGGAGTGGGTTGCCATGTCCTTCTCCAATGCATGAAAGTGAAAAGTGAAAGTGAAGTCGCTCAGTTGTGTCCGACTCTTCACGACCCCATGGACTGCAGCCTACCAGGCTCCTCTGTCCATGGGATATGATGCATGATTTTTATTAAAGATACTTTCCCTGATTCAATGTAATTATAAAGTATATATTTTATATAATATTAGTTTGCCTTCATTAAATGATAGGTTGAGTTTTAAACTAATGTAGTATTAATCAGATGCATATACTCTCTTGTAAGGAATATGAAATGTGATTTCTAGATGGGGAGGTTGTATTTGGAATTCTCTGCATCTTCTATTCTTCCACTGTCAAATGGATCATTACATTTTCAACACTTAATTATCTTTTCACCTAAATTGTGTCTTATTTAACTTGATCATTTAAACTGCTAATGTGACTTTTTAACATTTGTCTTGTCTTTATATAAATGAACTGCTATTCTCTAACTTGACTTTTGCTTAACATATGAAATCTGAAATTTATAAAGAGGAAAAGGGAAAAGTAAGAATTCCAAAAAATAGTATTTGCTAATGAGAACCATTTTCAGTAACTTAGCTGTTAGACCTTGGCACATTCCTTGGACTAGGCATTGGGTCACTCCCATTTTTCATAGCTTGTCACACAATTAACTAAATCATTAAAATGGAACTAGTCCATTGTGACAAACTGAAATGACTAAAAGCTTGCCTAAGGCTTTGCACTGCACAGCTGTTTAAGAAAATTCCATCTCTCCTGAATTGGTGATGGATAATGTGACAAAAATATTCCGATTAAATTCTAACTTTGGAATACTTAATAAATTAGTAATGGCATTAGAAGTGCCACTTCTATTCACCTGTCAAGGAGGAGGGCTGTGATGCTGATCTTTTTGCCCTCTTTGTCTGCTTTCATGAGAGCTGCTTGCAGCTGAGGGGGTCATATCTTATGAAGGTATAAGATGACAGCAAGGTAAGAGATGAGGTTCCCCTGTCATGCCTCTGTACTTACTCATTTCTTCCCTTCAGACTGAGGAACACAATGCTTTTCTTTGACAGATTGAAACCTTCCTTCTCTCTTCTTCATCATCATTTTCTACTGATTTTTTGTATTATGGAACAATTACGTACTTTTAGTGTTTTAGGGGCTTATTCAGTGAGGTGTTTCCCTACATGAATGAGACGTATAGTTTGAAGCAATATTGAAGATGGAATTAAGTAAATTTATAATCATTTACATTGAATGAAAGCTTACATTTTTGCATGTACATTCCGCACAAGGGTTTTGTGGCATATGCAAGGATAAGAGGACAGTGATATGTTTTTACACAGATTAATTAAAAATCATTTTAATCATTGTTATAAATACTTTAACACAGAGTTACATGTATGTTATTGTAGGTATTGTTTGTGTTCACCAATAGTTGCACTCATGTGTAGAGTGGCATATTAGAAAAACACACCATTGTGGAAATTGGAGCAAGGAGGGCTTAATCCTGATTTTCAGCACTAACTCCAAGGGTGACCTTCACATGTCACTTAAATTCTCTGAATCTAAATTACGTTATCAGTCAAATAAAGGAATGGGACTGATCTTTAAGATCTTTTTCATTTTTAACTTCTCTCAAATATCAACATTAATGGCAGATAATTAAAAGACTGGACTATTAACATAAAGGCATATATCGAGATCTGTAATACAAAATTTTTGTTTATACAGCTAAAATTCGAAGTTTGTAAAGTTATATCGAACTACTCCATGAATAAGTGTGACTAGCAAAATTTTTCTGTTTGGTTTCAGGACAAGATTTGTTGAGCCCTAACAGGAGAATCCCATGGACATAGGAGCCTGGTAGGCTCCCATCTATGGGGTCGCACAGAGTCGGACACAACTGGAGCAACTAAGCAGCAGTAGCAGCAGCAGCAACCGGAGAATTTATTTTTTTGGCTCCAAAATCACTGCAGATGGTGACTGCAGCCATGAAATTAAAAGACGCTTACTCCTTGGAAGAAAACTTATGACCAACCTAGATAGCATATTCAAAAGCAGAGACATTACTTTGCTGACTAAGGTCCATCTAGTCAAGGCTATTGGTTTTCTTGTGGTCATGTATGGATGTGAGAGTTGGACTGTGAAGAAGGCTGAGCGCTGAAGAATTGATGCTTTTGAACTGTGGTGCTGGAGAAGACTCTTGAGAGTCCCTTGGACTGCAAGAAGATCCAACCAGTCCATTCTGAAGGAGATCAGCCCTGGGATTTCTTTGGAAGGAATGATGCTAAAGCTGGAACTCCAGTACTTTGGCCACCTCATGCAAAGCGTTGACTCATTGGAAAAGACCCTGATGCTGGGAGGGATTGTGGGCAGGAGGAGAAGGGGACGACACAGGAACAGATGGCAGGATGGCATCACTGACTCGATGGACGTGAGTCTGAGTGAACTCCGGGAGATGGTGATGGACAGGGAGGCTTGGCGTGCTGCGATTCATGGGGTTGCAAAGAGTCGGACACAACTGAGCGACTGAACTAACCTGAACTGAACGGGAGAATGGCTTTTTCACAGCGGCAAACATTCATTTTAAACTTAGGAAACAATCACTGAGGTGTTTTCTCTAGTTTGAGAAACAATTTGTGCTCTTTTGTGAACCTATGATTCTATTCTAAGAGTAATTTCCCTGCTCCTCTCAACACTGGTCTTAGGTTTTCTAATTTTGGCTTGGACAACCTGTATCCATTCTCACGTGGGCCCAATGTCAATCAGCTTGATATCTGGACATATTTACATTGGTTCCTTCTTTTTAGTTTAGTTCCTTCTTTTTCTTCTTTTTAGTTTGCTTCTTTGATACCTTTCCCTATCCCAACATGACTACATATTTCTGACTATAATAATATCAATAATATGACTACTATTTCCCTGATTTTGAAGTATTCTTCTATTAGCAGTTTAGCAAAAAGGACTCATTTCTAACCTGGGAAATTCCAATTCTGGATGACAATAATGATATCATCATTATTACTACTCCTAGTACTGGTAATGGTCATAGAAAAAGTTCATAGCAGATTAATTTTAATAACTAATCCTGATCAGCCATACCACTTGTTATAAACAGATGAGGACTTTTGTTTCACTGACTAAGCAAGTAATGCAAGAGAGGCTTCTAAGAACACACTATAGGCGGTGGTCCTAAGATGGCGGAGGAATAGGACAGGGAGACCACTTTCTCCCCCACAAATTCAGTAAAAGAACATTTAAACGCTGAGTAAATTCCACAAAACAACTTCTGAATGCTGGCAGAGGACATCAGGCACCCAGAAAAGCAGCTCAGTGTCTTCGAAAGGAGGTAGGAAAAAAATATAAAAGACAAAATGAGACAGAAGAGGTAGGGACAGAGCTCCATACTGGGAAGAGAGTCTTAAAAAGAGAGAAGTTTCCAAACACTAGGAAAGACCCTCACTGCCGAGTCTGTGGCAAGCTTTGGAACCAGAGGGCAACATAACTGGGAGGAAAATCAATAAATAAAATCCACATTATGTGCCCAAGGGTAACTCCCCCAATGGAGAAGCAGCTCAGACCTCGGCACCTGCCACTAGTAAGCAGGGGCTGGGCAGGGAGGCGCAGGCTGCATTGCTTAGAGTCAAGACTGGGCCTGAAGGCCCCAAGGGCAATCTCTGGGAACTAGTTCAGTTCAGTTCAATTCAGTCTCTTAGTCATGTCCGACTCTTTGCGAACCCATGAATCGCAGCACGCCAGGCCTCCTTGTCCATCACCAACTCCCAGAGTCCACTCACACTCATGTCCATCGAGTCAGTGATGCCATCCTGTCATCTCATCCTCTGTCATCCCCTTCTCTTCCGGCCTCCAATTCCTCCCAGCATCAGAGTCTTTTCCAATGAGTCAACGCTTTGCATGAGGTGGCCAAAGTACTGGAGTTCCAGCTTTAGCATCATTCCTTCCAAAGAAATCCCAGGGCTGATCTCCTTCAGAATGGACTGGTTGGATCTCCTCGCAGTCCAAGGGACTCTCAAGAGTCTTCTCCAACACCACAGTTCAAAAGCATCAATTCTTCAGCACTCAGCCTTCTTCACAGTTCAACTCTCACATCCATACATGACCACAGGAAAAACCATAGCCTTGACTAGATGGACCTGAGTCGGCAAAGTAATGTCCCTGCTTTTTATATGATATCTAGGTTGGTCATAACTTTTCTTCCAAGGAGTAAGTGTCTTTTAATTTCATGGCTGCAATCACCATCTGAAGTGATATTGGAGCCCAAGAAAATAAAGTCAGCCACTGTTTCCACTGTTTCCCCATCTATTTCCCATGAAGTGATGGGACCGGATGTCATGATCTTCATTTTCTGAATGTTGAGCTTTAAGCCAAATTTTTTTTTAAATTTTAATTTTTATTTATTTAATTTTTTTAATTTTTATTTATTTATTTATTTTTAATTTATTTTTTATTTTACTTTACAATTCTGTATTGGTTTTGCCATACATTGACATGACTCTCCTCTTTCATTTTCATCAAGAGGCTTTTTAGTTCTTCTTCACTTTTTTTACCATAAGGGTGGTGTCATCTGCATATCTGAGGTTATTGATATTTCTCCCAGCAATCTTGATTCCAGCTTGGGTTCCTTCCACTCTAGCATTTCTCATGATGTACTCTGCATAGAAGTTAAATAAGCAGGGTGACAATATACAGCCTTGACGTACTACTTTCCCTATTTGGAACCAGTCTGTTGTTCCATGTCCACTTCTAACTGTTGCTTCCTGACCTCCATACAGATTTCTCAAGAAGCAGGTCAGGTGGTCTGGTATTCCCATCTCTCTCAGAATTTTCCACAGTTTATTGTGATCCACACAGTCAAAGGCTTTGGTATAGTCAATTAAGCAGAAATAGATGTTTTTTTGGAACTCTCTTGCTTTTTCCATGATCGAGCAGATGTTGGCAATTTGATCTCTGGTTCCTCTGCCTTTTCTAAAACCACCTTGAACATCAGGAAGTTCATGGTTCATGTATTGCTGATGCCTGGCTTGGAGAATTTTGAGCGTTACTTTACTAGCATGTGAGATGAGTGCAATTGTGTGGTAGTTTGAACATTCTTTGGCATTGCCTTTCTTTATGATTGGAATGAAAACTGACCTTTTCCAGTCCTGTGGCCACTGCTGAGTTTCCCCAAATTTGCTGGCATATTGAGTGCAGCACTTTCATGGCATCTTCTTTCAGGATTTGAAATAGCTCCCCTGGAATTCCATCACGTCCACTAGCTTTGTTCATAGTGATGCTTTCTAAGGCCCACTTGACTTCACATTCCAGGATGTCTGGCTCTAGATGAGTGATCACACCATAGTGATTATCTGGGTCCTGAAGATCTTTTTTGTCCTGTTCCTCTGTGTATTCTTGCCACCTCTTCTTAATATCTTCTGCTTCTGTTAGGTCCATACCATTTCTGTCCTTTATTGAGCCCATATTTGCATTAAATGTTCCCTTGATATCTCTAATTTTCTTGAAGACATCTCTAGTCTTTCCCATTCTGTTCTTTTCCTCTATTTCTTTTCATTGATCACTAGGGAACTAACTTGGGCTAGCAAACCAGACTGTGGGATAGCTACCATGTGAAAAGCCCTAACCTAAGATACCGCCAGGCCCGTTTACAGAACAAAGGACTGATGAGCTTGCCTGCTGCAGACCATCCCCCTCCTGCGACAGGCAGCCAGAGCTGGAAGGGGGCAATGGCAGCCCCAAAGAGACATTATCTACCAAACTGCAAGCAGGCTTCTTTAATAACTAAGAGTTCCTGGGGTTCTGGACAGTCAACATCCGCCTGAGAAGGTGTGCCGGTTGTATACCCAGAAAACTGAGCAGCAGGGACGGGGGAGGCGATAAGTCACAGCTACTGTGGTCACCAAACACGTCATCACCTGAGCTGCTTGGACCTGGGAAGGGCACAAAATGCAGGCCCAGCTGAATCTGCACCTCTGAGGAGTACCTGAGTACCTGAACCTGAGCAGCTTAGACCTGGGAGGTACATGCAGACCAGTGCCAGCCTCGGATGGTTCCTGGCAGAGCAACCTAGAGCCTGAGCTGCATGGGCAGGGAGGGCACATGTGCTGTGACGGGGGCATGCCCAGTGTGGCTGAGACACTCCAAGCACATGTCTGTGTTGTTTGCAGCGTCCCTCCCTCCCCACAGTGCAACTGAACAAGTGAGCCTAAAAAAGTGTCCACCACCGCCCCCTTGTGTTAGGGTGGAAATCAGACACTGAAGAGACCAGCAAACAGAAGCTAAAACAGGGAACCATTGTGGAAGCGACGGGTGCAATAGATTAAAACACGGTAGCTAGTATCTACTACATAGGAAAGGGCCTATAGGTCTTGAGAAATATAAGCTGGACCAAGGAACTATCCGAAAATGAATGAACCCCACACTGCCCACAACAACACCAGAGAAAGTCCTAGATATATTTTTACTATCATTCTTTTTTAAATTTTTTTAAATTTTAAGTCCTCTATTACTCCTTTAATTTTCATTTTTATAACCTACTATTACTTTGCAAAAAAAGAGACCCTGTTTTTAAAGCAAACTTCATATATATATATATATATTTTAATAATTTTTGTGACTTTTTTCCCTTTTCTTTAATGTTGTATTTTTGAAAAATCCAACCTCTACTCTAGATTTTTAAACTTTGTTTTTTTGGTATTTGTTAGCAATTTTGTACCTTTAAGAACCCAATCTTCAGTACCCATTTTTACTTGGGAGCGAGATTACTGGTTTGACTGCTCTCTCCCCCTTTGGACTCCTTTTTCTCCACCAGGTTGCCTCTATCTCCTAACTCCCTTTTCTCTTCTCTACCCAACTCTGTGAATCTCTTTGCGTGTTCCAGACGGTAGAGAACACTTAGAGAACTGATTACTGGCTGGATCTGTCTCCTTTTGATACCTCCCTTTATCCTCCTGGCCACCTCTGTCTCCTTCCTACCTCTTCTCTTCTCTGTATAACTCAGTGAACATCTCTGAGCAGTCCAGACTGTGGAGTGCACATAAGGAAGTGATTACTGGCTAGCTTGTTCTCTCCTCTTTAGATTCCACCTCATCTCATTCAGGTCACCTCTAACTCCCTCCTCCCTTTTCTCTTCTCCATGTAACTCTGTGAACCTCTCTGGGTATCCCTAACTGTGGAGAAACTTTTCATCTTTAACCTAGATGTTTTGGTGCTGTATAGATGGAGAAGTCTTAAGACTACTGTAAAAATAAGACTGAAAACCAGAAGCAGGAGGCTTAAGTCCAAATCCTGAGAACACCAGAGAACTCCTGACTCCAGGGAACATTCATCAACAAGAGCTCATCAAACACCTCCATATCTACACTGAAACCAAGCACCACCCAAGGGCCAACAAATTCCAGAGCAAGACTTACCATGCAAATTCTCCAGCAACATAGGAACACAGCCCTAAACATCAATATACAGGCTGCCCAAAGTTACTCCAAACCCATTGACATCTCATAACTCATTACTGGATACTTCATTGCACTCCAGAGAGAAGAAATCCAGCTCCACCCACCAGAACACTGACACAAGCTTCCCTAAACAGGAAACCTTGACAAACCACCATTACAACCCCACCCACAGTGAGGAACCTTCACAATAAAGAGAATGTCACAAACAGCCAGAATACAGAAAGGACACCCCAAACACAGTGATATAAACAAGATGAAGAGACAGAGGAATACCCAGCAGGTAAAGGAAAGGATAAATGCCCACCAAAACAAACAAAAGAGGAAGAGATAGGGAATCTACCTGATGAAGAATTCCGAATAATGATAATGAAAATGATTCAAAATCTTGAAATAAAAATGGAATCACAGATAAATAGCCTGGAGACAAGGATTGAGAAGATGCAAGAAAGGTTTAACAAGGACCTAGAAGAAATAAAAAGAGTCAATATATAATGAATAATGCAATAAATGAGATAAAAAATGCTCTGGAGGCAACAAATAGTAGAATAACAGAGGCAGAAAATAGGATTAGTGAAATAGAAGTTAGAATGGTAGAAATAAATGAATCAGAGAGGAAAAAAGAAAAATGAATTAAAAGAAATGAGGACAATCTCAGAGACTTCTGGGACAATGTGAAATGCCCCAACATTCGAATCATAGGAGTCCCGGAAGAAGAAGACAAAAAGAAAGACCATGAGAAAATACTTAAAGAGATAATAGTTGAAAACTTCCCTAAAATGGGGACGGAAATAATCACTCAGGTCCAAGAAACCCAGAGAGTCCCAAACAGGATAAACCCAAGGCGAAACACCTCAAGACACATATTAATGAAATTAACAAAGATCAAACAAATATTAAAAGCAGCAAAGGAAAAACAACAATAACACACAAGGGGATTCCCATAAGGATAACAGCTGATCTTTCAATAGAAACTCTGCAGGCCAGGAGGGAATGGCAGGTCATACTTAAAGTGATGAAAGAAAATAACCTACAGCCCAGATTACTGTACCCAGCAAGGATCTCATTCAAACATAAAGGAGAAATCAAAAGCTTTACAGACAAGCAAAAGTTGACAGAATTCAGCACCACCAAACCAGCTCTCCAACAAATGCTATAGGATCTTCTCTAGACAGAAAACACAAAAAGGGTGTATAAACCCAAACCCAAAACAGTACAGTAAATAGCAACAGGATCATACTTATCATAATTACCTTAAATGTAAATAGGTTGAATGCCCCAACCAAAAGGCAAAGACTGACTGAATGGATACAAAAACAAGACACCTATATATGTTGTCTACAAGAGACCCACCTCAAAACAGGGGGCACATACAGACTGAAAGTGAAGGGCTGGAAAAAGATATACCACACAAATAGAGACCAAAAGAAAACAGGATTAGCAATATTCATATCAGATAAAATAGACTTTAATACAAAGGCTGTGAAAAGAGACAAAGAAGGACACTACATAATGAGCAAAGAATCAATCCAAGAAGAAGATATAACAATTATAAATATATATGTACCCAACATAGGAGCATTGCAATATGTAAGACAAATGCTAACAAGTATGAAAGGGGAAATTAACAATAACACAATAATAGTGGGAGATTTTAATACCACACTCACACGTACGGATAGGTCAACTAAACAGAAAATTAACAAGGAAACACAAACTTTAAAGATACAATAGTCCAGTTAGACCTAACTGATATCTATAGGACATTTCACCCCAAAACAATGAATTTCACCTTTTTCTCAAGTGCACACGGAATGTTCTTCAGGATAGATCACATCCTGGGCCATAAATCTAGCCTCGGTAAATTCAAAAAAATTGAAATCATTCCAAGCATCTTTTCTGACCACAATGCAGTAAGATTAGATCTCAATTACAGAAGAAAAACTATTAAAAATTCCAACATATGGAGGCTGAACAACACGCATCTGAATAACCAACAAATCACAGAAGAAATCAAAAAAGCAATCAAAATATGCATAGAAATGAATGAAAATGAAAACACAACAACCCAAAACCTGTTGGATACTGTAAAAGCAGTGCTAAGGGGAAGGTTCATAGCAATACAGGCATACCTCAAAAACAAGAAAAAGTCAAATAAATAACCTAATTCTACACCTCAAGCAACTAGAAAAGGAACAAATGAAGAACCCCAGAGTTAGTAGAAGGAAAGAAATCTTAAAAATTAGGGCATAAATAAATGCAAAAGAAACAAAAGAGACCATAGAAAAAATCAACAAAGCCAAAAGCTGGTTCTTTGAGAGGATAAATAAAATTGACAAACCATTAGCTAGACTCATCAAGAAACAAAGGGAGAAAAATCAAATCAATAAAATTAGAATGAAAATGGAGAGATCACAACAGACAATACAGAAACACAAAGGATCATAAGAGACTACTATCAGCAAATATATGCCAATAAAATGGAAAACCTGGAAGTAATGGACAAATTCTTAGAAAAGTACAACTTTCCAAAACGGAACCAGGAAGAAATAGAAAATCTTAACAGACCCATCACAAGCAAGGAAATTGAAACTGTAATCAGAAATCTTCCAGCAAACAAAAGCCCAGGTCCAGACAGCTTCACAGCTGAATTCTACCAAAAATTTAGAGAGGAGCTAACACCTATCCTACTCAAACTCTTCTAGAAAATTGCAGAGGAAGGTAAACTTCCAAACCCATTCTATGAGGCCACCATCACCCTAATACCAAAACCTGACAAAGATGCCACAAAAAAGAAAACTACAGGCCAATATCACTGAGGAACCTAGATGCAAAAATCCTTAACAAAATTCTAGCAATCAGAATCCAATAACACATTAAAAACATCATACACAATGACCAAGTGGGCTTTATCCCAGGGATGCAAAGATTCTTCAATATCCACAAATCAATCAATGTAATACACCACCTTAACAAATTGAAAAATAAAAGCCATATGATTATCTGAATAGATGCAGGGAAAGCCTTTGACAAAATTCAACATCCATTTATGATAGAAACTTTCCAGAAAGCAGGAATAGAAGGCAAATACCTCAACATAATAAAAGCTATATATGACAAACCCACAGCAAACATTATCCTCAATGGTGAAAAATTGAAAGCATTTCTCCTAAAGTCAAGAACAAGACAAGGGTGCCCACTTTCACCACTATTATTCAACATAGTTTTGGAAGTTTTGGCCACAGCAATCAGAGCAGAAAAAGAAATAAAAGAAATCAAAATTGGAAAAGAAGAAATAAAACTCTCACTGTTTGCAGATTACATGATCCTCCTCTACATAGAAAACCCTAAAGACTCCACCAGAAATTACTAAAGCTAATCAATGAATATAGTAAAGTTGTAGGATATAAAATCAACACACAGGAATCCTTTGCATTCCTATACACTAAAAATGAGAAAATAGAAAGAGAAATTAAGGAAACAATTCCAGTTACCATTGCAATGAAAAGAATAAAATACTTAGATATATATCTACCTAAAGAAACTAAACACCTATATATAGAAAACTATAAAACACTCATGAAAGAAATCAAAGAGGACACTAATAGATGAAGAAATATACCATGTTCATGGATCAGAAGAATCAATATAGTGAATATTAGTACACTACCCAAAGCAATCTATAGATTCAATGCAATCCCTATCAAGCTACCAACGGTATTTTTCACAAAGCTAGAACGAATAATTTCACAATTTGTATGGAAATACAAAAATCCTCGAATAGCCAAAGCAATCCTGAGAAAGAAGAATGGAAATTGAGGAATCAACCTGCCTGACTTCAGGCTCTACTACAAAGCCACAGTCATCAAGATAGAATGGTACTGGCACAAAGACAGAAATATAGATCAATGGAACAAAATAGAGAGCCCAGAGATAAATCCACACACATATGGACACCTTATCTTTGACAAAGGAGGCAAGAATGTACAATGGAAACAAGACAATCTCTTTAACAAGTGGTGCTGGGAAAACTGGTCAACCACTTGTAAAAGAATGAAACTAGATCACTTTCTAACACCACACACAAAAATAAACTCAAAATGGGTTAAAGATCTAAACATAAGACCAGAAACTATAAAACTCCTAGAGGAGAACATAAGCAAAACACTCTCCGACATAAATCACAGCAGGATCCTCTATGACCCACCTCCCAGAATATTGGAAATAAAAGGAAAAATAAACAAATGGGATCTAATTAAAATTAAAAGCTTCTGCACAACAAAGGAAACTATAAGCAAGGTGAAAATGGGAGAAAATAATAGCAAATGAAGCAACTGACAAAGAACTAATCTCAAAAATATACAAGCAACTCCTGCAGCTCAATTCCAGAAAAATAAATGACCCAATCAAAAAATGGGCCAAAGAACTAAACAGATATTTCTCCAAAGAAGACACACAGATGGTTAACAAACACATGAAAAGATGCTTAACATCACTCATTATCAAAGAAATGCAAATCAAAACCACAAAGGGGTACCATTTCACACCAGTCAGAATGGCTGTGATCCAAAAGTCCACAAGCAATAAATGCTGGAGAGGGTGTGGAGAAAAGGGAATCCTCTTACACTGTTGGTATGAATGCAAACTAGTACAGCCACTATGGAGAAAGGTGTGGAGATTACTTAAAAAACTGGAACTAGAACTGCCATACAACCCAGCAATCCCACTTCTGGGCATACACCCCGAGGAAACCAGAATTCAAAAAGAGGCATGTACACCAATGTTCATTGCAGCACTGTTTATAATAGCCAGGACATGGAAGCAACCTAGATGTCCATCACTAGATGAATGGCTAAGAAAGCTGTGGTACATAAACACAATGGAGTATTACTCAGCCATTAAAAAGAATACATTTGAATCAGTTCTAATGAGGTGGGTGAAACTGGAGCCTATTATACAGAGTGAAGTAAGCCAGAAAGAAAAACACTGATACAGTATACTAATGCATATATATGGAATTTAGAACGATGGTAACAATAACCCTGTATGTGAGACAGCAAAAGAGACACAGATGTATAGAACAGTCTTTTGTACTCTTTGGGAGAGGGATAGAGTGGGACAATTTGGGGGAATGACACTGAAACATGTGTAATATCATATAAGAAACAAATCACCAGTCCAGGTTCAATACATAATGCTCGGGGCTGGTGCACTGGGATGACCTGGAGCGATGGTACAGGGAGGGAGGTTGGAGGGGGGTTCAGGATGGGGAACATGTGTATGCCCATGGCGAATTCATGTTGATGTGTGGCAGAACCAATACAGTTTTGTAAAGTTAAAAAAAAATAACAAAGTAAAAAAAAAATAAAATTAGAAACAATAAAAAAATAAACAAACAAAATATACTTACCCTAAGTAATGAGGTTAAGCAGTTAGTTGTAAAAAAGAGAATATTTACAAGTTAGTTATAACAAGGACAATATTTTTATATTATTCCAGATAGAGAAATATGTCAAGGTTAATACACATGTCTTGAGTTAAAAAAAAGAATAAATCTTCACCATAAAATGTTTCCAGACACTTTTTCCAGGTAATTTACAAATGTTTGCATTGTCCATTCTATCGCAATATAGTTGAAGTCTTACTTTCTTTATTTTTAAAATTTTGTGTTTACTCTCAGTATGGTATGAGTTGTGTTTTACTCATCTTTGGGTTCTAGGTTTGGTTACATAATCGTTATTAGTATGGTTGTTAAGGGAATTAATCCATAACATAGTCCAGAGAAGTCAGTTCAAATACAATTCATAAGTATCTCCATGGAACATCTAAAAATAGGACAGGATGAGGGCATGCATTTGTCTTTCCTTAAATGGTTCCCTATAGCTCAGCTGTAGAGAATGCACCTGCAATATAGGAGACTTCAGTTCAATTCCTAGGTCAGGAAGATCACCTGGAGAAGGGATAGCCTACCCACTCCAGGGTTCTTGGACTTCCTTGGTGGTTCAGATGGTAAAGCATCTGCCTGCAATGTGGGTGACTTGGATTTGATCCCTGGGTTGGGACGATCCCCTGGAAGAGTGCATGGCAACCTACTCCAGTATTCTTGCCTGGAGTATCCCTGTAGATACCAGAGCCTGGCAAGCTACAGTTCATGGGGTTGCAAAGAGTCAGACATAACTGAGCAACTAAGCACAGCACAAAACCAGTTCAACCATCATTTTTAAATAGAGCTTCAAAGAGTTGCTTAAAATTATGATGGGGAATTATTGTAATTTGCATTGAGACATGAATTCCCCAGCATAGTACAATCTACAAATTAAGTGCATGACAAATACTTATTGAATGAATGTATAAATTAATGAATAGACCCCTTAAGCATCCACAAAACACATCACTATGAAAAACTACAGTCATCTCGAAGATTAAAAAAGGAAAAAAAAAAGAGAGAAAAGAAGGAAAATTATGGAGAAAAAGGAGAGAGGGAGAAAGAAAGAGATGGAGACAGAGAGAGGGCTCAAGTATGAAATGGGCTTCACAGTGACCACTGAAACTAATGAAGCAGAATTTTCTTAATGTTTATTTACAGATATTAAAAATGAAGAATCTTTATTGGTTTTTGAAGTAAAGGATGAAAATACTTGTTATACCTTATAATAAAAGAAAAGGGAAGAAGGATGTCAAAGATGACTCCAGGTTTCCAGCTTTTTAAACTAAGTAAACGGTTGTGCCATTCATGGAAATAAGATCTCCTGGACATAAGTCAGTTCATGCAGAAAGATCATGTATTTGACATGAGGTGAAGTTGGAAGTTCTTTTGAGATAGACAAAAGCTACAGTTAATAGAAGAGGTGGAGAATATAAAATGTGGGTTTGAGAATGGGCTTGTGGCAACTGATGATAATTAAGGTTATAGGTGCTAATGAACTGAGTAAAAAATTGAACATGTTGAGAAGTTGCTATCTATTTATTTCACTGTATACCATCTTGCATTATATGTACATAAGGCTATAAATCAATTCTGTCAGTTAAAAAGCTTCCAGGACTTCCCTAGTGGTCCAGTGGTTAAGACTCCACACTTCCACTGCAGGGGCACAGGAACTAAGATCCTACATGCCACTCCATGTAGTGAAAGAAAACAAAAAACCCTTCTGATTAATCAATGAGATTTCATAGACATTCTTTTTCTCCTCTGCCTTTTATTTCCTAGCATTTACACTTGATATTGTACAAGTAACTGCCCACCCTCGTATATCTTCATACAGCCCCCAAAGTATGTCTTTTAATATTAAATCATTTATTTCTATATTCACAAAATATGTTTCTTATGTAAATTCAAGTTTTATATACATTAGTGCAAGCTAATAATGTCAAGAAGATCACTGGAGAAGGGAATGGCCACCCATTTCAGCCTTATTGTCTGGGAAATCCCATGGACAGAGGAGCCTGGTGGGCTACAGTCCTTGGGGTTGCAAAGAGACACTATTGAGCGACCTACTTTACTTTTTCAAATGGCATCACAACCTATTTGTTCTTTAAAATGTGACTTTTTAAGGATGTTAAAATTCATTGCTTCTACACTAATAATTCTATATGTTGTAAAGCAAACTAAATTGGGGAAACAATTAAGGCCTCTGAAAAAATATTCCTTATGGTAACAAAACAACTTTTTTTTTTTTCAAATTGTACATTCAAATTCAAAGGAAAAAAAAAATGTCCAGAGCCATGTCCACTCCATTATACTCAGAGTGAGCCCTTCAAATATTTTCTATTTTTTCCTTACAGTCACTCTTTCAAATATCCCCTTGGAAGGTAATTGTTCTAATGCAGAAAAGAAAACAAAGAGGAACAAAATATTTTGTAAACAGTTTCAAGAGCTGATGATGTCTACAACCATCACTGAAAAAATAAATGTTTTTTTCTCCCATAAATCAAGGTACACACATATATTTACCCCCCTAGTTTAGGGTTTGTCATTTATTCCATCTTAGTTATTCCAGTAGCCCCTTACAGGAATCCCTGCCAAAGTACCTAATTAAATATCATAATGTCTTATAAAGTACCATATGTATTTATCCATAAAAATATATTTCATCATTAAAATAATGCAAAGCTAAAACAGTTCTTTTTATACATCACTGAAAAAAATATAAAAATAATTATAAGGTTATTGCATTCACAAGTCAATTGTCTTAAAGAATGATGCCTAATAAATTACTAAATTTTTAAAAGCTGAGAAGCTCATTCCAACATAGAAAATTTTGTTTTTTTGGGCTCCAAAATACCTTAGATATATTTTGTGTGATGCTTGACAAATAATATGAAATCATTCCTTTCATTAAACTTACTTTGAAGTTTCAGGTTTAGTTAAACAAGCCTCCTTTGTGGTTACTTACCCCACATCCCTACACCTATTTTAACACTTAACATATTGTAAGGAAGGAGAAGGGCATGGCAACCCATTCCAGTATTCTTGCCTGGAGAATTCCATGGACAGAAGAACCTGGCAGGCTACAGTCCATAGGGTCAAAAGAGTCGGATACTACTGAAGTGACTTAGCATGCACACATATTGTATGGAAATTTTATATTTATGGTTTATGGATTTCTCTTTCCCATTATGCCACAATAAGTTTGTATTTTTGTTTCCCCTCTATTTAGTACTTTGTCTAGTGTGCTTTAAGAGCTTAGTAAATATTTATGAGCTCACATATTAGGGTTAAATACATATCATTAAGTAAATATTCCCAATTCTTAGAGTATGAAAAATATTTAATACAATTTGATGACTTTGTGTAAGTAACTGACCTTCTGTGGTGTGATGTGGTGGGCAAAACCACTATTTTACATTGTTTATATAAATAGGGAAAATGTTTTAATACTAAACTCTGTTAGACCAAGGGTTAAAGTGCTAAATCACTGTTCTGGCACATATTTGTTTATATCACATAAGGGTACAGCACTAATACACTTTGAAGTGATTATTGCTGTGGTAAAATACTAAAAAAAAAAAAAATACAATACAATACAATGTGACATGGGAGAGTGAAAATCCAAATGAAAGCAGAACCTGCATATTGTTTTTACATTGTACCTGCCAGTCAAGCTAAAATTTTATGAAGAACTGAGAAGCAATTTTCACTCATGTACATTATATCATGTAGGTCATATTCTTTTATGTAAATCTCTTCCACTTGGGTGTTTAAATTTCAATATAAATGTAGTTTTAAAGAATATGGCTTATATTTCTTTCTCTCTTTAATTCACTCTGAGTTTTGGAGAGCGAATGTTTTGCAGACCATGACACCTACAAGGGGCATTGTTTGAGGAGGTGTTAAAACATGAGCTGCATGTGTTTTGGATAACAGTGTATTGCAGGAGCATGCTTCTTCTGCCATTGTACTTTGTCCCACAAACAGGGGACAGGAAGATGAGGGAACAGGCAAATGTGTATTAATTCACAGGTGAAATTAAACAGAAAAGATAAAGGCTCAAGTTTCTCCCTTAGAAGAGACTAGACATCAATTAACTTTAGGAGTGTTTTGTTTCACATTTCCACAGAGTTAACTGACAAATTCCACACTTTTGTGTCCATTTTCCCCAAATAGCCAATGCTTTTGTTATGAAAATCTCTCCTTGCCAATTAATTGTAACATTGGATACTGTCTTGTGTATATTAGCCTTTTCTTTCTTTATAAGAATGTGATCAACAGCATTCCTAGACTCTGCCAGGACATGTCAATGTTGACTTTCAGCTTGAGGAAGGGAAAAAAAAAAAACAAGGAAAACATAAAATCCCAAATTCATACAAAGATACACATTGCTTGTCCATAACTGTTCTTATAGTAGAGGACAATGACATGTGAATTAAACATGTGAAACTCCAGATCATCTGTTAAATGTTTCTTTCTTTACTGTTTATGAAAATTTCATTAAAATGATACATATTGGGGATTTGATTAAGATAAATATATGTAGTACACTACTAATTAAGTCTAGTGATTCTTCTTTAGTTCTAAAAATCCATTTATGACAAAATATACACTTTAAAAAGATTCTGGAATTAAGGCCCAAAGCAAGTGAGAGAGTTCATATTACCTTAATCAATTATTCATTTAATAATCGTATCATTCATAGTTGTATCAGAAAACAGAAATCTCAGACAAGATAATTGAAGAGAGTGTAATGAAAGGACTAATTACAAAGGTGAGGGCAGGGTTAAGTGATAACAGAAAAAGCTGTTGAAGGAATTCAGTTCTAGCAACCTCATCCTACATTTGAACTTTCTTATTAAACTTCACATGTACAAAACCTAAGAGCATTCCCTCCCTGAAATGGGCTTCAGTTGCAGCCTTTTCATCATAGTTGAAGCCAACTACATACTTTAAGCTTCTCAAGCCAAAAATCATGGAATCATCCCCAATTCATCTCTTTTGACATTCTATATCTAATCAATTCATAAATCCCATTGACTCTACCTTCAAAATAGTCCCAGAACTGGAACTTTTTTTTTTTTTTTTTTTACCACTTCTGCTGTTCTAAAACCAAAGTCCAAGTGTGGATTACTGTAACAGCCTCTTAGCTGGTCTCCCTAATTGTACCCTGGCTCCCTAACAGGCTGTTTTTAAGACTCTCCATGTAATCATTTTAAAGTGTGAATCAGATCCTATCACTTCTCTGCTCAAAACCCCATCATGGTTCACACTTCATTCACTTATAGTCCATAAGGCGCCACATAGCCTTGCCCTGTTTCTTCTTTGATTCTGTCTGCTTCTTGTGTTCACTTTTCTCAGTATACTGTAATCATTCTGACTTTTCCTTTGAACAAACAAGTCATATCCTTATCTAAAGCAACTGGTAGCCCTATTGCCTTGGTCCAGAATGTTCTCCCAGCCTGCACTGCTTGCCTCTGACATTCACACGGCTATCTCATATACCCATTTTAAGTCTTTGTTCAAATGTCATTTAAATGTATTATTTTACTGTCTCTGGCTTTTGTTGGTTCTGCTAAAAAGTTTGCTATCCATCTAGTTCTTGTAGCTAATCCATATTTTTTCCATATTATTTTTTGCTGATTGCATTTACAAATCTTTTCTTTTTTCTTTTTGCATCCTCTAGCATCTGGTCCCATCACTTCATGGGAAATAGATGGGAAAACAGTGGAAACAGTGTCAGACTTCATTTTTGGGGGCTCCAAAATCACTGCAGATGGTGATTTCAGCCATGAAATTAAAAGACGCTTACTCCTTGGAAGAAGTTATGACCAACCTAGATAGCATATTCAAAGCAGAGACATTACTTTTCCAGCAAAGGTCCATCTAGTCAAGGCTATGGTTTTTCCACTGGTCATGTATGGATGTGAGAGTTGGACTGTGAAGAAAGCTGAGTGCTGAAGAATTGATGCTTTTGAACTGTGGTGTTGGAGAAGACTCTTGAGAGTCCCTTGGACTGCAAGGAGATCCAACCAGTCTATTCTAAAGGAGATCAGTCCTGGCTGTTCTATGGAAGGACTGATGCTAAAACTGAAACTCCAGTATTTTGGCCACCTCATGCGAAGAGTTGACTCATTGGAAAAGACTCTGATGCTGGGAGGCATTGGGGGCAGGAGGAGAAGGGGACGACAGAGGATGAGATGTCTGGATTGCATCACCAACTCGATGGACGTGAGTTGAGTGAACTCCGGGAATTGGTGCTGGACAGGGAGGCCTGGCGTGCTGCAATTCATGGCGTCACAAAGAGTGGGACACGACTGAGCGACTGAACTGAACTGAGCTGAGTATCACTATGGGGGAAGGCAATGGCACCCCACTCCAGTACTCTTGCCTGGAAAATCCCATGGATGGAGGAGCCTGGTAGGCTGCAGTACATGGGGTCGCGAAGGGTCGGACATGACTGAAAGACTTGATTTTCACTTTTCACTTTCATGCCTTGCCTGGATAATCCCAGGGATGGCAGAGCCTGGTGGGTTGCCATCTATGGGGTCTCACAGAGTTGAACACGACTGAAGTGACTTAGCAGCAGCAGCAGTATCACTATGGGCTTCCTTGGTGGCTCTGATGGTAAAGTATCTGCCTGCAATGCTGGAGATCAAGGTTGGATTCCTGGGTCAAGCAGATCTCCTGGAGAAAGGAATGGCAACCCTCTCTAATATTCTTGCCTAGAGAATTTCATGGACAGAGGTTCCTGGAAAGCTGTAGTCCATGCGGTCACAGAGAGTCAGAGGCAACTGAGCAACTAACACACACACATATACAGTATCACTCTAATGTGTCTGAGTGTTTCTACTCTGATTGTGACTCAGTCATTCTGAATTCATCATTCATCAATTTTAAAATATAACTCTGTGAAAACTACCTCTTCCCTATCTTCTGCTTATTTCTATTAGAGTTCCATTAAAATTTTCTGGTAACTTGTCACCCTTTCCTCTATAACAAAAATAATCTATTTTTCAGAAATTTCCCAACTTTATCTGTCTATGTTGCATTGTGGATGAATTCCTTGGTGTTTATTTAATCTTTTATTGTGTCTAATATGCTATTTAATTGACCTATTGAGTATTTAATTTCATAGACTATATTTTCAGCTATAAAAAGATTCATTGGATTTTCTTCCAACCTGACTGGTCTTATTTCACACTGTCTTATTTTATAGTCTCTACCTGGAAGTTTTTCAAACTAAAATTCTATTATATCATCATAGTTGTTTCTATTGATTTGTTCAGGGTAAAGTGTTTACTCATGTATTTTCTAATTTAATAAACTCAAACTGAAAACTATGTAATACTAGCAGTCTAGAATTAATGAATAAATGTATCTGGACATGGGGCAAAAACAAATGCAGAACTTCTCTGAAGGAAAATCCTCTTGACCTAACCATAAGACAAACCCAAAAGAGATAAATTTCTTTCTACTACACATCATCTTTTTTTTTTTTTTCTACTCCACCAGTTTCTGAAGAAGTAACCCTCAGTTGCTCTTAGCAGTTTTGTGGGGCTTAGACTTAATTGACTCTGCTTGCCCAAGTGCTCACCCTTTTTGTCTGCTCCTGTGATAACAACTATAACCATGGGTTACTGACACTAACAATCCCTTCCCCAACTCTTCCAGGGTTTTATCTCAGTTTCTGGCATCTGTGGATATTTGCAACACCAGCTCTACATTTAAAGAATATTTGTTATCTCTTCTAGTAGTTGCATGCTGTATGATATTACATATTAAGATATTATAAAGTGCCAGACAGTCTATATATTATGTTCTCCTATTACAGAAGTGAATAATAATTCACAGTCCAATTTATCCCTATTTAAAATTTTCTATCCGTGAGGCTTATTAGCTTTGCTCTAAGTTTTAGTGGTCCTTATTCAATAAAACCAGGTCAGAAAATTGCAGACCATTCGTTGCTATGATACTGTGTTCAAATATACCTGAATATCTACTTCAACAGAACAGATAAATCAATAAGTTCCTAGTTTTATAAGCTTAGATTATATATATAATTAATATGTTTGTAAAATATTATCTTTCAAAGTTGGTATATAAATATAAGTACACATCTCAGATCCATGTGTGCTTTTCTGAAAGTCATATCTGACTCTTTGCAACCCCATGGCCTATACAGTCCATGGAATTCTTCAGGCCAGAATGCTGGAGGGGGTAGCCTATCCCTTCTCCAGCAGATCCTCCCAACCCAGGAATCAAACAGGGGTCCCCTGCATTGCAGGCATGTGTGCTTAGTCATGTTCAACTCTTTGCAGCCTCATGGACTACAGCCTGCCAGTCTCCTCTAACCATGGAATATTCCAGGCAAGAATACTGAGTTGGTTGCCATTTCCTACTCCAGGAGATCTTTCCAATTTAGGGATCCAATACACATCCTTTGTGTCTCCTGCATTAGCAAGTGGATTCTTTACCACTAGTGTCACCTGAGAAGCCCTGAAATATGCCAAATATGCAACAAAGATGATTAAAATTTCTCATAGCATTCTCATACAAAAATATTTTTTCCACATGCCTCAATGTCAGCAAAAGACATTGGTGCAAATCGAGATTATTTCAGACTAGACATAGAGAAGTAATCCAGCATTTTTATCCCCTGCTTGTGACAGTGTACAAGCTGGGGGTGGGGGTGGGTTTGTCAATATAATGTTAAGTTTTAAACCAAACTAAAGGTCTATAAAGGATGTTAGCAACAAACCTTGTTATTCTTTCTGGCTCCAAGAAACTGATTTTAGCAGCACTTGTATAAAGCTTCTTGGCTGCCGGTTAAGTGCCACTTTAGAACACCACCTTTTGACCTTGTCCACAGATACTGGAGCCCAACGAAGTCCAGGACCAAGTGCGATTACATACCTGTTAAGGAGGTTCTCAATGTCCTCTATGTGGGAAGCAGGTGTGTTTTGACAGATTATCAAGTTGCTGTTCAAATTGTAAGTTGACACAGGCTACCTCTTAGTCTTTTCAGTAAAGACAAACAAACCTCCAAACAACTTGACTGGTAGAAAAACAATGTGGCCTTCCCCTAGGAAGACATCCCTAAAGTGACCCTCTTGTCACAGCAGGTTCTTTGAAGAGTTTTCTAGACAGTGACGGAGCTTCAGCACCACTCCACTATCCCAAAGGGACAGGTGCTGGAAGGACAGCCTCAGGCCCTGGCAGGGAGAGGTTTTATGTATAAAGCCAAATGGCCTGATTAAACCACTCCCCCAACACCTTTAGATTATTGAGCATTTTGTTCTAACCAACTAAACTGACACTGTAATGGTGCCTTAGGTAATGCGACATTGCCAAGGAATAGCACAAGTGTGTATATAAAAGGTGGCAGACAGTGGGTAAAATGCAGGCTGAATCAGGTATGGACAAGGCAGAGCTGAGCCAGAAACACAAAGAGCATTTATTCACAAACCAAAGCTATTCTTCTCTGAAGGCATTGTGGACCAGACTGCTGTTCTCCTGCTGATTTTCTCTGTTATGCCTTTACATTCTGACAACAACACTGCCAGCAGAAGCACTCTCCAACAGGAGCACTTCTGTGTGTCTACCCCTTGCCTTGTTTTTGTAACCCTCAGCTCTAACCGCTTCCCATTTCTTTCTCCCATTTCTTTCTCTTAAACAAATACATGGAGAAGAAAATCACCAGGCAAATGTCTGGGTTTGTAAAAAGGCCAATATTCCATAATGGAATTTCAATATTTTTCCAAGCCTTACTCTCTTTTGGTCTTTTTTTTTTTTTTTTTTTAAGGTATATCATATGGTATCTATGATTAGAATCTAATGTTCAGAAAGATCACATTCCTTGATATTTTACATTTCCTAATCTACAATGACATGGCTATTCTCATCCATACACTTCAGAATGTTAACCTATTTGTATATTGTTCTCATTTTTGATTCATGATGAAATGAACTGCTGTTTTATGGCAACAGAGGCCAGTTAATTCTGGAGTGATTTCATAGGCCTTTGTTCTCCTTTCTATAAAAGATTACAAGCTACTTCAGGGCTATATCTTCTATATCTGCTATATTTTCTCCTTACAGCACTAGTTATTTGGGTCCTCATATCTCTGCTTACACATTCTCCTTTGACGCCCAATCCCTCTTGAACTCCACTGAAAATGTTATCCTTCTCAAATACCATTTTATCATGAACTCATTTGCTTTAAAGTCTTTAATAGAGTCTCAAAACCTACAGAATAAAGAGTAAAATTCATGACCAAATTGCTCATTTCTGTCTTGTTACCTCTGCTGCTCACCATCAAAAAACTGTGTATGCATTTGGTGGTCTCCAAGACGGGCAGTGTGCAGCGGGAGAGTGCTAGTATCAGGGAGAGAAGTGGCAAAGTGCAAAATTGTGTCCATCGACTGTGCAGCCTGGCCTTCAGTGCTGCAGGAGTGGAGGCTGGGGCAGTAGCTGCCAGGCAGAAGTTTATCCTCATCATCAAGAGCATCTTTGAGTCTGTGAATACCTAGACAACATATTAAAAAGCAGAGACATTACTTTGCCAACAAAAGTCCATCTAGTCAAAGCTATGATTTTTCCAGTTGTCATGTATGGATGTGAGAGTTGGACTATAGAGAAAGCTGAGCACTGAAGAACTGGAAGAACTGATGCTTTTGAACTGTGGTGTTGGAGAAGACTCTTGAGAGTCCCTTGGACTGCAAGAAGATCCAACCAGTCCATCCTAAAGGAAATCAGTGCTAAAAATTCATTGGAAGGACTAATGCTGAAGCTGAAACTCTAATATTTTGGCCACCTGATGGGAAGAGCTGACTCATGTGAAAAGACCCTGATGCTGGGAAAGACTGAGGGCAGAAGGGGACAACAGAGGATGAGATGGCTGGATTGTATCACCTACTCAATAGACATGAGTTTGAGTGAACTCTGGGAGTTGGTGATGGACAGGGAGGCCTGGTGTGCTGCAGTCCATGGGGTCAGAGAGTCGGACATGACTAAGCAACTGAACGGGCTTCCCTGGTGGCTCAGAGGTTAAAGTGTCTGCCTCCGATGCTGGAGACCCGGGTTCTATCCTTGGGTCGGGAAATCCCCTGGAGAAGGAAATGGTAACCCACTCCAGTATTCCTGCCTGGAGAATCCCATGGACGGAGAAGCCTGGTAGGCTACAGTCCACGGGGTCGCAAAGAGTTGGACACGACTGAGCGACTTCACTTCACTTCACTTCAAGCAACTGAACTGACTTATACTCTAAAAGTAAGTTCCTTCCTTCCCAAAAGCCAGGAGTAGAATTTGAAAAGAAAAAACAGAACAAGAAACAGTGTATGGATTATTCAAAATAGTGTAGGAGAAACAATTCTAGATCCTATTTCATAGTACCCCTAATACTCTGCTCAGGACTGCTCATTTGGAAGATTCAGCTGTGTGCTTTTACAAGCATATGTGCAAGTGTGTGTTCTTCCAAATAACAGCAGCAGTAAATAACTACTTATTATCTGGGTTTTGGGGTGCTTGAGTCAAGCAATGGATTTTCCCTCAATTTTAAGGATAGAATGGATATGAAAAAGAATGCTGACCAAAATACTTCAATAAAGAACTAAGTATTTTCAAGCATAAATGAAAGGTATTAAAGAAATTATCTTACAGTATTCAAAATAAATAAATATGTTATTTGAATTTTAAAATAATAGAATGAGCAATCATATAAATTAACCAAATGAAATTAATATGAACAAAATAGTGAAAAGTTGCTAAATAAGGCAAGATATACATAAAACTGTCAGAAACTAACAAATGTTTTGTTCATTTAGAATCTAAAAAATTCAATGTCCCATCTGCCTATTAAAAAGAAACATAGGTTTATTTTAATATAATTGGTTAACAAACACAGAAATCACATACATCATTTATTTTTGCATGTCTTTTTATTTTAATTTTTTACTGCAAGGTATTTACTTTACAATCTTGTGTTGGTTTCTGCCATACATCAACATTAATAAGTCACAGGTATACATATGTCCCCTCCCTCTTGAACCTCCCTCCCATCTCCCATACACCACTTTTGTTATTTGATTCCTGCTTTTAACTCTTTGGATTTTGTTGGGCATGTAGAACCAACACATCTTACATTCTGTTAATTGCTTTGCATCCCTGGCTTCTTCTCTTTAACTGTCTATGCCTTGATGATTAGTACTTTCTTTCTATTAGTCTGTCACCTAGGAACTCAAGATTTGTGTATCATGAAGTGATGATAAGAAAAAGATGGTTTCAAATACAACCAGAATCTAAGTTTAGGTCCCATTTTCTTCATTGTCATGAGGAAGGTACTTTACAATAAACATTTTTGTAGTGAGCATTTTGCTTCATGCAGAGAAAATCAGACCAAATAAGCTGTTTGCTCCTGAGTGTGTGATTAAAAAATTATCCCCTTATCTTCTAATTGAGTTATCAGAAGTAGACTTGCTTGTAGAAGTTTAATAAGAAATCTTTGAATGAACATTTAACATGACCTGTCTGATATTTTGTGTGAGTTCGTTTTCAAACATACAATTACTAGCCATGAAGCACTATAGGAAAATAAATTGATCATACTGTCTATTTTGGGTCTTACTAAAGTTCTATCATATTCATGTTATATCAATAAAGGTCTGGATTTCTTTGGTGGTCCTGTGGTTAAGAATCTGCCTGCCAGTGCAGGCAACGTGGGTTGGATCCCTGATCTGGGAAGATCCCACATGCTGCTGGGCAACTAAGCCCATGTGCCACAACTACTGAAGCTCCCCTGCTTTAGAGACTGCTCTGCAATAAGAAAAGCCACTACAATGAGAAGCCAGCCAGCCACACCTGGAGAGTAGCCCCTGCTGATCACAACTAAAGAAGGCCCATAGCAATGAAGACCCAGAAGCCAAAAATAAAATAATTTATAAAAGAGCCTCACTTCTGTTCTGAATGGGTGGGAGTGGCACTTAGGGCAACTGGTTGGATAAAGCTCCTCGTGCTGGTTGTAGAGTTCCTGATTTTCATAGCAGAACATTCAAGAGTTCTATGCCTTTTAGACTGTCACCCCTCTTGGCATTCTCCCTCAAGAATCCTTTTGAGACATTCCTTCTCTTGGAATGTTGTGTCCCGGATTGGAAAATTGCCTAGAGTTATTTACTGATGTGGACAAAGAAATTGCCGAGGATGATGATAAGAGGTGGGGGTAAGGTGGACACTGTCATGTGTGTGCTTGGCATGGTTAAGTGAAGACAGAGCTCTCGAAGTTGGTAGATTGCCACCACTTAGTAGGGGAAGGACTTCCCAGGTGGCTCAGTGGTTGGTAAAGAGCCTGCCTGCCAGTGCAGGAGACACAGAATGTGCGGGTTTGATCCTTAGGTCAGGAAGATCCCCTCTAGGAAGAAATGGCAACCCACTCCAGTATTCTTGCCTGGGAAATCCCATGAACAGAGGAGCCTGATGGGCTACAATCCATGGGGTCACAAAGAGTCAGACAGGACTAAGCAATTGTGACATGAGCAGCTAATGTAAGTCTGGGTACAGATCTACATTAGCAAGTGCATACCTAGAGAGAAGAGGCATTAGGGTGATTCTTGTTGCTGGTGTGGCAGGAAGTTACTTTGACATATTTTCTGATTTTCTCCTTCCTACTACTCATATTTCTTCAATTCTAGTAGATAGTCAAATCTGCATACATTTGTCAGGGAAGGAATGTGAAGGATAGTGGAAGGAAGCTAAGATTTTTGTCTAGTTTTGGTTCCACACCATAACAAGGAGAGAAAGAAGAGGAGAGTATGTATTGAGTAATCTCTAGAGAGAGTACTGGAGGTGATGGGTCATATAGACCTTTTGGTAAATGATCTCTTGAAGGGCCTTGTTTCAGTTGTCAGAGTCATTTGGAAATTGAAATATTACTTGTGACTGCTCATTCTGTGCCCAGACCCTATATTAGCTACTCATGTCACAGGTACTGATGAAATCTTCCCTTGGTCAGGAGTTAGCACTCAGATTAATGTTCACCCAGCAGGAGTGAGGCCCATCTATATCTCTTCATTAAATGAAGTTGTTTCTTGTCCTTGACTTGTTCATCCCTTGTGGAATTTTCCCACTATTTGACACTGCAACACATCCATAAGCATCAAAAAGAAGGGCTGTATTCCTGGTCACTTCACAGGACTGACAGAAGGAGAAGATGGCACACCAGTATTTAGAGAGGGCTGAAAGCAGCCTGTATTCAGACAATGGTTAAATAGGACTCCACTTTCTCCATAGCTTGGGTGAGCACAAGTGATGATGTAATTTACTGAGAGAGGAGAAAGAATAGATTGAGGAAATGATGATGCCATTTAAAATATTGAGTTTGAGATATAGCTGTAACTGCTAAGTGGAGAGATCTGCCATGAGCACCTGGATACATGGATTGAAATATTAGTAGGGTCTATAGTTTGGAGATGTATATTAGGGATCTAAAGTAACAAATGGTTGGTGGATTCATGTCAATGTATGGCAAAACCAATACAGAATTGTAAAGTAAAATAAAAAATAAATAAATTTAAAAAATAAAAAATAAAAGAAAGAAGAAAGAAATTTGAATTTAGGTATGTGTCAAGATACACAGTGAACAGAGAAAAGAGTCAGAATGCTAGGATCACAGACACACAAGGATTACAGAATATTTCACAAAACAAACTTTAAAAATCTATTAGTGGTAGAAGGAAATAGTGAAATAAAAAGAGCATAAGAAAGATCATGATTCACAGTGTCAAATGCTAGGGCAGTGGGACGAAATAAAGACCACCAAGTACTCGGTAATTTTGAAGCCTGTCATTGACCTTTGTGTGAAATGTCCTTGGAGTGATGTGGTAAGGATGTTTGACTGCTCGAGGCTGAAGAATAAGAAAGGAAGTGGAGATTCTCTGATTTTTTTTTTTTTTTAAAGCTAAACATCAATACATACTTAGCATCCAGAAAGAGATATAAAATCAATAGAAAGTTATATTTTGGGGAAGCCCAGTTAAAATTTTCAGGATGAGAAAGTTTTGGAGGTATTAGTATGTTCAACTGGAGAAACCAGTCAGGAGAGAGAATTTAAAAATATATGTGAGGTGGTACAAGCATATTACCTAAGCCAGGCTACCTTGCAAGATAAATGTATGAGTGTATCTATAGGCTCAATAGGGATCAGACCTATTGCCTCTGCATCTCTAGCAGATGAACTAGTTGTTCTGATGACTTGTACTTTCCAAGGGGCACAGCTTTCCTAGAGTGAGCTATGTGGAGCTACAGTGATGCTTAAATAATTTCTGTATGTCTTCAAATGTCAAACTTTAAGATAATCTTATTCACCCTCAGGTTATTGACAATTATTCAGTGATCTTTCATAACAGGCTTTGTAATAACTACTCTGTTTTAAAATCAAGTCTCCCAAAGACCTCAAGTGACGGAATAGATATGTGTAATCACAGATTTGAGTTAATGGTCATCTGAGTTAAATTCACACACTGTAGTCCATTTTAGTTCACTGATACCTAAAATGCCAATGTTCACTCTTGCCATATCCTGTTTGATGACTTCCAATTTGCCTTGATTCATGAGCTTAACATTCCAGGTTGCTATACAATATTGTTCTTTATAGCATCAGACCTTGCTTCCATCACTAGTCACATCCACAACTGGGTGTTGTTTTTCCCTTGGTTCTGTCTCTTCATTAATTCTGGAGTTATTTCTCCACTAATCTCCAGTAGCATATTGGGCACCTACTGGCCTGGGGAGTTCATCTTTCAGTGTTCTATCTTTTTGCCTTTTCACACTGTTCATGGGGTTCTCAAGGCAGGAATACTGAAGTGGTTTTCCATTCCCTTCTCCAGTGGACTGTATTTTGTCAGAACTCTCGACCATGATCCATCCATCTTGGGTGGCCCTACACGACATAGCTCATAGTTTCATTGAATTAGACAAGGCTGTGGTCCATGTGATTGGATTGGTTAGTTTTCTCTGATTGTGATTTTCAGTCTATCTGCCCTCTCATGGAGAATGAACATTGACATTTTAAGAATCAGCAAACTAAAATGGACTGGAATGGGTGAATTTAACTCAGATGACCATTATATCTACTACTGTGGGCAAGAATCCCTTAGAAGAAATGGAGTAGCCAACATATCAATAAAAGAGTCTGAAATGCAGTACCTAGTTGCAGTCTCAAAAATGACAGAATGATCTCTGTTCATTTCCAAGGCAAACCATTCAATATCACAGTAATCCAAGTCTATACCCTGAACAGTAATGCTGAAGAAGCTGAAGTTGAACAGTTCTATGAAGACCTACAAGACCTTCTAGAATTAACACCCAAAAAAGATGACCTTTTCATTATAGGGGACTGGAATGCAAAAGTAGGAAGTCAAGAAACACCTGGAGTAACAGGCAAATTTGGCCTTGGAGTACAGAATTAAGCAGAGGAAATGTTAATAGAGATCTGCCAAGACAAATCACTGGTCATACCAAACACCCTCTTCCAACAACACCCTCTTCCAAACAACTCTCTTCCTCTTCTTCAAGAGAAGACTCTACATATGGACATCACCAGATGGTCAACACCAAAATCAGATTGATCATATTCTTTGCAGCCAAAGATGGAGAAGCTCTATACAGTCATCAAAAACAAGACCGGGAGCTGACTGTGACTCAGATCATGAACTCCTTATTGCCAAATTCAGACTTAAATTGAAGAAAGTAGGGAAAACCACTAGGCCACTCAGGTGTGACTTAAATCCTTTATGATTATTCAGTGGAAGTGAGAAGTAAATACAAGGGACTAGATCTGATAGACAGAGTGCCTGATGAACTATGGATGGAGGCTCATTACATTGTACCAGAGACAGGGATCACCATCCCCTCAAAAAGAGAAATGCAAAAAAGCAAAATGGCTGTCTGAGGAGGCCTTACAAATAGATGTGAAAAGAAGAGAAGCCAAAAGCAAAGGAGAAAAGGAAATATATACCCATATGAATGCAGAGTTCCAAAGAATAGCAAGGAGCAATAAAAGAAAGCCTTCCTTAGCAATCAATGCAAAGAAATAGAGGAAAACAATAGAATGGGAAAGACTAGAGATCTCTTCAAGAAAATTAGAGATACCAATGGAACATTTCATGCAAAGATGGGCTCAATAAAGGACAGAAATGGTATGGACCTAATAGAAGCAAAAGATATTACGAAGATGTGGCAAGAATACACAGAACTCAGATTGAAAAAAAGATCTTCATGACCCAGATAATCACGATGGTGTTATCACTCACCTAGAGCCAGACATCCTGGAATGTGAAGTCAACTAGGCCTTAGGAATCATCACTATGAACAAAACTAGTGGAGGTGATGGAATTCCAGTTGAGCTATTTCAAATCCTTAAAGATGATGCTGTGAAAGTGCTACACTAAATATGCCAGCAAATTTGGAAAAGTGAGCAGTGGCCACAGGACTGGAAAAGGTCAGTTTTCATTCCAATCCCAAAGAAAGGCAATGCCAAAGAATGCTCAAACTACCACATAATTGCACTCATCTCACACACTACTGCTGCTGCTAAGTCATTTCAGTCGTGTCTGACTCTGTGCGACCCCACAGACGCTAGCAAAGTAATACTCCAAATTCTCAAAGCCAGTCTTCAACAATACATGAACCATGAACTTCCAGATGTTCAAGCTTGTTTTAGAAGAGGCAGAGGAGCCAGAGATCAAATTGACAACATCCACCGGCTCATTGAAAAAGCAAGAGGGTTCCTGAAAAACATCTATTTCTGCTTCATTGACTATGCCAAAGCCTTTGACGGTGTGGATCACAACAAACTGGAAAATTCTGAAAGAGATGGGAATACCAGACCACCTGACCTGCCTCTTGAGAAACCTGTATGCAGGTCAGGAAGCATCAGTTAGACCTGGACATGGAATAAGACTGGTTCCAAATCAGGAAAGGAGTACCTCAAGGCTATATATTGTCACCCTGCTTATTTAACTTATATGCAAAGTACATCATGAGAAACATTGGGCTGGATGAAGCACAAGCTGGAATCAAGATTGCTGGGAGAAATATCAGTAACCTCAGATATGCAGATGGCACCACCTTATGGCAGAAAGTGAAGAAGAGCTAAAGAGCCTCTTGATGAAAGTGAAAGAGGAGAGTGAAATAGTTGGCTTAGAGCTCAACATTCAGAAAACAAAGATGCTGGCATCTAGTCCCATCACTCCATGGCAAATAAATTGGGAAACAGTGGAAATAGTGACAGACTTTATATTGTGGGGCTCCAAAGTCACTGCAGATGGTGACTGCAGCCATGAAATAAAACAGATGCTTACTCCTTGGAAGAAAAGTTATGACCAACATATATTAAAAAGTATATTAAAAAGCAGAAACATTACTTTGCCCTCAAAGCTCCATCTAGTACAAACTTTGGTTTTTCTAGTAGTCATGTATGGACGTGAGAGTTGGACTATAAAGAAAGCTGAGTGGAGAAGATTGATGTTTTTGAACTGTAATGTTGGTGAAGACTCTTGGGAATCCCTTGGACTACAAGGAGATCCAACCAGTCCATTCTACAGAGATCAGTCCTGAGTATTCATTGGAAGGACTGATGCTAAAGCTGAAACTCCAACACTTTGGCCACTTCATGCAAAGAGTTGACTCATTGGAAAAGATTCTGATGCTGGGAAAGATTGAAGGTGAGGGTAGAAGGGGATGACAGGATGAGATGGTTGGATGGCATCTACTACTCAATGGACATGAGTTTGAGTTAACCCCAGGAGTTTGTGATGGATAGGGAGGCCCTGGTGTGCTTCAGTCCACGGGGTCACAAAGAGTCAGACACGTCTGAGCAACTGAACTGAACTGAATCACAGATATCATAAACTATATTCTATTTTATTGTGTCAGTTTACAGTTATCATGATGTTATATACTAGTAAAACTCGATGCCATATTTTCTTTGCTGCCAAGTCATGGCTATATTTTCTCCTGACAAATGGACAAAGTTTTCCAAGCACCACATGACTGGTATATATGTATCTGAGTATGATAAACCCACATTGTTTTTATATCCATGGAGATGCTAGTCAAAGGTGCCTGTGTGAATTTCAAAATGAAAGCCTGGGAATCATAGGCAGTATTACTCAGTTCCTTTATGAACAGACGTGGATAGCAGGCTGCAGATTTTAGAGGAGGCATTAATGAATCATTCCCAGATGATCTTCCAATGACCCACAGGACTTCAAAATGAATCATATGACCTATTTTTTTAATTAAAAATGCATTTTAAATGAATTATTTATGAACAAGTACAGCTGTAACCTTGATACTATTAAACTGTTCTGGGCTGTTGAAAGGTATCTCATAGCAGTGACTATTCATAGTCAAACATGCAGAATCTGTTAATGTAGTCAGTGAAAAATATGAAGTGGTCTCTGAAGAGATGGAGATAAATGAGCCCATCAATTCCTATTGCTTTCTTACCATAGCCAGTCATGAAAGATTTGTTCAGAAATATTTTATTTTGGAGTTATTTGTAGTCTGCAAATATCTATGATTCTGTCCTTCAAGTTTTATAATGTGACTATTTAATACACTCTAAGTAATCAATAAAAGGAATATTGGCAATGCATCATATTTTCCTTAGGGATGGTGTGAATGTACATGGCATTTTATTTAAGACTATTTTGGCTATCTCTCACATCTGAGATAAATTGAAACTTAGTTTGACATTGGAAAAACAGAAGGAGTGCCTCCCAAATGCTAGCCAAGGAAGCTACACTATTTTTCAGACAGAATGATATTCAAGTCAGGAATTCAGACTATTTGACCCTCTAGATACATTTTCCTAAATCTATTTTTTACTGTCTAACTTGATCATTTTAGCTTTAAATATATAAGTTGAAGATAATAAATTATCATCTAATTTAAAAAATGTATTAAGCAAAAGTTTTATGCAGAAGAAAGCAAGAAAGACTTTAAAGTGGAAAAAAATAATCAGTGAGAAAAATGAAAGGAGTGGACAAGCCCAGAATATTTTTCTCATTTTCTCCTTCCAGTTAGAATGTAGACATCTCAGGAGCTAGAAAGGAGCTAAGATAAATCACAATGTAGAAAACTTAATTAGATTCTTATCTATATTGACATCTAGAACACAAATGTTTGCAAAAATCATAGAAACCAATAAACTGTATTCATAGAGCATATAAGTTAATACTGTGAATGGTTCAGTATGTGCTCTATCTCCTTTATCCTTTATAGAAAACATGCCGGCTAGGATTATTATTTAATTTTATGGCCTAGCAAGTGAGCATTCGTTGGCATTGAGCATTCTTTGGCATTACCTTTCTTTGCAATTGGAATGAAAACTGACTTTTTCTAGTCCTGTGGCCACTGCTGAGTTTTTCAGATTTGCTGGCATATTGAGTGCAGCACTTTCACAGTATCAACTTCCAGGACTTGAAATAGCTCAACTGGAATTCCATCACCTCCACTAGCTCTGTTCGTAGTGATGCTTTCTAAGGCCCACTTGACTTCACATTCCAGGATGTCTGGCTCTAGGTGAGTGATCACATCATCGTGATTATATTGGTCGTGAAGATCTTTTTTGTACAATTCTTCTGTAAAAGGTCAGTTTTCATTCCAATCCCAAAGAAAGGCAATGCCAAAGAATGCTCAAACTACCGCATAATTGCACTCATCTCACACGCTGGTAAAGTAATGCTCAAAATTCTCCAAGCCAGGCTTCAGCAATACATGAACCATGAACTTCCAGATGTTCAAGCTGGTTTTAGAAAAGGCAGAGGAACCAGAGATCAAATTGCCAACATCTGCTGGATCATGGAAAATCAAGAGCATCCAGAAAAACATCTATTTCTGCTTTATTGACTACACCAAAGCTTTTGACTGTGGGGATCACAATAAACTGTGGAAAATTGTGAAAAAGATGGGAATACCAGACCACCTGACCTGCCTCTTGAGAAACCTTTATTCAGGTCAGGAAGCAACATTTAGAACTGGACATGGAACAACAGAGTGGTTCCAAATAGGAAAAGGAGTACATCAAGGCTGTATATTGTCACTCTGCTTATTTAACTTATATGCAGAGTACATCATGAGAAATGCTGGGCTGGAAGAAGCACAAGCTGGAATCAAGATTGCTGGGAGAAATATCAGTAACCTCAGATATGCAGAGGACACCACCCTTATGGCAGAAAGTGAAGAGGAGCTAAAAAGCCTCTTGATGAAAATGAAAGAGGAGAGTAAAAAAGTTGGCTTAAAGCTCAACATTCAGAAAGCGAAGATCATGACATCTGGTCCCATCACTTCATGGGAAATAGATGGGGAAACAGTGGAAACTGTGTCAGACTTTATTTTGGGGGGCTCCAAAATCGCTGCAGATGGTGATTGCATCCATGAAACTAAAACGTTACTCCTTGGAAGAAAAGTTATGACCAACCTAGATAGCATATTGAAAAGCAGAGACATTACTTAGCCAACAAAGGTCCGTCTAGTCAAGGCTATGGTTTTGCCTATGGTCATGTATGGATGTGAGAGTTGGACTGTGAAGAAGGCTGAGTGCTGAAGAATTGATGATTTTGAACTGTGGTGTTGGGGAAGACTCTTGAGAGTCCCTTGGACTGCAAGGAGATCCAACCAGTCCATTCTAAAGGAGATCAGTCCTGGGTGTTCTTTGGAAGGACTGATGCAAAAGCTGAAACTCCAATACTTTGGCCTCCTCATGCGAAGAGTTGACTCATTGGAAAAGACTCTGATGCTGGGAGGGATTGGAGGCAGGAGGAGAAGGGGATGACAGAGGATGAGATGGCTGGATGGAATCACCGACTTGATGGAGATGAGTTTGTGTGAACTCTGGGAGATGGTGATGGACGGGGAGGCCTGGAATGTTGCAATTCATGGGATCTCAAAGAGTCAGACACGACTGAAGTACTGAACTGAACTGAACGAAGTGAGACCTCTGAGAACTTACTTAACAATAACAAAGGTCTAGACTAGTATTGAGAAAGGTAGGACTAAGATGAAATGTCATATATATGACCCAGGGACCATTCTCTTCCTGCTGCACTGCACTGCTTCTCATTAAGATTTTGAAGCAAAGATGCTGTAAGGGAGGACTTGTGTCTCTTCTAGAAAAATATTTACACTTCTGTAAGCAGAACATCCCTTAGTAAAATGGCATGGGCAGCGGTATTAGGGGCATGGCAGTCATATGTATACTCTTCCTTCTGTGGGATTAAATGTATGGCTTAAAAGATAGAAAGAATCCTACCTACAGCCATTTTCTAATTTTCAATTTTCTATGATATCTAACATCTTTTTTGAAATCTTCACTTGCACAGAACTTGATCACATGTTTGGCATGATAATAAAGATTTAACCAATTTTTTTGGGGGGGATCTCCAAATCATACAGAGAGAAATTTTAGGTAATACATTTAAATTTGCCAAACCTTTTTACAAATTATCCATTTTGTCCTAATTTGAGATAGCTAGTGATATTAATTTGAGCTGTGTATTAGTGCAATTTACATAAGCATAAAATGGTTAAATTATCAGCAAATTTATAGAGTTCACCTATATAATATTTTATATTATGTTTAGCTGCTTACAGGTAAACTCTGATTCTGTAATAATACTAGTGACACACAGTTGACACTAAAAATCCAAATAGAAGCATTTAGTTTAATAAAAAAATTGTCATCATTACAAGGTTCTTACAGCATATAGCTATAGCTAGACCATTAAAAATAGAAATTAAAAAAAAAATTGTGTTTGAGGTTTCTGAACTATTAGTAGATAGGTGAAATAGTTAAAATGATTTTATTCTTTCTCTATTTCTTCTTCCTAACTAAAAAAAACAAACAAACAAACAAAAAAAACTAAAATTTAAGGAACTCTTTCAGAAGACAATAGGTAGAACAAACTAATTCCCTCAGGAAAGTCTCTATGATATAGTCAGGCATATTGATATCTCAGTAAGATGTGTTGATTTTAAGTTATCTTTTATCAATAATTACATTTATGGAGAGAGAAAAGTATAACAAGGGATTTATCACTAATGAACTACATGAAAATTTCAGTAATTACTGTGCACAGGCTTATAGGTCAAGTGTGACAGTCTTTCTTCACAAGTTTTGAACTATTGTATATATGTGTGTGAATATATATGAGAATCCTTGGTGGCTCAAATGATAAAGAATCCACCTGAAATGCAGGACACCAGGGTTGGGTTCTTGGGTCGGGAACATCCTCTGGACAAGGAAATGGCAAACCATTCCAATATTCTTGCCTGGAGAATCCCATGAATAAAGAAGCCTAGTGGGTTACAGTCCAAGGGGTAGCAAACAGATGGATACAATAGAGCAACTAACACTTTCATATGTCTGCGTGTGGGTATATGTATAATGTGTGCGTGTCTGTGTATGTGTGATAATGTTATAATGGTGTGTATTATTTTAGTGTTTTAAATATATAAAACTTCATATGAAAGACAGACATTTCTTACAGGCTATGAAAGATTATACATATTTATCAATTAATTTCAGTTCAGTCGATCAGTCGTGTCCGACTCTTTGTGAAACCATGAATCGCAGCACGCCAGGCCTCCCTGTCCATCACCAACTCCCAGAGTTCACCCAAACTCATGTGCATCGAATTGGTGATGCCATCCAGCTGTCTCATCCTTTGTCGTCCCCTTCTCCTCCTGCCTCCAATCCCTCCCAGCATCAGAGTCAACTCTTCGTATGAGGTGGCCAAAGTATTGGAGTTTCAGCTTTCGCATCAGTCCTTCCAAAGAACACCCAGGACTGATTTCCTTTAGAATGGACTGGTTGGATCTCCTTGCAGTCCAAGGGACTCTCAAGAGTCTTCCCCAACACCACAGTTCAAAAGCATCAATTCTTTGGTGTTCAGCTTTCTTCACAGTCCAATTCTCACATCCATACATGACCACTGGAAAAACCATACCCTTGACTAGACGGACCTTAGTCAGCAAAGTAATGTCTCTGCTTTTGAATATGCTCTCTAGGTTGGTCATAACTTTTCTTCAAAGGAGTAAGCGTCTGTTAATTTCATGGCTGCAATCACCATCTGCAGTGATTTTGGAGCCCCCAAAATAAAGTCTGACCCTGTTTCCATGGTTTCCCCATCTATTTCCCATGAAGTGATGGGACCAGATGTCATGATCTTCGTTTTCTGAATGTTGAGCTTTAAGCCAACATTTTCACTCTCCTCTTTCACTTTCATCAAGAGCCTTTTCAGTTCTTCTTCACTTTCTGCCATAAGGGTGGTGTCCTCTGCATATCTGAGGTTACTGATATTTCTCCCAGCAATCTTGATTCCAGCTTGTGTTTCTTCCAGTCCAGTGTTTCTCATGATGTACTCTGCATATAAGTTAAATAAGCAGGGTGACAATATACAGCCTTGATGTACTCATTTTCCTATTTGGAACCAGTCTGTTGTTCCATGTCCAGTTCTAAATGTTGCTTCCTGACCTGTATATAGGTTTCTCAAGAGGCAGGTCAGATGGTCTGGTAGTCACATCTCTTTCAGAATTTTCCACAGTTTATTGTAATCCCCATAGTCAAAGGCTTTGGCGTAGTCAATAAAGAAGAAATAGATGTTTTTCTGGAACTCTCTTGCTTTTTCATGATCCAGAGGACGTTGGAAATTTGATCTCTGATTCCTCTGCCTTTTTTGAAAACCAGCTTGAACATCTGGAATTTCACGGTTCACATACTGCTGAAGCCTGGCTTGGAGAATTTTGAGCATTCCTTTACTAGCGTGTGAGATGAGTGCAATTGTGTGGTAGTTTGAGCATTCTTTGACATTGCCTTTCTTTGGGATGGGAATGAAAACTGACCTTTTCCAGTCCTGTGGCCACTGCTCACTTTTCCAAATTTGCTGGCATATTGAGTGCAGCACTTTCACAGCATCATCTTTCAGGATTTGAAATAGCTCAACTGGAATTCCATCACCACCACTAGCTTTGTTCGTAGTGATGCTTTCTAAGGCCCACTTGACTTCACATTCCAGGATGCCTGGCTCCAGGTGAGTGATTACACCATCGTGATTATCTGGGTCATGAAGATCTTTTTTGTACAGTCTGTGTATTCTTGCCACCTTTTCTTAATATCTTTTGCTTCTGTTAGGTCCATACAATTTCTGTCCTTTATCGAGCCCATCTTTGCATGAAATGTTCCCTTGGTATCTCTAATTTTCTTGACGTGATCTCTGGTCTTTCCCACTCTGTTGTTTTCCTCTATATATTTGCACTGATCACTGAGGAAGGCTTTCTTATCTCTCCTTGCTATTTTTTGGAACTCTGCATTCAGATGCTTATATCTTTCATTTTCTCTTTTGCTTTTCGCTTCTCTTCTCTTCACAGCTATTTGTAAGGCCTCCCCAGACAGCCATTTTGCTTTTTTGCACTTCTTTCCTATGGAGATGGTCTTGATCCCTGTTTCCTCTTCAATGTCAGGAACCTCGATCCATAGTTCATCAGGCACTCTATGTATCTGACCTAGTCCCTGAACTCTATTTCTCACTTCCACTGTATAATCATAAGGGATTTGATTAAAGTCATACCTGAATGGTCTAGTGCTTTTCCCTACTTTCTTCAATTTAAGTCTGAATTTGGCAGTATGGAGTTCATGATCTGAGCCACAGTCAGCTCCCGGTCTTGTTTTTGCTGAGTGTATAGAGCTTCTCCATCTTTGGCTGCAAAGAATATAAGCAATCTGATTTCAGTGTTGACCATCTGGTGATGTCCATGTGTAGAGTCTCCTGTTATGTTGTTGGAAGAGGGTGTTTGCTATGACCAGTGCATTCTCTTGGCAAAGCTCTATTAGTCTTTACTGGCTTCATTCCATAGTCCAAGGCCAAATTTGCCTGTTGCTCCAGGTGTTTCTTGACTTCCTACTTTTGCATTCCAGTCCCCTATAATGAAAAGGATATCTCTTTTGGGTGTTAGTTCTAAAAGGTCTTATAGGTCTTCATAGAACTGTTCAACTTCAGCTTCTTCAGCATTACTGGTTGCGGCATAGACTTGGATTCCTGTGATATTGAATGGTTTGCCTTGGAAATGAACAGAGATCATTCTGTTGTTTTTGAGATTGCATCCAAGTACTGCAATTTGGACTCTCTTGTTGACCATTGGCTACTCCATTTCTTCTAAGGGATTCCTGCCTGCAGTAGTAGATATAATCGTCATCTGAGTTAAATTCACCCATTCCAGTCCATTTTATTTTGCTGATTCCTAGAATGTCAACATTCACTCTTGTCATCTCTTGTTTGACCACTTCCAATTTGCCTTGATTCATGGACCTAACATTCCAGGTTCCTATGCAATATTGCTCTTTACATCATTGGACCTTGCTTCTATCACCAGTCACATCCACAGCTGGGTATTGTTTTTGCTTTGGCTGCATCCCTTCATTCTTTCTAGAATTATTTCTCCACTGATCTCCAGTAGCATATTGGGCACCTACCGACCTTGGGAGTTCCTCTTTCAGTATCGTACCATTTTGCCTTTTCATACTGTTCATGGGGTTCTCAAGGCAAGAATACTGGTTTGCCATTCCCTTCTCCAGTGGACCACATTCTGTCAGACCTCTCCACCATGACTTGCCAGTCTTGGGTGGCCCCACAAGGCATGGCTTAGTTTCATTTAGTTAGACAAGGCTGTGGTCCCTGTGAGTAGATTGACTAGTTTTCTGTGATTTTGGTTGTGTGTCTGTCCTCTGATGCCTCTCGCAATACCTACCATCTTACTTGGGTTTCTCTTACATTGGACATGCGGTATCACTTCACCACTGCTCCAGCAAAGTGCAGCCGCTGCTCCTTACCTTGGAGGAGTGGTGTCTCCTCACAGCCCCTGCCCCTGACCTCTGGGTGTGGTGTAGCTCCTCCCACCACGCTTCTGTGCAGTCTGTCGCAGCCAACGCACTTCTGTAAGTATGATTAAATAAAAGCAAAATACTAAAGTGGTATACCTACCAGCTTTGCTGCTCTGATGAACACCTTTTAGCCTTCTTTTTCCCTTCTAATCTATGCCTTAAGCTTTTCCTGCTCTGGCTGATACTGCTTTGTTATTGTCATCTCCTATTTTACTCTTTTCTTCCTCAAATAATGTCCACTGCTATTTTAATTGGGTTAAGTCGTGTCTGACTCTTTGCGATCCCAGGGACTGTAACCTACCAGGCTCCTCTGTCTATAGGATTTTCCAGGCAAGAGTACTAGAGTGGGTTGCCATTCAATGGCAGGTCGCAAAACTGAGCACAAAATCCTTTCATCAGGATATGAAGTATAATTTTTCACTCCTTGAAATAATCTAGTATGACTAATGGGACATTAACAAATGCGATCGAAAGTGATCAGGGTTTCTCAATATCAGCACTGTTGAGATTTTGAACTAGATAATTCTTTGTTGAATGGGGTTGCCCAGTGCATCATAACGTAGGAGGTTTAGCAGTATCTCTGGCTTCTACCCACTAGATGCCAGCTGCAATCTTCTGAATGTAACTCAAAAAATGTCTCTCCAGATATTGTTAAATAACTCCGGGGGCAGGGAGAATTTCTTCCAGGTTCCATAACTCTGATACAAAGTCTTAAAAGAGCTTTCATTTGGGGGCTTGCCTTCTTATGCTGTGATCCTAGATTCAGGCTGGAATCCTGAAACTACCTTGTGAGTAAAGCTCAGCAAACCTTTTGGAGGATGAGACCATATGGAAGAAAATGCAGGCATTCTGGCAGAGAACCTGTCAGCTGCCAGACATGTGAGAAAGTCTCTTCTAGACCATTCAGCTGAGTGTACCCTGCAGAGATCAAATGAATGGATCCAGACCAAAGGAACCACTCAGCTCACTCACAAAACTGTGAGCTAAATAAATTATTGTTGTTTTAGACCACTGAGTTTTGAAACAGTTTATTATACAGCAAAACTAAATTATGTGTGTTTGGAGTTATTTTTATTTAACTATCAGTGGTATTTGATTTTCTTCTCATGGACACTATTTAATTATTAATTAGCTTCTAATTCACCAATATAATATAGTGATCAAAGATATGGAGACTTAAAGCCAAACTTACTAAGTTTAACTCCTGACTATCCCACTATCTATCAGCATGAGCTGAAGCAAATTACTTAAACTTGCTTTACCTACCCTCCTTAAACACTATATATATATATAATTTTTATATATAAATATATAGTGAATATATATATATATAAATTATATATATATATTAAAATTATATATTAAATTTATACATATATAAACTTGCTTTACCTACCCTCCTTAAACACTATATATATATAATTTTTATATATAAATATATAGTGAATATATATATATATAAATTATATATATATATATTAAAATTATATATTAAATTTATATATATATAAACTGGAGTCAATAAAACTGACAGGAAAACAGTAAGACTTTTAAACAAATTTGATTTAAATCTTAGTTGGGTATTGCATTTTTATTTCCACCACTGACCTCAAGGTTAGGAGCTTAGATATACATTTACCTTCTTTCCTGTATAGATCATTTCATTACAGAGTCCTATTTGAGAATACATGTGACTTTTGGACTCTACTCAGGATATATAGTTACAGTGGAAATTTCTTTTACAGATTAAAGTAATATTTATTAACCCCATAACATTAGCAAATCTTAGAGTGGCCAATTCAAATTTAATAAGAAAACTACATCAGAGCCTAGGTTGCATCCCTATCTCTGCTCTAGTGAAAACATTACTCCCAAAGTTATATTATTTAATCCAAATGTCACTACCCACCATCTTTAGGCTCTAAAACAGAATTGGTTTTTAATTAGGGACAATAAAAAAGATGCACATATTCCTAAAGGAGGGGCTGGGGATCAGCTTAATTTTATGCTGGTTTTCATGTTCTGTCTTATCCTCATGGTACTCGAGTTCTGTCCTGGTAACTGCATTTGCTGAGACTGTGTGCCATTTATCTGCAGCATGAAACTTCTGATCTCAATTAATTTCTTCTTTGGATCATTTCTTTCTGCTAATAGACTCCTTAGACCTGCTTCTTACAAGGATAGCCATATGATACCAATCCCTTGACTTTCTTATTTTTTTCCTATTATCTGCTGTCAATCTCTCCTTGATGCCATGTTTATCTCTTCAGTGCCTCCTCCTGGTGTAACTCTGGGTTTCCTTGTCTTTTCCAGGCCATTCATCTGAAATTCTTATTTTCGTGCTGCCAGAAATTGACGACTTAGCCAGATACAGTTCTATTCATTTCTACAAATATTGCAGCATCTACTTTATTATCTCTAATCACCACAACAATCCTTCATGGCAACTCTTAAAAAAAAACCCACAAGCCTGACATGTTAGTTATAGAAACCAAGACTGGATGATATTAGGTAGCTTCAAAAGTTGAACTATGATTTAAATCCAGAAGGTTCTAATGACTCAAAACCCTAGTTGTTCTGCTTCCCTTATATTTTTTTTCACACCTGTTGCATTTCATATGCAACACAAACTCATAATGGCAGTTTGAACCATGCTGAATAGTCAGCATTTATTTTGTAATTATCTACATTATTCACTTGGCATTGGACAATCACTGAAAGTTTTTGAGTGGAGAAGCAATAGGATGAAAATTGTGTTCTAGAAAGACTAATTCAGAGTAGACTGAGGGAAAGCAGAGTCTGAACTAACACTCCAGCTCAGAGGTAATAAGGTCCTGACACAAAGCAGTAAACCTGTAGGGAGTCAAAAGACTAAAACAACAATTTTGGTGTAAGTGAGAGGATAAGGAATGCCAATAGTAATTACAGGTTATCCACAAATGATTCTCCACAAATTATTTTATTGTTGAAATCTATTAAAATATGCTGAGTTTAAGTTTTTAAATTTAATTTATTAATACATAATATATTGAAACATCCATTCAAATTATTTTAGGTATAGGGAATAAATCTTTGGTAAAAGCATTAGGCTTTCAAAGTATTGCTGAATATTAAAGTTCCAGATGAGCATTTAGCTCATTTGCTTGTGGCCTTGCAGAATACATTCTGTGATGGTCTAAACTGGTGAATAAAAGATTCTAAAGTTGGTGAATCATTGCCACATACATTCATTTCTTTATAATTTTGTTTAAATGGTTCCTCTGATTTTGAATGCCCTGCTGCTTCTGCTAGGTAGCTTCAGTCGTGTCTGACTCTGTGCAACCCCATAGACGGCAGCCCACCAGGCTCCCCCATCCCTGGGATTCTCCAGGCAAGAACACTGGAGTGGGTTGCCATTTCCTTCTCCAAGGCATGAAAGTGAAAAGTGAGGTGAAGTCACTCAGTCGTGTCCAATTCCTAGCGACCTCATGGACTACAGCCTACCAGGCTCCTCCGTCCATGGGATTTTCCAGGCAAGAGTACTGGAGTGGGTTGCCATTGCCTTCTCTGTTGAATGCCCTAGTCTCTCTTTTATTTTTTATCAGCTACCTTATCTTACTGCAACTTGAGTTCAGTCGCTCTGTCGTGTCCGACTCTTTGCGACCCCATGAATCGCAGCAGGCCAGGCCTCCCTGTCCATCACCAACTCCGCAGTTCACTCACACTGACGGCCATCGAGTCAGTGATGCCATCCAGCCAACTCATCCTCTGTCGTCCCCTTCTCCTCCTGCCCCCAATCCCTCCCAGCATCATAGTCTTTTCCAATGAGTCAACTATTCGCATGAGGTGGCCAAAGTACTGGAGTTTCAGCTTTAGCATTATTGCTTCAAAGAAATCACTAATCTCCTTCAGAATGGGCTGGTTGGATCTCCTTGCAGTGCAAGGGACTCTCAAGAGTCTTCTCCAACATCACAGTTCAAAAGCATCAATTCTTCAGCGCTCAGCCTTCTTCCCAGTCCAACTCTCACATCCATACATGACCACTGGAAAAACCATAGCCTTGACTAGATGGACCTTTGCTGGAAAAATAATCTCTGCTTTTTATATGATATCTAGGTTGGTCATAACTTTTCTTCAAAGGAGTAAGCATCTTCTAATTTCATGGGTGTAATCACCAACTGCAGTGATTTTGGAGCCCCCCAAAATAAAGTCTGACCCTGTTTCCACTGTTTCCCCATCTATTTCCCATGAAGTGATGGGACCAGACGCCATGATCTTCGTTTTCTGAATGTTGGGCTTTAAGCCAACTTTTTCACTCTCCTTTCACTTTCATCAAGAGCCTTTTCAGTTCCTCTTTACTTTCTGCCATAAGGTTGGTGTCATCTGCATATCTGAGGTTATTGATATTTCTCCCAGCAATCTTGATTCCAGTTTGTGTTTCTTCCAGTCCGGTGTTTCTCATGATGTACTCTGCATAGAAGTTAATTAAGCAAGGTGACAATGTACAGCCTTGATGTACTCCCTTTCCTAGTTGGAACCAGTCTGTTGTTCCAGGTCCAATTCTGAATGTTGCTTCCTGACCTGCATACAGATTTGTCAAGATGCAGGTCAGGTGGTCTGGTATTCCCATCTCTCTCCGAATTTTCCACAGTTTATTGTGATCCATACAGTCAAAGGCTTTGGCATAGTCAATAAAGCAGAAATAGATGTTTTTCTGGAACTCTCTTGCTTTTTCCATGATCCAGAGAATGTTGGCAATTTGATCTCTGGTTCCTCTGCCTTTTCTGAAAACAGCTTGAACATAAGGAAGTTCACGGTTCACGTACTGCTGAAGCCTGGCTTGGAGAATTTTGAGCATTACTTTACTAGCATGTGAAATAAGTGTAATTGTGCAGTAGTTTGAGTATTCTTTGGCATTGCCTTTCTTTGGGATGGGAATGAAAACTGACCTTTTCTAGTCCTGTGGCCACTGCTGAGTTTTCCAAATTTGCTGGCATATTGAGTGCAGCACTTTCACAGCATCATCTTTCAGGATTTGAAATAACTCAAATGGAATTCCATCATCTCCACTAGCTTTGTTCGTAGTGATGCTTTCTAAGGCCCACTTGACTTCATATTCCAGGATGCCTGGCTCTAGATGAGTGATCACACCATCATGATTATCTGGGTCATGAAGATCTTTTTTGTACATTTCCTCTGTGTATCCTTGCCACCTCTTCTATAATATCTTATGCTTCTGTTAGGTCCATACAATTTCTGTCCTTTATCGAGCCCATCTTTGCATGAAATATTCCCTTGGTATCTCTAATTTTCTTGACGAGATCGCTAGTCTTTCCCATTCTGTTCTTTTCCTCTATTTCCTTGCATTGATCTCTGAAGAAGGCTTTCTTATCTCTTCTTGCTATTCTTTGGAACTCTGCATTCAGATGCTTATATCTTTCCTTTTCTCCTTTGCTTTTCACCTCTCTTCTTTTCACAGCTATTTGTAAGGCCTCCCCAGACAGCCATTTTGCTTTTTTGCATTTCTTTTCCATGGGGATGGTCTTGATCCCTGTCTGTTGTACAATGTCATGAACCTCATTCCATAGTTCATCAGGCACTCTATCTATCAGATCTAGGCCCTTAAATCTATTTCTCACTTCCACTGTATAATCATAAGGGATTTGATTTAAGTCATACCTGAATGGTCCAGTGCTTTTCCCTACTTTCTTCAATTTAAGTCTGAATTTGGCAATAAGGATTTCATGATCTGAACCACAGTCAGCTCCTGGTATTGTTTTTGATGACTGTATAGAGCTTCTCCATCTTTGGCTGCAAAGAATGTAATCAATCTGGTTTCAGTGTTGACCATCTGGTGATGTCCATGTGTAGAGTCTTCTCTTGTGTTGTTTGAAGAGGGTGTTTGCTATGACCAGTGCATTCTCTTGGCAAAACTCTATTAGTCTTTGCCCTGCTTCATTCTGTATTCCAAGGCCAAATTTGCCTGTTGCTCCAGGTGTTTCTTGACTTCCTACTTTTGCATTCCAGTCCCCTATAATGAAAAGGACATCTTTTTTGGGTGTTAGTTCTAAAAGGTCTTCTAAGTCTTCATAGAACTGTTCAACTTCAGCTTCTTCAGCATTACTGGTTGGGGCATAGACTTGGATTCCTGTGATATTGAATGGTTTGCCTTGGAAATGAACAGAGATCATTCTGTTGTTTTTGAGATTGCATCCAAGTACTGCAATTTGGACTCTTTTGTTGACCATTGGCTACTCCATTTCTTCTAAGGGATTCCTGCCTGCAGTAGTAGATATAATCGTCATCTGAGTTAAATTCACCCATTCCAGTCCATTTTATTTTGCTGATTCCTAGAATGTCAACATTCACTCTTGTCATCTCTTGTTTGACCACTTCCAATTTGCCTTGATTCATGGACCTAACATTCCAGGTTCCTATGCAATATTGCTCTTTACATCATTGGACCTTGCTTCTATCACCAGTCACATCCACAGCTGGGTATTGTTTTTGCTTTGGCTGCATCCCTTCATTCTTTAGAATTATTTCTCCACTGATCTCCACTAGCATATTGGGCACCTACCGACCTGAGGAGTTCCTCTTTCAGTATCCTATCATTTTGCCTTTTCATACTGTTCATGGGGTTCTCAAGGCAAGAGTACTGAAGTGGTTTGCCATTCCCTTCTCCAGTGGACCACATTCTGTCAGACTTCACCATCATGACCAACCCATCTTGGGCTGCCCCACGGGCAGGCTTAGTTTCATTGATTTAGACAAGGCTGTGGTCCTAGTGTGATTAGATTGACTAGTTTTCTGTGAGTATGGTTTGTGTGTCTGCCCTCTGATGCCCTCTGGCAACACCTACAATCTTACTTGGGTTTCTCTTACCTTGGGTGTGGAGTATCTCTTCACGGCTGCTCCTTACCTTGGATGAGGGGTATCTCCTCATTGCCGCCCTTCCTGACCTTCAACGTGGGATAGCTTCTCTAGGCCCTCTTGTGCCCATGCAGCCACCATTCCTTGGATGTGGGGTGGTTCCTCCCAGCCGCTGCCCCTGGCCATGGGTGTGGGGTGGCTCCTCTCGGCCGTTCCTGGGCTGTCACAGCCTGGCACTCTTGGCCGCTTCCCCTGACCTCGGACATGGGGTAACTTTTCTTGGCCATCACCCTTCGGGCATGGGGTCCTCCTGGCTTCTGCCCCTGACCTCGGATGTGGGGTAGCTCCTCTTGGCCGCGGTTAGTGTGCCGGTCATAGCTGCCTGCGTTTAGTGCACTGGTCCCTGCTCAAATGCTAGCTCATCTATGAAACCCTCCCTAATGACCCCAAGTAAATTCCTTTTTGGTGATTTCACTGTACTTGGAGATTGTCTTATCTTTTTTAGAGGAGGAAATATAATTTTCCCTCTACTCTTCCTAGTCCTTAGCTGAGACTCTTGTAAGAAAATATTGATAAACAAGAGGAAAGCAAACAGAAGTTGATTAACTTGTATACCTCATGTACGCATGGGAGAAAACTGCCTCATTTTTCTCACTGACACTGTCCATCTCTTCAGGTTGATTTCCTGGCTGCTGGAGCTGGACTCCAACAAGTGGTGGAGTTGGCGATGAGGCAGCCTCTCAGTTTTCTTGGACTGCCTATTTTTTTCAAGTTTAAGATTTTCTTTTATGCTTTTACAAAAGCATTAGGTCAGAGGTTTGACATTTTCAGTTCCCCCTCACCCAGATTTATTATCTCCATAAATCATTGTTCTTCAAACAGAGTTCTTGCTTCAGTGGTTCTCTCAGAATCAGCCTTACCATCTATTATCTACTTCCTCTAATGTGTCCTATAGTTAACTTGTGATTACATTGTAACTCATGCTACATTCTTCAGTTTACTACTTATCTTCCTGAATCCTGTTTGTCCCTAACAATCCTGAGCTCACTATCTCTTAAAAAGGCTTTTAGCTATAGTGTCTCTAAAAATTCCTAACTTCTATAAGCTATAGTAAAATATGCTAACTTTACAACATTCCTTAAATCTTTAACTTCTAACTATTTTAATTATTTTTAAATCCTAAATTCAGTAAACTCCTTTGCCATAAACATTTTCCTCACAAATAGGCTTCAGATAACAATCCCTCCCATGGCCTCCAGCTGTGGCCTATGTGCTCATCCTGGAACACTCTTTTGTAAAAGTCCTTAAACAAATATCAATGATTAACTTTATGAATTATTCTCTGAGCACGGCTGCAGAAGGCTTTGTGCCTTCTCATGCTCTTCTCAAGAACAATAAGCACCTTAATATTCCTTTTTAGTCAATTCAGCTGAGGAGAGGAAAAAACAAGTCAGAATTACAAGGCCTAACTCCTTCATCCCAGGTCCACGCCTGTGGAATGAGGAGAGGGGGCTGAGGTCATGCCTCCATTTTGTCAATAATGCGTAACGCGGCTCCCGACAGAAAACCATGAGTTTTCTCAACCAACTCAAAGAAGTGACTTTAGAATTCAAGAATAAATATCATCTTAATAGGGAAAGGGGTAGGGAATGTAGGCCTTTTAGAGGAGAGAAAATGATTTTTAGAAAAGATAACTGGATCATAAGATGTATATCTGGAGTGGTATTACACTCAAGTCCCCTTTCATGGGATAAAAAAGTTAATCTTCTCTGATTGATGGAAACCCCCAGGGAGGTTATTTATGACTTGCTCCCTTTGGAGTATCTGTTCTTAGATAGGAGTTCAGAGAAAGACTCTCCCTGCACCTGCTATTTTCCAAGTGTCTACACCTCAAAACAATCAACATACCAAAATACCATATATGAGGATGGCATTCCTTAACTCCGAGAGTCATAATTTGGGGTGACATATTTTTGCTACCCCCTTCAATTTCCATTATGCCTTTGTCTGATTATCTTGCATTTGCTTTGTGTCAAAAGCACAAAGTGATCAATGATTTTAATATCTTTATTTTCTTATACTCATCTGGATTTGCTAATTTATGTGACTAACCTGGCTTTGGGGGACTTTTGAATTGGGGAACTTTGCTTCAATTGTATGCTTTGGTTTCACATATACATGTATTCTCAGTCACTAAATTGTGTCCAACTCTTTTTGACCTCATGGACTAGAGCCCACCCAAGCTCCTCTGTCCATTGGATTTTATAGGCAAGAATACTGGAGTTTCTTGCCTATAGGCAAGAATACTGGAGTATTCATTTCCTTAAACAGAGATCAAACCTTGCTCTCCTGCTTTGGCAGGCGGATTCTTGATCACTGAGCCACCAGGGAATATACAGTGTTCCTTAGAAATCTGGTTTATCATACCATTTTTTTTTTTTTTGAGGAAGAAACTGAGACTTCCAGAGATGAAGTAATTTTCCCAGTATCATTTTATTACTCTACCCAATAAAGTTGAAATTTTGTAAATAAGATCACTAATTTCAGTAAAGTTTAACTAAAAGTTGAAGATTAACTGGAGAAGTGAAAGCTATCACCATAATAAAATTTGTTCCAAGATGATCTCATTTGCAAAACAGAAAACACAGATATAGAGAACAAACGTATGGATACCAAGGAGGAAAGAGGGTGTGAGAGGAACTGGGGGATTGGGATTGACATATATACAATGTTGATACTATGTATAAAATAGGTAGCTAGCTAGAACCTACTCTATAGCACAGGGAAATCTACTCAGTGCTCTGTGGTGACATAAAAGGGAAGGAACTCAAAAAGAGAGGGGTATATGAATAGCTGATTCACTTTGCTATACAGTAGAAACTAACAAAATATTGTAAAGCAACTATACTCCAATAAAAAATTAATTAAAATAAAATTTGTTCCAGTTGCTTGACATATGCAGTTATATTTGAGAGATCAACTCCAATTCTTAATAGCTGGGTATCAGGGAACCCATAACTAGTATCTAGATGTGGAGATAGGACTTATTTATATGCTCAAGCTTTAGGGAGAAAATGAATAAGAGTGGTTGCATAGTCTCCACTCCATTGGTGGTTTATCAGTAGTTATCACTTCACAATGCTCTATTTAAAGTGTGAAAGTGAAGTTGCTTGGTCGTGTCCCACTCTTTGCAACCCCATGGACTGTAGCCTACCAGGTTCCACCATCCATAGGATTTTCCAGGCAAGAATAGTGGAGTAGGTTGCCATTTCCTTCTCCAGGAGATCTTCCCAAACCAGCGATTGAACCCGGGTCTCCCATATTGTAGGCAGATGCTTTACCATCTGAACCACAAGGGAAGTCTAAAGTGTATTTATCATATTCAAAGTTTTATTTATGATATTTAAAGTGTAAATATCATCAATTGCAATAGCAACTGCCAGGTGTTCTTGAAAAATGCACGATAGACTGGCATTTCGATTCTTACATGTTATTATACATGTTTCAATGCCATTCTCTCAAATCATCACACCCTCTCCCTCTCCCTCTGAGTCCAAAAGTCCGCTATACACATCTGTGTCTTTTTTGCTGTCCTGCATACAGGGTCATCATTGCCATCTTCCTAAATTCCATATATATGTGTTAGTATACTGTATTGGTGTTTTTCTTTCTGGCTCACTTCACTCTGTATAATTGGCTCCAGTTTCATCCATCTCATCCAGTCTATGTCTGATGCAGGATATGACACGCTTGGGGCTGACGTGCGGGGATGACCCAGAGAGATGTTGTGGGGAGGGGGGTGGGAGGGGGGTTCATGTTTGGGAACGCATGTACACCTGTGGTGGATTCATGTCAATCTATGCCAAAACCAATACAGAATTGTAAAGTAAAAATTAAAAATAAATAAATAAAAAAAAAAGGAAATAAAATAAAATAAAATAATGGTATTTTTACTGTAAAAAAAAAAATGCACGATATTCTGGGAAACAGCAGAAAAATGAGAACATAGGGGGATGGGGTGGGGGAATCAGGTACCATTTAAATGCAGATCAGCTGTGCTGCATGCAGATCATTGGGCTTCCCTGGTGGCTCAAAAGGTAAAGAATCTGCTTGCAGTACAGGAAACCTGGCTTCATTCCCTGGGTCGGGAAGATCCCCTGGAGGAGGGCATGGTAACCCACTCTAGTATTCTTGCCTGGAGAACTCCATGGACAGAAGAGCCTGGTGGGCTACAGTCCATGGGGTCTCAAAGAGTCAGACACAAAGGAGTGATTAACAGACACAGAAACAGACATCTGTGCTGATTGTCCTCATCTCAAGAAGACAAAGAGCAAGAAGGTTTTCTTCCAGAATTCTCAACTTTTCTCACATTTATTTGAACTTAAAAATACCTGACAGGTTCCAAGTCCTCCCAAAGTTAAGAGGACAGTTTGCTGTGCTCTGAAGGAGGATATCTGTACTGATGCTTACTGACACTACACCTGTGAACTCAGGGACAGTGCTAGGAACCGAGGCTGTTGCTGACCTTTGGGAAGAAAGTCAAAGGAAAGAAACCAGGAGAAATACAAACTACTCCTTCATTTGCTTTTTTTCATTTTTGTTTTAACTTCTATCTTGAAGTGAAGTGAAGTGAAGTCACTCAGTCGTGTCTGACTCTTTGCAACCCCGTGGACTGTAGCTCACCAGACTCCTCTGTCCATGGATTCTCCAGGCAAGAATACTGGAGTGGGTTACCATTTCCTTCTCCAGGGGATCTTTCCGACCCAGGGGTCGAACCCGGATCTCAGCATTGGAGGCAGACGCTTTAACCTCTGAGCCACCAGGGAAGCCCAACTTCTATCTTAGCTAACCCAAATATGAAGTCTGTAGTAAAAGGTAAACATATCTGAGTGCGTGCTAAGTTGCTTCAGTCGTGTCCGACTCTGTGCAACTCTATGGACTGTAACTTGCCAGGCTCCTCTGTCCATGGAATTCTCTAGGCAAGAACACTAGAGTGGGTTGCTATGCCCTCCTCCAGGGGATTTTCCTGACCCAGGGATGGACACCATATCTCTTACATTTTCTGCATTGGCAGCCACGTTCTTTACAACTAGGGCCACCTGGGAAGCTCCAAACATATCTACAACCACCTTAATATTGGTATTCAGGGTCTCTGGCCACAGGAAGGGATGTTAAAATGTTTTTTAGTGTCTCTTCATAGTTAACATCTGTTTCCTTTTTAAAGAAAGGAAGAACATGATGTGAAGAACTGACTCATTGGAAAAGAACCTGATGCTGGAAAAGATTGAAGGCAGGAGGAGAAAGGGACGACAGAGGATAAGATGTTTGGATGGCATCACTGACTCAATGGACATGAGTTTGAGCAAGTTGTGGGAGTTGGTAATGGACAGGGAAGCCTGGAATGCTGCAGTATGTGGGGTCACAAACAGCCAGACACAACTTAGTGACTGAACTGAACTAACAGTTATTGAAGAAAATAAGTTTATTAATGGTAACAATAATAAGCCATTTGAAATAGAAATTGAGGGGCCTGTGAAGATGTGTAGCTGCTGCTGGTGCTGCTGCTAAGTTGCTTCAGTAGTGTCCGACTCTGTGCAACCCCAGAGATGGCAGCCCACCAGGCTCCCCCATCCCTGGGATTCTCCAGGCAAGAACACTGGAGTGGGTTGCCATTTCCTTCTCCAATGCGTGAAAATGAATTCTCTCAGTCATGTCCAACTCCTAGTGACCCCATGGACTGCAGCCCATCAGGCTCCTCCATCCGTGGGATTTTCCAGGCAAGAGTACTGGAGTGGGGTGCCATTGCCTTCTCTGGGAGATGTGTAGACTGGAGCTAAATTTCAAAAATCCATGAATTTTTTTATATTAAAAATGACAGAAGTAGATTCAAACATATAAAGTAAATGTTAATAAAGGGGAAGAGGAATCAGGTATACATTAAGAATTTGAGATTAACATATACACACTTATGCTCCCATTGCAGGCAGACTCTTACTGACTGAGCCACCAGGGAAGCCCAATATACACACTACTATACGTAAAACAGATAATCGACAAGGACTTACTGTATATAGCACAGGGAACTCTACTCAGTATCTTGCAATAACTTATGATGGAAAAGAATCTGAAAAGGAATTCAGTGATCCAGTTATATATGTATATAGCTGAATAATTTTGCACTACAATTGAAACTAGCAAAAATATTGATTGCAAATCAACTATACTTCAATAAAACTGTTTTAAAAATAATTTAAATTAAAAATTAATCGTAGGTTGGAGACAGGTCAGAGCCATGACAAAAATGAGAAGAATGAGGAAATTAGTTTCAGGGAAGCAAAACACTATGATATAGTAATTTTAAACATGGTGTCCAATCCCAGGTCTCCTGCATCGCAGGTGGATCCTTTATTCTCGGAGCTACCAAGGAAGCCCCAATACTAAAGTGGTACTATCAGTATATTTGTATCATAAATCTCCCCATCTCTCCAAACCTTCAGTAAATATAGATACTTCACATAAATGTCATGTAAGAGTGAAGTCCTTGTTGGAGGAGGATTGACTACTCCATTTCTATCAATACCAGTAAGATTGGAAGCAATATCCAATAAGATCCAAGAACTAAAAGGATTAAGCAGGAACAGCATCTGAAAGAGAGGACAATAAGCCACAGCCCATTCTTCCCTTGAGAATTTGCAGAAATTTTCAGGCCACTGGAATTCTGCAAGTGCAATAGCAATTCAGTCATCTACGACTTTAGGGGCACAAAATGAATCTGAGTAGGGCAGGAGAAAAGAAAAATAATTTTATCTCTTAAAACTTTTTTTTGAGCAATATTAGAGGATAAACTGTTCTTGGAGAGAAAGATGATCCAGATTTCTTAATAACTTACTTATTTTGGAAAAGATATCAAAATAGATTTATTTCAGTACGCTATTTGAGCTTTTTTCATGTGGAATTCTTAATTAAATTGGAGAGAAAAACGAAGGATGATGATACGTCAGTTGAATAAAACAAAGTCTCTCTCAAGTTGGAAAGAGTTAACTGTAACCCGTTAAAGAATATATCAGTGGATTAACTGACACTCTAATCAGAAGTGAATGAGAACTTTGAAATCAGGTCAGAGGGCAAAACACAGATGAACAGACTAAAATACTGACCCTCAAATACATCAGTCGATAAAAATAGAAACTGTTTTATCTCTGCTTCTTTTAATAACAAGGATCAGATCAAGCAAAAGGATTCCTTTGCTCTTCAGCTCCTTAAATCAGGGACTTCAAAGAATTAAGTCTCTGCTCACATCATTAAGTGATGCAGGAGAAAGCTAAGTGGGCTTCAGCTTCAGAAGCAGAGTGTCCCTTTGTCCTTGATCAGCTGATGTGTCCTGATACTATTTGTCTTTTGTCAAGCCCATGCATCTCAGCACCTGTACTCCAGAATCCCTGCTTGGTCCATGTGTCTAGGCTGCAAGGATGCTCCTCAGAGTATTGACTACTGTGAGCTTGACAAGTTTGCCCTTTTGACAAGGTGAAAAAGGTCATTATATCCACCAATGGGATCCACAAAGCAATTCTTAAGGAGGTTGGAGCCAATATTTTTAGTTGCACACCAGGGATACTGTGAACACAGGAACCCTTGTAAACGGTGTGGAATTTAAAAAAAAAAAGTTTTCAAAATTTAGCTATCAACAGTGTTTGTCTTTGTAATTGCTCACAGCACCATGTCGGTAACACTAAATATGTATTTTACTGATTCATATGAAAATGACAAAAATAATTACTGCATCTTAAGTGCAATTTGCAAGAGATATTTAGCTGAGAAACAGCATCTAGTAACAAAATGACTATTCACTGTCTAACTCCTGAAAACTTTAAGACATGTGACTAGAACAAGGTAAAATTTTTCTTTCTTTCAGAGCCATTCTCAATGCAAAATTAATTTTTTCTCAATGGTTACTGAAACATGTTTACTCTTTGAAATAAAGAATTGAATCACTGGCCTGGTCTTGACCCTGGCTGAAAGACTCATAGTGTAATAAGAAAAAGCAACAGAGGTAGAGCAAAATTAAAATTATTTCATAACTTATCTTTAAATTATAAAAGATATTTTGTTCTCTCTGCTGTCCTGCCAGTCAAGAGAATGCTTTAATTATCTTTTATAGAGAACAGAGAATTGTGTCACTGAAATGAATGTAACCAATTTGGTTTACTAAGATGTTTTACCATAATTCCAAGTGACTTGTATAATGCCAACAATTGTTTTTTTAATATACGTGTTTTAATAATATGCCAACAACAATATTTTCCAATAAACCACTAGGGTCTTTGTAAGTTCCAGTGTTTCCTAAATGAATTTTACCTGGTATTGTTATATGGGAACTTGACATTTTTCAAAACACAGATATAATTTCATTAGTATTTCCCAAAACTCATGAAAAGTAATCAAGAAGCTCTCACTTTTTTTTTTTTTTGTAGAAGGATTGTAAGTCTTCAGAGCACTTGCATTTGTCATGAAATAATATAACAAGGCACTCCTGACATAACATGAATATCCAAGAGAAATATTTTTTCTGCAGTATTTTGGGGAGACCTGGCAGATTGTGATTTAGTGACCTTTATTTGGTAAGAAAAGGAAGAATTTTTGCTATATTTGCTGAATATATCATCAACAGTGTGAACTCCTTAAAACAACTCATGGATAAGCAAATCTGATAACTCCTGTGGCATTATTAAGAAAACAAGAAAATAACACTATTTCTCTTCTCCTTTTCTTCCTCTGCCTTACCCTTATTTTCTTTTTTCCCTTTCTCTTGCATTTCTTCCTAATATATCTTCCTTTTCCTCCTGTCTCTAAGCACCATCACCCTTGAAGCCATCAGAGCACTGACTAAAAATATGAGTCCACATGGAAATTAAAATTGGTCCCACACTCTAGAGGACAGATTCCAATTAATCTAGAAACCTATAAACCCAAGTCCATGCTCTCTTATCTTTTCCAAGTATCACAATGGAGGCCCCATCACAAAACTCACGTGAGTAACATATTTTATTAAAGAAAAATTATAATTCAGGTATATATTCTTTTTTAAAAATGACATTATTTTTCTTTACAAAATAGTAAGGTCTTAAAAGACAAAGACAGACACAGGGAACAATTCCACATTAAAGGTGATGAAAGTGATATGATCCTAAATACAACCCTGAACTGGATCCTGTACCAAAAAATAAATCAGTAAATAAGTAAATACTCTAAAGGACATTATCAGAAAAAATTTATATTTATGTAGATAGAGAAATCCATTTTTAAACTGTGACTGTTGGAATGTAGTCAGAAATGATATCTGAGTCCACATTTTTGACTCCTTAAGAATACATGATTGGTGTCATTGAATAAGTCAGTTTAATATCTGAAGTTTAGAATAAAAGCTTTCCTATTATTGAAGCTGGCAGGAAATTCAGGGTTCATCATATGACTTTCCCAAATTAGGATATAGGTATAGATATCGATATATGAATATGTCTAGGTATCTAGATATATAGGATAGATATGTAGAATATATATGTAATAGACTAGTGATAATTTTGTATCAATGCTATTTTTTAATTTTTATATTTATATTGTTATTTTTAAAAAATATGCCCTAAAGTATGTGCATGTTAAGTGGATTCAGTCATGTCCAACTCTTTGTGACCCTATGACCTGTAGCTTGCCAGGCTCCTCTGTCCATGGGGTTCTCCAAGCAAGAATACTGGAGAGGGTTGCCATGCTCCAGGGGATCTTCCCCACCCAGGGTTCAAATCAGGGTTCAAACCTGCATCTCCTGCATTGCAGGCGAATTCTTTACCACTAGTCACCAGGGAAGCCCAAACACTAACATATTTAAAGGTAAAGGGGAACCATTTTCAACTTACTCTCAAATGGCCCAGGGGAGGGGGGTATAAAAGATAGACAGATCTATAGGTTGATAAATAGATAGATAGAATGATTTTATCCTTCCAAAATAGGCTTATATTTCTAAAGGGCTATGCCATCAGAAAGTCTGTAAGCTAAATCTCTTTATCTAAATAGATCTAAATAGTATCCACTTCCACATGCTAGAAGGAGACCGCTAATTTCCATGATGGGATCTCTACTCAGTGGACAGTATTTGCGGAAAAATTGATTGTAGATAAAGTCCAGGTCACCTTTGAATTCATACAAAAGGAAACTTAAAAATACTCCCTTTTAAGAGAGGTATAGAATAATTCCACTAGGGAGCCTCACATGCAATATTCTGGAACAAGGGGTTGAAGAAGATTAATTTATTTGCCCCTCTGCTTCAGAAAGGAGAACTCTTCTCCCAGGAGAGAGCACTGTTTCAGTTTACTGAAAACTACAATTAATTCTCTATGACATTTATTTGTAAGTCAGTGTAAGAAGTTTTAGGATATCTGGTGTAGCATTTTGTTCAAATAGAGGGGGGATAGAAAACAACCACACACACACACAAACATGCAAATTTTTTTTACACATCCCTGGCAATAAGAATTTATCTCTGACCCATAATGCTAGACAGAATTGGGAACTAGGGAAAAGACACACAGGTCAAACTGAAAGATTTGTTGCTCCAAGTTTTGCTCTAGTCTGTATCTCAACAGCCTACAGCTGAGCAGGTGAGATAACCCCCATTTGACCAAGTGAGGTAGCAAAGCTACCTGTATTTGTTTCAATGCTGGACTGAGTGAAATAGACAAGGTATACCTCCAGAACTTAGAGAAAGAGAAGATAAACATGGGCTTCAAGTGCAAAGTCACTAGAATATCTGGGAATTGAGCAGAATCCATGATCACAAAAACACAGACGATACCAGATTTCATTTACATAAAAGGATGGTATCTCATTGTGGTATTGATTTGCATTTTCCTAATGATTAGTGAGGTTGAACATCTTTTCATGTGTCTGTTGGCCATCTGTAAGTCATTCTTGGAAAAATGTCTATTCAGATCCTCTGTCCATTTTTTCATCTGGTGTGTGGCTTTTGATGTTGAGCTATATCAGAGTTATTTGTATATTTTAACAGAAACCCATTATCAGATATATTATTTGTAGATATATTCTTCCACGCAGCAGGCTTTCTTTACATTTTATATTTATTTTTGCTTTGTTTCCCTTGCCTGAGGATATACACCCCCCCAAAATATTGCTAAAACAGATGTCAAAGATGGTACTTCCTATGTCTTCATTCAAGAGTTTTACATGATCATATAGTATGTCTATTTTTAAAAATTGAATATTTTAAATATTTCAAACACACTAAAAGTATAAAAAAATAATATGTTTCCTCCAACCAGCTTTCTGGTATTCTCTTTACATACTGAATATTATATTGTTAGTATTTTTTTCCACTAAATATTTTTACCAAACATAACTTTTGTGGTGGTTTAGTCATCAAGTTGTGTCCGATTCTTGCAACCCCATGGACTGTATTTAGCCGGCCAGGCTCCTCTCTCCATTGGAATTCTCCAGGCAAGAATATTGGAATGGGTTGCCATTTCTTTCTCCAGGAGACTTTCCCAACCCAGAAATTGACGCTAAGTCTCTTGCATTGCAGGCAGATTATTTCCCAACCGAACTACAAGAGAATCCCCAATAACATAACTTTTAGTAACTGCATTAAAATATCAATCATACAAATTAAGTTGTTAATTATTTTTCTCTATTATGCTAGTAGTATAATGAACATTCTTGTACATGTCTACAAAACTATATTTTTAAAATTACAAGGAGCAAAATTTCTAAGTTTTAAAACTTTTTATGTACCATCACAGTACCTCACAAAAATGCTGCTTAGTGAGTACAACTTTAAAAACTATTAGTTGCATAAATCTCAGACATATACATTTTGAACTTAACAGAGCAAAGGTTTAGTTTTTCTATGACTGAAATCAATGGAACTTACAAACCTCTTTTTATGCTGATAGAAAATAAAAACAATCATACAGTTGAATATCATTCGTTTTTATTTTACAAATAATGTCTTTTTAAAAAAATAATATCATTAAAAAAATAAATACTGAGTTAGTTTTAGCCCCCTTGCTTCTCCTCCTCCTTAGAGGTAATTCTTTGGAAAACATACAAGTCTCCCTGACATCAGCAAGATGGATGTTTGAACCCATGTCTCTTTTTGAGTTCCCATTGGTCTCTGCTGAGATGTAGACTGTTTTGAGGGAGCTCCTGCTATGTCCAGGCTCCCTAGTGTGCCTCTAGTCCCATGATCCATGAATCCAGGTGTCTGGTCTTCATTCTTGCCAGTCTCTTGAACCTTAGTTCCTCTGCAAGTCTGCATTTAAATGTAACCCCCATCTCCCCAACTTTGTGGTTCTTTAGAAATTTAATGAACCACATTGAGATCACACCTCTCTGGACTACCTTCAGTCCCATCTACAGAGACCCGTTCCAACCTCCGCCACTCCAGCCTAATCACCCTAACATCCTAGCTACTCTCACCTTTGGACACGACACACAGTCATGCAGATTGCAAGTCTGCTCTTAAAGGTTGGAAGCCCTTTGCAGGCCACCTTTTGGGTAACAAAGTACAAGAAAGAACTGTTCTCAAATATCCCAAAACTTATTAGAGGATTGCTGCTGCTACTGCTGCTAAGTCGCTTCAGTCGTGTCCAACTCTGTGTGACCCCATAGACAGCAGCCCACCAGGCTCCCCTGTCCCTGGTATTCTCCAAGCAAGAACACTGGAATGGGTTGCCATTTCTTTCTCCAATGCATGAAAGTGAAAAGTGAAAGTGAAGTTGCTCAGTCGTGTCCAACTCTGTGTGACCCCATGGACTGCAGCCTACCAGGCTCCTCCATCCATGGGATTTTCCAGGCAAGAGTACTGGAGTGGGTTGCCATTGCCTTCTCCAATTAGAGGATCACTGTTAGGAAATCTTTTTTATTTTATTTTTTATTTTACATTTGAGTGGAGGGCAGAGGAGCCTGGCATGCTGCAGTCCATGGGGTAGCAAAGAGTCAGATATGGCTTAGCAACTGAAAAACAATAGCTGATTAACAATGTTGTGGTATTTTCAAGTGTACATCAAAGTGATTCAATTATACATATACTTGTATCTATTCTTTTTCAAATTCTTTTACCATTTAAGTTGCTGCATAATATTGAGCAGAGTCCACTGTTCTATGCAGTAAGTCCTTGTTGGTTATGCATTTTAAATATAGCAGTGTGTATACGTCAACCCCAAACTCCCTAACTATCCTTTCTCTCCATCCTTCCCATCTGACAAACCATAAGTTCATTTTCTAAGTCTGTGAGTGTCTTTCTGTTTTGTAAATAAGTTCATTTTTATAATATTTTTGATTCCACACATAAGCAATATCATACAATATTTCTCTTTTCTTGTCTGACTTACTTCACCCAGTATGACATTCTCTAGATCATTCATGTTGCTGAAAATAGCATTATTTCATTTGGTGGTTGAGTAATATTCCATTGTATACATGTGCCACACCTTCTTTATCCATTCCTCTATCAATAGACATTTAGGTTGCTTTCATGACTTGGCTGTTGTGAACTGTGCTGCAATTAATTTTGAAGTGTATATATCTTTTTGAACCATGTTTTTCTCCAGATATATGCCCACGAGTGGGATTGCAGGATCATATGACAGCTCTACTTTTAGATTTTCAAGGGCCCCCCGTACTGTTCTCACGAAGGCTACATCAATTTACATGCCCACCAACAGTATAGGAGGCTTCCCTTTTGTCCACACTCCTGAATCTTTTATATTGCCTTTTCACCCTGTAAGGTCAAGACCCCTGAGGATAGGCATAGCCTCTAACCTGGAGACTCAGAGAGTTTCTAAAACTTGGGCAAAGCATCATCCTCTCACCACTGAGCTGAACATGCAGCATATTTTCTAGTGAAAGGGAGACTCTGCTTACGGCCTATCCTGCTTTTTTGTGCTACTTTACAGCTAATTTTAAATATTTTATGTTCTGTTCCTTCTGGCTTTGGTCATTGTCTTTCAATAAGTATTTGGAAAGAAAATGATACTTACTGTGAGACTTTTAACGGATAGCAAGTTTAAAACCTTTTTTTTTTTAGCATTTCTGTTGACCTCTCTTCCAGGATACAGCACTGTGCACAAAAAAGGAATGCTGATACCCACCTGGTGGAAAAGATGGTGAGTTCAAAAAAGGAAGGAACCCTTCTACATGTTTGTGTGAGTGTATTGGTGATAAGGGTTTCCCAGGTGGCGCTAGTGGTTAAGAACCTGCAAGAGATGCAGGTTATAAGTGTATCAACTTATCATTAGAAGTCTATATATTGTCAGACTCACTAAGATTTTGCTGATGATGGAACATTGAACCCTGTTGTTTTCTTGCTACTTCTAGGAGCATTTAGTAATTGTTATTTTAATTTCTGTTTATTTTTTTGTGTGGTTTCTAATGAGGTTTAACATGATTTCAAATGAGTAAGCTATTTTAGTTTTCTTTATATATATTTATATTTTTAATTCATAGAAATTGCTTAGTAATTATGAGAATCATTCAGTTTAATAATTTATGTTTTTCTTTTATATAATCTCACACATGCAATTAAAGAAAAATATATTTCCTTCTATACAATAACTAAATTTCTTTTTCTTTCTAGTTTATGTGTTGTTTTACTTAACAGATTTCATTTAAAACAGTATTGAAGGATAATAATCATGTAGCTTGTTTCTCGACTCTAAAATAAATAATTCTAGTGTTTCACTACTAAGTATAACATAGATATTTTTATAAAAAGTAAGTATTATGCAGTATTTAAATATTCTATTCCTGTTTTTTAAAATTTTTATTTTTAAACTAAATAAAAAATTAGAACTACATTTGGTTTTTCTTAAATAATGATATGATAAGCATTTTTAATCTTAATGACATATATATGTATGTATATACTTATTATTTAGATCATACATGAATAGCCTAGTGGTTCTCCCTACTTTCTTAAATTTAAGCCTGCATTTTGCAATAAGGAGTTCATGATCTGAAGCACAGTCAGCTCCCGGTCTTGTTTTGCTAACCATATAAAGGTTCTCCATCTTCAACTGGAAAGAATATAATCAATCTGATTTTGGTATTGACCATCTCGTGATGTCCATGTATAGAATTATCTCTTTTGTTGGAAGAGGGTGTTTGCTATATTTATCTCTTAAAGATATATATATATATATATATATATATATAATTTTTTTTTATAGCTTAGGCAAATGAACCATATTTTAATTTTCCTGGAATAAACCTTGGTTGGTTGAGATTTATTTTTAGGAATTATTTACTTTAATTTGCTTATATATTATTTAAGATTTTATCACTTATATTCAGTATAAAAGAAGATACATCATGTGTGTGTATCTCCATGTCACTTGGGTATTAGATGAGAAGATATTTGATAGTCATAGCTCAAAGTCACAAAGACTGACAAGCATTTATCTACTGTGTGTCTTCAGGATTTAACCCCTTTGCTTAATTCTCTGATCATGAGGCATCAAATGTTTTCCTGGAAAATTTGATAATCTGGGGTTGGAGGGGGGAATGTCTAAAGTCATAAAAATCAGCAGTACTCAATGGGTCCCATAGAAGGTAATAGTTCTCTGACTTGTTACCCCTGTGTGGTTTCTCTCCTGAGAGCAAAAGCAGCCCAGGCTGAATCAGAAAGGCAGCAGAAAATATACACATAGATCTGACAGTGACAATGTCACATAATTTATTGTTCAAACAATGCAATTATATGAATGAAAATGTTGAAAATAACAAAATAATAAAAATGTGAAATATTTACTAAATGACCATTCCATAAAATAGTCCTAATTCGAAAACTATTTTCAAAACTAATATTCTTTCTGAAAATATATGTTCATGTACAATAAAGCAATTTTAAAAGTATATTGACTATCTGAATATGAATAATTAAAAGAAAATATTTTTAGTAAATATTTTACATGCTCTATCCAGTTTTCTTAACCATATCTGTCTCTCATAGCATGTCATTGATATATTTTAATAAAGAAGTATTCATTTCGCACAATGGAGTCTTTTGCATACAAAATTTTCTGTCTTTTTCAAAATTGCCTTTTATTTTCATAATGTAACATTTTTAATACTTGCAATTGACTTTTCTCTGCGGTTCATAATATTTTTAAAAGTTTCCTTTTATTTTCATAATTTAACATTCCATATGCCTCTAATTGACCTTTCTCTGTGGATTATAACATCTTAAAATATGAAATATTTTATAGAATTTGAAGAACTTCATAAGCTAAAAGACAGTGAAAGTGAAAGTCGCTCAGTCATGTTTGACTCTCTGGGACCCCATAGTCTGTGGAATTCTCCAGGCTAAAATACTGGAGTGGGTAGCCTTTCCCTTCTCTAGAGGATCTTCCCAACCCAGGGATTAAACCCAGGTATCCCACATTGCAGGCAGATTCTTTACCACTGGAGCCAATAGGCAAGCTAAGAGAAAACAGTGCTAAATAGAGGCCATCTTAATTCTCTTCTTTTCTATATCCAAACATGTTTACCTTTAATATTTTGACATGTTCTGTCTTTTTTACTTTATTCAAAATACTTTAACAAATATTTTTACATTACAAAGGTCATCAAATTAATTGCCCCTATGTTGTGATTTGTTTGAATGATTCACCAAATTCAATTGCTACAAAATTGTAGACCTTGTCAATTTCATTCTGTTCCAATGCTGAGTATAAATTCATTCAGGTAAATATAAGGCCATATCAGAAAATTGTTTCTATAAGTTAAGACTTCCAAAGTACAATTATAAAATTTGAAAATTAAAACTTTTATTTAAAGATAGATTTACTATTAATGAGTCTACATTTTTCCAACTTTATTGAGATATAATTGACATAAACATTGTACAGATTTAAGCTGTACAATGTGTTGATTTGATATAATTATAATTAAAAAATGATTAATGTCACAACTTTAGGTAACATCTCTATGATGTCATATAATTAGCATTTCTTTTTTGTGGTGAGGACATTTAAAATCTATTATTTTAGCAACTTTCAAGTATATAATACAATACTGTTAACTATACTGTACATTAGACCCCCCAGAACTTACTAATCATAACTAGAAGTTTATACTATTTGACCATCATCTTCAATATCCCCCATTTTCAGATCATGTAATCAGCATTCTAGTCATTGTTTCTAAGGGTTCAGTTTTTAAGATTCTACTTATAAATGATATGGTACAATTTAAAATAGCCTAATATGCATGTAATCAGAATCTTTTAAGGAGACAGACGTGACAGAGAAATATTTGAAGAATTAGTGGCCGAAAATTTTCCACAATTGATGAAAGGAGAATTTTGTGCATCACTATGTTTCTTTAAAAATGAAGATTCAAAATCCAACATGATTTATTGTGAATTTTTAGAATAAAATTATAATTGAAAATAAATAAATGAGCACAAATTTTAAAATGTATAATTGTTGTCACTAAGTCGTATCCAATTCTTTGGGATCCCGCAGACTAGTCCTCCAGGTTCCTCTGTCCGTGGGATTTCCTAGGCAAGTGTACTCGAGTGGGTTACCATTCACTTCTCCAGAGGATCTTTCCAACCCTGGGATCAAACTTGTATCTCCTGCATTGTATCTCCTGCCTTCTTTTCCACTGAGCTACCCGGGAAGCCCAAAATGTAGAATAGACAAAAAGAAACCGCTATTTATAAGACTTAGAACTCAGCCTCATTTTTTCCCCCATACATAACAGATATACATACACCTGTCATTTTCCCCTTTTCCTTCTGATCTGGCTTGCTGGCAGCCTGGCAGTTTTGCCCTCTTTTTGGCAGTAACAGCAGCCAAGACTCAACTGGCTGGTGCATCACATGATCAGAAGGGTCAGTGGCATCATATATTTCTCTTGCTTCCACCAAAGATCAGGAACAGGGAGGTATCCCTAGCCCCTCCTGAATGGTACAGTTTATTTTGTCAGCAAGCACCTGGCATGATCATTTGCATCAGAAGAGGGTAAAAGAAACTGTATTAAAATTAGGCCTCTGTTTGCCATGTATGTGTCTTCCACATTACTTCAGTTAAGTTGCTGAGTTGTGTCCAACTCTTTGCAACAGCATAGATTGCAGCACGCCAGGCTTCCCTGTTTACCACCACTCCAGGAGCTTACTCAAACTCATGTCCATCGAGTTGGTGATGCCATCCAATCAGCTCATCCTCTATCATCCCCTTCTCTTCCTACCTTCAATCTTTCCAGCAACAGGGTCTTTTCAGATGAGTCGGTTCTTTGCATCAGGTGGCCAAAATATTGGAGTTTTAGCTTCAGCATCAGTCTTTCCAATGAATATTCAGGACTGATTTCCCTTAGGATGGACTGGTTGGATCTCCTGGCAGTGTGAGGGACTCTCAAGAGTTTTATCCAACACCACAGTTCAAAAGCATCAATTCTTTGGTGCTCAACTTTCTTTAAGTCCAACTCTCGCATCCGTACATGACAACTGGAAAAACCATAGCTTTGACTAGATGGACCTTTGTTGGCAAAGTAACATCTCTGCATTTTAATATGCTGTCTAGGCTGGTTATAGCTTTTCTTCCAAGGAGCAAGCATCTTTAAATTTCATGGCTGCAGTCACGATCTGCAGTGATTTTGGAGCCCAAGAAAACAAGGTTTCCCCATCTATATTCCAATGAAAAGATGGGACCAGATACCTTAATCTTTGTTTTCTGAATGTTGAGTTTTAAGCCAACTTTTTCACTCTCCCCTTTCACTTTCACCAAGAGGGCTCTGTTGTTCTTCTTCACTTTCAGCTGTAAAGGTGTGTCACCTGCATATCTGAGGTTATTGAAATTTCTCCCAGCTATCTCGGTTCTAGCTTTTGCTTCATCCATCCCAGCATTTCGCAGGATGTATTCTTCATATGTTAAATAAGCAGGGTGACAATATGCAATCTTGATGTACTCCATCTCGATTTGGAAACAGTCTGTTCCATGTCCAGCTCTAACTGTTGCTTCTTGACCTGCCTACAGATTTCTCAGAAGGCAGGTCAAGTGGTCTGGTATTCCCATATCTTTAAAAATTTTCCACAGTTTATTGTGATCCACACAATCAAAGGCTTTAGCATTGTCAAAAGGCAGAAGGAGATATTCTGGAACACTCTTGCTTTTTTTGATGATCCAACAGATGTTGACAGATTGATCTCTGGTTCCTCTGCCCTTTCTAAATCCAGCTTGAACACCTGGAAGTCCACCATTCACGTACTGCTGAAGCCTGGCTTGGAGAATTTTAAGCATTATTTTGTTAGCATGTGAGATGAATGCAATTGAGTGTGGTAGTTTGAGTATTCTTCGGCATTGCCTTTCTTTGGGATTGGAATGAAAACTGACATTTTCCAGTCCTGTGGCCACTGCTGAGTTTTCCAAATTTGCTGGCATATGGAGTGCAGCACTTTGGCAGCATCATCTTTCAGGATTTGAAATAGCTCAGCTGGAATTCCATCACCTCCACTAGCTTTGTTCAAAATGATGCTTTCCTAGGCACACTTGACTTGGCATTCCAGAATGTCTGCCTCTAGGTGAATGATCACAACATCTTGGTTATCTGGGTCATGAAGATCATTTTTATATAGTTCTTTTGTCTAGTCTCTCCAGCTCTTCTTAGTATCTTCTGCTTCTGTTAGGTCCATACCACTTCTGTCCTTTATTGAGCCCATCTTTGCATGAAATCTTCCTTTATATCTCTAATTTTCTTCAAAGGATCTCTAGTCTTTCCGATTCTATTATTTTCCTCCATTTCTTTGCACTGATCACTGAGGAAGGCTTTCTTATCACTCCTTGCTATTCTTTGGAACTCTGCATTCAAATTGGTATATCTTTCCTTTTCCCTTTTGGTTTTCACTTCTCTTCTTTTCTCAGATATTTGTAAGGCCTCTTCAGACAACAGTTTTGCCTTTTACATTTCTTTTTCTTGGGGATGGTCTTGATTACTGCCTCTTGTACAAGGTCATGAACCTCCATTCATAATTCTTCAGGCAGTCTGTCTATCAGATCAGATCCCTTAAATCTATTAGTCACTTCCACTATATAATCATAAAGAATTTGATTTAAGTCATATCAGAATGGTCTAGTAGTTTTCCCTACTTTCTTCAATTTAAATCTGAATTTGGCAATAAGGAGTTCATGATCTGAGCTACAGTCAGCTCTTGGTCTTTTTTTTTTTTTTTGCCAAGTGTATAGAGCTTTTCCATCTTGGCTGCAAAGAATATAATCAAAATTATTTTGGTAATGGCCATCTGGTGATGTCCATGTGTTGAGTTGTCTCTTGTGTTATTGAAAGAAGGTGTTTGCTATGACCAGTGGGCTCTCTCAGCAAAACTATGTTAGCCTTTGACATGCTTCATTTTATACTCCAAGGACAAATTTGCCTGTTACTCCAGGTATCTCTTGACTTCCTATTTTTGAACCAGTCCCTTGTAATGAAAAGAACATCTTTTTTGGGTGTTAGTTCTAGAAGGTCTTTTAGGTCTTCATAGAACTGTTCAACTTCAGCTTCCTCAGCATTACTTGTCAGGGCATAGACTTGGATTACTGTGATACTGAATGGTTTGCCTTGTTAAAGAACAGAGATCATTCTGTCTTTTGGGGGATTGCATTCAAGTACTGCATTTCAGATTCTTTTGTTGACTATGAAGGCTATTCCATTTCTTCTAAGGGATTTTTGCCCACAGGAGTAGATATAATGGTCATCTGAGTTAAATTCACCCATTCCGATCCATTTTAGTTGACTGATTCCTAATGTTGATGTTCACTCTTGCCATCTCCTGTTTGATCCTTTCCAATTTTCCTTAATTCATGGATCTAACATTCCAGGTTCCTATGCAATATTGCTCTTTACAGCATTCGACTTTGTTTCCATCACCAGTCACATTCACAAGTGGGTATTGTTTTTGCTTTGGCTCTGTCTTTTCATTCTTTCTGGTGTTATTTCTCCACTAATCTCCCATGGCATATTTGGCACCTATCAAACTGAAGAGTTCATCTTTCAGTGTCCTATCTTTTTGCCTCTTCATGCTGTTCATGGGGTTCTCAAGGCAAGAATACTGAAGTGGTTTGCCATTCCCTTCTCCAGTGGACCATGTTTTTTCAGAACTCTCCACCATGACCTGTTCATCTTGGGTGGCCGTACATGGCATGGCTCATAGTTTCATTGAGTTAGACAAGGCTGTGGTCCATGTGATTATTTTGGCTGGTTGTCTGTGATTATGTTTTTCATTTTGTCTGCCCTCTGAAGATTAAGGATAAGAGGTTTTTGGAAGCTTCCTGATAGAAGAGGCTGACTGAGGGGAAAACTTCATCTTGTTCTGATGGGCAGGGCCATGCTGAGCTAACCTTTAATCCAATTTTCTGTTGATGTATGGGGCTGGTTTCCTTCCCTGTTGTTTAGCTTGAGGACAAACTATAGTGGAGGTAATGTAGATGGTGATTGCAGCCATGAAATTAAAAGACACTTACTCCTTTAAGGAAAGTTATGACCCACCAAAATAGCATATAAAAAGCAGAGACATTACTTTGCCAACAAAGGTCCATCTAGTCAAGGCTATGGTTTTTCCAGTGGTCATGTATGGATGTGAGAGTTGGACTGTGAAGAAAGCTGAGTGCTGAAGAATTGATGCTTTTGAACTGTGGTGTTGGAGAAGACTCTTGAGAGTCCCTTGGACTGCAAGGAGATCCAACCAATCCATCCTAGAGGAGATCAGTTCTGGGTGTTCACTGGAGGGACTGATGCTGAAGCTGAAACTCCAATAATCTGGCCACCTCATGTGAAGAGTTGACTCATTGGAAAAGACTCTGATGCTGGAAGGGATTGGAGGCAGGAGGAGAAGGGGACGACAGAGGATGAGATGGCTGGATGGCATCACTGACTCAATGGACATAAGTTTGGGTAAACTCCAGGAGTTGGTAATGGACAGGGAGGCCTGGCATGCTGCGATTCATGGGGTCGCAGAGTCAGACACGACTGAGCGACTGAACTGAAATGAAATGAATGAAGATAATGGCAACCTCTTTCAAAATTTCCATGCACACACTGACACACTCAAGGTCCCCAGCCCTGCATCAAGCCACCATTGACCCACACCTCCCCCAGAGACTCCTGGACACTCACAGGCAAGTCTGGGTCAGTGTCTTGTGGAATCACTGCTCCTTTCTTCTGGGTTCTGGTGTGCACAAGATTCTGTTTGTGCCCTCCAAGAGTGTTTCCCAAGTCCTGTGTAAGTTCTGGCAGCTCTATGGTGGGGTTAATGGCAACCTCCTCCAAGAGGGCTTATGCCTTACCCAGGTCTTCTGCACCCAGAGTCCCTGCCCCTGAAGTAGGCCGCTGCTGACTGGTACCTTCACAGGAGGGACTCACACACAGTTCTGGTTCAGTCTCCATGGGGTGTCTGGGTCCTGATGTATACAAGAATTGTTTGAGCCCTCTGAGCATGTCTGGTGGGTAAGGGGTTTGATTCTAAATGTGATTTCATCCCCCTCTACCATCTTTCTGGGGCTTCTCCTTTGCCCTTGGATGTGGGATATCTATTTTTGGTGGGATCCAACATTCTCAAGTCGACAGTGGTTCAGCAGCAAGTTGTAGTTTTGGAGTTCTTGTAGGAGAAGATGAGTGTATATCCTTCTGCTCTGTCATCTTTGTCCCACATTATGGGGTGAGATCTAATATTAAGTGGAGAGCTACTCAACACATCCTAACCTTTTTTAGGACAACAATTAATGACAACAGCAGTAGCATCAATAACAATCATACTTGAGTGAAAAATGAAAAAATTTAAAAATACATGAGAAAGTCTTAAGCAAGATTGTCACAGCCTTTCTGGTTTGTAAGATCATTCCACGTTAAACAACTAAGTTTGCCTTTAAAATTGCTATGTTTAACATTCTCTTGTGTCTTTATATATTTAAATGATTAAATAAAAACTTTCTTGTTTGTTTATTATCTTATTTTTAAGAGGTCTGAAGTGAAGTGAAGTGAAGTCGCTCAGTCGTGTCCAACTCTTTGCAACTCCGTGGACTGTAGCCCACCAGGCTTCTCCATCCATGGGGTTCTCCAGGCAAGAATACTGGAGTGGGTTGCCATTTCCTTTTCCAGGGGATCTTCCCAACCCAGGAATTGAACCCACGTCTCCCGCATTGCAGGCAGACGCTTGTCTAGGTAGATGTAACTGTGTTTCACTTTGCAAGATGTCCTCGAAGAAATTGTCAGTCTTCTCCCCTGCACTGATGGATTTTTAAAGAATATTCTTAATTTCTTGCAACTTTGAAGCTGTATTTGTTAGTGTGAATTGATCCTTTTGTGACACAGTACCATGTGCATTAATTTGTTGGGGGAATCCAGAAAGGCATAAATTCCTGTATAATAAATATTCAGTCACAATTTCATAATAAAACATTCAATTGTTAATAATGAAATATTCAATATTAAGTGAAAAATAATTGTATAAAACTCAATTAGATATTATTTTGTTTTTGCTAAAATTTTATCTATACTTAGAACCATTTTTTCTACAGTTATAGATTAAATTGATATATTCAGAGTATTTCAGAGGAATAATCTATAGATTGAGAAGATTTGCCTGATTTAATGGAAGACAACAATGTTATGATAATTTATAGAACTGAGGATACCTTAGAATAAAAAAAATTATTTTACATTTTTATTTAGCATATACTCAGATAACTAATGTAGATGAGGTACTCCAGAAAGAGCTGAGAAAGGACACAAAAATATATAAGACAGAAACAACATCCTAATGAGCTGATCGTCTAAGGAGACGAAACACAGATATACAGACTCACAAACACACACATGAATGAAGACTACATTTACCGAGCAACATATTAAACAATGGTAATTAAATTATTAAACATAAGTAATATGTTTAATTACTTTACTTGTATTTCCTTGGCAACTTTACTTGTATACATTTGAAGTATATACGTATACTTCAAAGCTGAGGTTGAAAAGTAAGAGACAGCAAATGAGGTTAATTGTGATAGATTTCCTTGATAAGGTGAGATTTAATTATAACATACTTCTTAAACATAGAGAGTATATCCTTTTTTTTTTTTTTTAATGTCTGTTTGTATAATAGTTCCTGATGTCCTTACTCAGTCTTTGGGTGTCAAGCTAAAGAAAATTATATTGATGGTCGCTACTCTTGACATTCAGCAATGCTAATACAGGGGGCATATTCCCATCTAAGTGACTGACAGTAAATGGGCCATGGGCCATGGCTCATACTTATTTAGCTAACACTAGCTGACAGCTACACTTTGGAGGTCAGCCAAAGAAACTAAGAGAAAGGGGCAGTACACGGACTTTCTTTTCTCTGAAAATAATCAAATAGAAGGAAGACATTGAGGAGAGACTGTTTTTACAACTTTTAGTTGAATACCTCACACATCAAGTTGGGAAGTGTTTCTAGGATTACAAAGTAATGGTAGAAAAAGGAGAACCCTTCTATGGCAACAGGATATGCACCCATTTATAAGGACTGCTTGACTTATCTTTTAATGAAGTATCCTATAATAGGTTTCATGCTTCTACTCCTTGGATTTTAAAGTCTGTAAGCTGAGTATGAGTAAAAGCAACATAAGAAATTTGTGTAATAGCATGTTCTGTTTGTTTTAAATATCCATGTGATTTATTCCATCAAGTTAGAGTATACTATTCAACATTTCATGTTTGAGAAATATTGCATGCTAACAGCATTCACAGTGGGAATATGTTGCCAGAAATCTTCAAAAGATTCAAGGCTTAATATTTATTGAAAATCTCTTTTACAAAGCCGAGGGTGCCTGTTGACAAGCATAATGAATGGGATTATTTCTGATAGAAATTAATTAAGAATAAATATCTTTCCATGTCTTCTGATGTCTTTGTAATTGTGAACATCTTGGACACTACCACCTCTCTTTCTTCTCTCTGCCTTTATTCCAACCATTATTCTTTCCTGTCCTTTTCCCTTCTACTCTGGAATATAGTATATACTCTTCAAAAGAAAAAACTATTCTAACTTTGTGACTCAGTCTGGCCAATCCCTTAATCTGTGCTCTTTCTGTTTCTTTGCACAGGATGGGCTTGTTCAGATGCGACTGGGTAATTTCTCTAACACATTCATTCCTTCATTCACCACACGGATATTTGTTGAGCCCAGCTCTATGAAGATACTCTGCTCAATGCTGGGGATACCAAGAACCACAGCATGGATGTCTTACACTTGAGCTTGCAGGTTGGAGGCAGAAACAAGAAGAGATGTTTCCTGTTCCATATCAAGCTATGAGTGCTGTGAGGGAAGAGGCTTGGGACACAGCAGAGCAACATTTGTCTTGTTTATGGAGAGAAGAGTCAGGAAAACCACTCAGGGAAGAAAGGACAGAATAACCCTACCAAGTTGTGAAGTTTAAGTAAGCTCAGCCCACAAAGAAGGCTGGTAAGAAGCAGGCATTGTTGGTTAAAAGAGTAGCCTAGACACCGAGAGAGGACCTATGCCTTAACACAAATAACTTGTGGAATCACAAGTCATCCTGGGTGACATGACAGAGCAGTAGGTAATGTGTTAGCATCTGTGTTCAGTCAAGTCTGGCTCTTTGCACCCCAAAGGACTGTTGTTGTCTGCCAGGCTCCTCTGTCCATGGAATTTTATAGGCAAGAATACAGGAGTGAGTTGCCAGTTCTTTCTCCAGGGTATCTTCCTGACTCAGGAGTCCAATCCATGTCTCTAGCATCTCTTGCATTGGAAAGTGAATTATTTACTGCTGTGCCACCTGGGAAACCCATGGAAATGTGTTAAGAAGCAGGAAAAATCCCATTTAAGGAAGTAGATAACTTTGAGATTATTTCTTAAGTTAAAATAAACAATGACAAAAACAGCATTCCAGTGGGCTAGGAATTCATTTTAAAATGCATGTAAGCCACATAATTTATTCAAAATCGTGATTATGTCCAACTTGTGTTTTAGAAGATCACTATGGTTACAAAGTAAAGAATGGATTATAAGGGTCAAAGCTGGGGCCGGGAAGGAGAGTTGCCTGAAGAGACCTGCAGGCCTAAAAGATGGGGCTTGAATGAAGTATATAGAAGAAATCTGAAAAAAAAAAAAAAACAAACAAACAAACAAAAAAACAATGGTTGGATTTAAGAGTTAGTAAAGATGTAGAAGAGATGATACATTTTTCCTGATTTGGTTTTTGAATCTAAAGGAGAGATTTAAGGATGCTTCTTGAGTTTTCTGTTTGATCAGGATTGACAACCAGGTGGTCACTGAAAGAATCTATATCAGCTTCAAAGAAGAGAGATAAGACAGTGCTTTGATTGAAACTTACTGAGATGGAAATGTGTAGAATAATAAGGAACAAAGAATCAGTAGTGGTCAAATATGATGTCTCTAGAGGGGAGAAGACTGATCTGGGACAGAGAAAGTGATTTTGAAGAATTTGGAATATAACTGGTAGGGCTGTTGAAATGGATAATATCATCTAGGGAGAACTTATAGGTATACAAGAAGTTCCTTGTTGGTTGGAGTGTAAATTGGTGCAGAAACTATGAAAAACAGTATAGAGGTTCCTGTAAAAAATTATAAATAGAATTACTATATGACCCTGCAATCCCACTCCTGGGCATATATCTGGAGAAAACTATAACTGGAAAAATATGTGTACAACAATATTCATGAAAGTTAAAGTGTTAGTTGCTCAGTCTTGTTCAACTCTTTGAAACCCCATGGACTGTAGCCCATCAGGCTCCTCTGTTCATGGAATTCACTATTTACAATGGCTAAGACATGGAAAGAATCTAAATGTCCACTAAATGTTCAACAACAGAGGAATGAACGATGAGGATGTGGTATATATAGGTGTGTGTCGGGGGGAGTGCGGGTAGGTGGGTGGTGGAGTATTATATTGTCATAAAAAAGAATGCAACAATGTCATTTAGACCAACATGGTTGGACCTAGAGATTAAAATTTAAGTAGAGTAAGTCAGATGGAGAAAGACAAATATCATATGATATCACTATATGTATAATCTAAAAAAATATAGAAATGAACTTATTTATAAGGCAGAAATAAACTCACAGACATAAGAAACAAACTTATTACAAAAAGGGATAATGAGAAGTGGATGGGAGGGGAGATATAAATTCAGAGTTTGGAATTAACATATTGCCATTATTATATGTAAAACAGATAAAAGAATGGGATATACTGTATAGCACAGGGAAATATTTTCAATAAATTTCACTTCAGTTCAGTTCAGTTCAGTTGCATAGTCATGTCCGACTCTTTGCAACCCCATGAACTGCAGCACGCCAGGCCTTTCTGTCCATCACCAACTCCCGGAGCCTACCCAAACTCATGTCATTTCAGTCAATGATGCCATCCAAACATCTCATCCTCTGTCATACCCTCTCCTCCTGCCTTCAATGTTTCCCAGCATCAGAGTCTTTTCAAATGAGGCAGTGCTTTGCATCAGGTGGCCAAAGTACTGAAGTTTCAGCTTCAGAATCAGTCCTTCAAATGAATATTCATGACTGATTTCCTTTAAGATGAACTGGTTGGATCTCCTTGCAGTCCAAGGGACTCTCAAGAGTCTTCTCCAACACCATAGTTCAAAAGCATCAGTTCTTTGGTGCTCAGCTTTCTTTATAGTCCAACTCTCACATCCATACATGACTACTGGTAAAACCATAACCTTGACTAAATGGACCTTTGTTGGTAAAGCAATGTCTCTGGTTTTCAATATGCTATCTAGTTTGGTCATAACTTTCCTTCCAAGGAGTAGCGTCTTTTAATTTCATGTCTGCAATCACCATCTGCAGTGATTTTGGACCCCAAGAAAATAGTCTGTCACTATTTCCACTGCTTCCCCATCTATTTGCCATGAAGTGATGGGACCAGATGCCATGATCTTAGTTTTCTGAATGTTGAGCTGTAAGCCAAATTTTTCACTCTCTTCTTTTACTTTCATCAAGAGGCTCTTTAGTTCTTCTTCACTCTGCCATAAGGGTGGTGTCATCTGCATATCTGAGGTTATTGATATTTCTCCTGGCAATCTTGATTCCAGCTTGTGCTTCCTCCAGCCCAGGGTTTCTCATGGTGTACTCTGCATATAAGTGAAATAAGAAGGGTGACAATATACAGCCTTGACGTACTCCTTTTCCTATTTGGATCCAGTCTGTTGTTCCATGTCCAGTTCTAACTGTTGCTTCCTGACCTGCATACAGGTTTCTCAAGAGGCTGGTCAGGTGGTCAATAGCTTTAAGTAACCTATAATAGAAAAAAATATGAGAAAGTATATACATAACTAAATCACTTTGCTATACACCTGAAACTGACACAACATTGTAAATTAACTATATTTCAGTAAAAATGGTTATTAAAAAATATCAAGAATAGAAGTATATCCTTGTAAGGACAAACTGACAGGGACAATCTATGACAGAAGCAACAGACAAGAACATTAGAAAATGACTAGCAGAATATGGTATTCAGGGAGGAGAAGAAGGTATTCAGAATGCAAGCATGAGCAGGAGAGTCAAATGTCAAGAGAGTACAAGAAATATAAAAAGTGAAAAGAATCCAGTAGTTTTAGAATCAATGAGATTCCACTTGACAAAAACAATTTTATTTAAGATGTGAAATGGAAAAGAGGTTTTGTGTTGAGTCCCAAATAATAAGTTAGGAATAAAGAAACCACTTATTGAAGACTCTTACCAATCTTGAATTAAAAGAAAAGAGTGTGAAAAAATGTCAGTCATCTTATTTCTCCCAATCTTGGTATCTTGGTTGGTGGGTGCTTGTGACCCCAGATAGACTATTTGTCTGTGACCCTAAAGTTAAAAAACCATACTTTTCTTACCCAATTCTTAGTTAATAAAAGCATCTATATTAAAGAATAATGATAAATAATACATCTAAACACCAAATGTTAGTTTTAAACCTTATTATAGTCTTTCATATTTAATACGTCTAAAAATTGGCATGGTCACAGAGATATTTAGGTACAGAGTTGATAGGTGTTTGTATTGCCTCCATATGGGAATATGGTTTTCCAGGTAGTTCTGTAGGGAAAGAATTTGCCTGCAATGTAGGAGATGCAGGTTCAATTCCTGGGTTGAGAAGATCCCCTGGAGAAGATAATGGCAACCCACTCCAGTACTCTTGCCTGGGAAATTCCATGGACAGAGGAGCCTGGCAGTCTAGACCCCACAGGCTTGCAAGAATCAGACATGACTTAGCAACAAAACCACCACTACAGGGGAACATGGGAAACTTTTATAATTTATTCAATAAGTGCTTTTGCCTCTTCTTCCATACACCAAAGCTAGTAATCCGTGATTTTTGCACCACGATATTGTCAGGCACAGAAAGCTTAATTTCATGCTAGAATTACAAAGATAGTAGTAGATAACAGACCTAGGGATTAAACATGGGTTTCCTGATTGCAAAGCTCATGGGGGCACACTCTATGTGTCATTTATAAAGAGACAACTATTACTTTACTCTCAGTATTATCTGAATAATTCAGTTTGTAACATGAGAGAATAATATTATAATGCTCTTTTAGATGGGTAGTGGCTCTGCCATTAGAGAGGCCTACATAATCTTGATTCGAAATCACCCTCAGCTTATGTTTCTCATATTTAAAGGAGAAGATAATAATAGTAACTATCAAATGTATTTAGTGTAAAGATTTTTGAAAGCTACTATAAAGAAGGGATATATATATACATACATATGTATATAGCTAATTCACTTTGCTGTACAGTGGAAACTAACATAACATTGCAACTATACTCCAATAATTAAAAAAAATAAACAAAAGCTAATCCATATAGTTCTTCTCAAGCCCTCCCACAGTCACGCTAGTAGTTACCATAGCTTGTGATGTTTTAATTTTACTAAAAAAACTTATGAATATGGGGAAATTACATCTGTTGCCAAATTTGGGTAATAAAGCCAGTCATCCAGTAAATTCAGCCACTGATAGAATTTGACATGTAACTTTCTCTGTTAATTGAGTTAAATTACTTGAAAATGTTGAATTTTTTCCTCACAAATACTCAGAACATCATTGACCTAAACTTGCAACATTTTATCCCCTCAAATCATATTGTAAACACTGTTTACAGCAGAAGTTCAATTGAAAAGAATTTTGAAATGCCTCTCTCTTTTTTTCTTGCTATTTTTAATGTGTCAACTCTGTATTTGTGCTCTCAAGTGACAAAGCTATTTATTTTTTCCTAAGTGTTTAATATTCATTTCATTTCTCATGTCTTTAATCCTCTTCAGTCAGTTCTATTAAAAGGGAATTAAATTTTACTAAACACAACAACAAATATTGAATTTTTTTCATTTTTATTAAAAGTATAAGCTTCCTAGAATAACTTAGAGTTTAAGAAATGAAAATGTCGATGAAATAGTGGGAAACTATTTAAATTATGACATTGAAATAATATTTATAATAATTGCCAACCCAGTCACATATACAAGTGGCAATGGCAAGAAAAAAAGCTCAGATTTATTAAGGGAATCAAATAGGGAGTATATCTACAAGTTTTCTGTATAAGTGCTTTGAAGTAAAGTGAATTGAAAATCACTCAGTCATGTCCAACTGTTTGTGACCCCATGCGACCCCATGGACTATACAGTCCATGGAATTCTCCAGGCTAGAATACTCAAGTGGGTAGCTGTTCCTTTCCCCAGGAGATCTTCCCAACCCATTGATTGAAGTCAGGTTGCCTGCATTGTAGGTGGATTCTTTACCAGCTGAGCCACAAGGGAAGCCCAAGAATACTGGAGTGGATTGCCATGCCCTTCTCCAGGGGATCTTCCCAACCCAGGCATTGAACCCAGGTCTCCCACATTGCAGGAGGATTCTTTACTGACTGAGCCACCAGGGAAGCTAAGTGCTTTAGCTTGAGCTATTTTTCAATTTTTCTGCAAGTTGAAGGGGTGGGACACAAACACAAAAATGAACACACTTCTTTTTATCCAGGGTCTGAGGTGATGCCAAGGTCTCTGATCCTCAGCAACCCAAAATCCCTGGCTATGTGACTGAAAAAATACTTATTTAACTATGCTGATTTTGTTTCTTTAACATTGATATGCTATCTATCTCAAGTAACTGTGTTGATTAAATACATTAAAATATTATTTGACTACTCAATCCTGCTCCATAAAATGAGGCCTCCTCTCCACTCCAATTTAATCTTTTGAAATTACTTATCTAAAAGCTTTTTGAAAAAATCATGATATTGAAAGTTCTGAGATATTGTTATCTATGTGGAGATTCTACTAGGCATGCCTGATATCTTTAAATACCACCAATTAAACCTGAACCTGAAGCAAAGTAACCAGTTACAATTAGGATTTGGATCTAGACCATTGGAGGAGATGTTTGAGACTTCTTGTTTGATTGCATTAAACTCTACATTGAAAGTTTTCAAGCATGTATTAGATTTGTCATAAGTCAAATCTCTTTTTGATGTCCATTTTTAGGGTCGGTCACTCTTCCTAGCCACACAGGCAAGGAGTACATTTTTTATAGACAGTCACATGGACATCAACAACCCCACTCAATACGTTTGGTTTCTAAGAAATAGGAAAAGAAAATATTTACAGTTTTTCAATTTTATGTTCCCTATTGGCCAAAAGTATATAAAACTGCACAAGAGTGAAAAATAAACTGTCCCATGAGTCCCTTTCCCACATGAGTCCACCTGTCAGCTATTCCCTGGCCTGAAGGTTTTGGTCATCAACTCTCAGGGCCTATTGCTTGTCTGTTTCCACAGCTTTACAGATTTCACACTGATTCACAGAACATTTCCCTGATCCTTCTTTTGAAGCCTTCCTAAAATTGAACTGTTTTAATTTTTTTTCCTTTCAAATACTCCCTTTATTTTCATTGTCCATTATGCTTATTTATTTAGAAATAATATGTCCTAACTATATTTACAGTTGGACAAAAAGACACTTCTATGTATGACTAAAATAAGCACTTCACAATTAGTTAATTATAGAGGAACACCTGGAGGTCCTGTTGCTTCTAATTGTCACTGTCCCATGGTAGCTGATAGTCACATACAAAAAATAGGAAACAGCCATCCCTTTGAATGAGATGAGCCATGGAGTCCTAAAGTAAAGGCATTCATTAGCCATCTGTCCAAAGAGAGCTATGGCCAACTCCTTTCTACTATGAATAAAGCTCATATTGATACCTTAATGTATTATTCTTAAAAATTCCACTGTCAACAAAAGATATGGAAAAATGAGCTGAGTGGATTTCACTTCAGAAATGTCTAATTTTATCCAAAATTATTTTTAATCACTTTGAAAATTCAAGAGAAATAAAATTTTAAATAGTAAAATAAATGAACAAACTTTTTAGTTAGGAGGAATTTTATTTTCCATTTTTTTCCCATTAAAATGATGGCTGTGACATTAAGGATTTAAAAACATACTTATTAACATCTAAACTAGAAAATAAGATTTTTGGTCAAATATATTGATCAAAGAACTTTTAAATGATGTTAAAACATAATCTACCCACCACACACACACAAAAAAATGTCAAATTAGCCCATGTGATAATTCTTTGTACTAAAGGCAATGCTAATTAAAAAATCCCATAACACATAGTGAGCCTCTTGACATATAGACTTAAATGTCTCTCAAGATCAGAGAAGGTCTGCAATCTATTATCTGCTATGATAAATGTTCATTGAATTACCTAAATAGCTATGCTTTGAGTGGGGAATATTTTTTAAAATTTTATTAAAAATGAAAATCACAACTTACACAGTAATGAATGGCATTCTTTTAAAACAGATATTTATTATGAAGGTAATATTTTTTTATTATTCACATTAATTTGAAACAAATTTGGGATCACATATCCCCAAAATATTAAATATTAGGAGTAAGAATTTGTTCTTTAAAAGATAGAAACTCCCACTTTTTGTTTAATCTGAAACACTATTGAAGGTAAAATGCACAATTATTTTATCTACCCCTAAGAAATTTAAAAATATGCCTCAAATTGAAATTTATACAATGTTTTCATATCACTTAATTTTTTCACATTTAAGATATTTAAAATGTAAGTATTTAAAAATCACATTTTAATGAATTTATACAAATGCATAAACATTAAATATATTCTCCTGGATGATAATAGTAAAAAATATATTTCAATTTCAGAGATTTTAATGTGTGAAAAATAAGGATATTACAACAATAAAAGTATATATAATATATTATTTATTGGGAGACCTGGAGTAGTCCAGAATAGAGAAAAAAATAGCTATATAAAAAATAGACACCTGAAATAACTTTATTTAAATACAGAAAGTATTTCATATATAAACATTGTTAACCCAAATAATCCGTAATTAACAAGAATGCACATTTGTGCTAAGACACAACATTGTTATCTAGGTGCCTGAGTCTAAAATCTGATCCATTGCATTTCTGCAAGGTGTGCTCACAATAAATAAGTGATATTTAAATAGAAGCCATTTTACATTATTATAACACTAATTTTACTTCAGAATTTTTAAATTTCATTGGCTGGTAAAGAATATTTGCTATAAACGGTGGGAAAGTTCATATTAGTGTGTAGTTCATCTGGAGATAAGTTAAACAAAAACTACAAAATAAACTAAAGAGGTATAAATGATTTGTAAGTCTTAAGTTTTTCATAATTTCCTTATTGTCCTCTGTATTAATTTACTCCTTTTCACTCAATAATTTTGTCTTCTATGTTTCAAGGCTGAAAAGAAAACTTACATATATTTATATGCCTACATACATAAACGTGTATGTATATACATACATGTATATGTATACACGTGTTTATGTATATAGACATATATATATGTGTGTGTGTGTGAAAAATCATGGGCCAGTTAGGTTGCTTGGCAACAGACACCATGCTTTCCTTTGGATTTTAGACTGTTGTTTCTATAAATTGTTAAAATCAAATGTTTCTTGAGAGTGAAGTATATTATTTCTTCTCTTTTCCTTTTTGGCTTAAGTTATGCATGTGGAACAAATGTTCTCCTTGATTCCAAATTTTGGTTCCTTAAGAGTTAGTTATCATTAACTTGCTTGGAAGAAAAAGCCATGTTTAATTCTGGTTCCTCTGCACAATCTTCACCCATTATGCCCTCTTAAATTATGGCACATAATCACAAAAGATGGGGATTGGTACAGAATGTGTGCAGCACAGAAACAGACTTGTTGGTTTAAAAACACTTTGTGCAAATTTTATCATCAAATGGAAGCCTGCAGAGCACAGGGATAAAATGGGGTGTCTGTGACTGGAGTCTCCCACGCCGAGATGTGAGATGAAGTGAATGAAGCAGGCTGATGAAATAAAGATTCAAATGGAAAAGAAAAACTAGGAAACGAAATGGATGAAAACGAAAATGGTGAGGAGGGCAAGACCTCCACATAAGATCAGAGAAAAAGAGAAAATACATAAACATGATCTGGGAAACCCTGAAAAGAAACAGACACTACCAGAGAATGAGGGAGGCTTTCTTTCCCTCACCTCTTTCATGTGAGGGGTGACAGCTAATGTTATTTCTCAAGGACAGTGATAAAAAAAAGAAATTGCAGAGGGAAACTGCATCCTGCAGAGAGCAGAAGAGTTTTACTCACAGCCCTGCATGCAAGCACTACAGTAAAAGAAAAAAATAAAATAAAATAGCACCACCAGTTCTCATGGCTTTAGACAAAGAGCAAACCTTGATAGTCATACACAGAAAACAAGTGAAACTGTACAGAAGACTCACAAGTTGTCTAATTTACAATGGCATATAGAAAAACGTATTCTTATGAGAAGGCATAACATTTAGCAGTGCTATCTGTTGAGGAAGTTTTTACCAGGCTCATAATCTGATATTAGTAGACATGTGATCAACAGCATAAAATAACTAGCAAATTCCTATATATATTGCTAGAGGAAGCACTTAGTTCTCTTCTGTACTCCAAAAAAAAATGATGTTATCCAGTATCTTTCTTAAATCCCTGATTCAAACTCAGTCATGGAAGCAGGCATGGATCAGCCCTGTAGTCCAGGCTTAGCAGACAGAACTGGGTGGGAGTGTACTTGTGACAATGACTAAACCAGTGATGAATATTTAAGGCATTATGAGATTTGCTTTTAGTGCCAAAATATAAAAATGATATAGGGCAGGATCGATTCTCTTTTTCTCCACGTTTTTTTTCTCTCTCTCTCTAGTTTCTTTCTTTCTTTCATACTATCTTTGTCTCTATGCAGCATCTTGGTTCCCATGACGATAATTACTGGTAGCTAATGATCAAAATTTTTCTAATTCTGTGATGGTTTCTAGAGTGTCCCTTTCTTAAAATTAATTTGTAAAATGAAATTCTATTATTGAGAACTTTAGTCACTTCACAGATGTTTTAGATCTCTAGTAAATCTCTTGGTAGAAGTAGACTGCATGAAGACATCGTGTGTGTGTGTGTGTGTGTGTGTGTGTGTTTGAGTGGTGTGAGGGAAGGAGAGATGCTGTTACTTGCAAACATTTTAAACTACAAAGACTTTCTATGAGAAATTATTTATTGGATTCAAAATACGGGCATTAGATGAATTTCATATTAGCAACAGTGTTGAGGAATTTTAGTGTAGTGGTCGAGCATTGAAACCTATAAATTTTGATCATAATTTAAATGTCTGAATCTAATGTGCCTCAATTTCAAGAGAAATTTCACCAGAAGTGATGGAATAATCAGGCATGCTTTTATGTGTATGTGTAAATTTGGATATCGATTCTTAGAAACTCTTGTATAAGTATAGAATTTAGTGGAGAAAAACTAAATATATATTTCCACTATTGCCAAATTATTTGTTATTCTTTCCTTGTCTCTTGAAGAGACTTCACATTGTTAGAAAATCAGAGGTTGTTGACTAAATTAATGCTTCAGGCAGGAAGGCAGAAAAATGAAAAAAGGCTATTCAGTGCGAATCTTGGTTTTGATGTCTTAATTTAATAAATTTTGCAAAAAGCTTTAGACTATTCATCAAACTGATTAATTTGGGGGTATTTTGGAACTGCCACAAAAAGAAAACACCTATATAAGTGATCACACAGATCGGATAAATTGCTTCATCTAAAGGGAGAGAGAGTTTAATAATGCTCAATGTCCCCACAAATATATATTCTCTCATTACAGAAATTAGCTACTTCATGTAAGATTTACCTTTTTTATTTTCTTTTTCAATTCTGTGAAGAAGAGTTAGCTTTCATTAGGATCAGAAAAGTTTCTAGAAGAGCATGTGAAAGTACTGCATGCAGACACCACCCCGTACACAGCCGCTGCTTTAATGTACTTACAGGTGTTGGCATGCTATCAACTGTGCTAACTGAAATGAACTCAAGGAAACAATTTGAAAGAAACTAAAAGTGTAGAAAAGGAATAAAGGTAGAAATTACAATTCAAGAGATCATATTCCTCTGAATACATCACTGTTATAATTCTAGATAGTTTGTGAAAACCAAGTGAAATCTTCAGGTTGAGAAAAATTTAGAGGTTTTTTTGTTGTGTTTCAGATGGGTTAGTATAGACTGTCTAAAGATATCGTTTCCCACCAGAACCTCCAAGAGAAAGGTCAACATAATTATCTTAATTTCCATCATCAGACAGTAGGTTGAAGCTGTCAAAATACTTTTTCTTGTGTGCTATTCAAGAAATTAGTACAGGTTGTCAATACACGTGGACCAAAACAGTAAAAGGTTGTCAAAAAGGCTACTGTATTGTCAAATTTATTAGGAAACTCTTGGGCCAGGAGTACAAAAGGACAAGCATTTAACTTATTGGCTTCTAACTTATTGTAAGTGACTTATGGGAAACTGACAATCTCGGGACAGGGAAGGAGTTTCCTATGGGCTGCTAGTCTTGCCCATTCAGTTGATACACTCTTCATTTCATGGAACCCCTGTGCTATGTTACTAAGGAAAACACCCCTTATGTTTTCCTATATTCATATTTGGCTTTCACCTGGTATTCTTATCTCTATATAGCATGTTTGTTCTTTTAGGTACCTGCATTCTAGAGATACTGTTAGTTTTCTTTGAATTGGCATGAATGGGAAAATTTAGTTAGTATTTGAACCTCACCTTTTTTCAGAGCATTTTAATGCTCTAAGGTCAGTTTGTGTTCTGTTAGTATCAAATGCAAATCACTGTTGTACCAGTTGTGATTTTATACATATAATGTAAACTCAAGGAAAGCCTGGATTTACTCTTAAGCTCTTCTAATAGTATACTGTGGGTACCCACGAGCTCAATGAAGGAAGGAAGGGAGAGGTAAATATGACTATGATGCACATAGCATTTTTGCTGTCAAATTAAGACGTTTTGGTTTAGTATCCCATGAAGTCATTCACAACAAAGTATGGTAGAACAAAGACTGAAGCTCAAGTCTTTAAGCTCCAGGTTGTTTACATGGCATTATTCAATTTAATAGTTTCCTAGACCTGCACTAGGTTCCTAGGGCTGCCATCACAAAGTAGCACAAACTGGGTGACTTAAACACACAGAAACTTGTTCTCTCACAAGCAATTTCTTGTGGAGAAATTAAGGTATCAGCAGGATGTTGTTCCCTCTGAAGCCTCTAAGACTCTTTCTCATCTCTTCTATTTTCTGGTAGTCCCAGACATTCCTCAGCTTGTAGTAGCATAATTTCAATCTTTGCCTCTGTCTTCACCTGAAATTTTTTAGTCATATCCTTATACTATCTCTGATAAGAACATTGGTCATATTGGATTATAGCACATTCTAGTCTAGTATGATCTCATCTTAACTAATGACTTCTGCAATGAGATAAAGTCCTGGAGGTGAGAATTCAGTGTATTTTTCTGATGTCTCAATTCCATCCATAACATATTCTGAGATTAACACCTACAATTACATTTGTAGTATTAAGCAAGTATGTATGAAAGACTATAAAATTAATGGCACAGAAAAGCATTTGTATCTATTATAGCAAAACGATTGTCTTATGATTAGCTTGATTGCAATGTATCTGGCATCTACTTGACTGAATTTCTTATTACCTATGAGCAAATGACCCAAGACATGTAAGTAATGGAGTTTCTAGTAGAAGTTTAGATAGAATATTATCTCTCAAAGGCCTAGCTTGATTCTTATTTTTATTTGTTTGTGGGGTTCAGGGTTGGTAATATATTTCCCTAATGTTAGTGTAAGCATCTTATTTCAAAATTAGCAGATAAACAAGATTAAATGCTCAATTGCTATTCTGTTTTGGAAAAAACTTTTTGTTCTTTCTTGTTCTTTCTTAGAATTCTTCAGAGTACCAAGCATCTAGTCATGTACATACTAAAATATTTGGAAATAAAATAGCTAGTGTTCTGTTTATATGGTATATAGTTTATAAAGTTTGACTTATAAAAACTTTATCACTGCAAAATTTAGTATCTGGGTTATCAAAGAATCCAATTTATGCCCACATGCTTTTTTTTCTTTTTTACACAATACAATAAAATCCAACCTATTCATTACCAAAAAGGGAAGAACAGATTTTTACTCTGATGATAGCATATTGGCATGTGGACATATGAATGTATGAATTCTGACAGAGCTCTTCAAAATTACTTAAAATAATCATTTTATTCATCAAACATATATTTAATGAAATTTACCATGTGCCAGACACTATTCTGGATGCTTTCGATAGGACAGTGAATGAAACAGACAAGAATTCTCACTCTAGGGGTTTATCTTCTAATGAAGGAAATATGACAGTTTGTATAAATCTACAAATATATATTTACACATGTATGCATGCGTGATCAGTTACTCAACTGTATCTGACTCTTTGCGACACTTTGGACTGTAGCCTACTAGGCTCCTCTGTCCATGGAATTTGCCAGGCAAGAATACTGGAGTGGGTTGCCATTTTCTCCTCCAGGGGACCTTCTTGACCCAAGGATAGAACCCACATCCTGGGTGTCCTGTATCAGCAGGTGGGTTCTTTACCTTTCCGCTGCTCCTATATGTATATATATATATATATATATATATATATATATAATTAGAGAAAGCAAAATTAACTTAACTAAAATAGAAATGTTTTGTGTTGATTTCCTGCTAAATAATAATGAATATTTGGCAGTTCTATTTCCAGTTTTTCCAGTTTTTTAAGGAATCTCCACACTGTTCTCCATAGTGACTATACTAGTTTGCATTCCCACCAACAGTGTAAGAGGGTTCCCTTTTCTCCACACCCTCTCCAGCATTTATTGCTTGTAGACTTTTGGATAGCAGCCATTCTGACTGGCATGAAATGGTACCTCATTGTGGTTTTGATTTGCATTTCTTTGATAATGAGTTATGTTGAGCATCTTTTCATGTGTTTGTTAGCCATCTGTATGTCTTCTTTGGAGAAATGTCTGTTTAGTTCTTTGGCCCATTTTTTATCATATATGAAATGAATTGCCAGTCCAGGTTCAATGCATGATATAGGATGCTTCGGGCTGGTGCACTGGGATGACCCAGAGGGATGGTATGGGGAAGCAGGTGGGAGGGGGGTTCAGGATGGGGAACACGTGTATACCTGTGGTGGATTCATGTTGATGTTTGGCAAAACCAATACAATATTGTAAAGTAATTAACCTCCAATTAAAATAAATAAATTAAAAAAAAAATAAAGCATATTTGGACAATTTGATCAGGAAATGTTCATTAGTTTGAAACTTTGAGTATAACTTCCATTTTATAGTTCAAAATGAACTATTAATCTAATATTTAATAAATATTTAACAATAAGTAAAATTATTCCAATGAACTCAATGATTTACATATGCCTGCCTTAGTTTGGTATTTCTATAGGTTTCCATCTATCTTCCTTTACATATTCCTTTTCATAATTGCAATTATAGTTACTATAAAGTTTTTAATTTATTTTTAATTATTTTACTGAAATTAATAAACTGTTGCATCATTTTCTCATAGTGTCAATATTTACCATATTCTTGGTTGCTCAATCTATCACAAAACTGTGACTTAATGTGGCCATTTTTTCATATGTAATTTTTTACAAAGCATTTCTATCATTATAAAACACAATGTTAAAAGAGCACCTACATAAATTATTTTAATTTCTTCTTTTGATTTTCTTCACTATGATAAAATGAGTGACTTTTCAGGATAAGTGAAGTTGCTCAAGGTTGGAATAATTACAGTTCTTAGTGTATTGATAAATTTCCAATGTCCTTCATAATTGTCAATATTATGATTTTTTCATCTATTGTATCACCTGTCAATCAATCAGGAAATTTCCATCTGTGTGACATTATTGGTGACCACTTTCTTCATTAGAGAAACTGATACATTGACATTAAAGGGTTGAATTGAGCTTGGTAGATGATAGCTTGTATTTTGTCTTTCGTTATACATGATCATACAGTTTTATCCTTTAAAAAAATTTCCTATAAAAATAGTGTGTAACAATGACAGAAAAGATTTCTTTCATAGGTAGCCAATGACTGTCATTGTCTAGCTCATTTTTATTGTAACAAATAGAAATAGATGTCATTAAAATTAAGAGAGCAGGGCTGATAATTATGGCTACAATGGGCAATATGTAAGCTGCAGAATTAGGTGTTTTTTTCTTACCATTCCTTTCTCAACTTTATTTTAGTTTTACTTATACTGTTTTCCATTAACAAGTCCTCAAGAGTAACCCCTAAATGCATAATGTTGAGTGCAATAGAGGACTGGGGAGAAAAGACAGAAAAGAATTTCATCCTTCACACATTGAAAACTGAAGCATGTTTCATAAAATATCAGTGCTTCTTGCGAGACAAATCTGGCCATAATTATGTAGAAATCATATTTTAGTGTTTTAAAGCTAAAAATGAATTGAAAGTATAAAAATTATTCAACACAAATTGATAAAAGAATGAATGTGTGCATGTATGTGCATTCGGTCATGTCTGACTCAGTGAGACCCAGTGGATTGTAGTCCATCAGGCTCCTCTGTCCACGGATTTCCCTGACAAAAGTATTGGATTGGGTTGCCATGCCCTCCTTCAGAAGATCTTCCTGACCCAGGAATCAAATATGTGGTTCCTGTATCCCCTGCACTGCAGACAGATTCTTTACCAGTGAGCCATCAGGTAAGTCCCCAAAGTTATTTAAAAATAAACTAATAAAACTGTTAAGAATGAAGCAAATGAAATCTAGTATTCCATATATTTAGAAAGGCTAAATTTGTATTTGGAATAATTTAGTGCCAGGTACTTGATTCACATTATAAAAAAATAATATCTACTGCATTTCCAGGTGAAACACACATAGAAATAAGATGAATTTCTTGATTTATTTTTAAACAATGAACTTCTAAGAAAATACAAAACATTTGCTGCTGGGCATTACTTACTTAAATGCTATCATAAGACAAGACTGAATCATCATTTTAACTCATATATTAACTAAGAATCTGAAAGTATAGCTACCCATTTTGTGACAACAAAAGGCAATTTACCTTTAAAATCATTACTTTTTGCTGTTCCTTTTCTCCTTTATCAGTGCTGTTATTTACAACAGCAAACCCTTGAGGTCTCTGAGATTTTATTTTTCTTCCATGCCAATGATTTATTATATTAGTACAAACCATTGATTCTGTACTGCTGAGCTATCCAGCTTATGGTAGAAAAGAGGGCTGAATGTGGTTTTGAAATGCCCTTTACTTTTTAAAAAATAACTTCTATTAGAGTATAGATCACTCAGAATGTTGCATTAGTTTCTGCTACACAGCAAAGTATATCAGTTACACATATACATATATCCACTCTTTTTTAGATGATTTTTCTATATAAAAAATAAAATAAAATGTCCTTTACTTTCAAAATTCACATTGTAGAAATGACACCTCTGATTTTATAACTCGCACTGTATTACATAAAATGTTCTACCAAGTGGACAAGGTCACTTGCTTTTGAGACTAATTTCCTCTTTGTGTTCAACTTGGGTTGAAGATATTAATGCATATTTTTGTGGCCTAGGCCTTTGTAACTATATTAGGTAATAGAATATTTTATGTTTTGAAGTAAAAATTTATCTTATATATTCTCTAATGAAGTAAATATGTCAGATATTTATCAGTGAATGCTTTATCATTGAAGTATGGTGATACTAATGATGTTAACATCAGAAGTAACTGAATTTGCTACAAAATAATTTTGTGCTTCTGTATATAGCCTACAATATTTTCAAGCAACAGTTATATAATTTGAAAACTCTGCAGATGAATTTTATATCTGGAAGAAGTAGGAAGTGAAAGATAAGGCGACAAATCTATTAATTCAGTCAATGTAGAGATCACTAACCCATGTATACAGGAATGACAAGATAACTCTATATTATTGAATATACATACATGGAGTCATAAGATTTTGCTGATGCAGTTTGCTATTCCCGAAAAGATTTTCCCCTCCCCACTTTTTCTGGCAAGCTCCAATCTCTTTTTTCAGGCTTTCTTCTTCTTAGACTGTCTTCGTCTTTTTCTTTTTAAAGATTTAGTTTTCCTACTGTGAGTCCCCACATCAAACATGTTTTTATTGAAGTTACTTATTAAATACAGTTATTTCCCTGATAGCTCTATGAAGGTACAAGTCACATGCCACTATGGTTTGAATGGGTTCTGAACACTTGCTTTGGATTTAGGTTGCCTGGTTTTAAATCTTGGCTCAGCCACTTAGAATTTTACCTTTGCCCAAGTGGCTTACCCAGTCTGTAACTTAGTTTTCTCATCTTTCAATTGAGGTAAAAATAGTATCTAATTCATAGAGTGACTTCAAAGATTAAATTATTTAATGCTTGCTTACAATAGTACCTGTTCTGGCACACTATAAAATTATAGCAAATGGTAACTAAATACTTCTATTATCAATCTATGACATATAGTCATTAATTGAATGTTGAATTTATATATGTAAAAAGCATTTTGTATTCAGAGAACGGGGGTTTTCCTAATGGCTCAGTGGTAAAGAACCCACCTGCCAATATTAGAGATACAGATTTGATCCCTGGGTTGGGAAGATCCCCTGGAGAAGGAAATGGCCACCTATTCCAGTATTTATGTCTGGGAAATCCCATGGACAGTGGAGCCTGGTGGGCTACAGTCCATGGATTCACAGAAGAGTCAGACATGACTTAACTTAGATACAAACAACAACAACAACAAAAAATTTGGAGAATATGGCCTTATTTATATAAATAAAATATTTTAATTAACAACAGGACAAAATCAAGGTATCCCTTTGATAAATGCTGTACAGTTGAAATTATCTGGCAAGTTAACACCATACTTAGGGAGATGGTCTTAAAATATAGTTATCTTCCAGAACTCACCACCAAATTGTAGCATTCAAAATTTATATATTTATTAACATCGTATCAGGATTACAAAACCCTTCCTAAAGCTCACTTTAATTTCTTTTTCAAATAAAAATGTTCTGTTCATGCTTTGTTGTTGCTATTTGGTTGCTAAGTTGTGTCTGACTCTTTTTGGGCCCCATGGACTGTAGCCCACCAGGCCTCTGACCACAGGACTTTCCAGGTAAGAATACTGGAGTGGGTTGTCATTTCCTTCTCCAGAGGATCATCCCAACCTAAGGATGGAACACACGTCTCCTGCGTTGGCAGGTGATTTATTTACCACTGAGCCTCCAGCGAAGCCCTCCTCATGCTTACTGGCCTAGAATTTTGGAGACTTGTTCATTCATTTCTCTGTGTGTTGGAGTGTCCCTTAAATCTGGGGGAGGGTGGATATGGACCATGCATATACTTATTTTATCTACTTTTTTTTTTAAAATCAAGGTCTGGAATCCAAATTAGTCTGAATTTGAAATTCCAACTCCAGTGAGTTTCAAATCGTTTGGAATTGTTCTAGAATTTCTCAGTGAGTGTAATCTCAAACATCTTAATGCATAATCATTTTCAAAATTGAAAGTATAGGGACTTCCTTAGTGATCCAGAGGTTAAAGCTTGGCTTTCCAAAGGCAAGGGGTGCAAGTTCTATCCCTGATCACGGAGCTAAGATCCCATGTGCTTCATGGCCAAAAACGAAAACAGAAGCAATATTGTTGCACATTGAATAAAGACTTAAACAAATTAATCTACATGAAAAAAACTTTTCACAAAGTACAAGTATAAAAACTAACAATTTTTGAATATATCAGAAAGTTGCACAGTTAAAAATCTGTTTTTTGCGGATAATCTGATTTTATTCTTATATTAATTCATTGAGAATGTTCATACTGGGCTCATATCTTTTTTTTGCTGCCTGAAAATTTAGCATTATATAATTAATATCTATTGAAATGTGCATAGGAACTTGATAATATCCATTTCACTGTCTATTACAGAAATGTTTCAGCAGACTGTATCCCATCAAATAGAGTATGAAAGTAGGGAAGAATTATGTCTCTGGTCTCATTATTAAGATTGCCAGTGATCCTTTCAAATAATTAATTTTTTGCTTTATGAGCATGGTGGATCATGTAAATAATTCACGTATCCCTTATGGTTGGCTGCTACACAGCTCAAAAGCAAATTTGCAGTCCACATCTTGCTGTTTCACAAGACTTATAGCACATCTGTGTACATGTTGCTCACTCAACTCCATCACAATTTTTCTACTCCTATTGTCCCTTCACAGTTATTCTCCATTTCCAATTGTAAGTATTTTAGTTTTGAGTAAAATTGCTTCCACTATCTCAAATAAATCTGGTAGAAACAAATGCAATTTAGGATTATGGCTAAAAATGTGGCCATCAATGGGTTTAGAGCATTTCAGATCACGGACAAAGTCACTGGATTTTTTAAAATTTCCTATTCAGTGTTGTGAGGTTATTTGTTAAAAATCTTGAATACAGTCATGTTATATAACTATCATCACATAGATAGCATGAATCCTGAAACAATTTGTTGATAAAATCTGAATTGAGTTACCAAATATTCAATTTCTATATGCTGAAATAAGCTGTTTGGTATACTGAATTTCTGTTGGGTGCATTTCATTTACTCAGGAAGAATTGGACTCATAACTCCTTCTTTAGCTCTCTGAAACAAAGGTCAATCATTTTCCTTTATATAAGTCCACTGGTTTCATATAAGCTTCTAATAACTCCCTATAAATGTTTATTAATCTGTTTCAATGAAACTATAAGCTGTGAAGTGTAGGGCCACCCAAGACGGGCAGGTCATGGTGGAGAGGTCTGACAGAATGTGGTCCACTAGAGAAGGGAATGGTAAGCCACTTCAGTATTCATGCCTTCAGAATCCCATGAACAGCATGAAAATGCAAAAAGATAGAACACTGAAAGATGAACTCCCTAGGTTGGTAGGTGCCCAATATTCTACGGGAGATCAGTGGAGAAATAACTCCAGAAAGAATGACGAGACAGAGCCAAAGCCAAAGCAACGCCCACTGGTGGATGTGACTGGTGATGGAGCAAAGTCTGATGTTGTAAGAGCAATATTGCATAGGAACCTGGAATGCTGGTCCACAAATCAAAGCAAATTGGAAATGATCAAACAGGAGATGGCAAGAGTGAACATCAACATTTTAGGAATCAGTGAACTAAAATGGACTGGAATGGGTGAATTTAACTCAGATGACCAATAAATCTTGTACTGTGGGCAAGAATCTCTTAGAAGAAATGAAGTAGCCATCATAGTCAACAAAAGAGTCTGATATACAGTACTTGGATGCAATCTCAAAAATGACAGAGTGATCTCTGTTTGTTTCCAAGGCAAACTATTCAGTATCACAGTAATCCAAGTCTATGCCCCAAACAGTAATGCTGAAGAAGCTGAAATTGAATGGTTCTATGAAGACCTACAAGACCTTCTAGAACTAACACCCCCCAAAAATGTCCTCTTTGTTATAGGGGACTGGAATGCAAAACTAAGAAGTCAGGAGCTACCTGGTGTAACAGACAATTTGGCCTTGGAGTACAAAATGAAGCAGGGCAAAGGCTAACAGAGTTTGCCAAGAGAACACACCAGTCATAGAAAACACCTTCTTCCAACAAAACAAGAAAAGACTCTACATATGGACATCACAAGATGGTCAATACAGAAATCGATTGATTATATTCTTTGAAGCCAAAGATGGAGAAGCTCTATATACTCAGCAAAAACAAGACCAGGAGCTAACTGTGGCTCAGATCATGAACTTCTTATTGCCAAATTCAGACTTAAATAGAAGAAAACAGGAAAAACCACTAGACCACTCAGGTATGTCCTAAATCAAATCCCTTATAATTATACAGTGGAAGTGAAATAGATTCAAAGGATTATATCTGAAAGACAGTGTGCCTGAAAAACTATGGATGGAGGTTTGTAACATTGTACAAGAGGCAGTGATCAAGACTATCCCCAAGAAGAAGAAATGCAGCAAGGCAAAATGGTTGTCTGAGGAGGCCTTACAAATAGCTGAGAAGAGAAGCAAAAGGCAAAGGAGACAAGGGAATGCAGAGTTCCAAAGAAGAGCAAGGAGAGATAAGAAAGCCTTCCTCAGTGATCAATGCAAAGAAATAGAGCAAAATAATAGAATGGGAAAGACTATAGATCTCTTCAAGAAAATTAGAGTACCAAAGGAAAATTTCATGCAAAGATGGACACAATAAAGGACAGAAAAAGTACGGACTTAACAGAAGCAGAAGCTATTAAGATGAGGTGGCAAGAGTACACGGAAAAACTGTATGAAAAAGATCTTCAGGACCCAGATAAACCAGGATGGTGTAATCACTCATCTAGAGCCAGACATCTGGAATGTGAAGTCAAGTGGGCCTTAGGAAGCATCACTATGAACAAAGTTAGTAAAAGTGATGGAATTCCAGTTGAGCTGTTTAAAATCCTAAAGCATGATGCTGTGAAAGTGCTGCATTCATATGCCAGCAAATTTGGAAAACTCAGCAGTGGCCACAGGACTGGAAAAGGTCAATATTCATTCCAATCCCAAAGAAAGGCAATGCCAAAAAATATTTAAACTATAGCACAATTGCACTCATCTCAAATGCTAGCAAAGTAATGCTCAAAATTATCCAAGCCAGACTTCAATAGTATGTCATGTTCAAGCTGGATTTAGAAAAGGCAGAGGAACCAGAGATCAAATTGCCAACATTAGTTGGATCATCAAAAAAGCAAGAGAGTTCCAGGAAGACATCCACTTTTATTGACTAGGTCAAAGTCTTTGAGTGTGTGGATCACAACAAACTTTAGAAAATTCTGAAAGAGTTAGGAATACCAGACCACCTGACCTGCCTCCTGAGACATCTGTATGCAGGTCAAGAAGCAACAGTTAGAACTGGACATGGAACAACAGACTGGTTCCAAATTGGGAAAGGAGTACGTCAATGCTATATATTATCACCCTGCTTATTTAACTTATATGCATCATGAGAAATGCCAGGCTGGAGGAAGCACAAGCTGGAATCAAGATTGCTGGGAGAAATATTAATAACCTCAGATATGCAAATGGCACCACCGTATGGCAGAAAGTGAAGAAGAACTAAAGAGCCTCTTGATGAAAGTGAAAGAGGAGAGTGAAAAAGTTGGCTTAATACTCAACATTCAGAAAACAAAGATCATGGCTCCAGTCCAATCACTTCATGGCAAATAGATGAGGAAACAATGGAAACAGTGAAAGACTTTATATTCTTGGGCTGCAAAATCAGTTCAGATGGTGATGGCAGCCATGAAATTAAAAGACGTTTGCTCCTTGGAAGAAATGCTATGACCCAGCTAGACAGCATACTAAAAAGCAAAGACCTTACTTTGCTGACAAAGGTCCATCTAGACAAGGCTATGTTTTTTCCAGTAGTCATGTCTGGATGTGAGTTGGACTATAAAGAAAGCTGAGCACTGAAGAATTGACGCTTTTAAACTGTGGTGTTGGAAAAGACTCTTGAGAGTCCCTTGGACTGCTAGGAGATTCAGCCAGTCCATCCTAAAGGAAATCTGTCCTCAATATTCATTTGAAGGACTGATGCTGAAACTGAAACTCCAATACTTTGGCCATCTGATGCAAAGAACTAACTCATTGGAAAAGACCCTGATGCCTGGAAAGATTGAAGGCTGAATGAGAAGTGGAGGATAGAGGATGAGATGGTTGGATGGCATCACCAACTCGATGGAAATGAGTTTGATTAAACTCCAGGAGTGATGATGGACAGGGAAGCCTGGTGTGCTGTAGTTCACGGGGTCGCAAATAGTCGGATATGACTGAGTTACTGAAGTGAGCTGAACCTGTTCAAATTTTTTCCTAAAATAAGCTGAATTGTTACTTGCCTAGGCTGTTTGCTAATTAAAATTATTTTAAACTTTTGGCATTTTAATTCAGTTTTTAGAATCATATTTTAGAAAAAATGTGTGTAATATAGCAAAACAAATCACAACTGCTTTTAAACAATAAGACAGTTTTCACTAGAAGAAATAAGGCAAGTAAATACTAAATCCTCTACTTGCAATGAAGTCACTCTTGCTCTACCTAACTGAAAGTTATCTTTTTTTTTTAATCTCTTGCTACTTTCTTTTAGTACCTTTATCTTTTTTTTTTTGCTCAACTATAATGTTTTAGGCGTGATAAAAATAACTTTTATTTTAAATTTTATTCTCCACATACTCTTACACAATAAACAAATGAATATGTCAGTGAATTAACAAATTACATAGTTTTTCTTTCTAAATGCCATGCTAATTGGTAACAATATTCTTTTTAAAATTATTTCAATTTGAGGTTAGCAATAATTCTATAGTTATACAATTAAGATTGTTTAGAATCTTAAAATCTGTATTTGCTCCTTCTTGACACATGACTATGAACATTCTTAAAAAGTGAACATGTTAGTTGCTCAGTCATGTCTGCCTGTTTGTGACCCCATAAACTGTAGGCTGCCAGGTTCCTCTCTGTCTGTGGGATTCTCCAGGCAATAATACTGGTGTAGATAGCCATTTCCTTCTCCAGAGGATCTTCCCAACCAGGGATCGAACCCAGATCTCCTGCAATGCAGGCAGATTCTTTACTGTATGAAACACTAGGGAAGCTTCTTAAGCAATTTATTTTGCCTCTTATTTTAGACTTTGTTTCTTATTCTTTTGAATCTGCAGTCATAAATCAAAATAAATAATAGAAAACAGGTGAGATAATCTTAGTTTAAATGTGTTTCCCATTTATAGTAATTATGTTTATATTTATAAAAATGTCTATATGATCACTAACATGTACACCCAAATATATAATGCTTATTCATTAAAAAATATTTATCACGAACTGTGTTTTATATTGGAGAAGGCAATGGCACCCCACTCCAGCACTCTTGCCTGGAAAATCCCATGGACGGAGGAGCCTGGTGGGCCACAGTCCATGGGGTCGCTAAGAGTCTGACACGACTGAGTGACTTCACTTTCACTTTTGACTTTCATGCATTGGAGAAGGAAATGGCAACCCACTCCAGTGTTCTTGCCTGGAGAATCCCAGGGATGGGGGAGCTTCATGGGCTGCTGTCTATGGGGTCTCACAGAGTCGGACATGACTGAAGTGACTTAGCAGCAGTGTTTTATACAGTGTTTACACAATGGGGATAAAGAGGTCATACGATTTCTTGTTTCTGGTATGATTTCCTGTTCTCTTAGAGTGCACAATCTACTGAGGGGAAATAGTAACATTATTTTAAATAAACAACCCTAATATAGGATTACGTATAAATTCTTATTTAAGTAAAATAAATTGTAGTTAAGTTATTCTTGTCTTCCACCACGAATAATTTAATATAAAATACATAATACCTAGAGAATCATGAAATGTTTATGACCCAACAGAATCATGACTGAGAAACAGAAACAAATAGTGTAAGCTAAAATAAAGACTATTTCACTACACTATTAAGAGTGACTTACAGAGATGATCCACATCATATGTCCTCAAGGAAATGAAAATTTTAAAAATTGAGATAACCACTACATGCTTACTACAATATTCAAAATTCAGAATCCTGAGAAAACCAAATGCTGGCAAGGATGAGGAGCAATAGGAACTCTCATTCATTGCTCATGGAAATGCAAAATGGTACAGATACTTTGGGAGACTATTTGGTGGTTTCTCAAAAAAACTAGATTTACTCTGATTATATGGTCCAGCAGTTGTGCACCTTGGTGTCTGCCCAAAGGAATGAAAACTTATTTCCACACAAAATCCGCATACAGATGTTTATAGCAGCTTTATTTATTGTCAAAACTTGAAAGCAACAAAGATGTCCTTCAGTAGGTAATTGAATTAGTAAACTGCTACACCCAGACAAGGGATTATTATTCTTCATTAGAAAAAAAGGGGCTATGAAGCTATGAAAGACATGAAGGAATAGTAAATGGACATTATTAAGTAAGAAAAGCCAATCTAAATAGCCTACATACTGTTTGACTCCAGCTCATTGTGGGAAAGGTAACACTATGGAGACAGCAAAAAAAAAAAAAAAAGGAAAATTCATTGCTTGCCAGGGGTTAGGGAGGAGAGAGAGGGACAAATAGGCAGATCTCAGAGGCTTTGTAGGGCAATAATACTGCCATGTATGGAACTGTAATGATGGATACGTGTCATATATTTTTCCAGATCAATGGAAACTACAACACTAACAGCCACTCCCAATGTAAACTATGGAATTTGAGTGATAATGACAGATCAATGTAGACTTATTAATTTTAACAAATGTATTGCTCTGATAGGTGATGTTGAAGGAAGAAGCTATGAATACATGGGGGAATGGAGTATTCGGCAACTCTGTACTTTCTGCTCAATTCTCTAAGACAATATTTTTTTTCAAAAGTGGCCTCTTTGTTTATCAATTGAAGTTTTTTTTTTTTTAAACAAAGATTGTCTCTAAGACTTCTCAGTAGATATAGACAACAAAAGGAGGGAAAAACAGCTTCAAAAACCCATTGCCCAAATTCATTAACATGAGTCCCTCAGCACTGAGGGATTTTCAGGCAAATCTCAGTTCTGTTAGAATTGAGAATAACAGTAGGTTACTAGTCAAATTCATATCCTCATGTTTATAGACAAAACACATTTTACTGTATAACTTAATCAAATATCTTGAATCAAACAATGTGCTTTAATCAAGTAACATGTCTGAGAATGAGTATGAGGTTGCCAGTCAGCACTAATGACCCTCTACTATTTAATTCACTTTATAAATTTGCATTACAGAGCCCTGGAGTTTGCAATCTAATTTCATATTGGAAGTCATGGCAAAATTACCCATGTCAAGCTTTGATCTGACTCTCTTCAGTTCCTTGCATTTCTAAGGTCAAAATTCTGAAGAGATGAGTGCCTTGAGCTAAACAGTTTGATTAGACCTAAATAATACGATCTTAATTTCTTACTGTCAAGGAGAGTTAGCTATTAAAGCAAATGAATGAGTTTAGTTTTCAGTTGACTTCTGCAGACACTTACCTGTAAATGAGCTCCTCCCCCATCCGTAGACCCAACTGAGAACTCAAACTTTACATGCACTTGCTTTCATCTTTCAGTCACACCTGATTCTCAACTATGGAATATTAAATAGACAACCAAGTGTATGGAGGAAAACCTATTTTAGAATTGAATGCCATATGGGGAGGAAGGAGAAGAAAAAAATTCTTAGAAGGGTGATGTAGCATTCTGTGGCATGGCTCACAGTGGTGTGAAAGGAATACCATATGCCATGTGCTGACTGGTAACTGTTAATTAATGTGTAACAAGAGAGAAAAGTCACCTCTGTCAATAATATGGGTCTGAAATTTGTGCAGTGCTATATTTGCTAAGTAACCAATTTACTTTTGAGAAATGAAAAGTAGGCTTGATCATCATACTAAACCTAAATCTTTAAATTATCATAGTCTTCATGGTGTATCTGATTCTTCAGACTTATTTTCAGAAATAAAAGTGTAAGTTTTCACCAGAATGATCCTCTCTGAACTAAAGAAACCAGTGGCTAGAATATGGTACATTTTATTTCCTTAGCTGAGCTTTCTCAGGATGGTTTTGTTTTGTTTTTTGTTTTCTTTATTTCTCAATGTGTGACTTTGGACCTGGAGTCTGGCTGTAAACTTTCTGAAATTCTCATCAACTGGGCCATCTGCTCCAGCAGGCACCATACACGTTTGCATCTGATCGACCTCCTTGAGTGTGCTCTGTTTCTATTTCCATATCCATCAGATATGCATGAAACTGCATTTTCTTAGCTTATGTGTATTGCTAATTTTCCTGTGGGACAATGCTGTAAAATGCCATAAAAATGTTATCAGGCTATATCTAGCAATCAAACTGTAATTAAATTTATCAGACTTCTTTGAGATCTAGTTAATGGGTGGCATTAATTTCTTTCTTTTAGTTCCAAATTCATTTTTATATTATACAATTTTACTCACAAGTACATTTTCAGGTAAGATCAGTCAAATTTAAAATGTCTGTTCCAATCTTAGTCTAAATTTAGCTCCTTCCTCTTCTCTTATTTACATAGCATATCTTGGGGTTTTAAATTCTGTTAAAACTGAGATTCATGATAGATACTCAGTCATTCCTTCAATGTTTTTTGTTTGTTTGCTTGTTTTTCAGTAAAGAAGTAATTTTCGGGTGTGCAAAAGGATTTTAGAGCAAGAGAATACTTTCTGTGATCTGTAAGGGAAAATCTTGAACTCATACTGTTTAATCACTTTTATTTTGTCTTCACTTGCTATCTTTATCTGAGATGATCTTAAATCTTGTCTTTAGACCTCTTCAAGGTTGGTCATGTGGCCTCCTGTCTGAAATCTTCCATTGTGTTTACCAAGTTGTGTTGTTACTTTTTTCCTTTTTGCAAAAGTTAAACTATTGTTTTATTGACTATGAGTTCAGGAAGTTTATATTTTCCACCTTTTTATTTTTTATTTTTTTCCTGAGGACAACAATTGATCAGAGAATCACAAAACGATGTTCTAACTCTTTTTGTCCTGATTGTCCAAATGGGCAATTTCTGTAATCTTAGACTTTTGACTCACTGTACTATTGATTGTTTCAAAATAACTGTTGGAAAAAAAAAAAAATAACTGTTGGATGGGAGTTGCAACCTCAGTCACAGCAGAAGTATTTCTTAACTTGAATTTAGCAATCTTGTTTTGAGTTTGGCAGTGGAATTGAAAGACATCTCTACCCTCCCTCAGAAAGTATGGCTTACAAATGGTTCGTTTGTTCTAGCAAAAGGAGGTAATATTTTATGAAATAGCAAAGTTAAATGTGCTGAATTGGAAATGATTCTAGCAGTACTACACGGTATAATGCTAAGCTGCATTACTGAAAAGAAACCTGCAGACCAAAATTGCTTATCATCTTTTATATTTATAAATTCTTTTATGCTACTGATTTACTGTGGCTTTTGCTATTTATGCTCATTCAGTTTCTAAATGTCTGGAACCTGGAATGGGGCTGATGAGTCACATTAAGCATTCTCATACTCTGGGAGAGCAAAGATGTAATGGCACACTTAATTGCACTCATTTCACCATTAAGCCTTGTTTCCAGGGGCTCTGCCAGTTGTCAGGTGCACTATATTATAGCCCCACATGGCATGTGACATCTTTGCTACTTGCTGCATCTGGTTAGAACCCTCTAGTAAACGTGGGCAGCTAAGCTGGTGAGAGTGTCCAGGTGTGGGACAATGACGCCCATGTTAATGACAGAAAGCATTTGAAAAATGACCCTAGAGAATACTACACATCTGATTAGACAGGAGAACACTTTTTCGTATTCAGATGAATGCAGTCATATTTCAGAATTGCATAAAATTGATTTATTTTAAGAAATATGAGTATTGGTCATTTATCAAAAGACTCTTTTTAAAGTAATGGCTAAACATAAAGGATTCTGTCAATTTCACAAATTTTCAAGGTAAATACTTCTGGGTAGACTTAGCAAGAGCCGGGTTAATAATCTAGTGGACTTAAATCACTGGTATTTTATTAGGAATTTCTTAATTCACATTTCCTTCTTCCTCTCACTGATGAGAAAATGCTGAAGTATGTACAAATGGTCACTAAAATCTCACAGTGCTTCCTTTTTACACTTCCTCAAATTGAAACTATAATTAGTGCTTTATAAATAAAATAATACACAAATACAGTAGAGTATGGAAATATGGAATTATTACTTCTCTCATATTTACATAGCATATACTATAATACATTATTTTAATAATAATACTAATAAATATACTGTTTTATTCAGAAGAATCTCTATTATCACAACATTTTGTTGTTGTTCAATCACCAAGTTGTGTCTAATTCTTCATGAACCCTTGGACTGCAGCATGCCAGGCTTCCTTGTCCCTCACCATGTCCTAGAATTTGCCCAAGTTCATGTCCATTGAATCAGTGATGCCATCCAATGATCTAATTCTCTGCCACTCTCTTCTCCTTCTGCATTCAGTCTTTCCCAGCATCAGAGTTTTCCAAAAAGTCAGCTGTTCATATCAGGTTGCCAAAGTATTGGAGCTTTAGTTTCAGCATCAGTCCTTCCAAAGTGTATTCAGGATTGATTTCCTTTAAGATTGACTAGTTTGATCTCTTTGTTTTTCAAGTGACTCTCAAGATTCTTCTCCAACACCACAGTTTGAAAGCATCAATTCAGTGCTCAGGATTGTTTATTGTCAGCTCTCACATTTGTACATGACTACTGGAAAGACCATAGCCTTGACAATACAGACCTTTGTTGGCAGAGTGACGTCTTTGCTTTTTAACACACTGTCAAGTTTTGTCATAGCTTTCCTGCCAAGAAGCAATTGTCTTCTAATTTCATGGCTGTAGTCACCATCCACAGTGATTTTAAAGCCCACAAAGAGGAAATCTGCTACTACTTCTGCCTATTCCTCTTCTATTTGCCATGAAGTGATGGAACCAGATGCCACGATCTGAGTTTTTTTTAACACTGAGTGTTAAGCTAGCTTTTTCACTCTCCTCCTTCACTTTCATGAAGAGGCTCAACATAGTTTACATAATTAAAGTACTTAATGAAAAGAAATTGACTTATGTGGGAAATGAATCAATAGACTACAATTTCTAGTCCATTTTTTCACCTATTTTTTCGTGAGTTGGTAAATCAATCAGATCAGGTGAACAATGAAAATAAAGTAAGCTTTGTATTGTTTCGAGGAAAGATTTGAGAGAAAATAAAGGATTGTTGGCAGCCAGCTGTTTTCCATCTTCATCAAGGAATGAACAAGAAAAAAATGGTTTAAATTACAATGGGAGGAATTAAAGCTAAATAATATAACACAGCCACAAAAGTAGTAAAACACAAGGAATAGCAACCAGAGGAAATCTTGGAACTTTATTCTTTTTTTCCTGAAAAGAAAACAGGCTCTCTTTTTTGCTTTAATGTTAGTATCAATAGACCCTATCAGACCCCTAACATATTAATATAACTTTAAGTCAACTGTACGATGAAACTGATGGAAATCAAATAATAGTGATATGAGGTAAAATATAATGCCCTTTAAAGAGACTACTCTGCTTTGATATGAGACTTTTTATCAGGAAGGCAGAAAATTGAGTTTTAATGAAAATTATTTTCAACTCTCCATTAAAGAGTAATGACATTTTCAAGAAGTTTTAGAATCTATAAATAAAAATATATACTTTAAGTTAATTATTATTAAAATCTACATTTAAAAAAGTATAGATTATTAAAACCTACATTTATTTCATTTCAAAGTGTTAGAATGGTTAAAATAAAAATGTCTTAGCAATTTAAATAGCATTGTGCTGCTGCTGCTAAGTCGATTCAGTTGTGTCTGACTCTGTGCGACCCCATAGACGGCAGCCCATGAGGCTCCCCCATCCCTGGGATTCTCCAGGCAAGAACACTAGAGTGGGTTGCCATTTCCTTCTCCAATGCATGAAAGTGAAAAGTGAAAGTGAAGTCGCTCAGTCGTGTCCGAATCTTCGAGACCCCATGGACTGCAGCCTACCAGGTTCCTCCGTCCATGGTATTTTCCAAGCAAGAGTACTGGAGTGGGGTGCCATCACCTTCTCCGTGCTAGCACACCCCAAAATACAGACATGTCTGGTTTCAGGGGCTGTTACATAAGATGTGTTTTGTAAAATAGAAATGAGTTTCTTACAAGCACATTATTATAATTTGTTATACTGTCCAGTGTATTTTTAATAATATCCAGTGTATTTAAAGAAAAAAAAATTGGCTGCACAGCATGTGGGCTCTTAGTTCCCTGATCAAGGATGGAACCTGTGTACCCCCTGCTCTGGAAGCATGGAGTCGTAACCACTGGACTACCAGAGAAGTCCCCATGCCCATGTGCTTTTGAATGTTACAATACTTTTAGGTTGGGTTCAATCAAATTATAAAATAATCTACAACCACAAAATATAACAATTATTGGTCTTTGTGTCTTTATCCCAATTTCTTCCCTTTCTCCTTTCTTTCAAATAGAACAAATGTTAGTAAATATATTTAGTTTGGGTTTCTCACTACACTAGATGCTGAGAATATAGAGATAATAAAAGTTTAATTTCCTAAAGTTCACAGTCTGATGGAGGAGACATGCAAATGAACTATGAGAATGCAGTAAGGTATGTGCTATGAAATTCACAAATTTACATTGTCCTGGATTTTGCAGAAAAGCAAGTAGTACCTACTACTAAGGGATATCCATGAAGTAGGGAACATGAGTCTCTAATTAGAAACTATATTGTGAGTATGTGGATTTAGAAGCAGGAGACTATTCTCTGTGATTAGGTTAGAAGGTGCCTAGCTCATCTCTCTTGGCATCAAGGCCCCAGAGAAGAGAAGGGAACCCAGTGGAACAAAGACAGGTTTGGGAGGAGGTGAAGGCTTAGATGTAACCTCTGAGGTCTCTTCAGGAACTCCCACTTTTCCTTCTATCAACCTCCAGCAGCAATCATTTTTATTGTGGCATAAAAATGGAAATATTCTCCCCTCATCTTTCCTTTTTTTATTATATAAGTAGTGTATGTTCACTATGAAAATAAAATCTTAGCAATAAAATTAAGTCAAAAAGGGGGGGATAAAAGCTCAATGTTCTACATCTTAATTTAAGCACAAGAAACCAGTAATTTATGTCTCTCAGAGTCCCTACAGGTTTGTCTTGATGGTTTTGACCAGAGTTTCATTTGTCCTTGGGCCACTGCTAGACAGAAAGTTGTTTCATGGCTTCTCTCTGTCCTCTCATACCTGAGGAAAGCACACAGTCCTCATGAGGCTTTCTAAGAGATTTTGCTGCTAGCAACAATGGGCAAGAGAAACATTAAATGCAAAGGGAAAGTTTAAAATTGTCAAAAAATCTAACTCTGCAAAAGTGGTTCTGCTCTTCAACTTGCTGTATGACTTTGGGCAAAATATTAATTTAATCATGTGTTAAAAAAAAAAAAAAGAGACTAAAGAAAAGATTTGACCAGATAATGTAAAACAGTACTTCCAAGCTCGTAATTCTATTCATTGGAATATGAATAAATTAGTCCCAAATTTCATTAAAAAAAAAGAAAGAAAGAAAGAAACAACTTTTTCTGAGGCCCTAACCTTGCTCCTCTGAGCATTTTTATTACCAAGATTTAGTGCTCATGAGTTCTTCTCCAGGATGTGGCAAAACGTGGTGATATTTGTCATTCCATTTGATGACAAGTTTATGCAGTTTCTCTAGCTGGCTGGATGAATACCTGTATTGGTGTTTTGTGTGTCCAGACTGGAGATGTATTCTGAGTAAAGTGCTCTTTGCAAAAGAGAAACCCAGTTGTTTTTTTTTTTTTTTTTTCCTGTTAATAGTGTAGGAACATCTTTACTCCCTAAAGCCACCAAATATGCTCTACAGTCAGGAAGGTTGCCTTCTTTCTAACCCTTTCTCTTACCCCATATCTTCCTTATTTTACTTGGAACTTTTCAGAGGTAAAAGAAAACACACTAAGATGAAATCCTACAAAGCTCTACAGATAAGTCATTAAATAGAAAGAAACAAAGTCAGTGCTAGAAAAAGGAAGGGGAGAAAGACTCAACCTCTAGCTGTGGACAAAAAGAAAGCATCTCTGGTTGAGGAAATATATATATAAATTAGAGAATGTGAGAGTTAAAAACTGCCTGTAATGTGCAATTACATGCTATTTAGAAACTTCATTTTCAAGAGTTGTAGAACGAAAATAAAATCACAGTGAATGGATATTTCATAGTTTTCATACAGTTCTTATTGTGCTTTGAAATTATAGAAGGATAGAACATATTTTTCAGATAAGGGATCTGGGAGGACTCTCAGAGACTGGTTCCTGCTGTTGAGGAATATACCAGCTTCAAAACTAGATGACACAGGTCCACTGCCAGCCATTTGGCATCAGCTTCTGTTCTCTTGGATTTCCATGGTGGTTCAGATGGTGAAGTGTCTGTCTACAATGCAGGAGACCTGGGTTCCATCCCTGGGTCCGGAAGATCCACTGGATAAGGAAATGGCAATCCACTCCAGTACTATTTCCTGGAAAATCCCATGGACAGAGGAACCTGGTAGGCTACAGTCCATGGGGTCGCAAAGAGTCGGACATGACTGAGCGACTTCACTTTCCTTTCCTTTCCTTTTCTATCCTCTTAGCAGGATCGATAACTCCCTTGAATGAAAGTCACCAAATGATGGTTCAACTAAAATATTTTTACCACTGGCTTGCCTAAAATGTTAACCTATGTTCTATTTTGTGATAGTTATTATTATTTTTTTAAGTAGAGGGCAGCATGAGTTACTAAATGATCAGAGACTAATATCCCAGTTTTAATATTTACTTCCTCTGGGTCAGGAAGACCCCCTGGAGAAGGGATAGGCTACCCACTCCAGTAGTCTAGGGCTTCCCTTGTGGCTCAGCTGGTAAAGAATCTATCTGCAATGCATGAGACCTGGGTTTGATCCCTGGGTTGGGAAGATCCCGTGGAGAAGGGAAAGACTACCCACTCCAGTATTCTGGCCTGGAGAATGCCATGGACTATATAGCCTATGGGGTCACAAAGAGTCAGACAAGACTGAGTGACCTTCACTTTCACTTTTCACTTTCCTCTGAGATTATGAAAAAAGTTATTCTACCTGTCTTAGGCTTGCTTTCTTTACCATAAAATGGAAATATTAAATACTTATTTTCAAAGATGATTTTGAAGATTATATTTAATATAAATAACATTCCTAATATAGCATCTGATAATAAATATTATGTAGTATTATTTATCTATTTTCCAGTATGTCACATTATTCTAAGTTTCCATTTATGATGCTAAAGTTAGCTGCATGTCACATTTAAAAAATATATTATCCATTAACATTTTATCTTGAATGTATCCATGAAATTACTTATCTAAAGGGTTCTATCTAATCTAAAGGCCCAGTGATTACAGGACACTCAAACTTTAACCCTTAACATAGAGAAGGACATATGGAGGGAAAGTATCTACCATGAAATTCAGAGCTGGTGACATTATGCAGTGGAGAAATACCCAGGAGGTGATTCAAGAATGTTGCCTGTAGGAGTAATGAAATAGTGGAAATGAGGTGAAATTGAGGTCAAGATTTCTGATATTTCATTTGAGTTAAATCTCACCATGCAAGATGATCTCAGAGCTTCCTGAATGATTATGGCAGTAAATATGAAAACACCTCCCAGGAGAATCAAGAGCTAAGGTGGCAGCTTTCAACTTTGTAGGAGACAAAACAAGCAGAGAGTGGAAAACTGATGAAAGAACAAAGTGAGCAGGGATGAGCTTTTAAAATACCATAAGCTTTTTAATGGCTGAGTAATACTCCATTGTGTATATGTACCACAGCTTTCTTATCCATTCATCTGCTGATGGACATCTAGGTTGTTTCCATTTGAATCAGTTCTAATGAGATGGATGAAACTGGAGCCGATTATACAGAGTGAAGTAAGCCAGAAAGAAAAACACCAATACAGTATACTGACACATATATAAGGAATTTAGAAAGATGGTAATGATGACCCTTTATGCAAGACAGCAAAAGAGACACAAATGTATAGAATGGACTTTGGACTCTGAGGGAGAGGGAGAGGGTGGGATGATTTGGGAGAATGGCTTTGAAACATGTATACTATTATGTAAGAAACGAAGTGCCAGTCTATGTTCGATACAGGATACAGGATGCTTGGGGCTGGTGCAGGGGGATGATACAGAGAGATGATATGGGGTGGGAGGTGGGAGGGGGATTCAGGACTGGGACCTTGTATACACCCATGGTGGATTCATGTTAATGTATGGCAAAACCAATACAGTATTGTAAAGTAAAATAAAGTAAAAATAAAATTAAAAAAATAATAAATAAAATAAAATACCATAAGCTGAATGTGAAATGAAAATTCAGCAAAATCATTTTGTATAGATACTCCTTATGCCTTGGGCTCCTGATTGCATGGGATATGGATTTTTTAAAAAGTATCCTGAAAGAGAAAAGATTGATGCTTCCAGACAGTCATAGTCCTTACTTACACTTAGAAGTCTTTTAACATCGTTCAGTTGCTAAATTGTGTCCAACTCTTTGAAATCCCATAGATAGCAGCATTCAAGGCTCCTCTGTCCTCCACTATCTCCTAGAGTCTGCTCAAATTCATGCCCATTGATTTGGTGATGCTATCTAACCATGCTACCTAATCATCTCATCCTCTGCCATCCCCTTCTCCTTTTGCTTTCAATCTTTCCCAGCATCTGGGGCTTTTCCAAAGACTCAGCTCTTCACATCAGGTGGCCAAAGTATTGGAGTTTCAGCTATAGCAATAGTCCTTCCAGTGAATTTTCAGGGTTGATTTTTTTTTAGAATTGACTGGTTTGATCTCTCAACCCTAGGGACTCTCAAGCATTTTCTCCAGCACCACAATTCAAAAGTTTGGGAACGCATGTACACCCATGGTGGATTCATGTCAATGTATGGCAAAACCAATACAGAATTGTAAAGTAAAATAAAAATTAATTAATTAATTAATTAATTTAAAAAAATAAAAGAAAAAAACCAAAAGCATCAGTTCTTCAGCACTCACCCTTCTTTATAGTCCAAATCTTATATCTCTTCCTGACTACTGGGAAAAACCATAGCTTTGACTATACAAACCTTTCTTGGAAAAGCGCTTTCTTTTAATGTTACCTCCTTTGTATTGTTGTATTCAAACCAGTCAGAGGACCAGCCAGGATGCAAAGGAAAGGATATAATTCTCTTCCTTTTGCTGGGAGGAGCAGCATGCTTGTGCAAAGAGGAATATAATTATTTGCAACCATATCTGGGCCCTAGCTGCTACAAGGTAACAGAGATTGTAGACATTTCATGAGAATTTATTCTTCAATAATTCATTCTCAAGTTTCTACCTTTTGTTTAAAGCTTTGCTTAATCATTTGTTCATAGTAAGCATTTTAGATGAGGACCAAAACCCTCTCCTTCACTAATTAACGACAAGGGGGGAATATTCCAAAAACTTTTCTTAAAACAGTATTAAAACTTATATAATAATCTCTTGCATGGTTTTTAAGTAATATGAATTCTTGAACTCAACACATTTGAACATGACCTTCAGGTCATGCTAAAGAAACTGGCATTTTAAATAATGCACACTAGGTATCTATGATAAAAAATATTGTTAGAAAGATACAATTTCTGTCTTTGGTCTAAAATAAGACAAAATCTTTGGGGAATGATGGCTGTTCTGTACATTAAAAGCTTGAATAGATATTTCAGTTAGCATGTGTTGAATAGCAAGAATCGAGTTCCAGAAACTAGACAGAACAATGTTTTCTTGGAAGCAAGCCCATCAGCCTGGAGAACAATTAAGAGAAAAGAAGATATGATGAGACTAGATTCATCAACTTAAAGTCTAGAAGTGGACAGATTGTGAAAAATTTGAATAGCTTACTAAGCAATGAGCTTTATCTTGAAGGTAAAGTGTAATCATTACAAGATTTTAACAGGAAGTGTCATTCAGAAGTATGATTTAGAAAGGTTATTGTGCCTACATTTTAGGTAATGGATTAGAGACACAGGGATCTAGTAAGAGGGAACGTCAGTAAAGAAAATGAGAATGAATAACAGCACAAACTCAGGTAGTGAGCCATGTGGGTGAAGTAATTAAACCATTAAAGTTGCTTACATGGGAATAAATCAACTTCCTTCTAGAAAGATTTGCACTTCCACTAATGGTTCTACAAGGGCATCCATCGAGTCCTGAAACACAGGTGAATATATATAATACATGCTCATTGACAATCTTTAGGAAACATTCTCTTTGTTGCCAGGTTTTATGAACAATTAGGTACATAGGCATCAAATACAATGCTAAAGGAGAAAACTTTTTCCTTCTGCCACACATCCAAAGGAATATCAGGTGTCAGTGTTCTGGAAGGATACAAAGCCTAACTTTTCAGCTGATTTTTTAGATGGGACAAGCCACACCCTATTTGTTTCAGCATTTTTCTTATTCTTTTTATGGAACTTTATGAGGTACAACCATAAAGTAATGGTTTTCTTATGTGGCTCGTAAACTTAACTCTGAAGGCAGTTCCAGAAGAGATTCAACACAGTTCTGAGCTGTGGAAGCCCTGCTAAAACAGAGGGGAACCTCCTCAGATGATTACTTTGAAGAGGAGAACCCTTGTTAGAATGTGTTTCTCTGATATGCTGATTTTAAAAGCACCCTTCTTTTTATCTTGACACTTGCATGTCCACTGATGTTTTCTAAGCATCCTATGAGAGTTTGTTAACTATTTATAGTTATGCCTTATTTTAAAGAAAAAGAGTTATATTAGGGAACCTACTTTGCTTTCTGGGAAAGACAACTAGGTTTCTGTCTGGAGGGCTTTTGACAACTTCTGTATCACTGATGGACACATAGCAGGCCTGGGGCTCGTTTGCTCACCCAGGAGAACAGAATACAGGTGAGGCAGACACACAGGACCTCAAAATGCTAAAGGCAAAAGAGCAAGAGCCGAACGAATCTTGAAACAGTCTCAGCAATGTGAAATATATGCTGACTCCAAATGTGCATTTCCATTCTTTAAAAATGCGGCAGTCCTGATCCCGGAAGAAAGTTAAAGAAATCAGACAATTTTTATTGAATTGTGGAGGGTATATCCACAAAGCCATTAAATCTGAGCATAGCTCTAAGCCTTTGCTTCCTCTTATCCTACAAACAAACAAACACGTAACGATGGAAATGTTCTTTCTTCCTCCTCCTTGCTCTAAACTGTCATTCTCTCACACACCCAGGAGAGATTGCAGGCATTACCAACATCATTATTCTGTCTCTTCCCAAATGCCTTAGGGTCCTGCTTTCATCAAGCAAGTCCTAACTCTCAACAAGAGTGGTCCCTCCCCAACCAAATGACAGGATTCACAAGCAACTTAGATATTTCAAAAGGATGGAAGCCAGATTCTATCAAAAAGGATCCACTGCAAAAGTAATCAAGCTGCAATCCTTGTTATTACAAGCTCCAAAGGAAACTTCTGAATTTTACCCTGAGATTCTGATCTTAAGTAGTACTCCCGGTTTCTGTAGAGCACAGTGTCTGTGCTCTGTAAAGGTACTATGTCTTCTGGAGTCTGTGGATGTCCACTAGAACTAATGCAGCCACCCATTGGTGATAATCTTCGGTGCCTAAAAGCATGCAACCATCCATACCCTTTTGCTATGCTCCTGGTAAAACTGAGTTTTGCACTAGAAAGTTATTGATAGTAATTACAATGAATTATGTATAGACTGAGAAGAGTGCTGTCAGGAATCAGAATTTTTAAAAGCAAAAGTAGGAATGTTAGTTAGTGTCACTCAGTTGTGTTTGACTCTGCGTCCTCATGGACTGTAGCCCACAAAGCTCCTCTGTCCATGGGATTCTCAATGCAAGAACACTGGAGTGGGTAGCCATTCCCTTCTTCAGGAGATCTTCCTGACCCAGGGATCAAACCTGAGTCTCCTGCACTGCAAGCAGATTCGACACCATCTGAGCCACCAGGGAAGCCAAAGTAGGTATACATCAATGTATATATATTGGATAGAGGTAAGCTAGCAAGAAGTATACATTAATGAAAGATGGTTTAAGATTTGCCAGGAAATGAGACCTTCGTTCAAAACACTCCTTTATCTTTTTGCTATAAAATGAGATATTTATATGATAAAATGAGATATTCCATGCTGGGAGATGTGAGGAAGTACACATAAGTAAAGCTAGTAGTCTGTTTGTAATGGAGTAATTTAAATATTGTATCTTTTAAACATACATTCTAATTTTTATGAGTCTGCATTTATTTCTTAGTATAAAAACCAAGTTTTCTGTCTGCTTGTAATTTTAAGTTTAGATTCACAGAGAGCATAAATATAAATGTAACAGACACATGTACCAATACAGACTTCCCATTCCCCAATTTATCTGATAGAAAATCTAGTTAAGTACTTTGAAATGCAAGTATTACATAAGTTTGAGACATATTTTTTTTCCCAAGGACTGGAAAAAATTGTCAAAAAAACAAATCTTGTAAGATAGGCTAGGCAGTGTTTCCAGGGCATGTTTATGGGGCAGAGCACACTATTTTGGATGTTTTCAAATGGTAAATCTATTGCTAACAAAGGGTGTTTCAATGAAACCCTTTGTTATCAAAAACTTTATTCAGTATAGAATCGTCTTCCATGATTGGGCTTCTTCTTGCCCATCTCACTTTGTGGGCTCAGCTAAAGCTACCTAGAGGGCCTATCTCCCTGAGATGTGGTTCTCCCAGGCAGAGGTTTCATATATATACATATATATATATATGTAATTATGCATTTATTCACTTATTTGGGGCTGTGTTGGGTCTTTACTGCTGAATGGATGTTATTCTAGTTGTGATGAGATGGGGGCTACTCTTTGTTGCAGTGAGAAGCTTCTGATTGTGGTGGCTTCTCTTGCTGCAGAGCATGGGCTCTAGGACGCGGGCCTTCAGTAGATGTGGTGTGTGGGCTCAGTAGTTGCAGTTACCAAGGGCTATAGCACAGGTTCAATAGTTGTGATGCATGGGCTTAGTTGCTCTGCAGGAAGTGGGATCTTCCCACATCAGAGATTGAACCCATGTCTCCTGCATTGGCAGGCAGATTCTTTACCACTGAGCCACCCCAGAGGTTCAGTCAGAGGCTATAGCACATGTGATCAGTGTCTCTGTATGACCAGAGAGTTTACACTCTGATGCCAGTCTGCTCAGGTTCAAATGTGACTCTGGCACTTAGTAGTCCTGAGAGAAAAAAGGCCAGTTCCTTAACATTTCTGTGTCTCAGTTTTTTCAACGGAGGATAATACTGAATCTATCTTGAAAGGTTGTTATAAGGAATAAATCACATAGTATAAATGAAGGACTTCAACTCTGAGTAACACTTAACTGAAAGTATTTGCACACTATAGGTGTGTGCACTTACCCATATATATATATATACATGCATCACTCATAAACATATGCATATACGTACATATGTCTGTGAGCAAGTGTAATGCTGCTAGTGACAAAGCTTCTTTATCTATAGAGGGTATTTTATGCATCTGGTATGTGAAAAAGTGGCCTAATAAAGAAATCTATGTTCTTGAGAATATCTGGAATACATACAGCACATTGTAAGTAGTACCATTTCCCCTTGTTTGCTCTTAGTTACTATTGTGCTGTTCCGGTGCCAAAGAAAGCCACATTTTATCACTATTCCAGGCTGAAATTGTTCAAAGAGCTTTGCTCCCTATGATTTTCTAACCTAGGTATCATTATTTCTAGATAATTGGAAAATGTAGGCTGCATTTCAGATGATGAGCAGGATTTTGCCTTCTTATGAGTCACTTTCAGAATCATTAAGACATTTAGAGATGGAGATGATATTTTATCAGACAAATATTAATCAATGTCTTGTACTTACACTTTTTAAATGAAAACCCTTCTTGCTGTTTTCTGTCACTCTTCTTTTAAAGGCTCTACAAATATTTATTGAGGATCAATTAAGATACAATCATTCTGACGGATAATGAAAGTTCACAAATGAAACACTTGGTCTCTTCCATCTCTGATACGTAGAGAGCAATAACATAATGCAGTGATTATTGCAGTGTGACTGTGTTCCTTAGAGTACTGATCACATGATGCCTGAGAAATAAGTCTCAGCACCACATTACTTAAAACACTAGAAAGTATCCAGTGGAACATGACCAGCTGTGCACTTGTAAATAAGAGTGCTTTGGAATAACTCTGTACAGTATGTGATACCAAAGTACCTGTGGTAAAATAAGTTGCCAAACTTCTGTTTAGATAATCTTGTGATTACTTATTCATAGAAGTTAGCAATGATCAATTAATTTATATTTGTTTTCATCTCCTAAAACTTGCTTTCATTGAATGAATAACAACATATCTCTTATACTTAAAGGTTTGATTTTTTAAGAGACCATGTTCACAAACATATCACCACTCCCTTTTCAGGTAAGGTATTAGACAGGAAAATAATTTTTGATTCTGCAATGTTTCTGTTCTATTTTAAACTGTCTATTTTGCAAACTCTCATTTTTTTTCAACTTTTAAAATAAAAGTTTCCTATAGGAAATCTCATTTACTTTTTGAAAAACTACTCCATGAATATTGAAGGGCTGTTGTGTATTTAATACAAAACTGAAAATATACACAAGGGCAATTGCTAAGTTTCATTACTTTCCCTGCTTCACAATTTAGTGACTCTGTAAAATGGATTTCTATCAACAGTTTTTTGTTCATCATTTTAGAAATCATCTAGGAAATAACTCACATACACACAAAATTATTAAACATAGCTGATCAGAGTGCATGCGTGCTCAGCAGTGTCTGACTCCCTGTGATCTCATGGACTGTAGCCCACTAAGGCTCCTCTTTCCATGGAATTTTCCAGGCAAGAATACTGGAGAGGGTTGTTATTTCCTTCTTCATGAGATCTTCCCAACTCAGGGATGGAACCCGCCTCTCCTGGGTCTCCTGCATTGCAGGAGGATTCTTTTCCACTGAGCCACTTGGGAAGCCCCAAAACATAGTTGATAGTATATTTTAAATATGATTCTACATTTTTGTACTGAACATAATATGGAAATTTGTCCATGAGTTAGAATAAGAGAGAGTGCCTCATTCATTTTAAAGTTCACACAGTGTCGGAGGACATACCTTAGGGTGATCCTGGATAAATGATGCCCTCATGCCATCTATTGTGCTTGACTATAGGCAGAACTTGCTTCTAACCGATAGAATGTGTAAATGTGACAGGATGAAACTGCCTTGGTCAGGTTCCATTATGTGGCAAAGGTGAAGGAATGGTGCACCCATAGTTAAATCCCTTAGTGTAAGATTGTCTCTCAGAAGGCTGAAGTGAGAGAGAGTTCCTCTTCTGGTTCTGAAGAAGTAAGCTGTGATGCTGTGAAAGGCTTGTGGAGGAGGGTACATGATAAGGACCTGAGTGCAGTCCTAGGACCCTAGAGAGGTCTCTGACAACAGATAGCCAAAAGCAACAGGCCCCACCACTGCGGCTGTGAGAAAACTACTTCCGCCCATGATGCAAATGAACTTGGAAGTGATTATTTCCCATCAAGCCTCCAGATAAGAACAAAGATCTTTGTTATGCAGAAGCTTTTAATTTTAATTAGATCCCATTTGTTTATTTTTCCTTTTATTTCCAGCATTCTGGGAGATGGATCATAGAAGATCCTGCTGTGATTTATGTTGGAGAGTGTTTTGCCTATGTTCTCCTCTAGGAGTTTTATAGTTTCTGGTCTTACGTTTAGATCTTTAATCCGTTTTGAGTTTATTTTTGTGTGTGGTGTTAGAAAGTGATCTAGTTTCATTCTTTTACAAGTGGTTGACCAGTTTTCCAAGCACCACTTGTTAAAGAGATTGTCTTTACTCCATTGTATATTCTTGCCTCCTTTGTCAAATATAAGGTGTCCATAGGTGTGTGGATTTATCTCTGGGCTTTCTATTTTGTTCCATTGATCTATATTTCTGTCTTTGTGCCAGTACCATACTATCTTGATGACTGTGGCTTTGTAGTAGAGCCTGAAGTCAGGTACACCTGTGGTGGATTCATGTCAATGTATGGGAAAACCAATACAGTATTGTAAAGTAAAATAAAGTAAAAATTAAAATTAAAATAAATAAATAAAGAAAAAAGAACAAAGCTCTTGGGCCTCAGCACCCTCCTGGGAAAGAACACTTCCACAGGAAGAGTTCAGATCAGATCAGATCAGATCAGTCACTCAGTCGTGTCCGACTCTTTGCAACTCCACGAACTGCAGCATGCCAGGCCTCCCTGTCCATCACCAACTCCCGGGTTCACTCAAAAAGAGTTGATAAACCATAAAGCTGGAGCCAAGCTTGAGTCCTAAGTCTCAGAGCAGCAAAAGAAAGACAAGAAAACAAACCAACCAACCTGGTGAGTAATGTAGACAATAGGGAAGGTTATGCAGGTTTAAGGGCAGGGAGTATGTGGGAAATCTCAGTACTTTTCTCTCAATTTTCTGCTAAACTTAACATTGATCTTTAAAAAAAAATCTAATTGTAAGTGTGGCTGTTGACTGAAAAGTCTTGAAGTAACTTTCTGAAAGATTGAAATTTTTGTATCTCCATGCTAAAACAAAACTCACTGAATTGTGTGTTAAGGTCTATGCATTTGTTTACATGTAATTTTATCCTTAAATAAATGATGAAAATAGGGAAGCTGAAAAAACAAAGAAGCAAACAAACAGAAAAACACCTTTGCAGACACTTTGACTGTAGCCTTGTGAGACCCTAAGCAGAGAATTCAGCAAAGCCATTTCTGCACTCCTGATTCACAGAAACTGTAAGATAAGAAATCAGTTTTAAGCCACTGAATGTGCATCATATTTTTACAGCAATGGCTTTAATATATTTAGTGTATTATCAATTGATTTTTTTATCTTTTTGAACTTTGAGGGCAAGCAAAAAGTTGAATTAATGAAACTCCTTATTTTGTGAAATGCTATGACCATTGGTCCAAGGTCCTCTTCCTTTTATATTGGTAAATTTCTTTAAACCATAGCCCTCATTCACATTCTTCTCCCACCAATAGACAACTATTTAAATGAGTTTGATATAGATCTATTTTTGTTAGATTGTATTTCTGCCAGTTGTGTACATGCATTTGAAATTGATGTTAGATGTTCGTTGACTATAGGTCTCAAGTCACTGTTCCAAGTAAACATGTTTTATACCATTTCACTTCAGAGCTAAGAGTTAATTTGAGCAGCTCATGTTCAAAAAATAAATCAAATACAAGGTCAAGGTTCAGGTTAAGAGGCAGAAAACAATGAGAGTGAAGTTGTGAGCTGGAGAATTCTATAGGAGCCAAAGTCCTTCTGTTTTGTCTTCAGAGTGGAGCTAGGATATAGGTCAATCTGCCTGGGAGTGGGAAATGATCCATTTAAAACATGAAAGCTATTATTTCCTCAGTGGCTGAAGGATTTCCAAAAATGTCAACTTGGGCCTAATTTGGATGCTGCTAGAATGAAAACTACAATACTACAATGCGACACATAAAGAGGAGAGAAAAATTAGGGTCAAGTATGAGCATGAATTGAGTGACGTTATGGAAATGTCCTCCATATAAAGTTCTGCTCTTTGTACCTAGAAAGTGGACAGAGGGTAGACCACAGGAAAGAGGTTGAGATCTAGGTTTGAAGATATGAGATTGAGTCCCAACAGCCCTCTAAATGGCTATGATGCCTTGAAGCATGTAGTTTGATCTAAATTTCATTTTCCTTCTGCTTCTCTGGTAGCTCAGTGACAAGGAATTTGCTTGCCAATGCAGGAAACTCAAGTTTAATCTCTGGGTCAGGAAGATCTCCTGGAGAAGGAAATGTCAAGCCCCTCCAGTATTCTTGCCTGGGAAATCCCATGGATAGAGAAGCCTGGTGGACTACAGTCCGAGGGGCTGCAAAAGAGTTGGACATGACTTAGCAACCAAGAAACAGCTCATTTTCCTCAGAAGTAAAATTAGAGTTAACCAGATATCAATTTTACAATCTCATATAAGAAATTATTCATATAGTTTCTAGTTATAATCATCTCTATCTGTTCTGACATTTTTAAAAAAACTTTTATCTTGCATTTAATATAATGTATATGAATTTACTGCTATAGGGGAACACAAGATCCATAATATAAGCTGCATATTTCCTAGGCTGTAACCACTACAAGGAATAAAATGTCCATGGATAGATAGTAGCAGAGTAAATGAATTCAAATCCTTCTTACCAGACTCTGTTTTGAAGTCTAATCCAAAGATTTCTCGGTACCATTAAATTTTTTTAAAGTGTTTCTTTTCTCCATTCAATTATTTATTCAACAGTAAGCTTATACTTTTCTCAGGCCTCACAAGCCATGCATTTAAACGAAGGTCACCTTTGCCAATACCTTCCTGATTTCCTTTTCCTTTTGGAAAGTTCATTCTTATACTAGTTTCTTTTTGTTATGTAATTTTTGGAATCCCCAAAGGAACACTTACATTTTACAGAAATCTGTATTGGTCATTAGTTTTCAATTCTGCAAAATATTCTAGCAATAATTCTAGAAATATTAAAGCTACCTCCAGTTTCATTACCTACTCCTGCAGGCAGCTCTGTTTCTGCTTACTGATATGTTTCAAATGCAGTCATACTTACTGTTTCCAGTGCAAATAAAATCAGACTGTATTATTTTCTTTAATTTACCAATTGACTTAAAGTAAAACATTACAGCCCAGAAAAGCATCTGTAAAATGCTCTCAGATATGACTAAGATTAGAGTTTACAGAGCTCTATCTTGGTCTGTCCCCCAGACCACCACTATTGCTCTATGTCTTTGCCTACCAGTCCAGAAAGAGATCCTTCCATTTTGGACCCAGAAACTTTTTCCATTTACAGAACAGTGAGACTTTTCTGCAGATGTATGTATTTTCCCATATCATGAAGTAGAAACGTATGTATGTCTTCAGAGTAAGCACTATTCTGTCCCCGAAATTTTTAGAAATATTTGAATCCAGAGTCTTCTCAGAACACTGTGGTACAATCACCATTAACAAGAACATACTCTGAGATCCTAGGATTATTCCTGTTGCTGTTTAGGTGCTCAGTCGTGTCTGACTCTTTGTGACCCTATGGACTGTAGCACGCCAGGCTTCCCTGTCCTTCACCATCTCCCAGAGCTTGCTCAAGCACATGTCTCTAAGTCAGTGATAGCATCCAACCATCTCATCCTTTTTCATCCCCATATCTTTCTAGGATCATTATGTGCTCAAATTCCTCACATTAGAGATTCTTAGTCACCTCTCCTGCTCTTTGCATGCGCGCTTAGTCACATCAGTCATGTCCAACTCTCTGCGACCCCATGGGCCGTGGCCCGCCAGGCTCCTCTGTCCATGGGATTCTCCAGGCAAGAATACTGGAGTGGATTGCCATTTCTTTCTCCAGTGATAAAGTATGAAGTGAGTGAAGTGAGGTGTTCATATTTTATTTAGAAAGACAGACATGAGCACAGATGAAGGCCAAGCAACATGTGACTCTGGAAAAGAAACAGTTGTGCTCAGAGGAAAAACTAACTATCCTCAGGGTGTCAGGAGTAAAATCTACACCTGCAAAACATGTGCCTTTGGCAAGATGTAAATTTATTTTAGCCAAGGGTAAATGAGATATCACAAGCCAAGGGAATATCTTGAATAAAATTACAAAGTGTATGTTGCAATTCATGATTTGGGGAAAATGATAATTTGATGCAACATTTTGTATGTTTAGAAAGTGGCAGCAGAGTCAGTTTAGGGAGAAAAAATGGAGGATCTTCTAAGTTACACTTAGGAGCTTGGCTTGTGAATTATAGCTAATGGGAAGATGGACCACAGTCTGCTTGAGTTCAGATGTTACATGCTTGCTAGTCTTCCTTGTAATCAATGATATTTGATGAGAATAAACCATAGTACTTTTATTTCTTATATTAATTGTCATAGATAAGTAGATAAGACTATGTTAGAGCTATAAGAAATTGCATTGTTTGTTTTTTTAATTATTATAACATATTTAAGACACAGGAATATAAAGATTAAATAGATAAAAACTATAAGAAATACAACATTACAAACATAATATCCTTCAAATGCCTGCTTTATCGCTCCTTGATAACACTTTCTTCAGTCCTCATCCTGAGATTATAACTAATGTCACTAATTTAAAATTTAAGCTAATTTGAATTTGGTATTTTTTTCCCAACATTTATTGACCCTTCCATATATACAAATATATACATATATGTAGCTGCACACATAAATAGGTACATAGATACATATATAATCTGTGGATGGTTTTATAAGCCACCAAGCTTCCCAGGTGGTGCAGTGGTAAAGAATTCTCCTGCCAATTTAAGAGACACAGGTTTAACCCCTGGGTTGAGAAAATCCCTTGAAGAAGGAAATGGCAACCCACTCTGGTATTCTTGTCTGGAAAATTCCATGGAAAGAGGAGTCTGGCTATCTACAGTCCAAGGGGGTCACAAAGAGTCGAATATGACTGAGCAACTGAGCACACATTACATGTTTTCAAAGTTTTGAGTTACATGCATTCTTCTACAAACTTTTTTTTGAATTTTCTCAGTATTTTTTAATATGATTCATCCATTTGGATAAATGGGCACATAACATTTTATGTGCATAAATGGTATGGTACCTAATGGATAAATTGTACATAATAGCTTATTAATTTTCATTGTTATATAGTATGCCATGGTATGATTATTACAAGTTATTTATCTTTTCTCCTGTTGGTAGAAATTTGTTTCCTTCCAGTCAGCCACAAAGTTGCTGTGAACATTCTTGAAGAGATTTCTTTGCACTGTTGGCTGTATTATTTTTTGCTACATCTTATCAAACTGTATGGATCCTATATAGTGGGTGACTATTTTTAAATCCAATGCACTATAATGCTAGAACAGGAAGACCAATATTTTTCTTAAAATTGTGTATTCACATGCATCCATGTCCACAATGCCTAGAACAAAAATTAAGATATTGAACAATGGCTTTTAAAGCTACCAATAGGTTATAATCAAAATTCTATTTTCATTTCATTGAGTAAAATGAGTCACAAGTCCACTTTCCACAATGTAGCTGAAAGCTTATCTTTTTATGAAGCTTACATTTATTTATTTCTAAGATCATTATTTACAATGTTCTTAATCAGTTACTACCTAATTCTATAGTCAATGAAGTCTAAAGACAGTTAAATGCTTACTGTTTCAGTGGTAACTGTTTAATTTATAAGACAAAGTCTCATCACACATCAAAATTCAAGCTAGTGAGCTTATAAATTACTCATTTATGGTCTATAAAGCCTAAGATGATACAGATTTCAGGGTGTTTTTTATTAAAATATTTTTACAATATCTTTCTACATATAACTAGCCTTTAACTATTATGATGACCATCTGAAATGCCTTCTCTGAAGAATAACAACTGCCTGTTATCATTTTTTTCTAAGTAACATTATGAGAACAGGGAGAAATATCACAAAGATCTTCTTCAAATATCTACCACAGGAGATAATTTGACACATGCCACATTTTGGGAAGCATTAATCTTTTCTTTCATATCCCAGAGGGAAAGAAGCTAATGGAAATATTATGACTAACCTCATCCAAAATGCTCGTTTGATTTTCAGGCACCCACAGTTAAACCACAGAGAGTTAAGCATAAAATGCAGGATTAACTAATTCAAAGTCAATAAATATTTAATGAGCAACTTCTTTGCACAAAATTCTATTTTAGGAACCCAGAACACAGGATTATAAAATAAAATCTGGCCACATGGAGCTTATATTCAAGAATACTGCCTTTCATGGCATGATGTAATCTTAGATAATATTCTAGGATCCTGTCTTATGTACTATGATAGTTTTAGAAAATATATATATATATTTCACATAAATAACAGCATATGTGAAGGTAAATATTTTTAAAAAAATGTTCTACAAAATGTATCATCTGTCATTGCATTTAAAGTATAGTAAAGGTTGCTAAAAATAAAAATACTGACAATATGTAAAATAATAGGTAACCTAGAAACCACAAATAGACATAACAAAAATTTAACAATACTCAATTTTAAAATTCCAAAACTATATACAAATATGTCAGAAAATACATCCCATAAAACTTTGTTTTAAAATGGTTTAGTTACAATTTAAAACATGATGACTCCTAAGAAAATTAAACATAGAGTTATCATGTGACCCAGCCATTGCCCTTTATTTTGGCTCCAAAAGATTTAAAAGTGGAACTCAAACAGAATATTTGTACATCCTTGTTCAGAGTAGCTTATTCACAATCGTCAAAACGTGAAAAGAATCTGAGTATTTATCGATGGATGAATGAGGGAAAAAAAGGTAGATAAATACTGGAATAAAAGTAAGCATCAAACAGCAATGAAATTCTAATACAAACTTCAACATAGATGAAACTTGAAGACATTATGCAAACTGAAAAAAGTTAGAGATAAAAGGACAAACGTTGTTTGATTCCACTTGCATGAGTTACCTAGAATTGTCAAAACCAAAGATACAGAATGTAGAATAGTAGCAGTCAGGGGCTAAAGAAAAGAAATGTAGGGAGTAATCATTTAAAGGGTCCAGCCTTTTGGTTTAGGATGAAAAAAAGTTCTGGAGATTGTTAGGGGTAATAGTTGTACCAGCAGTATGAATCTACTTAATGCCACTACACCGTAAATTTAAAGATGGTGGCTCAGACAGTAAAGCGTCTACAATGCAGGAGAGCCAGTTCGATCCCAGGGTTGGGAAGATCCCCTGGAGAAGGAAATGGCAATCCACTCCAGTACTATTGCCTGGAAAATCCCATGGACAGAGGAGCCTGGTAGGCTACACTCCATGGGGTCGCAAAGAGTCGGACACGACTGAGCAACTTCACGTTCACTTTAAGATAGTCTATTTTATGTATAGCTTAGCAAAAACAAATAGAGCATGAGAAACTACAGAAAGAAAATTTTGGTAAAACAATGGAGGAGAGAAAAAGATCTAGAAGACAATGAGTAGTCAAAAGAGGTTTGTAAAATCAGCAGATGTTTGGAGTATCCAGAGAACAGGGAGATATTGATGGTGAATTAAAGAAAACCAGTAATGACCATTAGAGCAGAGTCTGTGTGTGTTTGTGGGGCGGGGGGTGGGGGTGCTGGAAGGAATGGGAAAATAAAACAGTATTTGGGGAAGTATAAATAGGCAGCACAAATGTAAAAATATAAGGGACAATTAATGTGAAAGTATTTGTTGTGAAATTCATGATAGTGTGCCTCATCACTGAAAGAGGGATGTGATACATAAGGAACATCAGGGTGACTGCTCTGTTTCTTTAAGTGATAGTAGACTTTTGATAAAGTGATGGGTGTACACTTTAAAATTACTTTCCAAATTTCTTATTTATATACATGTTCTATTTGATACTATCAAAAGTCAAATAAATTACAACAAATAAAAAAGAGGGCTAATATTCCAAGCCTATGTAGAGTACTTACAGATAAATAAGGGAAAGATGAACAGCCTAATTTTTTTTTAATAGGAAAATTATGTGAATAGCAAAATCATAAGAGAAGAAACACAATTGATCATTGATCACTAAACATATATTATGATGGGCTTCCCAGGTGGTGCTAGTGATAAAGAACCCACCTACGAATGCAGGAGGCATGAGATGCAGGTTCAATCCTTGGGTTGGGAAGATCCCCTTGGAGGAGGGATTAGCAACCTACTCCAGTATTCTTGCCTGGAGAATCCCATGGACAGAGAAGTCTGGTGCTGCTACAGTCCATAGACACAAAGAGTTGGACATGACTGGAGAAACTTAGCATGCAAGCACAGTATGACATTCAGCCTTACTAATCATCCCAAATGCTAATTAAAATGAAAAATTGTACCTTTTTAAAATAAAGAGCATAAATTTTAAAAGATTGATACTTTTACAAGTGGTTGACCAGTTTTCCCAGCACCACTTGTTAAAGTGATTGCCTTTAATCCATTGTATATTCTTGCCTCCTTTGTCAAAGATAATGTGTCTATAGGTGTGTGGATTTATCTCTGGGCTTCTATTTTGTTCCATTGATCTATATTTCTGTCTTTGTGCCAGTACCATATTGTCTTGATGACTGTGGCTTTGTAGTAGAGCCTGAAGTCAGACAGGTTGATTCCTCCAGTTCCATTCTTCTTTCTCAAGATTGCTTTGGCTATTCAAGGTTTTTTTTAATTTCCATACAAATTGTGAAATTATTTGTTCTAGCTCTGTGAAAAATACCATTGGTAATTTGATAGGGATTGCATTGAATCTATAGACTGCTTTGGGTATTATACTCATTTTCACTATATTGATTCTTCCAATCCATGAACATGGTATATTTCTCCATCTATTTGTGTCCTCTTTGATTTCTTTCACCAGTGTTTTATAGTTTTCTATATATAGGTCTTTAGAATGAAACTAGAATACTTTCTAACACCATACACAAAAATAAACTCAAAATGGATTAAAGATCTAAACATAAGACCAGAAACTATTAAACTCCTGGAGGAGAACATAGGCAAAATACTCTCCGACATAAATCACAGCAGGATCCTCTATGACCCACCTCCCAGAATATTGGAAATAAAAGCAAAAGTAAACAAATGGGATCTAATTAAACTTAAAATCTTCTGCACAACAAAGGAAACTATAAGCAAGGTGAAAAGACAGCCTTCTGAATGGGAGAAAATAATAGCAAATGAAGCAACTGACAAAAAACTAATCTCAAAAATATACAAGCAACTTATGCAGCTCAATTCCAGAAAAATAAACAACCCAATCAAAAAAATAGGCCAAAGAACTAAATAGCTATTTCTCCAAAGAAGACATAGATGTCTAACAAACACATGAAAAGATGCTCGACATCACTCATTACCAGAGAAATGCAAATCAAAACCACAATGAGGTACCATTTCACACCAGTCAGAATGGCTGTGATCCAAAAGTCTACAAGCAATAAATGCTGGAGAGGGTGTGGAGAAAAGGAAACCCTCTTACACTGTTGGTGGGAATGCAAACTAGTACAGCCACTATGGAGAACAGTGTGGAGATTCCTTAAAAAACTGCAAATAGAACTGCCTTATGACCCAGCAATCCCACTGCTGGGCATACACACCGAGGAAACCAGACTTGAAAGAGACATGTGTACCCCAGTGTTCATCTCAGCACTGTTTATAATATCCAGGACATGGAAGCAACCTAGATGTCCATCAGCAGATGAATGGATAAGAAAGCTGTAGTACATATACACAATGGAGTATTACTCAGCCATTAAAAAGAATACATTTGAATCAGTTCTAATGAGGTGGATGAAACTGGAGCCGATTATACAGAGTGAAGTAAGCCAGGAAGAAAAACACCAATACAGTATACTAACACATATATATGGAATTTTGAAAGATGGTAACTATAACCCTGTATGCGAGACAGCAAAAGAGACACAGATGTATAGAACAGTCTTTTGGACTCTGTGGGAGAGGGAGAGGGTGGGATGATTTTGGAGAATGACATTGAAACATGTATATCATATATGAAATGAATCACCAGTCCAGGATCGATGCATGATACTGGATGCTTGGGGCTGGTGCACTGGGACGACCCAGAGGGATGGTATGGGGAGGGAGGAGGGAGGAAGGTTCAGGATGGGGAACATGTGTATACCTGTGGCAGATTCATGTTGATGTATGGCAAAACCAATACAATATTGTAAAGTAATTAACCTCCAATTAAATAAATAAATTTATATTAAAACAAAAGATGGATACTTTTCCAGGCTGGTGAATATTAAAGAACAGGACACTTTCTTTTAATGGTAGATGTGAATTCTGTTCTGATTAAAAATGAACAAGAAATGTGATCAAGCTATTCCACTTACAGGGATTTATTCTGCAGTAAGTAAGAAACTATCTTACAAATGTACAAGGGTTTTCACTGCAGAATTATTACACAACAAAACAAACAAACAACTGAAAAGAACCAATCTACATATCCAAAAGAGTAAACTGATTAATTATGGTTTGTATACAGAAGCATCCAAAAAATAAATAGAATATATCTCTGTGTTAACATATATTCATACATATTTAGCAGGAAATCTGTAAAGTCTAATTTTAGTTGGAAAATTGTGCATCTATCGATCCATTTGTGTGTGCAGCATAAAGGGTGGAAAAATATATATCTGAAGACACAAGAAACTACAAATATTTATAATTTCTAAGGATTATAACTCTGTAGGGTGGAAGATTAATTTCTACTTCAATTCTATTACCTATCATCTATGGATGTACCTCTCTCTCTCTACCTACCAAGATACTAATCAAATATTTTAATTGAAGAAACAATTGATGAATTGTACCTTCTTTTTTTGTGTTGGTTAATATGTTTCAAATATTTTAAAACAGAAAAGTAGTTGAGAAGTTGCATGTATTTAGACACTGCCTCTTTTGTTGTCTTTTTCTTCACTTTTATTTGAAAGACTAGTACTGCAATTTTTAAAGATTCCAATTTCTGGATTTAAGTTCAAATACACTATTTTTATAATGCTATTTATATTGTTTTAATTTTCCTCTGAAATTAAAGATAAGAATCCAAAGTTATTTATCTTTATTTCTTAAAATCTAGAGTTAATTTTAATGTCCAAGGTAAAGAAAATTCCGCCAAATTAGGTAGCAATATTTCTTAAGTGGCTGAGAGAATTGTAGACAATTCTATTAAGAAAATAAATTATCTATTTCTAAACAGTTTTCTTGAATTTTCTCTGGAAGGTATTAATTTTATTGATTGTTCAGGTGCTGATTACAAATAAAATTTTTAAAAGACACAGTAAACAATGGCCAAATAAAACAATGCAATCAGAAGTGACAATTTACCTCTGAGAATATTGAGAGGATAAAATTCTCAATGTGTTATGTTTTGAGTGCTTCCTTAAATTATATTAAAAAATTATGTTTCAAAAGCCTGATTATTAAACAACCTGCTGATTATTTATATAAGGATAGTACTATTAAAATTAGAGCAAAATTTTCCAAATTTCTCTGAAGCTTGCCTGTATTCATGATTAAATCACCTATTCTGATGATCAGCTCAGTAAAACATGAAACTGATTTGATTACTAAATCAAATTAACTATTCTGATGGTTGTTCTCATCTTCTGGCTTACTTTCTAGATTATCAGAATGTTGCTCTGCAGCATCAGAAATGTTCTTTAACCTAATTTTAGGAATACAGCTTTCACTATTTCTGAAGAGACTTGGAAAATTGCATTAGGAGTAGCAAACTGTAGTTCAATGCAGAATGCTAGATGTAGTGACTTTGTAACGTGTAACTTTGGCTAGGCTCAACTTTATTTCCTGTAATTTCCTTTTCTGTACATTTCCAATTAGGGTGGACCATAAAAAGGATTCTAGTGAGAGGTTTAGAGAGAAAAGAGGAAGCAACAACGGTTTTTTAGTTCACACATTTTGTCACTAAGTATTAACTCACCTTCTTGGCTATAGCCAGGGCTGTAAACACTCAATCTTGGCTTCAGTTTCTTTGGTACCTGGGCCAGGTGTATATTGCATAGTTCAGCGATAAAGGGCTTCAGCTTCTGCAGGAAACCTGTACCATCAAAGTCAGAGGCAACAAATATTAAAGTGGTATCAGTCTGTCCTAATGGGCCTCAGAGCATTCCTGAGGGCTCCAGCTTTTTCTTATTTTCCTCTAATTCACATCTATCTTCTCAACTCAACTACCTGCATTGGAATGTCAAGATTCATCTTCAGATACAAAGGCAGCAGCTTTGTATAGACTGCTTCACAACTATCCCAAAGTCATGAGGTCAAATCCCTCATCCGTCTCACAAATAATAAATCCATACATAGATAGACAGAAGGATAGATAGATAGATCTCTGAATGGTTCTGCCTTTTTAAATGAACCCAGACTAATATATACTTTAACTTTGATCTCAATTTCTCATCATAAAAATGATTTTAATATATTTAATAAATTATTCATGAACATTCTATTTTAAACTAGGCAAAAATAACTAATACCTGTTTTCTGTCTGTGCTCATGCTCAGTTTTGTCTCACTCTTTGTGACCCTTTGGACTGTAGCCCACCAGGCTCCTCTGTCCATGGGATTTCCCAGGCAAGAATACTGGATTGGGTTGCCATTTTCCTCTCCAGGGGATTTTCCCCACCCAGGGATTGAACCAATGTCTTCTGTGTCTCCTGCATTGCAGGCAGATCCTTTACCCACTGAACCATTGGAGAAACTCTTATTTGGTACTAAATAAGTGCTGAGTAGCATCAAATGTGTGTGGAAGAAAAGGGCATGTTCAAAAACAATACTGAAAACAAAAGCTCACAAAATCATTTTGCTCTGTTCCAAAAAATATCTGTTCTAATAACTGGGGAAAATGGCACAATTTAAAATTTGCCTGAAACTGTCACTTTCAGACTCATTGTATCAAGGACCAGGACATTGTTTCTAGATGTTCAATGAGAATATCATTCAATAGCTGTTGCTCTAACCCCCTCCCATCCATACAGATAAGTTTATCATATTAGGTGGCTCACAATTTGTAGTATCAGAATTCTGACTCTAAGTGTTTAGAGGACATGGTTTATAGTTTAGTGGACTTGGGGCATACAAGCAATGAGCCCCAGATGGTAGAAGCCAGCCTGAGACTGTGGGCTGAGAAGGACAGGTTCCTGGTGATGGCGCCATTAGAGGGGTATATGGGATGGAGAGCTTGAGAGCCAGGAGTCTGTATCACAGCAAACATTCCTTAGCAGAGCCAATGGTAGTTTGAAAGTACTTTGTCTGCAAGATTACTGAAATCCAAGAGTCCAGAGCATGAAGAAAACCTTTGAAGATTTGAGTAGATTTTATACCATTAATAATTTTTGAAAACACATTTATTATATCTTTATTATGCTTATAATTTCTTATTTTGTGCATATTTTACTAAGCACATAGAAGTGTGATATAAACAAAATTTAAGATATAATTTTTTATTAATTTCATATATCACTATGCATATAATTAATTGGGAATGTGTTCCATAATCTTTAATCTTTTTCTCTACAAGTTTAAGATATACTGGCTTTGAGTTTTTGATGAGGCCTCATTTTTCTTTGATGATCTCTGTAGTCTCCTAAAGCATTGCACAGTACGTTATATATAGATATGGCACAGTGGTAAAGAATCTGCTTGCCAATGCAAGAGATACAAGTGATGCAGGGTTTGATTCCTTGGTCAGGAAGATCTCCTGGAGTAGGAAATGGCAACCTGCTCCAGTGTTCTTGCCTGGAAAATTCCATGGACAGAGGACCCTGTTGGGCTACAGTCCATGAGGTCTCAAAGACATGGATACCATTGAGCGCGTGCGCGCACGCACACACACACACAAACATACACTAAACATTCAGCTCAGATCAGTTCAGTCACTCAGTCATGTCCGACTCTTTGCATCCCCATAAATCACAGCATGCCAGGCCTCCTTGTTCATCACCAGCTCCTGGAGTTCACTCAAACTCATGTCCATTGAGTTGGTGATGCCATCCAGCCATCTCATCCTCTGTCATCCCCTTTTCCTCCTGCCCCCAATCCCTCCCAGCATCAGAGTCTTTTCCAGTGAGTCAATTCTTCACATGAGGTGGCCAAAGTACTGGAGTTTCACCGTTAGCATCATTCCTTCCAAAGAACACCCAGGGTTGATCTCCTGTAGAATGGACTGGTTGGATCTCCTTGCAGTCCAAGGGACTCTCAAGAGTCTTCCCCAACACCACATGCAGTTCAAAAGCATCAATTCTTCAGCGCTCAGCTTTCTTCACGGTCCAACTCTCACGTCCATACATGACCACAATCAATAATTATATAAAATGAGTAATTTTTATATGTGTTGTTAAAAAGCATCCATGTTATTCAAATATTTTACTGTCACAATAACTCTATTAGTAAAATACTAGAAAAGGATACTAGAATGCCTTCAGGAAGGTGAAGAGTTTTTTTCCCCTTTTTGTTGTATCCTAAATGCCTAGAACAGTGCCTGGCATATTGTATCTGACAGAGTCATTTGTTGAATGTTGCATCAAAGTTTACAACATATTTTATTTTGCCAATCAGCTACTTTCTTTAATTTTCTTTCTGTTTGGTCTATTCATCTCCAGTTATATATTGATAAAGTGAAAGAAAAAACAACAACAACAGGAACACTGGACTTAGATGGTTTGGTGCACAGGATGGAGTCTCCCTACTACCAAATTTTGAGGATGATAGAAAACATTTTCAGAAAGTTTATTCAGAGCCCGTTACAAATAGAAAGCAAGATTTTGGTGGGATAAGAACTCTAAAATTCAATTTGGGGCTGCAGAAATGTCCCAAAATAGCTGGCACAAAAGATAAGAAAAATGGCAAGCATAAGAGAAAACAGATACATGAAATATAAGACCCAGAACATCTTGATTTTCAATAGGAATAAACAGATAGGAAGAGATATAATGAATATAAATGAATATTTGAGGAAAAAAAAACACCAAAATGCTCATATAGTCAAGTAAATAGATATGGAATACATTTCCAAGACAAAATATAAGGAGAAACCTCAGAAGTTACTATTGTCAGAGAAAAATAAAGCAGGTCATCTCCAAAGGAAAAATGCCAGGGTCCAGCCCTGGTGGATCCAGGGAATTCAAAGGGGAGATGGAGTAGGCGAGAAAAAACTTACTTATTTAGAAATATAAAGAGAGATTAGGAAAGAATAGTATAGTAGGAAAATTGGTGGAGAAAAGAGTCTGAATAACTTGGTTTACACGGAAAGCTAATAAAACTTCGAGACAAGAGTTTTGCACCATCTACATAGGCCACCAGCGCCTGCTTGAATAGCGGAGGGTGCCCTGCCTTGGGCTGCCTCTTGCGTGGGTCTTAGAAGCCAGGGCAAATAAGTAGACGTGGTGAGCCTCCATGCTCCAGGTGGGAATTCAGCCTGAAAAGAAGAGAAGGAAGAAAGACCACATGGGGGAAACCAGTCTTTCCAGTGACTGGCCCATCCTTTATTTTCCAGGAAAGCTTTTTATACTTTTGGTTGTACATAGAGATCAATGGATAATACAAAGTTATGCAGTGTCAGAAGCCCTGACTCTTATTGAGATGAGGCTTTCTCTCTGCATACCTAGCTGTATACACAAGTCTTAGGTGATTTACATCATCTTCTGGCCAGAAGACCAATTAACGTTTTACGGCCCTTTTCTGATAAGGGTCTGTCAACCAGAAAACTTATTTGCCTTAATAATGTTGTTCTTCCCAAAGTCTGGTGCCACTCTCAGAAAGCACTAAATAAAGTTACATTCTTACATAACAAGGACACAACAATTTATAACAAAGAAAGAGGAGTACAGTGATTTATAACAAAGAGAAAATTAATTAACTCAAAAGTCTAGTGTTGCTAACATCAAAACTACTATATTCCTTTTTCTATATCCCAATTACATTGATTAATACCCTTCGGGTGCCTAAAAGATAAAGAATATGGAGGCCTGACAGCAAGCATTAACTCAACAATGAATACCTTCACCAAACTAATTCTTAGCTCTAAAAGGCTCTATATCTTTAAGATGTTTTAAGCTTCGTGCCTCTCATGGTTGGGGATCTGTAAACAATCACAAGTTGTAAAAGTCCAGGGAAACCTGTCAGGCAAGTTAGAGAGCCATCAGAAGGATTTGAGCTGAAACATTCCTTTCATATGCAGGAGACCAGTTGGAGCTCTAAGTTAACTTTTTCCAGAGAAAGGTGGTCAGGGATAGCCCCCTGTAATGTCAGAAGAGTATAGTATAGCAGACAGTAAACAGACAGATTTTGGTTTCGGGGTAGATGCTCAGGCAGAGGACCCCTTGAGACCTGACTCGCCTTGCCCATCAGGTCTCTCTGCATGACCTTGTCATGGGTGGGATCTCCCATGCTGACTCCTGGCAGAAAAACACTCACTGACCACAGACTTAATAGCAATGCTGGATGCAGAAAGATAAACGAATGACATCTTCAAAGTGCTGAACCAAGAATTTTCAAACTGGTCAAAGATCATTCAAGAGTGAGAAAAACAACAACAAAATCAGCTAAATAAAAAACCTAGGAAATTTTCCTCACTAAGAACATTTTTTAGAAAAAAAAAATCACTAAGGCAAAATAATCAGTAATACATTTTTTTCAAATAAATATTACTGAAATGAATTGAGAGAGTAACATTGAAATGGGCGTCCCAGATGGCCCTAGTGGTAAAGAACCTGCTTGCCAATGCTGGAGACATGAGACAAACCAGCTGAAGTAAGAGTCAAATACAACTGAAATGACTTAGCATGTATACATGCAGCATTGACATACATGCACTACTATGTGTAAGATAGATAGCTAGTGAGAATCTGCTCTATACCACAGTGATCTCATCTCCATGCTCTGTGAAGACCTAGAGGGGTGGGATGGGAGGGAGGTGCAAGAGGGATGGGATATACATATACATATAACTGATTCACATTGTTGTACAGCATTGTAAAGCAACAGTTATACTAGAATTGAAAAATAAACATCAATTGCAAAAAAGTACATTCAAACTGAGACTACACAGTTGAATTCAAGATCATTTAAACATAGTAGATAGAAAGAAGCCTAAAGAGTAGAGAGAAATAAAATCTAAATTAAATGTTTTCAAATATTAGGAAACTGTATGTTTGAGTATGTTGCTGAATATTTCATAGGAAATCATTAGAATATAAAAAAGAAAGAATAATTTTTAAAAAAGCAGAACTGATAGAAAATAAGAGCTAAAAAATAAATCTTTAGCTCATATAATTTTATAGAGAGAGAGAGAGAGAAAAAAAAAACAACAACCTTGTTTACTTCCTTGGCCAATATATCTCCGTTCATACCTGAAATTTCCTTCTTGTAGTTAGAAAAATCACAGACTCTGCCCCAAAGAGGGCAGGCATTTGTACATCACGTAAACTCTGTAGCAATACATTTTTTCCTGTTCTCTTTTCATAATGAGGGAGACCAATTACCATACTCTCTACCTTGACACATAGTGAAAACATGCCACAAAAGAGCAATCAGTGGAAAATCAGGATTTAATGTAAAAGAATGGAGATAACTTTAAAATATAGTTATCTTGTTTCTGATAGGGACATTTTAACTTAAAAATATTGCTTCTGAAACCCCCATTTCTCAAAATCATTCAAATCACACTTCAGTTGTCATACTTCATTGAGCCACTTCACTGAACCCATTCCTGCCTGACTCTTTTAATATATAAATGAAAATTCAAAACTAAATTTTAGATTTGCAATAATATAGAAAGAAGCAAGGAAAGAAATTTTTAAGAAAATAAGCATGCTAGGATTTTTTCCTGAATGTGTCTCATAATGTAAAATTTAAATATATGGGATCACACTCCTATTTGATATAATACTTCAATATTAACAAATATTAATGTGAAATATTTGTAGCCTTAAGCAAAATAATATGAGCTACCATTTTAAATTCCACAGGAAAAGATGACTTTAAGCATTTTAAATATTGTGCTAGAACCATTTATATACTTCTAAATCTGTTTGTAATTGGGCATTTTTCCAAATCTATTAATTTGGCCTTTCTCAATGTCAAGAATTGCAGGGAAGATAAGTCTAAATAAGAGACTGTGGCATTAGAGTCAGTGTTTCAAATGCAGATGTAATGTTTATTTGAGTCTGGTAATAAAGTCAGAAAAGACCTTAATGAGTTATTTGAAATGGGATATGTGTAATATTAAATATTCAGAATGTTAAAAGTTGATCAACAGGAAATGCTGACATAAGCAAAATCATTTCTAGTTAGACTAAGAAGGGACAAGGACCTTGTTTTCTTTTTCTCTGGACTGTACTCTTTTCTGTTTATCTTTTAACTGTTGGTAGTACTGAGAGGCAAAATATTAGTAAGTGAAAGTCTTTCAGGTGTGTCTAACTCTTTACAATCCCATGGACTATATAGATTCTCTAGGCAGAATACTGGAGTGGGTACCCTTCTCCAGGGGATCTTCCCTACCAGGGAAAGATCCCAGGTCTCCTGCATTGCAGGCGGATTCTTTACCAGCTGAGCCACAAGGGATGCCCAAAATATTAGTTATTAGCTAATTTTTGAGCTCTTAGAGAAGTAAATGGAAACCCACTCGAATATTCTTGCCTGGAAAATCCCATGGACATAGGAATCTCATGGGCTACAGTCTATAGGATCACAAAGAGTTGGACACAACAAACAACTGAGCACCCACACACCCACACGTGAGCACTTCTGGGCTATGCATTCTGCTAAGGATTTTATATTGATGAATTCATTTCAGAGTTCTATCTTTGCCTCAAATTGCCTTAAGAGGAAGCAGTGTACTCTGCTGCCTTCTAAAATATCCACAAGAACGGCAGAGATCACACTGAAGGGGAAGTGTGGGTTTGGGAGTTCTTATGGACCACTGGTGAGAATGTGGATGCTTCTACTGTCTCCAGTTTAGAACTCAGAGCATCTGCTTCTGGGTTTGTCTGTCCCTAAGGAATTCTCAAGAGATTTCAGAGCAGGGCCTATATGAAGTTGTTCATTGCAACCTCATTTGAAGTGCCAGATTTTACATTTAACCTTGTTTCAGCACTAGAAAACTTTGTGGATAAAAGGTGATGAAATTTCACTGTGGAGCACAGCAAGTTGAAGAATGAATGATAAAAACAGACATAAATATTCATAGGTCATAAAAGTATAATGCTAAGTAGAAAAGAAACAAAGTATATTGAAAGAGCATGCAACAAAAACCCCACAAACACAAAATAAACACATTAGAATTGTCTAATTAGAAAGGAAAATGGGTGGAAGAACGGGGAAAGGAAACACTCAATTTAAATTTTAATTTGGAAAAAGAGAATCAAGGAATTCACATGGACCAAGGAAGATAGAATGCCATACTAGAAAATTAACCAGTGTTTTGAACTTAAGCCCTAACACAAAAAATATATATGAACCAAAATACTCTATTCCAACGTTATTGAAAAACATTGTCTCTCACTTCAGAAAGAAAGATAACTCCACATGGGTTAGGGAGTGAGGCAATAAACTGTTGAAAATTCTGAAATAAATGGGATAACAGACCACCTGACCTGCCTCTTGAGAAACCTATATGCAGGTCAGAAAGCAACAGTTAGAACTGGACATGGAACAACAGACTGGTTCCAAATAGGAAAATGAGTACGTTCAAAGCTGTATATTGTCACCCTGGTTATTTAACTTATATGCAGAGTACATCATGAGAAACGCTGGGCTGGAAGAAACACAAGCTGGAATCAAGATTGCCGGGAGAAATATCAATAACCTCAGATACACAGATGACACCACCCTTATGGCAGAAAGTGAAGAGGAACTAAAAAGCCTCTTGATGAAAGTGAAAGTGGAGAGAGAAAAAGTTGGCTTAAAGCTCAACATTAAGAAAACTAAGATCATGGCATCTGGTCCCATCCCTTCATGGGAAATAGATGGGAAAACAGTGTAAACAGTGTCAGACTTTATTTTTTTGGGCTCCGAAATCACTGCAGATGGTGACTGCAGCCATGAAATTAAAGGCAGTTACTCCCTGGAAGAAAAGTTATGACCAACCTAGATAGCATATTGAAAAGCAGAGACATTACTTTGCTGACTAAGGTCCGTCTAGTCAAGGCTATGGTTTCTCCTGTGGTCATGTATGGATGTGAGAGTTGGACTGTGAAGAAAGCTGAGCGCCAAAGAATTGATGGTTTTGAACTGTGGTGTTGGAGAAGACTCTTGAGAGTCCCTTGGACTGCAAGGAGATCCAACCAGTCCATTCAGAAGGAGATCAGCCCTGGGATTTCTTTGGAAGGAATGATGCTGAAGCTGAAACTCCAGTACTCTGCCCACCTCATGCGAAGAGTTGACTCATTGGAAAAGACTCTGATGCTGGGAGGGATTGGGGGCAGGAGGAGAAGGGGATGACAGAGGATGAGATGGCTGGATGGCATCACTGACTGGATGAACGTGAGTCTGAGTGAACTCGGAGTTGGTGATGGACAGGGAGGCCTGGCGTGCTGCGATTCATGGGGTCGCAAAGTGTCGGACACGACTGAGTGACTGAACTTAACTGAACTGAAATGAAAGTTGTACAACCATTCTTGGAAGAAATTTTGTAAACATACATTCTCTGTCTAGCAATTTATCTTCAAGGAGTTTATAGTAAATAAGTGATTAGAAAAGTAACCAAAGATATATGAGAATGAATTGAAAAAGCTATAGAAAGAATAGCAGTTGATATCAGGTATATTTAAAAGATTGTAGACAAATCAGATATATAATAGTCAGGCTATTGATTTGCACATTATATGAAGCAAGGCAATTCCTCACACATAAAAGGTATTGGAAAAATGGATAATTGTAGTTCAAATTTTAGATAAGAATTTCACATTTGTTCTTTGGAATAGATTAGCATAATGAAAACTATCACTATATTGAGGTGAAATAGATTCGTTTTTTGCAGCTTGCATAATTTCCATCTCAAAATCCATCCATTTTTGTATTGCCTCTGTTATTATTAAACTACAAATGGTGAAAAATTCAATAAATTAATAGAGTGATTTTATAAATACATACACAAACACAAGATATAAACAAATGTACTTCAAAAATGTGAAAAAACAATTATACTTTCTAGTGAAATTATTTTTTGTAAGTTTTACTTCTCTGTGTTTTCTTATTTTTTCTACAAAGAACATATATAGTCTGTGTAATATAATATGCTATGTTAATTTTGATTCTTTGAGGACATGGGGACTTTTGGTAGATAAAGGGTAAATAAGAATGACGGCTGAGCAACTGAACAACAACAACAAGAATGAAGATAGGGATTTTCCTTACAAAGAGTCACAGTTCACTAAATTCATGAATTTCTCTCTGAATTAAGCTGCAAAGTTTCTAAATTAGAGCCTTCTAACACCACCACTTCATTAGTTCAGTTCAGTTCAATCGCTCAGTCGTGTCCGACTCTTTGTGACCCCATGAACTGCAGTATGCCAGGCCTCCCTGTCCCTCACCAACTCCTGGAGTCTACCCAAATCCATGTCCATTGAGTTAGTGATGCCATCCAACCATCTCATCCTCTGTTGACCCTTGTCCTCCTGCCCTCAATTTTTTCCAGCATCAGGGTCTTTTCCAATGAGTTACCTCTTCACATCAGGTGGCCAAAGTATTGGAGTTTCAGCTTCAGGAGCAGTCTTTCCAAAGAACACCCAGGGCTGATCTCCTTTAGGATGGACTGGTTGGATTTCCTTAGAGTCCAAGGGACTCTCAAGAGTCTTCTCCAACACCACAGTTCAAAACCATCAATTCTTTGGCACTCAAGTTTCTTTATAGTTCAACTCTCACATCCATACATGACTACTGGAAAAACCGTACCCTTGACTAGACGGACCTTTGTTGGCAAAGTAATGTCTCTCTTTTTGAATATGCTATCTAGGTTGGTCATAACTTTTCTTCCAAGGAGTAAGTATCTTTTAATTTCATAGCTGCAGTCACCATCTGCAGTGATTTTGGAGCCCAAAAAAATAAAGTCTGACACTGTTTACACTGTTTCCCCATCTATTTCCCATGAAGTGATGGGACCAGATGCCATGATCTTAGTTTTCTTAATGTTGAGCTTTAAGCCAACTTTTTCTCTCTCCACTTTCACTTTCATCAAGAGGCTTTTTAGCTCCTCTTCACTTTCTGCCATAAGGGTGGTGTCATCTGCATATTTGAGGTTATTGATATTTCTCCCAGCAATCTTGATTCCAGCTGGTATTTACTCCAGCCTAGCATTTCTCATGATGTACTCTGCATATAAGTTAAATAACCAGGGTGACAGTATACAGCCTTGATGGACTCCTTTTCCTCTTTGGAACCAGTCTGTTGTTCCATGTCCAGTTCTAACTGTTGCTTCCTACCCTGCATAGAGGTTTCTCAAGAGGCACCACGTCATAGGCACCACTATTTGTTAAACACATTCTTTTCCAACAGTGGTCATATCTCAGTATTTCTCCCTGAGAGAGGAGACAAATGGACAGCTATTTTTTTCCCCTCAAGTAACAGACAAGTCAGAGAAAATGGATTGCAAGTGTTCATCAGTTCAGTAATGTACAATACTATTGATTAAAGTTAGTTAAATGTTAAATCGCTCAGTCGTGTCCAACTATTTGCAACCCCATGGACTGTAGCCTACCAGGCTCCTCTGTCCATGGGATTTTCCAGGCAAGAGTACTGGAGTGGGTTGCCATTTCCTTCTCAACTATTGACTGAGAAAATGTAAATCTTCATTTCTCTTTTTTATTTACTATGTTATCTAAGCTCTGAAAGAAACAGATTTAGAGAATTATTTGATTTTTGAAGTTATAGAACTGGATTTAAATCAGTGGTCACTGCTGGAGCAAGAAAGAAGTGTGTATCTAAGCAGAAGAAAGCTTATATTTACCAGTAAATATAATCAATAATGGGCTTCCCAGGAAGCTCAGTGGTGAAGAATCTGCCTGCAGTGCATAAGACACAGGAGACGCTGGGAACCCCTGAACCTGGTGGGCTACAGTCTATGGGTTCAAAAAGAGTTGGACACAACTGAGGCAAATTAGCATGCATAATCAATAATATATATATATATTTTTTTTTATTTTATTTATTTATTTATTTTTTGCTGATTCGTGGTTTTTTATCTTTTCTTTTTTAATTTTTATTTTTACTTCATTTTGCTTTGCAATACTGTATTGGTTTTGCCATACATTGACATGAATCAGCCACGGGTGTATATGAGTTCCCAATCCTGAGCCCCCCTCCTACCTCCCACCCCATATCATCTCTCTGGATCATCCCCATGCACCAGCCCCAAGCATCCTGTATCCTGTATCGAATAGATTGGCAATTCGTTTCTTACATGATAGTATACATGTTTTAATGCCATTCTCCCAAATCATCCCACCCTCTCCCTCTCCCACAGAGTCCAAAAGTCTGTTCTATATGTCTGTGTCTCTTTTGCTGTCTCGCATACAGGGTTATTATTGCCATCTTTCTAAATTCCATATATATGTGTTAGTATACTATATTGGTGTTTTTCTTCCTGGCTTACTTCATTCTGTATAATAGGCTCCAGTTTCATCATTAGAACTGATTCAAATGTATTCTTTTTAATGGCTGAGTAATACTCCATTGTGTATATGTACTACAGCTTTCCTATCCATTCATCTGCTGATGGACATCTAGGTTGTTTCCATGTCCTGGCTATTATAAACAGTGCTGCGATGAACACTGGGGTACACATGTCTCTTTCACATCTGGTTTCCTTGGTGTGTATGCCCAGCAGTGGGATTGCTGGGTCATAAGGCAGTTCTATTTGCAGTTTTTTAAGGAATCTCCACACTGTTCTCCATAGTGGCTGTACTAGTTTGCATTCCCACCAACAGTGTAAGAGGGTTCCCTTTTCTCCACACCCTCTCCAGCATTTATTGCTTGTAGACTTTTGGATCACAGCCATTCTGACTGGCGTGAAAATGTACCTCAATGTGGTTTTGATTTGCATTTCTCTGATAATGAGTGATGTCGAGCATCTTTTCATGTGTTTGTTAGACATCTATGTCTTCTTTGGAGAAATAGCTATTTAGTTCTTTGGCCCATTTTTTGGTTGGATCGTTTGTTTTTCTGGAATTGAGCTGCATAAATTGCTTGTATATTTTTGAGATTAGTTTTTTGTCAGTTGCTTCATTTGCTATTATTTTCTCCCATTCTGAAGGCTGTCTTTTCACCTTGCTTATAGTTTCCTTTGTTGTGCAGAAGATTTTAATTTTAATTAGGTCCCATTTGTTTATTTTTGCTTTTATACATATATTTTAGAATGCAGATTTATTTTATTTACTTAACATTTTACTAAGAAATGTGACAAACACAGAGAAAAGTTTAAAAAGCTTGACTGTAAACAGTCATATTCCCCATATTCCTACCATTTAGATCCCATAACTAACATTGTACTATACCTGATTTATTACCCATCTATTGAACACTCTAATCTATTGTTCATGTTACTTTTTAGTTTCTCAAGGTTGCAGACATTATTATACATCTATGTAAAAATATTTTAATATGTATGTGCACATGTGTGCTTCAGTTGTGTCTGACTCTGCAACCCGTAGACTGTAGCCTGCCAGGCTCCTCTGTCCATGGGATTTTCCAGGAAAGAATATTGGAGTAGGTTGCCATTTCCCACTCCAGGAGATCTTCCCAACCCAGGGATTGAACCTGCGTCTATTGCTTCTCCAGCATTGGCAGGTGGATTCTTTACCAGTGAGCCACTTGTGCATATCGTTAACTAATTTGAATATTTTTTACAAGCTGTTTTTTTCTTTTTCCTTTTAAGGTAAAATTTTAAAATTTATTTCCTCCTAAAATAATTGTCACTTTGCAATTTGGGGATTGAGTAGCTAATTATTCACCCTAAACAATTTCTGAGCTAATGTTCTGGAGGATTATTTAAGGGCACTCCCAACTGCAGGTCCATTATTTTGCTTTACATTCCAAATAGGACAATTTAGAAAAGATGTCATCAGAAGGAATCACCTCCATTATCCATCAGCAAATCTACAAACTAACTATATCTGTACTCGTCTTCTCTATTCCTCTTGTTTTAACCTAGTTTGCTAGAATTTTGCCAGATGTGTGTGTCTGTTTTGCAGGATGTGGTTCATTAAATTTATGAATAAGCCTGCTTCAAGAAATAAAAAAAACTAAGAGAAAAGGAGAGTGCAAAACTGTATTTATTCTTAGAAACCTTCAGGAGTTAGGATAAGATTGCAAAACATACCAAAAGGCAAAATTATAATCTGTGTTACCAAAACTGATATTGTTTATTATATAACATATGCCTGTATAGATCGGGATATGATACAGTCCACAGCTAAAGAATTTCTGAAGTGCAGAATAAGAATTCTCTGACAAATTATGCAGCATCTTATTTTACTGGCTTTCTTCTGGCCCAAAGACTTTTGAAAGATTCCGTAGACATAGTCAATGAAGGCCAAATGGATATAACCAGATATGATGTATTAATAGTATAGAAACTCTGGTGGTCATAATGGGATCATCATGGATATTTGGCTATTTGCCAAAATTATCACAGAAAATAGTGTTTTACTCCTAATGGTGTTTTTTTCCATCCCTCACAGTATCAAGTGATTCTCTGGTTATGATTTTCAAAGTGAAGATTTCACTGTAGAAATCTATTGTAAGCACATCATGGAACAGAATATTGTGAATTATTGTTTTATCTCTGTGAAAAAGATAAACATCTTTACAAGAATGAATTCTCTCTACAGTAAGGAACAATGTAACTCTAGATATGATATGGTTGACTGAAAAAAAATCTCATGCTGTACACAGACCCATGTTCCATTTTATGAGAAGAAACCTGGGGAAAATATTAAAAGAGGTAGAATTATTCCAAACTCTCTAACTCAGAACAAAGGTTAAGTAGCTCAACAGAAGGCAAGCTACTCCAGAGTGTAGGTATGACAGGGTATGATAACTGAACCAAGCCATCATAGTTTCCTAAGATTTTTCAGATTAAAAATAAAATATATTGACCAATGAAAAGTCATTTATTTTCCAAGTTCATTCCTTATAAATGAAGTAATTCTTTTCCCCCATGATCTCATCAAGGCATCCTATCTCCTTATAAGTCCTCCCTTTTTTCTATACCATCAGTCTCTTCCACTTTTCTTAAAGAGATGGGAATACCAGACCACCTGACCTGCCTCTTGAGAAATCTGTATGCAGGTCAGGAATCAACAGTTAGAACTGGACATGAAACAACTGACTGGTTCCAAATAGGGAAAGGCTGTATATTGTCACCCTGCTTATTTAAGTTATATGCAGAGTACATCATGAGAAATGCTGGGCTGGAAGAAGCACAAGCTGGAATTAAGATTGCTGGGAGAAATATCAATAACCTCAGATATGCAGATGACACCACCTTTATGGTAGAAAGTGAAGAACTAAAGGGCCTCTTGATGAAAGTGAAAGAGGAGAGTGAAAAAGTTGGCTTAAAGCTCACATTCAGAAAACTAAGATCATGGAATCTGGTCCCATCACTTCATGGCAAATAGATGGGGAAACAGTGAAAACAGTGACAGGCTTTATTTTGGGGGGGGGGGGTCCAAAATCACTGCAGATGGTGACTGAACCATGAAATTAAAAGACACTTATTTCTTAGAAGAAAAGTTATGACCAACTTAGATAGCATATTAAAAGACAGAGACATTACTTTGCCAACAAAGGTCCATCTATCTAGTCAATGCTATGGTTTTTCCAGTAGTCATGTATGGATGTGATAGTTGGACTGTCAAGAAAGCTGAATGCCGAAGAATTGATGGCTTTGAATCGTGGTGTTAGACAAGACTCTTGAGAGTCCTTTGGACTGCAAAAAGATCAAGCCATTACATCCTAAAGGAAATCAGTCCTGAATATTCATTGGAAGGACTGATGTTGAAGCTGAAAATCCAATACTTTGGCCACGTGATGCAAAGAACTGACATTTGAAAAGCCCCTGATGCTGGGAAAGATAAAAAGGGGGAGGAGAAGGGGATGACAGAGAATGAGGTAAAATGGCACCACCCACTTAATGGACATGAGTCTGAGTAAACCCTGGGTGTTGGTGATGGACAGGGAGGCCTGGCGTGCTGCAGTTCATGGGGTCACAAAGAGTCAGACATGACTGAGCGACTGAACTGAACTGAACTGAACTTCCACTTTACTGGATTCTTCTTACTATTTAATCAACATGTTCTTTATACCCTATGCTAACTTTTATCATCCTTCAGTTCAGTTTAGTTCAGTCATTCAGTCATGACTCTTTGCGACCCCATGAATCGCAGCACGCCAGGCCTCCCTGTCCATCATCAACTCCCAGAGTTCACTCAAATTCATGCCCATCGAGTCGGTGATGCCATCCAGCCATCTCATCCTTGGTCGTCCCCTTCTCCTCCTGCCCCCAATCCCTCCCAGCATCAGAATATTTTCCAATGAGTCAACACTTCGCATGAGGTGGCCAAAGTATTGGAGTTTCAGCTTTAGCATCAGTCCTTCCAATGAACACCCAGGACTGGTCTCCTTTCAGATGGATCGCTTGGATCTCCTTGCAGTCCAAGGAACTCTCAAGAGTCTTCTCCAATACCTCAGTTCAAAAGCGTCAGTTCTTCAGTACTGAGCTTTCTTCACAGTCCAACTCTCACATTCATACATGACCACTGGAAAAACCATAGCCTTGACTAGATGGACCTTTGTTGGCAAAGTAATGTCTCTGCTTTTTAATATGCTATCTAGGTTGGTCATAACTTTCCTTCCAAGTTCCTTCCCTTATCATCCTTAAGTCCTTATAAAAGCCAAAAATCAGAGAAGAACATATGCACTTTTTTCTCTGCTTTCTCATTTCACATGAATTTTAAATGCAAAATTTTCTGATACCATTTCAATAAATTTGAACTTATTCCATGTGAGTGCTTAGTCCCTCAGCCCTCCAGACTTCTTTGTCCATGGAACTTTCCAGGTATGAATACTAGGTGGGGAGGAGGGGAGTGGCCATTTCCACTCCAAGGGATCTTCCGTACCCTAAGATCAAACTCGCATTTCAGGTGTCTCCTGCATTGTCAGGCAGATTTTTTACCATTAGTGCCACATGGGGCATCCCTCATGCTTGTTATCAAAACAAAATGCCAAAAACACTTTTCTGTCTTCATATGACTTCATTTCTTAGCTCTATGTGATTTAGTTAGGTCTTCACTCCTCAATCCTCAATACCTTCTTGATTTCCTCCTTGATCTTCAGGCCATAGGTAACTAGTACTAAAATATAGAATAGGACCAAGTACACAGAGAAGGGTAAAGACTAAGAATTAAGTAGTTTCTGGTCATTATAATAGTTCTGAATGGTGAACTTGAAGGTAATTCTGTATTTATTGTGCTAACTTATAGCCTGTTATATATAACAATGGATAGAAAAAAATGGAATCTTTCATTAGACCTTAAATTGTTTTTCATATTTAATTCTCCCAAATTTAGGTGTATTCCTTCATTCAGCACAATTTATTTGCAAGGTTCTGTCCAGTGCATTTACTGGACAAAAATTAAAGTTTAAATAGCTACTTAAATTAGATATTCTTCAGAACTACAACAAAATATTATATGCTTTTCTTATATTTAGCATCCTAATGTTACAAAATATATGCAACACTTTAATGTTAAAGTGCAAAAAATTCATTTATCACAGAGACCATTTTTAACACATTATCTGATATATTCTGGTTGTATTAACAGCTTGTACTATAATAAGAAGTTGCTATAGCAACATATCTTAATCCTTTAAGAATCACTTTTACAATTTACTACTGGCTTTAAACATAGAGATATACAAATGACTATTTTCAATCTACATTATTATTAAAATGAATAGTGTATCAACCCTATACCTAAAGATTTTTTCCAGAATACAAAATGAAACCAGCAATATTTAGCTTTATTTACCTTGAGTATTTCTCCACATCACTTCTATTCAAAATGAGATTTTCACATTAGGTATCCCAAACTCACACTGAAAACTCACCATCTGGAAGGGTCAGATTCATTAAGAAAATGATCCACCAGACCATGATCAGCTCACTGTCACTTGGTGGTCTGAATTCTCATAGAACACAATGCTTTGTATTTTGTTTTGCTCTGTTTTTTTTTTTTTTTTTTTTTAAATCTGGCTATAATGTGTCTCTTATCTGTAATTTGTTAATCTGTTGAGAAGTTCATTGAGAAGGGCATAACTATGGACAAATCAATATTACTATTTTTAGGATTTCTTGTCCCAAATTGGAAGACATGAGCCATCTTTACTGAAAATTCGCAATTAATATTTTACTCCGATATAAAACCAGTAAATTTCTAAGAACTTTAAAACTAAAGTGACATAGAAGGAAAAAACATTTTATTCTAGATTTTCAGGATTATCAGAGTTAATACTTGGGTGTAGACACAGACCAATTAAATTTACACTGTACCTACTGTGAATAACCTGTTATTTTCACCTAAAAACAAATTATAAACTTATCTGTATATTCTTTTCAAAGTTTTTAATGGAATATAGTTAATTTACAGTATTGTGTTAGTTTCTAATTTACAGCAAAGAGAATCAGTTACACATATACATGTATCAATTCTCTTTAGATTCTTTTCCCATATAAAGCATTACAAAATGTTGGTATAATATAGAATGTTGATATACAGAATATAACATAGTTCTCTGTGCTATACAGTAGGTCCTTATTAGTTATCTATTGCATATATAGTAGTATCTGTATATTCTTAACTATTATATAATGGAATGGCATTTATCAATTTCATAGTATTTGATTTCAAGGATGCACATTTCTTCTTAACCAATTCCTTTTGTGGTTCATTAGGATTTTTTCAATAGCTTGCTCTAATAAGTAATATACCACCACCATATTTATACATTCAGTTCAGTTCAGTTGCTCAGTTGTGTCCTACTCTTTGTGACCCCATTAGTCTGTATTTACTGTTTTATTTACTCAAATTTCTAGGTCAGCCAGCAAGCAGAGGTTTTTACTCTGTATTTTCATATTTGAAGCAGTTTTAATTAAATGTTAAGAACATGGGCTTTAACCAGTAATGCTGAAGAAGCTGAAGTTGAACAGTTCAATGAAGACCTACAAGACCTTTTAGAACTAACACTCCCAAAATATGTCTTTTTCATTATAGGGGACTGGAATGCAAAAGTAGAAGGTCAAGAAACACCTGGAGTAACAGGCAAATTTGGCCTTGGAATAAGGAATGAAGCAGGGCAAAGGCTAATAGAGTTTTGCCAAGAGAACGCACTGGTCATAGCAAACACCCTCTTCCAACAACACAAGAGAAGACTCTACACGTGGACATCACCAGATGGTCAACATCGAAATCAGATTGATTATATTCTTTGCAGCCAAAGATGGAGAAGCTCTATACAGTCAACAAAAGCAAGACTGGGAGCTGACTGTGGCTCAGATCATGAGCTCCTTATTGCCAACTTCAGACTTAAATTGAAGAAAGTAGGGAAAACCACTAGACCATTCACTTATGACCTAACTCAAATCCCTTATGATTATACAGTGGAAGTGAGAAATAGATTTAAGGGACTAGATCGGATAGATAGAGTGCCTGATGAACTATGGATGGAGGTTCGTGACATTGTACAGGAGACAGGGATCAAGACCACCCCATGGAAAAGAAATGAAAAAAAGCAAAATGGGCTGTCTGGGGAGGCCTTACAAATAGCTGTGAAAAGAAGAGAAGTGAAAAGCAAAACAGAAAAGGAAATATATAAGCATCTGAATGCAGAGTTCCAAAGAATAGCAAGAAGAGATAAGGAAGCCTTCCTCAGTGACCAATGCAAAGAAATAGAGGAAAACAACAGAATGGGAAACACTAGAGATCTCTGCAAGAAAATTAGAGATACCAAGGGAACATTTCATGCAAAGATGGGCTCGATAAAGGACAGAAATGGTATGGCCCTAATGGAAGCAGAATATATTAAGAAGAGGTGGCAAAAATACATGGAAGAACTGTACAAAAAAGATCTTCACGACCAAGATAATCACAATGGTATGATCACTCACCTGGAGCCACACATCCTGAAATATGAAGTGCAGTGGGCCTTAGAAAGCATCACTATGAACAAAGCTAGCGGAGGCAATGGAATTCCATTTGAGCTGTTTCAAATCCTGAAAGATGATGCTGTGAAAGTGCTGCACTCCATACGCCAGCAAATTTGGAAAACTCAGCAGTGGCCACAGGACTGGAAAAGGTCAGTTTTCATTCCCATCCCAAAGAAAGGCAATATCAAAGAATGCTCAAACTACTGCACAATTGCACTCATCTAACAAACTAGTACAGTAATGCTTAAAATTGTCCAAGCCATGGTTCAGCATTACATGAACCATGAACTTCCAAATGTTCAAGTTGGTTTTAGAAAAGGCATAGGAACCAGATATCAAATTGTCAACATCTGTTGGATCATAGAAAAAGCAAGAGAAGTCCAGGAAAACATCTATTTCTGCTTTATTGACTATGCCAAAGCCTTTGACTGTGTGGATCACAATAAACTGTGGAAAATTCTGAAAGAGATGGGAATACCAGACCACCTGACCTGCCTCTTGAGAAACCTATATGCAAGTCAGGAAGCAACAGTTAGAACTGGACATGGAACAATAGACTGGTTCCAAATAGGAAGGGGAGTACGTCAAGGCTGTATATTGTCACCCTGCTTATTTAACTTATATGCAGAGTACCTCATGAGAAACGCTGGGCTGGAAGAAGCACAAGCTGGAATCAAGATTGCTGGGAGAAATATAAATAACCTCAGATATGCAGATGACACCACCCTTATGGCAGAGAGTGAAGAGCAACTAAAAAGCCTCTTGATAAAAGTAAGAGAGGAGAGTGAAAAAGTTGGCTTAAAGCTCAACATTCAGAAAAAGAAGATCAAGGCATCTGGTCCCATAACTTCATGGGAAATAGATGGGGAAACAGTAGAAATAATGTTGTTTTTTTTTTTAGGCTCTAAAATCACTGCAGATGGTGGTTGCAGCCATGAAATTAAAAGATGCTTGCTCCTTGGAAGAATAGTTATGACCAAACTAGATAGCATATTGAAAAGCAGAGACATTACTTTGCCAACAAAGGTCCATCGAGTCAAGGCTATGGTTTTTCCAGTGGTCATGTATGGATGTGAGAGCTGGACTGTGAAGAAAGCTGAAAGCCTAAGAATTGATGGTTTTGAACTGTGGTGTTGGAGAAGACTCTTGAGAGTCCCTTGGACTGCAAGGAGATCCAACCAGTCCATTCTAAAGGAGATCAGCCCTGGGTGTTCTTTGGAAGAAATGATGCTAAAGGTGAAACTCCAATACTTTGGCCACCTCATGCAAAGAGTTAACTCATTGGAAAAGACTTTGATGCTGGGAGGGATTGGAGGCAGGAGGAAAAGGGGATGACCGAGGATGAGATGGTTGGATGGCATCACTGACTCAATGGATGTGAGTGTAAGTGAACTCCAGGAGTTGGTGATTGACAGGGAGGCCTGACGTGCTGCGATTCACAGGGTCGCAAAGAGTCGGACACGACTGAGCGACTGAACTGAACTGAACTGAACTTTTTTATTTACTCAAATTTCTAGGTCAGCCAACAAGCAGAGGTTTTTACTCTGCATTTGTGTGTTTGAAGAAGTTTTAATTAAATGTTAAGAACATGGGCTTTAGTGTCAGACCTCTTGACTGAAATTAGATTTGACACATTATATCTCTGTAACTGAGAAAAGTTACTTAACCTTCCTTTGCCTCTACTTTCTCATCTATATAAGGAGGGTGTGTAACTGCTATCTCAGAATACTGCAATTTTTAAATAATGAGTACTTTGCTGACTAAGTTCCGTCTAGTCAAGGCTATGGTTTTTCCAGTAGTCATGTATGGATGTGAGAGTTGGACTATGAAGAAATCTGAGCACCGAAGAACTGATGCTTTTGAACTGTGGTGTTGGAGAAGACTCTTGAGAGTCCCTTGGACTGCAAGGAGATCCAATCAGTCCATTCTAAAGGAGATCAACCCTGGGATTTTTTTGGAAGGAATGATTCTAAAGCTGAAACTCCAGTACTTTGGCCACCTCATGCGAAGAGTTGACTTATTGGAAAAGACTTTGACGCTGGGAGGGATTGAGGGCAGGAGGAGAAGGGGATGACAAAGGATGAGATGGCTGGATGGCATCACTGACTCGATGGACGTGAGTCTGAGTGAACTCCGGGAGTTGGTGATGAACAGGGAGGCCTGGTGTGCTGAGATTCATGGGGTCACAAGGAGTCGGACACGACTGAGCGACTGAACTGAACTGAACTGAAGCATAATAGATTGAAAAAAGCCTCTATCAATAACTAGTAGAGTGTAAACACCCTGTTAAACACTCCATTATTAAAATAATAATATTGATTGTTATTACTTGCTATATAAACTATCAGAATTTATGCACTAATTTATACTCTAAAATTTTGTATTTATATATATTTATGTCCTTATAACATAATTGCTAGCATATATTAATACTTTTATATACTTCTAGATTTAATAGTCAATTTCAATGATTTTTTGAGCATCTCTAATTTTTTTTTGTTTTAAAAGTTTAAAAATATTTTATAGTTACTTTATAAATTAGATGACAAAATGACATTTGAAATATTTTTAACTCACCATGAAAACTTTTTTATAAACTTTGCTTTGTTAAAAAGTCAATAAGGTAAAAAAAAAAAAAAAAAAAGTCAATAAGGTGACTCTTTTTCATAGTAGAAAATTTGAGAAAACGTTATCTTTCATGTTTATCCAAAGCATAATTATAGCATTGAAAACTGTCTGCATTGAAAGATATATTGACTATTATTTAGTTTTTCTAAATAATGTAAGTTCCAAGAATTTTAAATTTATCTAAACAAATATGACTGATTAAAGCAAGAATAAGATAAAACTAACTATTGTAAACTTACAAGATAGTCCTTTTGTTAAACCATAGTAATTACACTGAAATAAGCAGAAAAGTTATGTTTCTTTTTATAAGTAATCAAGGTTCTGCTATATCTGAAATGCTCTGTGAGAGCCAGATACCTATAATTTAAAAAATGGTCAGGGGTACAAGTTTTACATTAAAAAAAAAATTAACAGTAAGAATGCTGATCTGAAAATGAATGTAGGGAGGAATATGATTTTCTGATTCTTAAAAAGATATCTATATAATGAAAATAAATTCTATCAGAAAATAGTAAATAATATAAATGCTAGAGTCCTCCCCTAAGTCTTATCTATAGAATAAATACAAAGATATACTGCGTGGCATAGAAAATAATAAGCTCATGAAATTTATAATACCAAAGGATCCTCAGGTCAGTTCAATTGCTCAGTCGTTTCCAACTCTTTGTGACCCCGTGGACTACAGCATACCAGGCTTCCCGGTCCATCGCCAACTCGCGGAGCTTGCTCAGACTCATGTCCGATGAGTCAGTGATGCCATCCAATCATGTCATCCTTCTGTCGTCCCCTTCTCCTCCTGACTTCAGTCTTTCACAGCATCAAGGCCTTTTCAAATAAGTCAGTTCTTCACATCAGGTGGCCAAGGTATTGGAGCTTCAGCTTCAGCACCAGTCCTTCCAATGAATATTCAGGACTGATTTTCTTTAGGAATGTCTGGTTTGATCTTTTTGCAGTCCAAGGGACTCTCAAGAGTCTTCTCCAACACCACAGTTCAAAACCATCAATTCTTCAGCACTCAGCTTTCTTTATGATCCAACTCTCCCATCCATACATGACTACTGGAAAAACCATAGCTTTTACTAGATGGACCTTTGTTGGCAAAGTAATATCTCTGCCTTTTAATATGCTGTCTAGCTTGGTCATAGCTTTTCTTCCAAGGAGCAAGTGTCTTTTAATTTCATGGCTGCAGTCACTATCTGCAGTGATTTTAGAGCCCAAGAAAATAAAGTCTGTGGATATTTCCTTTGTTTCCCCATCTATTTGCCTAAAAGTGATGGGATCACATGATTTTAGTTTTTTGAATGTTGAGCTTTAAGCCAGTTTTTTCACTCTCCTCTTTCACTTTCGTCAAGAGTGAAAAAAGGATCTAGGGTCATAGACTGAAAATATTGATTCAAGAAAATATTTGATACATAAATGGTAGGTCCTTCACATATAAAAGTATGATAGGGAAGTTTTCTTAATGTTTGATGTTTTCTGGAGGACAAAGAGGAAAAAAAAAAAAACATAGTTTCTGGGTATCAATGGCCTGAATGTATGAATCCTCCCAAAATTCACATGCTGAAGCTGTAAATCTTATTGTGACTATTTTTGGAGATAGGGGTTTTTGAAACATAATTAAGATTAAGTGAGATCATAAGGGTGGTGTCCTTATCCAATAGGATTAGTGTTCTTATAAGAAGAGAAAAAGAGACCAGAGCTCTTCCTCTTTCTCTAAACATGCACAAGGAGCAAAGACCATGTAAGTATATAGCAAATGGGCAGACATAAGAAAGGCCACAAGAAAATTTGCATCAGTAAATGAATCAACTGGAAACATGATCTTGGACTTTTTCAGAACTGTGAGAAAATATATTTTAACAGAAATATACAACCATTTAAGCCATCCATTCCAGTATTTTTTATAGCAACCTAAGCAGAAAAAAGCTGAGCACTGAAGAATTGATGCTTTTGAACTGAGGTGTTGGAGAAGACTCTTGCTAGTCCCTTGGACTGCAAGGAAATCCAACCAGTCCATTCTGAAGGAGATCAGTCCTGGGATTTCTTTGGAAGGAATGATGCTAAAGCTGAAATTCCAATACTTTGGCCACCTCATGTGAAGAGGACTCATTGGAAAAGACTTTGATGCTGGGAGGGATTGGGGGCAGGAGGAGAAGGGGACGACAGAGGATGAGACAGCTGGATGACATCACTGACTCGATGAACGTGAATCTAAGTGAACTCCGGGAGTTGGTGATGGACAGGGAGGCCTGGTGTGCTGCGATTCATGGGGTCACAAAGAGTCAGACACGACTGAGCGACTGAACTGAACTGAACTGAAGCAGAAACAATCATTGTGCCATACTGCAGGAGATGGTGAAGGACAGGGAAGCCTGGCATGCTGCAATCCATGGGGTCGAAAGAGTTGGACACTGCTTCATAACTAAAAATCACAGTCCTAGGATGCATCCTTAGTGTTCTTATGCTTTCCAGCTGCTATCAACTGAAGGTTGATGTCTCTCCCCAAATTCATATGTTGAAATCCTACATTGTCATTAATGGTATTAAAAGGTGGGGGCTCTGGGAGGTGATTAGTGTCTGAGGGCAAAGCCATCATAAATGACATAAGTGCCCTTAAAAAGCGGCCCTGGAGAGCTCTCTCACCTCCTCCACAACAGTAATGCAGACAAAAGCCAAAACTTCTAAATCTGATCTTTATCAGTAATAATGATTATTTTGTAGAAACTTTGTACTGATATTGGAAAAATGGCTATGAGGGACTTTCTGGTCCATTTCACTAAATACTTTATCGGCTTTCTGTAAATTATCTGGATAATTGTAGCCAGTTGTCAGCAAACAAATTTGGAAAAGTGCAACCTTTGGAAGAGAAGTCAGATAGATTAATAAGAAAATAAAAAGTGAAGAATTTTCCTCCAAAAAGAATATGTGCATATATATGCAAAGCATTATCTATAAATTTAAATTAGGAAGACATCCACAAAGTCTTCTAACATTTGATAAGCCTATGAACTTTCATAAGTTGTTTACTCATTGATAGATTCTTATTTTCTCATCCAATCTCTTAGAACTGTGAAGGTAAAGATAAACAAATATTCTTATTGAAGTAAATTAGTTGAAAACTCATTCATATATCTGAGAAAAAACAGTATTTAAAGTAACCAACTATCAGATTATATTTATAATTCAGGTCATTTGTGTTTTTCAACTATTAGTTGAGGGTAATTATTTAACAATTTGAGATATGTGTGTAAGAGATAAAATTACAATTAAAAAAATCTTTTAAGTATATGTTGGGTATGATGGCAGTTAAAGTTAAATTATATAAGGAAATAGGAAGTGTTCTCTGTCAGTGTGCCTTCAAGGAGCAGAGGGTTTTATGACTTGGTTTTTAATGACCCTCATGATTCCTGAGGGGAGTCATAATTTTTTAATCAGGCACAGCTGCCATTTAATAAAAGCCAACTTTGCTAGACTAGGTCAGTGACAGTATGTGTAATGGCTTTGTTGATAGTTTTGTACATGCTTTCTCAAGTTTATCCATATTTCTGGACATTTAATTTTTTTAACTGATCTAATTGAGCAAAGTCATAGAGTCCACAGGTCATAACAAAGATTTTGGCAATAGATACTTTTAGACTTTCAGACCCAAAGCAAGTAGGAAGCTATTTTAGTAACTTTTTCATCATTTCCAAAAAAAATCTATATAGATAATAGGTAAAAAATACCATAGTATGAGCCAATGTTTTATTATGAAGTATTTGAAATTGCTATTTAAATTTAGGGAAGTTTATTTAAGAATTTTGTCAAGATGTCTGGCTATGAATAGTGATACTGTCTTTTTCCCTCCACTTCCAACAACAGTTTATGTCCTAGGGTTCTAAAGTGTATCAATTCGTGATCATTTGATATCATTTCTGTGTTATGCCTTTCAATAAATGGCTATAGTATATTTTCTAAGAAAAAAAAAAAACAACTTGTCTTGAATCTTGCTAACCAGAATTTTTTCTCTGAAATTTAATCATAATTTCTCCCCTCCTTTAACTATACTCTCAAATTTACCTCAAGTATCCTTTCACAGTGATACCTTTAGAAAGGCATTTGGAAAGATGTATAAGAAAAAATGTTGAAATATCAGGTGTATTATTATAGTATCACAGCTTGGACAGTTGGAGAAGGAAATGGCAACCCACTCCAGTGGTCTTGCCTGGAGAATCCCATGGGTGGCGAAGCCTGGTGGGCTGCCGTCTATGGGGTCGCACAGAGTCGGACACGACTGAAGTGACTCAGCAGCAGCTTGGACAATATCACTTCATCACTCTGTGCTGTTTTCCTCCTGGGTAGCACTGCTGCTGAGCACTAATGTTTCAGATTCTATTCTTCAGATACATTGTATTTACTCACCCCTGTGAAGTCATAGATGTAACTTGCTTTGCTATTAAAAATGGCCAAAAGTGGAGCATGTCATTTCTAGGCTTGCTTGTTTAATTTCCAATGCAGGGCTCTCAAATTCTCCCTCCATTGACAATCACAGAGGCTTTTAGTGAAAGGACCACATCTAAAGATAGTGAAGCCTCTGTCTGCCCAAATCTTGGGTGTCTTTTGATAAGAAGAATGTCTCTTCTGAACCTGTACTTTACACCTAGATTAATCAAGAAAAAAAAAAAAACTTTTTTATTGTCTGAAAGTCACTGAGATGAGGTTGGTTGCTATCTTCTCTATCTTGGCTGATCCACACCCTAATTTTCATTCATTCCTAATCAACCTAATTATGTAAATTATTCTATTTATAAAATAAATGGCTACATATGGTTGTTCATAAAATTTGTATAAGTGAGTTAAATTGCATATATCAGTCTTACCGACATGGAAAGTGTATTTCCATTTTAACTGTAAATAAGGACCCTATTTCCTTTGGACTAGTATGCTAAATTATGAAAAACTGATTTCATGTACTAAACTCTCATCAAAATGACACTTTCCATGTCACTCTAGATGGCAGTACTGATAAGGAATGAAGGCTGGGAACTTAATCTAACTTACTGAACTTACTGTGCAGAGAATTATATAGCTCTAACCTTTCCACCCCTGTTCCCGTGTCCTGTTCTACCACCTGCAGCCCTATAAACAGAACAGCCTTGCCGGATGGGAGCCATCTGTAAAATCACTCATCTCTTCAAAGGGCAGCTGGATTCAAGTGCTATCATGTCTTCTAATATGCAGTATATTTTAGTTATTGCTTTTAAATAATCTTCAGTTTTCTCTTTTGCATATTGGTAAAGACATTAAATAGCAGATGTCAAAATCACTTGATTCTTTTGCTTATTGACTTCCCAGAAATGTTAAGTATGAAGATCTCCTTCCACAGCACAGTGTGTATGAAATAATGTAATTCAATCAAGTTTCTTCTATAGACAGCAGTGGTCCATGGATGAGAAAAATTCTGAATGCATTACCCAGAAATTAGCTTAGATATTTTTGTTATTATATTTAGCTCCTTCAGGATAAACAAAAATTCATGCCACTGTTGTTGATGCCCTAATTCTTACTTTACCTGCTGTGCATGCAAAATACACACTGGTAGGGGAGCACAAACAGTAGTAATAGTACAAAGATTCCTTATTTCAATATTTACCTTTTGTGGGCAGATTTGGGAATTTTCTTTTTCCTTTAATGAGAATTGAAGATAAGCTGGCTTCATTGTGATAATACAAATGTTAAAATTATGATGAGTGCTATGCCATATGGTGCTCAGACAATGGTAGAAATAGGTTGTTGATCCACAGATACATTCTCATTAGAATCTCACCATTTTTAGCATCCAACAGACACAGTTTGTTCTAAGAATGGTTTTCTTGGCTGAACATAGGAGGTTTTAGAGTCATGAATTGCTGCTATAGCACTGTGTATCAATTGAATAAAACATCAAATGTATTTTCCAAGGTGTGTGCTTCCTAATCCTTTCAGATATTTTAATATTTATTTAGTCTATATCAGAAATTAATGCTAACAGTAAAGGACATGGTATACTTTTTAAAGACATGTCTTTGCACTACTGTCTCTTATGGAGCAGGTAATCCCCAGCTTCTCAAGTTTAAAATAACTCATATTGATGGTGGCTGAGAAGAAAAGTGTTTGTTGGCATCTTACCTAGAAAGATAATGTTGTGATGAAATGCAAGTGTAATTTGACTACTAGACCTTAGAAATAAGATTAATATGAGAATAAACCTAAAGCAAAATTACATGTCTTACACATGTAGCTGACTAGAGCTCCATGCAAATTCACATTATAAAATAGAAGCTTGTGACCCAGAAATCTCACTCCTGAGATAAATTGAACTTACTCTGCAGAGAATTATATAGCACTAACCTTTCCACATAAGTTTAGACAAAAACTCAGACAAATCTATAGTTCAAAAAGATGTATGCACCCTATTGTTCATTGCAGTACTAATTACAATAGTCAGGGCATGGAAGCAACTTAAATGTCCATCAGCAGAAGAATGGATAGAAAAGATATGGTACATATATGCAATGGAATATTACTCAGACATAAAAAGGAATGAAATTGTGCCATTTGCAGAGAAGTGACTAGACCTAGAGACTGTTATACAGAGTGAAGTAAGTCATAAAGAGAAAATAAGTGCCAATCTAAAAATGATACAGATGAACTTATTTGAAAAACAAAAATAGAGATACAAATATAGAGAACAAACATGGACACAATCAGGGGATTGGGGAGATGAATTGGGAGACTGGGATTGACGTATATACTATTATGTATAAAATAGATAACAAATGAGAAGTTACTATGTAACAGAGAACTCTATTCAGTACTTTGTGGTGACCTAAATGGGAAGAAAATCCAAAAAACGGGGGATATATGTATAGGTACAGCTGATTTGGTTTGCTATACAATGGAGACTGACAGAACACTGTAAAGAAACTATACTCCAGTCAAACATTTTAAAAGATTTCCAATATTTAAAAAATTACAACCAAAAATATTAAAAATAGTTTAATATAAATATAGGAAACAGTTTGACTTGTGACATAGTTCTTTATAGGCTCAAATATATCCAGACTAAGATTCAGTCAGTTCAGTCACTCAGTTGTGTCCGACTCTTTGTGACCCCATGAATCGCAGCACGCCAGGCCTCCCTGTCCATCACCAACTCCCAGAGTTCACTCAGACTCGCATCCATCCAGTCAGTGATGCCATCCAGCCATCTCATCCTCTGTCATCCCCTTCTTCTCCTGCCCCCAATCCCTCCCAGCATCAGAGTCTTTTCCAATGAGTCAACTCTTTGCATGAGGTGGCCAAAGTACTGGAGTTTCAGCTTTACCATCATTCCTTCCAAAGAAATCCCAGGGCTGATCTCCTTTAGAAAGGACTGGTTGGATCTCCTTGCAGGCCAAGGGACTCTCAAGAGTCTTTTCCAACACCACAGTTCAAAGCATCAATTCTTTGGTGCTCAGCTTTCTTCACAGTCCAACTCTCATATCCATAAATGACCACTGGAAAAACCATAACCTTGACTAGATGGACCTTTGTTGGCAAAGTAATGTCTCTCCTTTTCAATATGCTATATAATGTTGCACAAAAAAAGGAGAATTTTATACTACCACAATGTTTTATTCAATATCAGTAGCATCAGAAAAATGTTGTAATTCTTTTGTGTGAGTATGTATAAAAATATTTTTTGGCAAGGACTTCTATTTTAGATGCTAGAATACTGCAGCTTGTTTGAACACATCTGTGAATTATATGTGTCTCACAACCAATAGAGGCTTCCCTGATAGCTCAGTTGGTAAAGAATCCACCTCCAATGAAGGAGACCCTAGTTCAATTCCTGGGTCAGGAAGAGCCCCTGGAGAATAGAATGACTAGCCGAGAATTCCATGCACAGAGGAGCCTGGTGGGCTATGGTCCATGGAGTCACAAAGAGTTAGACATGACTGAAGTGATAGCACAATGCAGCCTGTGCAGCACATTATTTCAGCACTCATGGTTTATCAGCAAGTGCCTTGATGCTATTGTCTTGAAAGGGAGAAGGCAACTACTCTGCATATGGAACAACTGGAAAATGAGTGGCAGGATATCACTGTTTGCTCTTTATATTTATCCACATATAAAAATGAAATCTATGTCCGCTATACATGTGTTTAATTCACTATTAGAGGAAGTAATTGCAGGGCTGGAAATACAAAGCAGAGATCTACCAAAACTATCTCATCTATGTTAAAGCAAATTTTAGTAATAATATTCAGCTTTAAAAAACAGAAAGAAAATTCTAAATCAGGATATCAGGATAGTCCACATCAATTATAACTCTTCCAAGCCAACAGGGATGGATGTATGATCACTCTGCTTTTCAGTCACAAGTCTTCTGCCCTCTTCATGCACAAGTCAACTGTTGACATCACTTATAAATTCTCTACTGAATGCTTCCATTTGACTTCAGTTATTCAATTTTCTTCGGCTTTCTTCAAGTATTTATATATTTAGTTCATTAGAGATGGATGGATTGACATTTACTTTGTATATTTTCCCATTATATATTCTTAGTTAAATCTTTTCTGTTTGTATTTGTCCTGTTACCCTCACTGGACTCACTCTCTGTATTCTTAAGGACTATAGCCTCTTTTGTAAATCTCAGCACATAAATATTGTTGATTTACTAACTACATGGCTCTAATTTAATGTTTACTTGAAATTAATTTACATTTAATGAATATACCATTTAATGTTAAACATTTAATGAACTAACAATTCACTTCTTATAAAGATCCCTTATGCCAGGATTGGAGTTAAAGAAAAACCTAGTATTTTTTCTGGGCTATTATAAATCTAAGACTTATGCCTTATGTTGCCAAGTCTATTTTTAAGATGTCTCATTTATTCATTTGAAGTGACAGCTACTATAGATATTTTCCTAATACTTTTTGATAGTTTTAGGTCCAGTTAGCTTGAGCTGTTTAGAATTCTCAATAGTTTCCCTTCAAACACAAATGTCGTATTAAAAATGAAAACAAAGACTGAAGCACTCAAGTCATTCCCTATTCTTAATCCTCTTAGACAGAATTTTTATTCACTTACTGGTGATTTATTTTTAATTCACTTTTTAAATGATTAATTAGAAACTTTTCAATTAGATCATTCTTTTACAAATATCACTGGGATTAAAGTATACCCACAACTGTAAAACTTTCTCGATAGCATACAATTATCAGAAAACATAAATAAATAAATAAAAGAGCATAAAATGCCAATATAGGCATATTTATTTCCTCGTAAATCATATACAAGACATACTATACTAATGTATTACAGGTGCAGAAACTTAGTCGTCTACCTGACAGAAAACTTTTTTTCTTGTTAGCAGAAAACCCATTTCACTTGGGTGATTTGTCTAGTCCTTGGGCATGAAACACACTTATGCTCAGTAGACCATGGCTGTTCTCTTTGCTGCTGCCAGCAGTTTGGTCCAAACATAATCATGGAAATCTCTCAGGACCAAGCAAACACAAGAAGATATCTGCTAGAAATTTCCAGAGATTTTCTTCATTGAAAAAAAGTGTTTCTACCAAGGAGAAACTGTCTTTCTGTGTTGACCATCTCTGTGCTGTCCTTGGAGACAGTAGGTTAAGGACATGATGCAGCTATCATGGAGGTTGCATGTGTCAGAATAGTGAGAACAGGGGAATTGCTGAATAGATTTCTGAGGAAATTATCTGAGCTATTGGACTAACTGGCTTCCCCATCATCTTAGCAGTAAAGGATCCACTTGCAAAGCAGGAGATGCAGGAGTTGCCAGTTCAGTCCTTGGGTCTGGAAGACCCCATGGAGGAAAGAAAGTGAAAGTGAAGTCACTCAGTTGTGTCCGACTCTTTGCAACCCCATGGACAGTAGCCTGCAACAGGCTCCTCCGTCCATGGGATTTTCTAGAAGAGTACTGGAGTGGGTTGCCATTTCCTTCTCCAGGAAATCTTCCCGACCCAGGGATTGAACCCAGGTCTCCTGTGCTGTAGACAGATGCTTTACCATCTGGAAGACCCCATGGTGGAGGAAGTAGCAAATCACCCCAGTATTCTTGCCTGGAAAATCCCATGGAGAGAGGGGCCTGGTAGGCTGCAGTCCACAGGGTGGCAAAGAATCGGACATGACTGAGAGTACACAAACACACACACCCGTAATGCACACACATACTGAACTAACTGTAGCACTGCCTAACTCTAGACTTCTTTCAAAATGTATGTATCACTTTCTTACTCATTGTTAAGTCTATTTATCTCAGGTTGTAGAATTTTGATATATTAATAACTGTGCATTATAGAAGATTAAAAACAAATTAAGGTAATTGAAACTAATAGTGCTTTTTAAAAAGTATTTCACTTACATATATTTATAAATTGTTCAAAAACATTTTTATTCTCCCTAAAATGTATTTGGTGAGCACAACATGAATATGCTTTAAGATTTTTGAAAATATTGGTTTAATGTTTTGTGATATAACTCTGTGATCATATAATTTTAAGTTCCATTTGTTTGAAGACTTGTTTTAAAGGCTGTCAAAAGGGAAAAAAAAAAAGATTTATTACTAGGATATGTGGATCCAAATCAAAGAAGTACATTATTGGCTATCCAGTTAAATCCAATTACTCAATGATTGGTTAGTTCCAACTACCTGATACACAAAGTACAAGGTTTTTATTTATTTATTTTTTCTTGAAATTTGTCCATGTTACTATCCTTGCAAACTAGTTGAAGGTAACTGCAAGTTCATATTTATAATGAATCAATCAAACCTTACTATAGTTTTTCATTTTGAAAATAGAGTATGAAATTCTCTCTTTAATTTAAAATATGGCATAAAATAAATTTTATAGGTGACATACATATTTTTGATCAAAATTACTTAATTATGGAAACATTTTGAAACACAATTAAAAAATCCTCTCTCTGGAGCATCATTTTTTTTCCTTTTTTCTTTTCTACTGAAAGAAGTTACTTTCCGATTCTCTGTTAAACTATCAGTTTTGCCTATAAGCACTAGATTAAATATTTATTCATTCATTCATTCGTCTTTCTTTCTAGGGTGTAGTGCTCTCTGGTAGATAACGGGTTATTGACTCACTTACCTCACACACACACACACAAAGTTCACAAATTTGAAACACTTGTCTTCTTAATAAAAGGAAAATACATAAGTATGCAATTCTTCCAAGTATTTTTCCATGAGGTAACATGAGAACTTCTGCATAATACAAAAGATATTCTTTCTTTCACTTTTAATCTATTACAAAGCATTTTTTAAAAAGATACTACATTTTAAATGTCTTTTTTTTTAATGAAAAATTGACCTCATGCAGTACTTCGACCATTTTTGGCAAAACTTTTCCACTGAAATAACTTGCCTATGAATAATGCAGTGAATAATTTTCATGTGTGGTGCTATTTTTATGACTTTATGAGAAATTGTGTTTTAAGTCAAAGCAGTCATTCCATCAATATTAAAAGGAAATTTTGCAAAAAAAAAAAAAACAAAACAAACAAACAAACAAAAATTTTTTTTTTGCTCTAATGAAAGGAACAGATTTTTAAGACATTTTCTTCACCTGTTCTGTCTTTCACTACTGAAACCAGAAAAGCAGTTCACAAATAGTTAGCTATTCACTGTAATTTTTAAAAAGTCTCATAAATTGAGTCATTCTAGAAATATCCATACATTCAGTTGAACTATGCATCTAAACTTTCACTTCTGGTCAATGTTTTCATCCTTGCTGTCATTTATCAGTACTTCTTTCCTTTCCTATGATCTATCATTATATTCATTTGTTCATGTCCTTATCACATTTATCTTTATCATTATCTTCCAAAAATACTTAAGAACAAAGAAATGAGATTGGTTCATTAACAAGACATTTGCCATGTATTATCTTCGACATTTTGAACAGAGCCAGGAAGAATAAGGTTTTATTCAATGTTATTTGGTGGTCGGATTTACTTCTCTCCCCTCTTGCTTTTGACTATTAAATAAGAAAGTTTTATGTTCATTAAGCTTAATGAAATTGTGTAAAATGCTCATTTCAATTCCACATAATGTTTTTTTAAAAATATACTCTTTTTTTCTTTCTTTGCATTATGGGCCCCTATTTCCAAAAAGCTTTCCTAGTTGCTTTGTGCCTTCCAAGCATCACTATCTAATCACTCAAGGCACAACGTGCATTTAAGGGAAATTTTACCACTAACAATAGTGGATGGAAACCTAAGTTTCAAAGTATCTTCTTGATGGTTTAAAAAATCTTCGTCAGATTTTTGCCAGAGGTGCTTAATTCTGATTGTTTTACTTCAAAACCTGGTTGACAAAGAGCTTGTGTTAGGGGGAGATGTGTCAGTTCTGCAATATCTTTATTGCTTTGTTTACAAAGGCATTATTCAACATTTTCTGTGGCTTTTTTTCAAGGAAGTTTTCTCAGACACTTGGCTATTTGATGAGCATGGAAGTCAATGAAACTAGATAATACAATCCACATTTATAGTCAGGCATAAATTGCAACATATCACAACATCCTGCAGGTATATGACCACATTTGGGTGTTCCTATCATGCTCTACACATTACAGAATGTTCAGCCTTCTCTCAAGATAACTCATATACCCTAAGGAATTATCTGACCTATCACCCTGATGAGCATTAATATCTATGCAAATATCAAATAGTTAAAATTACAGGTATAAGTCAAAATAATTCATTCCCATAACCAAATTCTTGCTCTTGATCATTTCCTGGACATTCACTTTCCTCACCCCCATTCAAGAGGCAGACTTAAGTTTCACACATTCTTCTGGTCCAGTGAGTTATTAGCATATGAACTCATTCATGACAAGTGTATATAAAGGTCATTGGTATCATATGTTGATGTTCATGAAGAAAAAATCAATTCCATTCTAGCAAAATTTATGCTATCTTCTAAAGAATCTGGACCCCTTGTGAATCTGGGATGCATTCTAGAAGAAAGTGAATGTAACATGGTAGGAAAGCTCCCACCTATAAGATCAGCTGTCCTAGTTCAGGGGAATTCCATGAATATTTGTTGTTTTCTTTTGTTAACAGCTTTATAGACATATGATTCACATACTGTACAGATCACCCATTTAAAGTGAATAGAATCTTTTCATTCATAAATTCATAAGATTAAACAATAATCACCAGTCTAACTTTACAACATTTTTCCTCTCCCAAAACATCCTAGGCAGAAACTAGTCTTTTTGTCTCTGTAGATTTGTCTATTCTGAACATGTAATATAAATGAACAGTATGAAGTCCTTTCTGACATATTTTGACATATTTTCTAACACCATGATTTCCAAAGTATATTCACATTGTAATATATTTCTTTCCTTATCATCAAATGATATTCCATTGTATACATATAAGACATTTCATGTATTTATTCATCAGTTGATGAACATTGATTTATTTCATATACTATTGTATATTATACAATACAATATCAAATAGATTTTCAGGATGTTACCTTACTGTCCATAATCAATTGGTTTAAAATGAGATTCTTATAAAATTTCTAAAAACTAGACCCCTCTCATGATTTTTGCAAATTTTTTATATGTGACATATAGGGTTTTGGCTGCCACATTTCCCAACACGTTAAGAAGCTGCTCACCTTACAGAGAAGAGACATAAAAGATTAACTAAGAACCTTGCTGCTAAGTCGCGTCAGTCATGTCCGACTCTGTGCGACCCCTTAGAGTTATCTTTTTCCTGATTTCCATCTTTAGGAGATTAGAGCATCCTGCTTTCCCATTGTTTTGTTGTTATCTCTTCCTTGAGTTGGAGAAGAGTCTTGAGAGTCCCTTGGACTGCAAGGAGATCCAACCAGTCCATCCTAAAAAAAACAGTCCAGAATATTCTTTGGAAGGACCAATGCTGAAGCTGAAACTCCAATACTTTGGCCACCTGATGTGAGGAACTGACTCATTGGAAAAGACCCTGGTACTGGGGATGATTGAAGGCAAGAGGAGAAAGGGATGACAGAGAATGAGATGGTTGGATGGCATCACTGACTCAGTGGACATGAGTTTGAGTAAGCTCAGGGAGTTTTTGATGGACAGGGAAGTCTTGCATGCTGCAGTCCATGGGGTTCTAAAGAGTCGGACACGAATGAGAGACTGAACTGAACTTCCTTGAGTTCTTCTAGTCAATATGTTTCTCCTTCTTCCACTAAAGGAATAACTATGAGGAGTAAGTTTTTCCTAAGAACTTGGTGGAATAATCTCATAGGAAGAATAACCTGCACTTCAGTGTGGAATAACAGGATGTGAAGTGAGCTTTACACTGTTACCCTAATTGCCCACTTTGACAACCCCAGGGAGAGTTAGCCTGAAAGCACCCTAGAAAGAACAGAAAAGCATTGTTACTAGGCCTCTTGAGATTTTAAAGCATTGCAGACACACACACATATACTATCCAAATGAACAAACAACAAATGATACGTCTACCTGCTTCTTCCTCAGTTGGTATAATAAGATGGTAGCATGCAGTTAGAGCTGAATTAGATATGGAAGCTTGAAAGTGAGTACTGTGGCTTTTTTTTCTGCTTTTATTTGCAATGCTACAGCTTCCTCCCATAAATATGAAATTCCAAGAGATTTATTTGCAGAGATTAAAGGGAGTCTGTTATAACTGAGACTGACACCTCAAGTCCTGGTTGGGCATCTGCCTATGTGGTAAACTTTACTACTTGCCGACTGGGCTTTTGTGAGCAAGGGAAGTGTGAGGAAGGCAGATAGTTGAAAAGAGAAAAAGGGCAGAGAAGAGGATCCAAGAAGAAAACTGAGCTTGTAGAGACTGAAGTGAACACTATAGGCATTAGCCTAGCTTGAACCAGCTTGTTGCTATGTGACCCAAGAGATCTGACTCCAGCAGCAAACATCTTGTCCTCCCAAAGCAGGAGTGAAGGGCACCAGAAAAGTTTAAGAGGGTCTCTCTTCAGAGGTACAAGTACAGTGGGGCCCTCAGGGCCCCTAGGTGACCCACACATGAACTTGCCTGAGAACCAGTACCGTGACATAAGCTGCAAAGGGGATCCTGGAACAACAGTCTTGGCCACAGAAGCAGTGGTGAGCAAAGAAAACTACAGCAGCAAGACTTGGTTCCCTTTCAGCCTCTGAAGTCCTCACTCCAATCAGACAAGGAAGAAAACGTGTAAAATGGAAAGGAAGAGGGGGACTTCCTTGGCAGACCAGTGGTTAGGACTTCACACGTCCAGTGAAGGGTGTGTGGGTTTGATCCTTAGTCAGGGAACTAAGATCCCATATGCCACATGGCATGGCCAAAAACTAACAATAAAAAATAACAATATAAATAATAGAATTTTTATTTTAATGGGGAGGAAGACTGGTCCACATCCCTCTGGCCAATGCCCATGTGGGATTGAGGGTTTAGGAAGCAGAGGAGACATCAACTGGACATGCAAGTGCATGTTCATTCTAGATACAACTGTTATACTTAAAAGTGACCAGAGAATTAAAGAAAATATCACTTAAAGTTTCAGTTGATCTCTGAACTGAAAGAACATTTTCCCAATATTCGCAGTAATTGCAGAGGTAAAGTGTGTGTGTGTGTGTGTGTGTGTGTGTGTATGTATGTTTGGAAGGAAAGGGACAGCTTTCACCAAAGCAAATAAGATCACATGCCATGAGATCTAATGGAGCTAGAGATAATATGGTCCAAATACTCATGAATGTGTGGTAATTAGAAAACAAATTCAGGTAATATGGCCTGCTAAAGCCACGTGGCTTTCTAAGAGCCATGAGCAGACATTCCCAATGGCTTAGTGCTCATTCTGCATTAGGGCCTTCACTCATTGCTTTCTTTTTTCCTGAGGGTTTCTTACAGTTTGTTCATTTTCTGAGAAGCCTCTGACATGTAAGTATGAAATAAGCACTCTTTCCGGTTTAGCATGAATCATTACATGCCTTTATTTCTCCTAGCTAAGAAAATGTTTAGGTAATCAAGGACACTATTATTACCACTAGCAAATATTCACATGTTCTCAGAGGTCAAGGCTAAATACTTTGAATGTTACTATATCCAGATAACAGGAAATGTCATTTGGCCTTGCTTAAGTATCTTACTTTGTATGTGATTTATCCCTGATGATGATTTATCTCTCATCTAAGATATTTTTCAAACTTCTCTAAGCCCTCATTCAGGACTGACCCTGTGATCATTTTTTTTCCTCCTATTAACATTCTTTCCTTCTTAGGTAGGATTAGGGTTGGAAACTGTGGGGAAACAGAAGGGAGAGAATGCATTTCTGAGCCATTCATATCAGATATTTATTACTACTTATAAGTGTGAGTTGTTGAATGAAGTATTTGGATCATGAGAAAGAATATCTAAACTTTTAATTGTTCACAAGGTTTTTAGGTGCTTTTAAAAATAATAATATATAAAAAAGGATATTTTTGTCATTTCAAATACTGCCCTTAATCTATATTCTCTTATAAAAGGCCACACTTTAAAATACGAGGGCAGCATCTGTATTACTATATTGTGTGGTATAGAATTAACTCATAAATGATTCAGCTTAGGTAGCATAAAAGAGAATTATAGCAAAAGTCTTTGTAAGTGTATGTTAAGGTTATGGCCATGGCTACTGCAGGCTCCATGACTCCGATCCTCTTAAGAGCCTTCCTGGCTTCAACTCTGAGATGTTATCCATTTGATTCTAAATTAGACAACATTTTATACTTAAAATCCCATTACAGTTATTATTAGAAAGGCCACAAAGCAAAATAGAGCACATGCTTTAAGTCAGACATCTCTGTATTCAGCCCTCAGAATCTCCAGGTCATAGTCAAAGGAGGATGAGGAAAAGAGTAAAGGGGGCTGTACCAACTGAAGAACAGTATGGCGATTCCTTAAAAACTAAAAAATAGAGCTACCATTTTATCAAGCCATCCCACTCTTGGACATATATCCAGAGAAAACTATATTGGAAAAGATAGGTGAACTCCAATGTTCACTGCAGCACTATTTACAATAGTTGAACATAGAAGCAACCTAAATGCCCAACAACAGAGAAATAGATAAAGATGATGCAGCAATATATACAATGAAATATTTTTCAGCCATTAAAAGGAATGAATTAAGCCATTGGCAGCAACATGGATGGATCCAGAGATTGTCAGACTGCGTGAAGTAAGACAGAGAACTATTGTATTATATTCCTTATGTGCAGAATCTCAAAAGAAATGATACAAATGAACTTATTTACAAAACAGAAATAGACTCACAGTCTTAGACAATGAACTTATGAGGGAGAAATGGTGGGAGGCAGGGTAGAATTGTTGTTTATTCACTCAGTCATGTCCAACTCTTTGTGACCCCGTGGCCTGCAGCATGCCAGGATTTCCTATTCTTCAACAGCTCTCGGAGCTTGCTCAAACTCGTGTCCATTGGGCGGTGATGCCATTCAAACATCTTGTCCTCAGTCGTACCCTTCTTCTCCTGCCTTCAATCTTTACAAGTATCATGGACTTTTCTAGTGAGTCGGCTCTTCACATCAGGTGGCTAAAATATTGAAGTTTCAGCTTCAGCATCAGTCCTTCATGAATATTTAGAATTGACTAGTTTGATCTCCTTGCTGTCCAAGGGACTCTCAAGAGTTTTCTCCAGCACCACAGTTCAAAATCATCAATTTTTATGGACCATAAAAAGCCTTTTATATGGTCCAAATCTCACATCCACACCTGACTACTGGAAAAAAACATAGCTTTGACTAGGCAGACCTTTGTTGGCAAAGCAATGTCTCTGCTGTTTAATATGCAGTCTAGGTTTGTCATAGTTTTTCTTCCTAGGAGCAAGGGTATTTTAATTTCATGGCTGCAGTCACCCTCTGAAGTGATTTTGGAACCCAAGAAAATAAAGCATGTCACAGTTTTGTTTCCCCAACTATATGCCAGTACGTCAAGGCTGTATATTCTCTTCCTGCTTATTTAACTTATATGCAGAGTATATCATGAGAAACGCTGGGCTGGAAGAAACACAAGCTGGAATCAAGATTGCCAGGAGAAATATCAATAACCTCAGATATGCAGATGACACCACCCTTATGGCAGAAAGTGAAGAGGAGCTAAAAAGCCTCTTGATGAAAGTGAAAGAGGGGAGTGAAGAAGTTGGCTTAAAGCTCAACATTCAGAAAACGAAGATCATGGCATCTGATCCCATCACTTCAAAGGAAATAGATGGGGAAACAGTGTAAACAGTGTCAGACTTTATTTTTTTAGGCTCCGAAATCACTGCAGATGGTGACTGCAGCCATGAAATTAAAAGACGCTTACTCCTTGGAAGAAAAGTTATGACCAACCTAGATAGCATATTGAAAAGCAGAGGCATTACTTTGCCGACTAAGGTCCATCTAGTCAAGGCTATGGTTTTTCCTGTGGTCATGTATGGATGTGAGATTTGGACTGTGAAGAAGGTTGAGCACCGAAGAATTGATGCTTTTGAACTGTGATGTTGGAAAAGACTCTTGAGAGTCTCTTGGCCTGCAAGAAGATCCAACCAGTCCATTCTGAAGGAGATCAGCCCTGGGATTTCTTTGGAAGGAATGATGCTAAAGCTGAAACTCCAGTACTTTGGCCACCTCATGCGAAGAGTTGACTCATTGGAAAAGACTCTGATGCTGGGAGGCATTGGGGGCAGGAGGAGAAGGGGACGACAGAGGATGAGATGGCTGGATGGCATCACTGACTCTATGGATGTTGAGTGTGAGTGAACTCTGGGAGTTGGTGATGGACAGGGAGGCCTGGCATACTGCAATTCATGCGATCGCAAAGAGTTGGACACGACTGAGAGACTGAACTGAACTGAACTGAACTGATGGGACAGGATGCTATGATATTGGTTTTTTGAATGTAGAGTTTTATTCACTCTCCTCTTTAACCTTCATCAAGAGCCCTTTTAGTTCTTTGTTTTCTGCCATTTGAATGGTATCATCTGCATATCTGAGGTTATTGGTATTTCTCCTGGCAATCTGGATTCCAGCTTGTGCTTCATCCAGCTCAGCATTTCACATAATGTAGTCTGCATATAAGTGAAATAAGCAGAGTAACAATATACAGCCTTGACGTGCTCCTTTCCCACTTAGGAACCAGTTCATTGTTCCATGTCTGGTTTTAACTGATGCTTCTTGACTTGCATACAGTTGTCTCAGGAGGCAGGTAAGATGGTCTGGTATTCCCATCTCTTTAATAATTTTCCATAGTTTGTTGTGATCCATACTGTCAAAGGCTTTAATGTAGTCAATAAAGCAGAAGTAGATGTTTTTCTGAAATTCTCTTGCTTTTTCTATGATCTAACAGATATTGACAATTTGATCTATGGTTTCTCTGTCTTTTCTAAATCCAGCTTATACACCTGGAAATTCTTGGTTCGTGTACTGTTGAAGCCTAGCTTGGAGAATTTTTAGCATTACTTTGCTATCATGTGAAATGAGGGCAATTTTGCTGTACATTCTTTGGCATTGCCTTTCTTTGGGATTGGAATAAAAACCAAACTTTTCCAGCCCTTGACCACTGCTAAATTTTCCAAATTTTCTAGCATATTGAGTGCAGCATGTTCACAGCATCATCTTTTAGGATTTGAAATAGCTCAGCTGAAATTTCAACAGCTCCACTAGCTTTGTTCATAGGGATATTATTTAAGGCCAACTTGACCTCACATTCTAGGATGTCCAGGTGAATGATCACATCATCATAATTGTCTGAGTCATTAAGATCTCTTTTGTCTAGTTTTGTGTATTCTTGCTACCTCTTCTTAGTATCTTCTGCTTCTGTTAGTTCCATCCTGCTTCTGTCCATTATTGTGCCCATCTTTGTATGAAAGATTTCCTTGGTGTCTCTGACTTTCTTGAAGAGGTCTCTAGTCTTTCCCATTCTTGTTTTCCTCTATGTCTTTGCACTGATAGCTTAGGAAGGCTCTCATATCTCTCCTTGCTATTCTTTGGAACTCTGCATTCAAATGGATATATCTTTCTCCTTTGCTTTTCACTTCTCTTCTTTTCTCAGCTATTTGTAGGCCTCCTCAGACAACCATTTTGCCTTTTTGCATTTCTTTTTCTCGGGGATGGTTTGGATCACTGCCTCCCCTACAATGTTATGAACCTTCATCTATAATTCTTCAGGTAATCTGTCTATAAGATCTAATCCATTTAAGCAATTTTTCACTTCCATTGTATAATCACAAGGGATTTAATGTAGGTCGTATCTGAATGGCTAGTGTTTACCCTACTTTGTTAGATTTAAGTCTCAGTTTGCAATAATAATGCCAAGCTGTGCCTGTCTGGTGGTCAAGGTAAATTCTGATGCTGTAAAGAACAACAGGGTTCCTTTCACAAGAACCTGGAATATTAGATCCATGATTCAAGGTAAATTGGAAGTGGTCAAACAGGAGATAGCCAGAATGAACATCAACATTTTAACAATCAGTGAACTAAAATGGACCAGAATGGGTGAATTTAATTCAAGTGACCATTATATCTACTACTGTGGGCAAGAATCCCTTAGAAGAAATACAGTAGCCTTCATAGTCAACAAAAGGGTCTGAAATGCAGTTCAGTTTGGTTTGGTCACTCAGTCATGTCCGACACTTTGAGACCCCATGAATTGCAGCACACCAGGCCTCCCTGTCCATCACCAACTCCCGGAGTTCACTCAGACTCATGTCCACTAAGTCAGTGATGCCATCCAGCCATCTCATCCTCTGTCGTCCCCTTCTCCTCCTGCCCCCAATCCCTCCCAGCACCAGTCTTTTCCAATGAGTCAACTCTTCGCATGAGGTGGCCAAAGTACTGGAGCTTCAGCTTTAGCATCATTCCTTCCAAAGAAATCCCAGGGCTGATCTCCTTCAGAATGGACTAGTTGGATATTCTTGCAGGCCAAGGGACTCTCAAGAGTCTTCTCCAACACCACAGTTCAAAAGCATCAATTCTTCGGTGCTCAGCATTCTTCACAGTCCAATTCACATCCATACATGACTACTGGAAAAACCATAGCCTTGAAAACGACAGAATAATCTCTATTTCTTTCTGAGGCAAACCATTCAATATTACAGCAATCCAAGTCTATGTTGCAACCACTTATGCCAAAGAATCTGAAGATTAACAGTTCTGTGAAGATCTACAAGACCTTCTAGAACTAACACCAGAAAAAGATGTCCTTTTCAACATAGGCGACTGAAGTGCAAAAGTAGGAAGTCAAGAGATACCTAGAGTAACAGACAAGTTTAGTCTTGGAGTACAAAATGAAGTAGAGCAAAACTAGCAGAGTTTTGCCAAGAGAACACACTGATCATAGCAAATACCCTCTTCCAACAATACAAGAGACTACTCTACATGTGGACATCATCAGAAGGCCAATGACAAAATCAGATTGATTACATTCTTTGTAGTCGAAGATGGAGAAGCTCTCTCTATACGGTCAGCAAAACAAGACTGGGAGGTGACTGTGGCTCAGATCAAGAACTCATTATTGCAAAATTCAGACATAAATTGAAGAAAGTGGGGAAAACCACTAGACAATTCATGTACCAGTTCAGTACAGTCGCTCAGTTGTGTCCGACTCTTAGTAACTCCATGAATCGCAGTACGCCACGCCACCCAGTCCATCACCAATCCCGGAGTTTACCCAAACTCATGTCCATCAAATCAGTGATGCCATCCAACCTTTTCATCCTCTATTGCCCCCTTCTCCTCCTGCTCCCAATCCCTCCCAGCATCGGGGTCTTTTCCAATGAGTCAACTCTTTGCATGGGGTGGACAAAGTATTGGAGTTTCAGCCTCAGCATCAGTCCTTCCAAAGGATATTCTGGACTGATCTCCTTTAGGATGGACTGCTTGGATCTCCTTGCAGTGCAAGGGACTCTCAAGAGAATTCTTCAACACCACAGTTCAAAACCATCAATTCTTCGGTGCTCAGCTTTCTTCACAGTCCAAATCTCATATCCATACATGACCACTGAAAAAACCATAACCTTGACTAGACAAAGCTTGGTTGGCAAAGTAATGTCTCTGCTTTTCAATATGCTATCTAGGTTGGTCATAACTTTCCTTCCAAGGAGTAAGCGTCTTTTAATTTCATGGTTGCATTCACCATCTGCAGTGATTTTGGAGCCCCCAAAAATAAAGTCTGACACTGTTTTCACTGTTTCCCCATCTATTTCCCATGAAGTAATAGGACCAGATGCCATGATCTTCGTTTTCTGAATGTTGAGCTTTAAGCCAACTTTTTCACTCTCCTCTTTTGATTTCATCAAGAGGCTTTTTAGTTCCTCTTCATTCTCTGTCGTAAGGGTGGTGTCATCTGCATAGCTGAGGTTATTGATATTTCTCCTGGCAATCTTGATTCCAGCTTGTGTTTCTTCCAGCCCAGCGTTTCTCATGACCTTCTAGACCTGAACTTGAATGGTACTCTGTATAGAAGTTAAATAAGCAGGGTGACAAGATACAGCCTTGACATACTCCTTTTCCTATTTGGAACCAGTCTGTTGTTCCATGTCTAGTTCTAACTGTTGCTTCCTGACCTGCATATAGGATTCTCAAGAGGCAGGTCAAGTGGTCTGGTATTCCCATCTATTGCTGAATTTTCCAGTTTATTGTGATCCACACAGTCAAAGACTTTGGCATAGTCAATAAAACAGAAATAGATGTTCTTCTGGAACTCTCATGCTTTTTCCATGATCCAGCGGATGTTGGCAATGTGATCTCTGGTTCCTCTGCCTTTTCCAAAACCAGCTTGAATATCAGGATGTTCATGGTTCACATATTGCTGAAGCCTGGCTTGGATAATTTTGAACATTATTTTACTAGCGTGTGAGATGCATGCAATTACACAGTAGTTTGAGCATTCTTTGGCATTTCCTTTCTTTGGGACTGGAATGAAAATGGACCTTTTCCAGTTCTGTGGCCACTGCTGAGTTTTCCAAATTTGCTGGCATATTAAGTGTAGCACTCTCAAAGCATCATCTTCCAGGATTTGAAATAGTTCAACTGGAATTCCATCACTCCACTAGCTTTGTTCATAGTGATGGCCCACTTGACTTCACATTCCAGGATGTCTGGCTCTAGGTGAGTGACCACACCATCATGATTATCTGGGTCACGGAAATCTTTTTTGTACAGTTCTTCAGTGTATTTTTGCCAACTCTTCTTAATATCTTCTGCTTCTGTTAGGTCCATACCATTTCTGTCCTTTATTAAGCCCATCTTTGCATGAAATTTTCCCTTGGTATCTCTAATTTTCTTGAAGCAAAACTAGTCTTTCCTACTGTAATGTTTTTCTCTATTTCTTTTCATTGATCACTGAGGAGAGCTTTCTTGTCTCTCCTTGTTATTTTTTGGAACTCTGCCTTCTAATGGGTATATGTTACCTATTTTTCCTTGCTGTTTGCTTCTCTTCTTTTCACAGCTATTTGTAAGGCATCCTCAGACAGCCATTTTGCCTTTTTGCATTTCTTTTCCATGGGGATCCTGTACAGTGTCACAAACTTCCATCCATAGTTCATCAGACACTGTGTCTATCAGATCTAGTCCCTTAAATCTATTTCTCACTTCCACTGCATAATCATAACGGATTTGATTTAGGTCTTGACTGAATGGTCTAGTAGTTTTCCCTACTTTCTTCAATTTAAGTCTGAATTTGGCTATAAGGAGTTCATAATCTGAGCCACAGTCAGCTCCCTGTCTTGTTTTTGCTGACTGTATAGAGCTTCTCCATTTTTGGCTGCAGAGAATATGATCAATCTGATTTCAGTGTTGACCATCTCGTGATGTCCATGTGTAGCGTCTTCTCTTGTGTTGTTGGAAGAGGGTGTTTGCTATGACCAGTGCGTTCTCTTGGCAAAACTCTATTAGCCTTTGCCCTGCTTTATTCTATACTCCAAGGCCAAATTTGCATGTTACTCCAGGTGTTTCTTGACTTCCTACTTTTGCATTCCAGTCCCCTATAATGAAAAGGACATCTTTTTTGGGTGTTAGTTCTAAAAGGTCTTGTAGGTCTTCATTCAAGTTCAGCTTTTCAGCAATACTGGTTGGGGCATAGACTTGGATTAGCGTGATATTGAATGGTTTGCCTTGGAAATGAACAGAGATCATTCAGTCATTTTTGAGATTGCATCCAAATACTGCATTTCAGACTCTTTTTTTGTCCATGATGGCTACTCCATTTCTTCTAAGGGATTCCTGCCACAGTAGTAGGTACAGTGGCACAGGAGAGGCCAGGAGGAGCTGCCCCACATTCAAGGTCAGGAAGGGTGACTCGTCCAAGGTAAGGAACAGTGGCTGCACTTTGCTGGAACAGCCGTGAAGAGATACCCCATATCCAAGGTAACAGAATTCCAAGTAAGACGGTAGGCACTGAGAAAGTGTGTCAGAGGGCAGACAGACAGAAACGACAATCACAGACAACTATCCAATCTGATCACATGGACCACAGCCTTCTCTAACTCAATGAAACTAAGTGATGCTGTGTGGGGCCACCCAAAATGGGTGGGTCATGGTGGAGATGTCTGACAGAATGTGGTCCACTGGAGAAGGGAATGGCAAACCACTTCAGTATTCTTGCCTTGAGAACCGCATGAACAGTATGAAAAGGCAAAATGATAGGATACTGAAAGAGGAACTCCCCAGGTTGGTAGGTGCCCTATATGCTACTGGAGATCAACGGAGAAATAACTCCAGAAAGAATGAAAGGATGGAGCCAAAGCAAAAACAACACCCAGTTGTGAATGTTACTGGTGATAGAAGGAAGGTCTGATGCTGTAAAGAGCAATATTACATAGGAATCTGGAATGTTAGGTCCATGAATCAAGGCAAATTGGAAGTGGTCAAATAGGAGATGGCAAGAGTGAATGTTGACATTCTAGGAAACAGCGAACTAAAATGGACTGGAATAGGTGAATTTAATTCAGATGACCATTCATGTATGACGTAAATCAGATCCATGACAATTAAGGGAGAATGGACACATGTATATGTATGGCTGAGTTTCTCTGCTGTCCACCCAAAACTATCACAACATTGTTAATTGGCTATACTCCAATATAAATAAGAGAAAATAAATACATAAAAAAAAGAGTAAAGGGCATAATAGGAGGCAGTTAAGTGGAGAAGTTTGAAGCAGAGAGAAAGAAAAAGAGAAAGGCAAATGAGAGGAGGAGTTGCTGGGAGGACTAGTGAGCCTGAGAAAAGAAAAGGTCAAGAATAAGGAGCAATAGAAAAGAGAGAAAGGAAGATAGGCAGAAAGCAATGGAATGATGAATAGAGAGTCTCCTGGGAAGATCTCAATGCTTCCCAAGCTTATTCTCTCCACAGAGAGCAAGATTTTATTTTTTGAATATTTTAAAATAAAATTGTATTGAAGTATAGTTGATTTACAAGTTTTGTTAATTTATGCTTCACAGTGAAGTAAATCAGTTATACATATACATATATCCACTCTTTTTAATTTTAATTTTATTTATTTTAATTAGAGGCTAATTACTTTACAATATTGTAGTGGGTTTTTCCATACATTGACATGAATCAGCCATGGGTGTACAGGTGTTCCCCATATATAGGTCATTACAGAATATTGAATAAGTTCCCTGTGCTATACAGTAGGTTCTTAATAGTTGTAGGCTAGGACATTAATTAGGAGAAGGCAATGGCAACCCACTCCAGTACTCTTGCCTGGAAGATCCCTTGGACGGAGGAGCCTGGTAGGCTGCAGTCTGTGGGGTCGCTAAGAGTCGGACACGACTGAGCAACTTCACTTTCACTTTTCACTTTCATGCATTGGAGAAGGAAATGGCAGCCCACTCCAGTGTTCTTGCCTGGAGAATCCCAGGGATGGCGGAGCCTTGTGGGCTGCCGTCTATGGGGTCACACAGAGTCGGACACGACTGAAGTGACAGCAGCAGCAGCAGGACATTAATTGAGAGAGTAAAAGTGAAGCTTTTGGAAAGATTAAGTATACATATACTCTGGGTTTAAAAAATAAAATATATTTCATGGTATATTATTTTAAAACTCCACAGGCAAAAAATTTGGAAATTTTAATATTTATATATATGAAAAGATGCTCAACATCACTCATTATTAGAGAAATGCAAATCAAAACCACAATGAGGTACCACTTCACACCAGTCAGAATGTCTGCGACCCAAAAATCTGCAAGCAATAAATGCTGGAGAGGGTGTGGAGAGAAGGGAACCCTCCTACACTGTTGGTGGGAATGCAAACTAGTACAGCCACTATGGAGAACAGTGTGGAGATTCCTTAAAAAATTGCAAATAGAACTACCTTATGAGCCAGCAATCCCACTGTTGGGCATACACACTGAGGAAACCAGAATTGAAAGAGACACATGTACCCCAATGTTCATCGCAGCACTGTTTATAATAGCCAGGACATGGAAACAACCTAGATGTCCATCAGCAGATGAATGGATAAGAAAGCTGTGGTACATATAGACTATACACTTTAAGACTATGCTTCTTAAAAATACATGGGATATAATGCATGCTTGGGGCTGGTACACGGGGATGACCCAGAGAGATGTTGTGGGGAGGGGGGTGGAAGGGGGGTTCATGTTTGGGAACGCATGTACACCCGTGGTGGATTCATGTCAATGTATGGCAAAACCAATACAGAATTGTAAAGTAAAATAAAAAAAATAAATAAATACATAACAACAACAAAAAAAGAACTAAGCACAGAAAAAAAAAAATGAGATCAGAGCATACAAAGTGAGATCAAAGCAACTTTATTTTCCAAGTAAATAGTATTTAATTTGTTCTTCCATTACATTATATGTTCCTTTAATAATATTTTAGTTGATGCAAAATATTCCAGTGCACTGGAATATACTGCACATTGTTTATGTGTTCCATTGCCATGATGGTATTTTCTTGGAAGGCATTTGCTATTTCCAAATAGCTTTCTGTATTGTAAACTGGCTAATACTAAAAATCCTCCATATGTATTTCTGTATGAATATTATTTATTACTTCTTTTTAGCACCAATTATGTGATGTGATCCTGTGTTAATGAATTTGTGAATTTTTGTTCTTCTGTGATTCATTACCAAATCATCCTTCAGAAAGTTACTGAGTTACTGTCCTTCTAGCAGTATTTGAAAAACCCCACAAATAGATGTTTCTCTCTGTAATTAGTGAAATGTTGAATTATTTTACTTACCTGAATAATATGCAATTGGAAAAAATGTGCTGAAGATTAAAGGAGACTATAATAAGTTAAACTAGATCAAAGAATAAAGAAATTTTCTCCATGGATGATTTTCTTTAAATTCCTTAAATAATGTTCTAAAGGCATTGTAATTGGAAAGGAAGAACTGATTATTAACACCAAAAGAAGGCCTATAGACTTAACAATCAGCTGCTATTTGATTAAAGGACTAGCTTTTCCTTTTTTCTTTCCATTTCTGTGTGCACATTATAAACAATTACTTGTGGAGTTATATGGATGAGCATCTTCTGCTAAAATTATCCAAATTAGCTCTTTGATATACTCTGCTGTAAATTCTGTGTATACCAGCTTCAGCTGACACAAGGTACATTCTAAGCTCTTTCCAGTGCAGAAGAATTCATTTATTTGAATTTCACATTCAATTCATAAATTATTTTCACATACTTATTACATAAGAAATGCTAAAGTTATAGTAAATATTAGAGTATGTGAACAATTAAAATATGATAAATCAAACTGTATTTTAAGGTTATGAAATGGTAACTCCAAACATAATCATTTCAGTTGATTTCTGAGAGTGTCCTTTTGCCTAAACAAGATATAGAGAAGGAGAATATGGATTTAGATAAATGATTAAATAAAAATTATCATTTACAAAGCAGAATTTTAATTGTTATTTATTTCTTAAGATCAATCCTAAACAACTGTTTACGAGTTATAGATAAATATGTTGTCTTTAAATAGTTTTGAGATCTGCTGCTAAGTCACTTCAGTCATGTTCGACTCTGTGTGACCCCCATGGACGGCAGCCCACCAGGCTCCCCTGTCCCTGGAATTCTCCAGGCAAGAACACTGGAGTGGGTTGCCATTTCCTTCTCCAATGCATGAAAGTGAAAAGTGAAAGTGAAGTCACTCAGTCGTGTCCGACTCTTAGCTACCCCATGAACTGCAGCTACTAGGCTCCTCCATCCATGGGGTTTTCCAGGCAAGAGTACTGGAGTGGGGTGCCATTGCCTTCTGAACAGCTCAAAAAACATCATTGAATAACTTTGATAGAAATTATGTTTCTTATATATTACTCAGAGTTACCTTGCTCTTTAAGTCTTTTCCCCAGTCCATTTCTCCTATCTATTTTTCAGAATTTCTTTTTCCGGTAGCTTCATATTCCAAGTCTGAAATATTAGCTTACTTCTAATAAATCATGTCTCAAAATGGTGTTTACTCAGAAAAAAAAAATCTGGATTTTAAGAAGCATACATTCTATAAAGGGAAAAAAAAGAAAGATCTAATCTGAAGATGAGAATATTTTTAAAAGCATTCAGCCTAAGACAGAAGAACTGTTAGAGTGAAAAAATATATATATATATATTCTATTAAGAGACTATTAGAAGCTGATGAAAAATTTTAGGGAGAATAGTTAAAATAATTTCATCAGCCAAATTTAATGTAAAGGAATGGGAACAGCCAAAAGTGAGAAGAATTTTCAGATTGCTCATAATTAGATAATAAGACAGATTGAGATCTTTTGTGAGCTGAGTAGGATTCCTTTTTCTTTACTGTTTAAACATATAATTTTGGATGTTAAAAATTTTTAAAGAAAGATAATTTCAATGTTTTTAACTGCCATTATTCATTTGTAATCATGCTGTATTTTGATGAATGGATGGACTTTTTACTGCTAGTTTACGAGAACCGAATTTCAATTATATCAGAAAATAATACATCTTCATTTAGAAGGCATTTCATGTAGAAAAAATTAAGTTTTCCCTGATATATATCTAGGCATTTTTTTTCTGTTTGTACATAGATAAGATTCTCTGAGGCACTCATGAATATTTTGGTGGCTCCCATGGGGGTCTGACATTTCAATATTTCCTGTCACGCTTGAGAAGGAAGCATTTTGCAAAATTAAAGGCACTGATAAGCAAATCCTTCATTAATAAAACAGACTATTAAGTTTGCAGCTCCTGTACTTAAAATTTTCCCCATTTTATCTAAAATTAATTTGCAGGTACCATGGAACTTTTTGAAGTCTGCAGAAAAGAGAGATGAAGTTAAGGGCAAGATTAAAAAAAATGGCTTCATCTATAGTACATCTCTGCTCCACAGATCATTTTCTTCTTTATTTAATAATTAATGCCAGCTACACCAGCATGTTTAAATCCTCAACAGATAAGAAATAATTAAGTTAACACCACTCAAAATGATATGTAACATCTCAATCAGTGAGAATTTTTAAGTGGTAACAAGGAGAATGAAAGTATTAGAAGCTGCTCTGCAGGATATATTATTTTTTTCCAGTGAAAGTTAAAGGCACATTCATACAGATGCAAGACACACCACACTTTAGTGAAGTTGTTGCATCATCTGCTAAAATAAGTGATACAGCTGCCAGCAGTCTAGTGAACACTCAGTGACACACAGACACCACTTCTTTGGCTTTCACAGTTGGTTGCCTACAAACCCCAAAATATATTCCAAATTTTAAAAAGTAGACATCTCCCTGGTTGTTGACCCTCCCTTCATTCTCCTCCTTCTTTCAGTCTCACAAAGCTAAACAGCTTGGCTCAAAGAAAGAGGGTTAATAGTCCCCACCTTCCTCTTTAAGATCAGGGAATACAATAGACACGAATAGCAAAAGTCTCATTCTCTCTCTCTCCCTTTTATTCCTCCTTCTGTCTTCTCCCTCAGTTTGCTGGAGCAGCTATGTCCTAGTCTCCATCTCTGGAAAACCACCCAGGTGCCCTTGCCTGTGAATGCCATACACACCACAAGAGTCATGCGAAGTAAAGAAAACACACCGTAAACATGCAATCTTTCCAAAAGTACACACTGGCAAACATATTCCTTGCATTATTTTTGGACCACCATCTAACACTGAGTTGACCAGAAAATTTGCACACCTTACTTAATTTGGCTTCCCTTTATTTTTATGTGCCTTATCTGAGAAATGGGGAAAATGACATGAGATGCAAAAGTCCACTAAAAGCAACGGCAGAGAGAAATTATTTCCTCTTTAAGCTGCGATTGTCTTCACCACCCAACCCTCATCATTAACATCATCATCATGATTACATTCCATGAAAGCTGACTGCATGTCAGGCAGATTGTTAAATTATTTCCAAAGAATGATGGCTCTTTGGTTTTCCAATTTAGAAAAAGCATGGGAATCCCCCTGCCTCCCCTGCTAGTCCAGTGGTTGAATTTGTTCAATACCATGTAGTGTAGTTACTCCCCTCTGTCCCCAGGCTAAAACTTAAAAGGACACATTAACCCAAAGTCACTGCACTGCAGTGTAACCTTTGTCTCAAGCCATTCATGCTATTCCCAAGCAAAATTCCCCATCTAAACTGAGTGACCCAAGAAATACCTTGGTCAATTGTAAAAAGGCAGGCTAACAGGTGAATGGCAGCAAATGTCTGCTGTTTCAGTTTGAGGGCAAGGAGGAGGTGAAGGACTGAGGCTTTCACATGTTACTAACAGCAGGACTGGCTGGCAGTCCTGGTCATGTCAGTCTGAGGATTGAGTCAGGTCACGTCTAGACCTGGTCACGTCAGTCTGAGGATTGAGTCACAAACAAGGTAGGAACAGCCCTGCTGCCTCCCATCACCGATTTGTCCATGACTCCAACCCCTTGACTTTAGACTTAATAACATTAGCAGAAGTAAGTCAGGCTGAGGAGAGAGAGTTTTTTCCAGTTTGTTTAATTTCATTCCCTTCTCATGACCCAGTATTCAGCACATTTAATTTAGGTAATTTCCTTTAATGGTCAATGGTTTATTTTCTTGAAATAACCACAGGGCACTCTATTACACAAAGAGCCAGTATGCACCATTCCATGCTATTTGTAACATGGTGTTTATTTATTCATCCCTGCAGGACATTGACCATGGCCTCATGACTACCCCAGAATCACCTGCCTTTGAATTTACCAGGCATTTACCATGTAATATACAGCATTCCTCCCATTTAGAGGAGGGATTCTGTTATTGACTTTCTTTTTCTCAGCTCCTAGAATGAAGTTTAGCCTAGGGTTGGCACTCCCCAAATATGTTTTGAAACAAATTAAACTAAGGCAGTGCATTTCATTTACATATATATATATATATATATATATATATATAATATTTTCCACAGGTATTCTATTTAGTCCATTAATGATGACATCTGAAGTCAAGGATAGTTCCACCCTTTTCCTTGATACTTCTGAGGGAGTAAACAACATGAAACCATTCCCTGATGAGTGAGGGCTCAAACTTCCCTCAAGTGGCACAGAATCTTTAGAAATGCTGACAGTCCTATCTGTATAATAGGGTCCTAGAATCAGTGGAAGTAAAGTATCTGTCAGGATTTTCCAAAAAAAAAATAGAAGCCATGTGCTTGTGTGTGTGTGTGTGTGTGTGTGTGTGTGTGTGTGTGTATAGATAAATGATTATGGGGTAGTCATGAGGCCATGGTCAATGTCCTGCAGGGATGAATAAATAAACACCATGCTACAAATAGCATGGGATGGTACATTGGCACACACTGGCTCTTTGTGTAATAGAGTGCCCTGTGGCTATTACAAGAAAATAAGCCATATATATATATATATATATATATATATACACACATATATACACACACACACACACACATATATATGTAGGTATACAATAAATAGAGAGAGAGATTCAAGCCCAAAGACAGTTCAGAAGCAAAGTTCATTCTTTCTTGTGAGACCTCATTTTATTCTTAAGATCTTCAACTGATTAGATGAGACCCATTATGGAGAGTAATTTCAAAATTCATTGATTTAAACGTTGATCTCATCTAGAACATACCTTGACAGTGCATCTGCACTGATGTTTGATCAAATATCTGGATATCATGGCCTTGAAAGGTTGCCACATAAAATAAACTATCTTATTAAATGTTATAATAATATGATAATTTCTGGAAAAATTATTTGAATAACCTCAGTATGGTGGTAAAGCATCTGTCTACTATGCTGGAGACCTGAGTTCGATCCCTGGGTCAAGAAGTTCCCTGGAGAAGGAAAAGGCAACCCACTCCAGTACTCTTGTCTAGAAAATCCCACGGAAGGGGGAGCCTGGTGTCCATGGGGTCACAAAGAGTCGGACATGACTGAGCGACTTCACTTTTACTTTCAGTATGGCATAGAAAAAGCTCTGAAAAAAATGATTAAACACCCAAAGATAAAAACTTCACATGACAACTTGCACTAACTGAAGTTTTGCCAAAAGGTACTAACTTTTTCTGTATCAATTCTCTGTAGAATTTAAATTTATGAGCTTAGGATATGTTGGAAGTTGCATGCTTTAGCAAGGAGGTAAAAATCTTCTCTTCAATTTTCTAACTGCTATCATTTCTTTACATGCACTCTAAGTAACTGTAAAGCAATGATTAAAAAGAAAAAGCAGTTCCCCTTTGTGTCTCTCTAATTTTGCAAAAATTCTTGGCTCATCTATTAAAATTCCATTAGGAAATCAAGATTCTGTTCAAATATGACTTCTAGGAAATCTTCCATATCTTGCATGTGGAATAAGTTGTTTCCTTCCTTCATATATGTGCCTATAGTATATGGTATATAACTTTTAAAAAGCAATCTGATTTTATTAAACTTATTTAGATGTAATTCTTTCTTATTTAAAAATGTGTGAGCTCTCCCATATAAGAGGGCAAGGTACTAGTTCTTTGAAAGTCTCTGTGGTCGCCTACTCAGCCGTATCAACATCACCTGAGAGTTTGTTAGGAATAGAAACTTGGGTCCATCTCTCACTGTTTGAGAAATTATGTCTATTTTAACATCACTCAGGATGACTTCTTGATATTAAAATGTATTAAGTACAGTTCCAGGTGTTGGTTTTAACAAACATGACTAAGACAAGATTTCTGCATGAAAGGAACCTATGTTCTACTAAGGAGATCATTATCAGTTTTTAGAACAGGATGTCAATTTGAGTTTGTAAGAGCTGCAAAATATGCTTTGGATATTTAACTTTGCCCTTGACTCTCCCCTCTGTTGGCTTCCCAGGTGGCTCAGTGGTAAAAGAATCCACCTGCCAATGCAGGAGACAACAGTTTGATCCCTGGTTTGGGAAGGTCCCTGGAGTAGGAAATGGCAACCTACTCCAGTATTCTTGTCTGCAAAATCCATGGCAAGAAGAGCCTTGTGAGCTACAGTCCACGGGGTTGCAAAGATTGGACATGACTGAGCGTGCACATGCACAGACACACACATTCCCGTCTCTTTTATTCTTGAACTCATCCTGTTTCCCAGGTCACTTTACATCAATTCTGTGTGCAATTCAAAATAAAATGTTTATTAAGCTATAAAAATAAGTTTAAGGAAATTCAATACTTTTCTTGTGCACCCCCAACTGTCACTCCCAACTAGTTATCTTAACATTCAAAGTTCTTGTTAGTGTTATTTTGTTTTGTTTTCCAACATTCATGCCTAGTGTCTCATTACTTGCTAAGTCTGTCTAGCCTGTTCCAGTTGACTAGAACACTGTCAATTCTTAAAACACAAGATTGGTTGAGGTGTCCCTTTTTTGTACCTCCATGAAACCAGAATGGTGCATTGCCATTTCTGCTTGCTTCTCTAGTTAATCTGCTGTTAACTTGAAATTCAGAATGACTGCTATACAATGTTATACTTCCAGTGTCTTATTCAGATCCTGGTGCCTCTTGGGTCATCAACAAATATTTGTTGATTTTGTGGGGAGGAAACATTTTTCAGTCTGCTCTATAAGGTTCATTGGCTGATCTAACAATAAAACTGACACAAGACAGATTAACAAGAGACAAAGAAATTTAATTATGTACATTACAAGACCCCAAAAGATGTGAGACTCAAAGACATAGGCTATTGAGGCCTATATGCCATGCTGAACTAACGAATGGGGTGGGGTCTGAGGTTTCAAAGAGGAGAAAGACAGTTCACAGGAAGATGAGAGGAGAATGTGTTTGATACCTGGATATTTTCCCTGCCCTGCAAGTCAGTCGCTCAGATTAAAAATAAATAAGTCACTTCTGCCAATAGATCTCTTTCTGGGCCAGATCATGTCTCTATATTTTCAAACAGCTGAGACAGAGGTAAATGTTTTTCCTGAGTCTGCTGAGTCTTGATTGTCTTCAACTCAAAACAATCCCCGCTGGTACATTTTGGGGTGACATATTCTGCTCCCTCTCAAATTTGTGAATGAGTGATAAATGAAGTTAGGTAATAATCACACATAGGGACAGATTCAAAGGACAGAAATGACCCCAGCAACTTTTACAAAGCTGAATTATCAAAGTAGAAGTTCTTTGATGCATATACGGTTTAGCTTCTCTGGTGGCACAGCAGTAAATAATCTGCCTACCAAGGTAACGCGGCAGCTGCGAAGGCACAGGAGCATGGAGGCGGCGATTGTGCAGGAGTGCGGCTGAGAGGAGCTACCCCACGTCCAAGATAAGGAGCAGCGGCTGCACTGTGCTGGAGCAGCTGTGAAGAGATACCCCACGTCCAAGATAAGATAAACCCAAGATGGTAGGCGCTGAGAGAGAGCACAGGAGGGCAGACAGACTGAAAACACAATCACAGGCAATAGGCCAGTCTAATCACATGAACCACAGCCTTGTCTAACTCAATGAAACTAAGCCATGCCGTGTGGGGCCACCCAAGATGGACAGGTCATGATGGAGAGGTCTGACAGAATGTGGTCCACTGGGGAAGGGAATGGCAAACCACTTCAGTATTCTTGCCTGAGAACCCCATGAACAATATGAAAAGGCAAAAAGATAGGACACTGAAAGATGAACACCCTAGGTCAGTAGGTGCCCAATATGCTACTGGAGATCAGTGGAGATAACTCCAGAAAGAATGAAGGGATGAAGCCAAAGCAAAAACAACACCCAGTTGTGGATGGGACTGGTTATAGAAGCAAGGTTCAATGCTATAAAGAGCAATATTGCATAGGAACCTGGAATGTTAGGTCCATGAATCAAGGGTGAAGAGCTGACTCATTTGAAAAGACCCTGATGCTGGAAAAGATTGAGGGCAGGAGGAGAAGGGGATGATAGAAGATGAGATGGTTGGATGGCATCACCGATTCAATGGACACGGATTTGGGTGGACTCTGGGAGTTGGTGATGGACAGGGAGGCCTGGCGACTGAACTGAACTGATCTGAACTGAACCATTGTAGGAGATGCCAGTTCTACCCCTGAGTTGGGAATATCCCCTGGAGAAGGAAATGGCTACCCACTCCTGTACTCTTGATTGAGAAATCCCATCAACAGAGAAGCGTGGCACTCTATAGTCTATGGGGTCGTAAGGACCCAGACACAACTTAGCGACTAAACAGCAAACAGAATTTATAACAACCATAAGGGAGAGCTTGTGCAATATTTTTGAATATGGGCATCTCCAGTTAAACATTTGATCTTTTGAAATTAAATTCAGCCCTCTCCTCTCCACCTCCCACATTACAATGATCAGGAAGTAGACACTGAGCTGAAGTGAGGGCCATTAGAAAAATGGTTTGTTGCTAATGAATTTGGTGGAATGCCACCAGGTGCTATTCATTTCTTTAGGTATTCAAATGATCAGCTAAAATCAAGAATTTAAACCCTTAATCTCATAAGTAAATTTCTTCCCCCTTGTCTCTACTGAAAAAAAAAAAAATTTCTTGGCCAAAGTTAAAGAAATGCCTCCTTAAATTTGATCAAGTATTTCCATTTTAACTTTAATAAACACTTGAAGAGTTTGATGTTTCTCTTAGGTACTTGCAGGGGGCTTAGTTTTAATACCATTTCTCTTAATGTGCCAGCTATTATTTTTACATAAATAGTTTAGCAGCAGGCTATATATTAAATCTCAAGTATGCTGTCTTCTTAGTATTTCTAAAAATAAATAAAAGCATACAAAAGAAACATTTATGAAAAATGACACACATTCCTATAGATTCAGCTGAAAAAACAGAGGTTTATTAAAGAAAACAAGAACTGCTTTCTAGTAGTAGAAGATAAAGTCCCAAATAAACATGAATAAGATCAACTACTTGAAAAATCTCTGGGTCTTGTTATGGTCAGTTTCAGGGGCTTATGGTGACAACTTTAATGATGGATTTATTAGGGCTCTGGTCGTATCTGTACATGCCTTTAAAAGTAAGCACTTGGGCACAGAACTTTGCTGAGAGGACATTCATACAACTGGCATTTGGGAATGAATGAGAAGTGGCCACAAATCTACAGGCTTGTAGAGCATGACCAACTTTAGTAAGGCACTTGTGTAAGCTCTGCTCAGCTCTGTCTCTAGGGACCACAGAGATGTCCATAACCACACCCCTTCTTGCTCAGACAAAGATACTAGAAAGGCTGTCAAATTATCTTGACCTAATTAACTGAAATCAAACTGGGGCAGTCTTTTATGTCATCTAAACTATGGTGCACTTGAGTCTGGCTATTTTCAGCCCATAGTGATGACTTCTTATTTTGCCGACATGTGGCACTCCTATATTTGCAAAGCACTGAAACATATTTAAATCAACCTTTCCTTTGAGTTTAATAATTTGTAATATTTCCATATTAAAGATGAAAATCTGAGGCATACATACATTAAGTATCTCTGATAGTTAATTTAATCCTGACTGGTACATTATGTAAGCCTAGTTGCACTTGATTATGAGAAATAAACACATATATATAGGGGCTTCCCTGGTGGCTCAGAGGTAAAGAGTCCACCTGCCATTGCAGGAGATGCAAGTTCAATCCCTGGATGAGGAAGATCTCCTGGGAAAGGAAATGGCAACACACTCCAGTATTCTTGCCTAGGAAGTCCCATGGATGGAGGAACCTGGCTGGCTACAGTCCATGGGTTTGCAAAGATTTGGATACGACTTGGCGACTAAAAAATAACAACATATATATGGAGGCATCTGACGTAATGACAATAGAGGATCATGAATTTTCTTATGAATGGTATTACCTGAGAGATTTTCTCATCTGTGGCCGTGACTCACTTACTGATGTTCCTCATAGAGGTAGAAGCATTGTTCTCCAGTGTGCATATTAGAATTTGTGTATGTTTGTCTGATGTGAGTGGGCTACTTTGCAAAAGTATTACACAGATAATTATAATACCCTACTCATCATCCCTAGTGAGAATCACTGACCTGAAAGAAAGGCATTCATAAATTCCAGGAGAGTCTGAAATTATATCCTCTAAAAAATTATTACACTTTGCTTAATGTGAATAAAATGACATTTTTTTCGGAATTGAATATCATTGATTTGTGTTCCCAGTTGAATGAAGCAGTGCTCTTTTTTTTCTTAATACCTATTACGAGAGTCAAAAATTCAATTTCTTACCCTGTAGACCAGACCAGTAATTCACAAGATTTTATCAAATCATAATCTTATAAGGCCTTCCATAATTCTCCTTTGAATGAAACTTTCTAGATTTCCTAAGTTGCTGATAGTCTCCCATTGCCAAAAATATATGAAAAGTACCCTAGATTAAGTGTTTTAAGGTTCTGGACATAATAGTGCTGTAACAGATGATTAAAAGTGTCTGAAACAAACATTGTCCTTTATATGCCAATTGTGATCCTCATCCTTAGAAACTGTATCAAAATCATCCTTAGACTCTCTTCCCTGGTAGATAAAATAGACACAGTTGCTCTATTTATTTCTTTGTCAGGTGACAGATAAATTACCATATGTTGTATTTAAAGTATATAATACCTATCATATTCCAGGTAGTACCCCTTGTTTAATTCTCTCAAAAATCTATGAAGGTGGTACTCAACTTTCACCACTTAACAGATGAGAATGATGAGATATTAAATAGTTTGACAATGATCACACAAATGAATAGAGGTAGGGACAGAATTTGAACACAAGTCAGGAGATCTCAGTGGCCATGCTCTTAACCATTCAGTTCAGTTCAGTTCAGTCACTCAGTCGTGTCCGAATCTGCGATCTCATGAATCGCAGCGCGCCAGGCCTTCGTGTCCATCACCAACTCTTAACCATTAGGAACTACTATTAGGAAAAGAATAATTTGTGATTTATTTCCCTCTCCTCACTGGGATGGAGTTTTTTTTTTTTTCAGTAAACTTAATAAAGCTGTTACAAATCTGTTATTCAGGTGTTTTAAGCCTACAGAATGACTTTAATATGTATTTTCTGTAAGATTTTCTAATTTGATTCTGACAACTTCTAAAACTTGTTAATTCTCAAGGTCACACTATATTTTAATTCTGTCCTTCAAGGTTCTAAATAACCCTTCCCAGTCTGATGTTATTAACTAAGTAAATGAGCATGTTTTGAGATGATTGATGGAATTATTAAATAGCACTCATCCTAGGACTAACCCCATTAGTCATGTTTCCCAACTTTGATATTGAATTATTTGAGCTACAACTGTGAAACAAATTATATAACTATTTAGTGGCAAAAGGGTGAGGTTCTCAACTTTTTCAAATCCTTTTTGGAAGTAAAGAGCATTAAAAAAACATATTTCAAAATTCTAAAATGGTTAAAATTTTTAAAAATTATTGATGATTGTTATAAAAACTTTTAAAGTTCAGATAATCATCAATTACATATTTAATTAATATAATTATTAATTTTTATAATTATCTACTATTTTGGACTTTAATATATGAGTCATCTTATAGTATCTGTTTCCTCACGAACTTATTTTCATGTGTTATAGTACTTAATGCTTTATTTACTCAAAAACAAACAAGGCACAAGTTCCTCAAATGTCTGTTGTTTTTACTAATTAATCTATTTGCAGGGCAGGAATAGAGATGCAGATGTAGAGAACAGGCTTGTGGACACAACAGGGGAAAGGGAGGATGGGACAAATTGAGAGTAGCATTGACATGTATACACTACTATGTGTAAAATAGAGAGCTAGTGGGAAGCTGCTGTATAATACTGGTAGCTCAGCCTAGTGCTCTGTGATCACCTAGGGGATGGGATGGGAGGTATTGGTTGGGAGGAAGGCTCAAGAGGGAGGGGATATATGTATACATACAGCTGATGCTGATTCACTTTGTTGTACAGAAGAATCTAGTGCAACATTGTAAAACAATTGTACTTCAATAAAAATAAATTCTTACTCTAAGAAGGCAAAAAAGGAAAAATATATATCTGGAATTTGACATTTTTTCCTAAAGTTTCTTTTGCTAAATTTCAAATTATAAATGCAATAAATGAGCTCGTAAAATATATTTTTGAAAAATTCACTTACATAACATCAAGAATTAAATATTCTTTTCATAAAATATTTTTATATATGGTAGTATTAAATTTTCACAGTTCAAGAATGTCACTACCATACAACCACTTGTTTAACAAATCATGTTTTTCCTACCTATGAAGATATTTGCAGTTTCAAGTTTCTGAAGACGTTTTAAACTTTCTAGGCTTTGTTGCTATTGTCGTACTGCTTTTACAATACAATACAATACAATTGCTTTTACTTGTTTTTTGTTTCTTTTGATTTGCTTCTCTTTCTTATTATAATTAAGATTTGTTGCTACAATCTCCATATTTCATCGGATCCTATTATACTTGACATCAGGTGCGGCAAATTCAATAAATAAAATGGCTGTGTTGCTCTTGACATTTTCTTGCAACTTTTCACTGTGATCCTGTGATCAAGGGTTGTCTGAAATGAAGGTTTTCTTAATCAACACATAGTAACCCTTCCCCTATACTAAATAAAGCAGGTCTGAATTTCACCTTGTTACCCACTACTGCGATTAATTTAACTTGCGGTGCATTCTGGGGCAACTGCTTTTTGTTTGCTAGATGGAACAGAACAAAAACTGAACTGGGAACTCTGCACTACACTCAATTCAGAATTTAATTAACCACAAAAGGTAAAAGTAAAGGCAGTCCCCAATAAGATGACGATGAAAATCATGGCTGTCCCAAACCCATAAGAAAGAAACCGGGAGTTTTAAATTGAGATCACTACCAGCATAGCCGTAGGTTTAGTCAGTGACAAACTGTAGTTACAGATTCCAACAGCCCCTGATGAAAAGCTATTCTCATTCCCTAATGCTTTATGGGAGAGCTGCAGCTGCTTGGAATATTTTTCAAGCAGAAAGCCATCATCATGACAACACCAGAGTAAAAGAGGGCAAAAAAAAAAAAAAAAAATCTTTCTGGTAGGGAAATAAAGACATCTTAAGCTTGACTTCAAAAGCTCTCTACAGCAAACAGTAGCTGTGGAAATACCGTTTCATCTTTGCCTCTGGGATATTATTAAGCTTTTCTAGTAGCTCTAACTGCAGGAGAAGGGATTACAGAAGTTGCTGCTGTGTAGCTGCCTGCCATACAAATATCTGGAAAAGCTGGGATCATGGATTTGTATTTCGGCCGGTGATTAGCCAACCCCAAGAAATTGACCTGGTAATGAATACCACAACATACCTCTTTTCATGCCACACAAATAAAAACATGCAGGACACTTCCATTTGTTGCTGAAATATCAAGGACTTCTCTTTGGTGAAAGTTTGCAAAACAGAACAAAGGCCAGTACTGCCCCCCCTACTAATAGCATGTATCATCTAGCAATATCATTAACCTGCATCATTTATGGTTGCGTCAGCATTTTCCATGATGAATTCTTACTTTCAAAGGTTGTAGCTCAATTGTTTAAAAATACACTAGAAGCAGCAATGACCCAATCAGTCCTGGTGTAGAAACTGTACCGTATCATTTCAGCACAGTGGGAAGGCACTCAATAAAAATTAATAATCAAAGGTGCTTTATTACTGCTATTGATTTGATTCAGCAGCTCAATATGTTTTTTCAAAAATCATTTTTTGGTAGAACATAACTAATATCCATTTGATGTGGTTGGATTATTTGTTATTTTGAGAAAGGAAAAATAGCAAACCAATTTTATTTTTAAAAATAAATCAGTATATATAGAGTGCACTGAAACACATCATCAAAGATTTGCAACTGAGAGTGAGTGAAATTTGGTTTCTTTGTGTAAATGAGAGTCACGATGTAGCTAAGTCTCCTAACAAAATAAAATTAAGGATGGTTAATAAATAATTATTAAATGTATTTATAGTTAGCATTTTGTGCTTACAGATTAGAATATGAAAATTAATCTAAAGTGTACAGTGAAAATGAATCTAAAATATTAGTTGGTAAATGCAATACAATTCGTCCTTAAAATTTATCTTCTCAGGACAAAGAAATGTCAAAGACAATGAAGGACCTAAAATATATAATCTAGACTGAGCCACAAGGTATTTTGAAACATAGGGTGAAACTTATTTTTAATGAACATGAACATTAACTTGATTTGATTTTTATCAAAATCTGGCACATTTGACAACCCTTCTATAGACACAACTGATAAAAATATATTGCAGTTTTCAAAAGGTTCTAATAATCAGGTCTCCATAATAAAGGTTTATCGTCTTAATTTTCCTAAGCCATTGAAATTTCAAGAAAGCATTCTATGATTATTCTCTGATCCCCTGCCTCGTCTAGATTATCAGTAAGACACATTAGTGCAACCTCATCATTATTATTTCCCTCAATTTCATTTTTATCTATCTCATTATTTCAATTACAATGTATTTTATGTCGACAATCACTTTCCAATAATAGAGATTTATAATAAAATACAATCATGTTGTAGCAAATCCACCTCTCTCAATTTTGTACTGAAAATATATGCTTTGAAATAAATACACTGTACATCTTTAATTTATTATTTTATTTTCTTGTTTGTGTCTCTCCTTAGGCCATAAAACATTGAGGTGTAGCCTTGCATATCAGTATATTTTAATAAGCATTCAATACAAAAAAACAGCAACCAAATATTTATTTAAGCCACTAATCTGAAGAAAAAGTATATGTGTGTATATCTCTCTATGTATCTATCTTTTATATATCAAAAGAATGGATGGTATGGTTTTAAAATAAGAATTGACATTATTATAACACTTTTAAATTATCATAATATTTAAGGCTTTTTAGAAAAGCTTTTCAAAATAGAGTTTATTTCCAATAGTCAGCTGCCTTGGAAACATTTGTTTAAAAATGACTGTTAACTGCTACTTTACTTAAATGAATGAAACATTATTTTAAAATATACCCATCTACATTAACTTAGACTTAAAATAGTTTAAATTTCTGAGGTTACTTTTTGAGAAGTAACTATTTGCATTCTATCTCCTGACATGAAGCTTTAAATATCAAAGTGTTTGATGAATAATAAATACAAATATAAATGAATAAACAATCTGATGCCAGGAAAGAAGCAGATAAATATTCAAGGGAGGTGACTTTGTGTTTTGTTTCTTTATTTTATAATGTATTTTGCATTTGGCCTAGTCAACAAATAGATGAAAACAGAAAAATAAAATAAAATATTTACTATACGACTCACTCTTGTAGTTCTTATATTTCTTGATGAATCTAAGGTGCATAAATTCAATATTCTGTGAAGCCGGATGATCCTTCTGCCTTGGCATTTTATTGGTCATAATGTAAGGGGGTGGCTTATGAGCTGTGGTGATTTCTAGAGTGATTTTAAAACTTAGTCCTCATGGCAGAAGAAAAACAGTATATGATTCCCCTGTGGCTGTTGCTGCTCAATCCAATTTATTGCTCACTTTAGGGCCTGGCAGGTAGGAGGAGCACTCAGTGCTGCCTCTGCTTCATGACTGTAGGAGCAAGGGTCTGGCAACCTCCATTCCAGGGAGTCAAGTTCAGGGATCATGGATGGCATGGATATGAGTATTCTCTGGCTCTCAACTATTAATAGAAAACTTCAGAGAAAAGTGCTTACTTTATGTGATATGCTAGGAAAGTCAGGATATATAATCAGAAAGGCAGACTCCTTCACTGGTTATGTGTTTGGCTGAGAAGGTCATGAGTCAAGCTGATGAAATGTAAAAGGCAGAGAGTAGAAGTTTTCCTCCTGCTGTGATCAGATGTTCTCAGGATTCCAACAGAGGTAATCTTTAAAGGAAACATGGCTGACTCTGGAAGACTTTGTGAGCATGACCCACCAGTAACCCACAGGCTCATTTGAGGGGCCAGTTCGAGCTGGCCTATGGTCAATTCTTATCCTGCTATTCTTAGATACTCTAAAATTTCAGACCTTAATCCCTGAGGTAAGACTATAACTCTCACCATGAAAGGTGCCAAAAATAAGGCATCAATGATTTCATCTTAAAATAGTTATAACATCCCATGCATGCATGTGTTCTAGCATGTTCCAAAATAAAACTTTATGTCAAGGTTATTTGCAATTTACAAAGGGTTTACAAACACCATATGATTAACAGAACAAATTTTAGAGTTGATAAAACTACAGGCCATCTCTTATTTTCTTTCTTCCTTTCCTTTTTTTTTTTAAACAGAAAATAGGACTTTGCAAAGAAAGAAGAAGTGATTTGCTCTGGCAAACAAACAAGAAATAAACTTCCAGGCTCTGGTCTCAACTATGGCAGATATCAGAATTCATGGAGCTTCCCAGGTGGTGCTAGTGGTAAAGAATCTGCCTGCCAATGCAGGAGACTCAGGAGTTGCAATCCCTGGGTCAGGAAGATCCCCTGGAGGAGGAAATGGTAACTATTCATGTATTCTTGCCTGGAAAATCCCATGGACAGAGCAACCTGGCAGAATAGTCCATGGGGTCACAAAGAGTAGAACACAACTGAGGGACTAACCATAAGTAAATGCAATATCAAATGTGATGCACAATATTTTTATGCATGTAACTATTACATATATTCAAGAAATAAAAATAAATTAATGTGGAATTTTTTAAAAAGTGACTACAAAGAGAAACGAGTGAACTCTGCTAGATTACACATGAAGAAAACAACCACAAGGAAGTAAAAGTCAAACCAACCTAACAACTGAAGTAAAAGTCACTCAGTTGTGTCTGACTCTTTGCATCCCCATGGACTATACAGTTCCTGGAATTCTCCAGGCCAGAATACTGGAGTGGGTGGTCATTCCCTTCTCCAGGGGATCTTCCCAACCCAGGGATCGAACCCAGGTCTCCCACATTGCAGGTGGAACCTAACAAACACAAAACCAAATAGATAAACCAAATAAATTCAAGGAACATTTGAACACAGCATTTTAACTGTATTCTCAAAGTAAGGGCAACATAAAACTGCAAAAAATTCTTTAAACTCTTTCTTGTATGTTGTATTTTCATAGTGTTGTGGGTCCAGCAATTCTGAAACTCTTTTTATATATTTTGCCAGAATGAGTCAATGAGTAAGTGTATTGGCATTTGGAGCCAGGACTCTCATTAAGGAAGAGGGGATATACAATATGGACTCGGGAAGAGCAAGAACCCAGTGGGTGGGTTGAAGTTGGAGGTATCAGTACATATACAGTATGTATATATATACACATTCATATATGTGCATTCACAGGTATTTTAAATCTGTTAGCTGAATGGATCTGGAATTAATGGTGTCCCAATATAAGCATATCTCATTTCATTGTGTTTCACTTAATTACATTTTGTAGATACTGGGTTTTTTATAAATTTAATATTTATGCCAACATTGTATCGAGTGGGCCTGTTTCATTACCATTTTTCCAATACCATTTGCTTACTTCACGTTTGTGTGTCACATTTTAGTGATGCTGGCAATATTTCAAACTTTTTCTATTATTATTATATTTTTTATGATGATCCATAATCTTTGATGCTACTCTTTCCATTGTTTTGAGTGGCCACAACTACACATGTGTAATATGCCAAACTTAATAAATGTGTGTGTTCTGACTGGTCCCCAGACTGACCATTTCCCCAGCTCTCCTTGTCTCCTCAGGCCTCACTGTTTCCTGGGACATACAATATTAAGATTAAGACAATTAATAACCCTGTGATATCCCACTAAGTGTTCAAGTGAAAAAAGGGGCCCCACCCATGTCTCTCACTTTAAATCAAAAGCTAGAGATGATTATGGAGAAGGAAATGGCAACCCACTCCAGTGTTCTTGCCTGGAGAATCCCAGGGATGGTGGAGCCTGGTGGGCTACCATCTATGGAGTCGCACAGAGTCAGACACGACTGAAGCGACACAGCAGCAGCAGCAGCAGAGATGATTAAGCTTAGTGAAGGATCCATGTTGTAACTCCAGATAGGCCAAAAGCTAGGTGTCTTGCTACAGTTAGCCAAGTTGAAGTGCAAAGGAAAAGTTACTGAAGGAAATTACAAGTGCCAGTCTAGTGAACACATATATGATAAGAAAGCCAGTTATTGTTGATATGGAGAAAGTTTTAGTGGTCTGAATAGAAGATCAAACCAGCTACCACATTCCCTTAAGTCAAAGCTAAATCCAGATCAAGACCCTAAATCTCTCTACTTCTATGAAGGCTGAGAAAGGAAGCTGAGAAGAAAAGCTTGTAGCTGACAGAGGTTGATTCATGAAGTTTAAGGAAAGAAGTCATCTTTGTAATACCAAAGTACAAGATGAAGTAGTGAGCGCTGATGTAGAAGTTGCAGCAAGTTATCCAGAAAGTCTAGCTAAGAGAATTCATGAAGGTGGCTACACTAAACAACAGATCTTAAATGTACATGAAACAGGTTTATATTAGAAGAAAATTTTAGCTAGGACTTTTATAGCTAGAGAAGAGAAGTCAATGCCTGGCTTCAAAGCTTCAAGAAACAGGCTGACCTGATGTTCTTGCTAGCGGCTAATGTAGCTGGTGACTTTACGTTGAAGCCAATGCTCATGTACCATTCTGAAAATCCTATATTTAACTTAGTATGCTGAATATTTTAACTTCATTGTTGAGACCTACTTCTCAGAAAAAAATAATTCTTTCAAAATATTACTGCTCATTGACAATGTAACTGGTTGCCCAAAAGTTCCAAGAAAGATGTACATGATTAATGTTGTTTTCATGCCTGCTAACACAACATTGTTTCTGAAATCCAGATCAGAGTAATTTTGGTCTTCAAGTCTTCTTATTTAAGAAATGTGCTATTTTAAAATAGAGCCAAAGTTGCCATTATATAATGATTCCTCTTATAAGTGTGATGAAGTAAATTGACAGCCTCTGGATAGGGTTCAGCATTCTAATAAGAACATTTGTGATTCATGGGAAGAAGTCAAAATCTCAAAGTTAACGCGAGCCTGGAAGAAGTTGATTTCAATCCTCAAGGATGACTTTGAGGGGTTCAAGTCTTCCATGGAGAATGTAATCACAGATACGGTAGAAATAGTAAGAGAATTAGAATTTGAAGTAGAGCCTGAAGATGTGACTAAATTTATATAATCTTATGACAAAAATTTAACAGATGAGAAGTTGTTTCTTATGGATGAGCAAAGAAAATTATTTCTTGAGACGAAACTGCTCCTGGTGAAGATGTTATGAAGACTTGAAATGACAAAGGATTTGGAATGATATTTAAACTTAGTCGATAAAGCTGGAGCAGGGTTTGAGAGAATTCACTTCAATTTTGAAACGGTTTTACTGTGGGTAAAATGCTATCAAACTGTATTGCATGTTACACAGAAATTGTTTCTGAAAAAAAGAGTGAATTGATGCAGCAAACATTATTGCTGTCTCTTTTTAAGAAATTGCCTCAGCCACCCCAGACTTCAACAGATACCACCCTGATCAATCAGCAGTTATCAAAACTGAGACTAAACTTTATGGCAGCAAAAAGATTATAATTCACCATATATTTTTAGCAATAAAGTACTTTTAATTAACATATGTACATTATTTTTTAGACATAATGCTAGTATACACTTAATAGACTAGAGGATAATGTCAACATAGCTTTTATATGCACTGGAAAACCAAGAAATTCTTGTGACTTGCTATATGGGGTTATATACTCTATTGCCATGGTCTGGAGTCAAGCCTACTATATATCCCAGATGTGCTTGTAGCAATGAACACCTAGATCTTGATTGGGATACATGATTCACTACCGGAAGGAACCAGGACTTTGGGAGAACTGGCAATTTTCATTTCAAAACTGGTAGATGAGCATGGAATATCTTTCAGAATGTAAACAGCAACTATCATAATGAAAGGGGCTACTTCTGGGAAAATCTGGGACAATTTGAGCATAAAAATAAATGAGAAAAAAATGGAAGATAGTCCATTGAATAAAATAAGAATTTATAAGTCCATATTGACAATAGAAAGGCTATAGAAAATAGATACATAGATAGATAGGTAAAGAGTACAAGCACAAAGACATAAGTGGAGAAGGAAGGAGGGCTCTTAATTCCAGTAAAATGCTAATTGATAAATGTGGAAGAAATAGCTATAATAAAACAAAATCACCAGCTTCCATCATCATTATAAAAAACTGGCTCTGGGAAGAATCTGAGTTAGTCATTCAGTCATGTCTAACTCTTTGTGACCGCATGGACTTAGCCTGCCAGGCTCTTCTGTCCAGGGAATTCTCCAGACAAGAATACTTCAGTGGGTAGCTCTTCCCTTTCCCAAGGGAAATTCCCAGCCCAGTTATAGAAACTGTCTCCTGCATTGCAGGCAGATTTTTTCCCATCTGAGCCTAATAGATGCTGAATCTTACTATGAAAGTTTATGAGAAAAGTATCTCTCATGGATTGTAAGGGAAAAAAAGTAAACCAATGAACATTATCTGATAATTTCATTTTGATGAACAGGCTCAATATTTAAGTGTTCAAATAGATAATTTCCTTGTAGATATAATTAAGTTTTTCAGGCCCTTCTGTTACCTGTAGGGAAACCAATTTCTAGCAATCTCTCATGGCTTCCTTATCTTTCCAATCCGAAGCAATTATTATTCTATGATGTAGATTATGACTCACTCTGTGATGACTGAAGCTCCATTAAAATGTCCCTTTGCTTAAAGATTGATAATTGGGTGCTGCTGCTGCTGCTGCTAAGTCGCCTCAGTCATGTCCGACTCTGTGCGACCCCATAGACGGCAGCCCACCAGGCTCCCTCATCCCTGGGATTCTCCAGGCAAAAACACTGGAGTGGGTTGCCATTTCCTTCTCCAATGCATTAAAGTGAAAAGTGTCCAACTCTTAGCGACCCCACAGACTACAGCCCACCAGGCTCCTCCATCCATGGCATTTTCCAGGCAAGAGTACTGGAGTGGTGTGCCATTGGAGAACATGGGATCTGAACTCAAAAGAACCACTTCAAATCCCAGTTCTGTCATCTAGGACTGTATGCTTTTGGAAAGTTACTCAGCATTTTGGAGTCTTATTTTTCTCATTAGTAGGGATTGAAAAAAAAAAAGAATAAAACCCTGAGTAGTTGTAAAATGCTAATTTCACAGGGCTGTTGTTATAAGTATCAAATTATAGAGGGAATGGATATTCAAGTTCTTTGTAAACTATAAAGTAATAGATAATCATTTGGTATCATTTAGATCATTTCAAAGATAATCACCCATACCATTCTAGAATCATTTTATTAAATATGAGAAGAAAGTCATACAAATCCCAGATGGATAAAATAACCTAAGAAAAATATGTGATGAAAATCATGTAGTGCAACAAATTTGTACTGCAATAAAATAAACAAAACATGAAATAGAATACAATCTTCATATGATGACTCTTCTCTACTTTTTTTACGTGAAAGACTGATTCTGTGAATATGGTGTTATATTTCCTTTTAAAATGTATCAATATTATTAAAGCATATCAAAATCTCTGACAGCTTAAAGGAATTCTGACAGATCTCAAACACTAAATTACAATAGTTTTAAATTTCTCTAGAAAGTTAAATGAATTGTTAGTCATACCTTTAAAAGCTCTACATGTTATGTAACAAATAACAGAGTATGAATAAGTGCATGCATGCTAAGTCACTTCAGTAGTATGTTACAACCTTTCTGGAAAGCAATTTATCAATACATGCCAGGTCTATTAAAAGTTCATACCCTTTAATATAGTAATTTCTAGAACTCGATTCTAAGAAATTAGAATCCAGGCAAACATTTTAGTACAAAAATGGAAATCATGACATATTAATAACAGTAAAAACTTATGAGCAGCCTAAATGTCTAGTGTTTGAATAATGAAGAAATATATACTTAGAATAGCTAGAAGAGCTGTGGTATGACCAAATGCAAATTTTTAAATAGTATATAATGACAAAAAAAAATAGTATATAATGACATGGACTAATGCTTAGCATTTGCAATTAATAAGGGTGCAACTGTGTACTATTTAGTCTTAATACATTGTATATAAATATTTAATTAAGATTTCAAATATTTAAGTTTAGAAACTGAAAATACATATGAAGGTGATTATAATAATTTTCTGTATCAAATAATTTTCTTACATATTTTTATTTTTCTGTATATTCCAAATTCTCTACAATAAGCATGAATTGTTTGAAAATAAAAAAGATACAATTAATATAAGTACATAAATTTTATTATACTTTATCACATTTTCAAAATATTCCTCACCAGCTCTTTTTTTATTCATATTTAAATAGAATTTTAATGTTAAGAGATAGAAAGCAAATGATAGATAAGGATTAGCATGTCAGCATGCACAACTGTTTTATGGAATTCAGTTATGTGTGTAGCTTTTTCATAGAGCTTGACATGAGTAGAATGACCATACTTTTCTTTCTCTTCTTTCCAATACCATCAAAACCACCCTTAGAGATAAAGTCTAATTTTTTCTGTGTATTTGTTTGTTTTTGCACCACAAATTATATATTAATTTATAATGAAGCAGTTTCATGGATTTTGACTAGCAAGTTTTGAAATTTTCAAATATTAAATCCATCTCAGGAAACCTAGATATGGAGTTTAATCTGTGTCTTTACAGAGGTACCTTGAGTTTTTTTGATGATATCCAAACTGTAACCATTATGATTAATGGTAGCTGGAAGCCCAGTCCCTCTGTGTATAGTTATTCTATTTATTCTACTTTAACTGACATTTCCTTAGTATACCCTTCATTTCATTTTAAGGTAATAAAATATCAATGTAATATAAATATTTCCTAAATGTATTTAAATTTATTAAATGCATCATCAAAAATTTCATAGAATTATACATATGTACTTGAAATTTTTTTTCCACAAATACAAAAATATACACTATATATTTTAAATATCCACTGTTTTCTAGAAATTGTAAAGAGTAACTTTTTATAGCAAAAAGAAGGAGTTGATTTTTTGCTAGATGACATAGTTATGAATGCTATTTGATGACTATGATTCTTTTTCTAATATTTGTTTTTATTGAGATGGGAGTGGCTACTAGACTAGACATTGAGATTGTTTTGTCATTTCCTTTTGTCATTTTCAACTTGTATTGTGAGCAGAATAGCAATTATATTCTCACTAATATATTTAGTACAAATGCATCTCATAGAATAGGAAACTGCAATATACTTAATAAAAGGGTTTACTTAATTTCTTCATTTTATACTTGTGAAAACAAGAATAAAGGGGTCTTCCTCATCTTGTTTTACCCCTTAAAATGCTATCAATCCTTTACTGATTATTGCTATTACTTTTTAAATCATGTGTTAATTGACAATTGTGTTAATATTTGTTATGAACAAACATACTTGAAATGTCTTTAAAACAGTCTTAATGGATATTCTGTGTGGTGGGATGGGGTTGAAGGGGTCATTGTGGAACAATCACTTCACCTGTGTCATAGTTTAAGACTTCCTTGACCCTGTACCTTAGAAGTGGGGATATCATGGGAACAGTGGTATGTCAGCTGGCTCTTAGAGGTTTGCTTTGAAATGTGAATCAAAACTTTCACTAAGATAGCTATAAGAAAGAGTTCAACTTTACTTTCGATTTATGTTTTTTAAATAATTATGGGCAGACCATAGAAGAAAATTGAAGCTTCTTGGGTGGTTCAGTGGAAAAGAATCCACCTGCCAATGCAGGGTTCGATCCCTGGGTCTGGAAGATCCCCTGTAGAAGGAAATGGCAACCCACAGGGTCACAAGAGAGATGGGCACAACTTAATGACTAAACAATAACAAATAGAAGAAAGTTATATGAGTTATCAATGAAATAATAGAGCATGTTTATTAAGCTATTTACCGTAATATTTCTTTATCCTATCCTGATTAAACTGTATTTTTTCCCAAAATGAAGTAGAATGAGAGGCCAAATGAGAAATTTTTACAATACACCTCTCTCATGTTTTCCATTATGATGAGAGTAATCCAACACTAATGGGTTAACCAGAAATCTCACTACAGGGCAGGATAAAATCCTTGGTATTAAAGTCTCCCTTATCTATTTTTCTTCTTGAGGATGATTATGCAACTCTTATCCAGCTCTTCATTTTCTGTTGCCATATAGAATCATAATAATAATTATTACAATTGAAATTTGTTCTCAAAGGAAACATCAAATTAAGGACATACAGAAGAGCAAAAAGGTAGTAAAAGAGAAAGCATGTGTTTATGAATTTATGAGGAAGGGGGAAATGATCACAACAAATAAACTATTATTCCAAATAACGAATACACACTGAGGTGTGTGTACTTGAACTAAATAATGTAAACAGGCAAAATAGATTATAAATTAAGTGGCAAATATAATTTATAAAATCAACAAGGACTATGATACTGTTTTCATGGTTATATGATTAGGCAGTCTCTGTAATGATTTAGATAGCATAATTGTAAAGGGTATTTTGGAATTATCCAAAAACATTTTAATTTTAGACAGTATAATTATTTCAAATATACATTTTACAAACAAATTTTAAAATACTTAAAGCAACTGAGAAATCTCTAATTTGTGTTCCAGTATAGGGACGACAGAGGATGAGATGGCTGGATGGTATCACCAACTTGATGAACATGAGTTTGGGTGAACTCCGGGAGTTGGTGCTGAAATTCATAGGGTCACAAAGAGTCGGACATAACTGAGTGACTGAACTGAACTGATACAGCAAGTTAATCATTTTCCATTGAAAATTATATTCTCAGTCCTTTTCTTCACAGGAAAATGTGCTGTTGTAAAAGCAAGAAGGAATATGATCAGGAGCAAATTGTGTGTTGCTTGAACTGTCATATAAGTGCCTTTCTACCCTAGGGCAGGGCGGCTGGTAGTTGGGCTCAGGCACTGTGGTTCTCAGTATCACACAGTGTTAAAACTAAAGAGTTTTCCAGAAATATAATGTAACAGCCACTGTTGCCCCATTACTCTAGAAAGCTTAGCTGGGTGACTTACTATTGACTTCTAAACTCCCTTATACTTGTCTCTGGATGACTGTGAGGGCTCAGTTTTTACCCACACCCTTCATGCTAGCTGAGAGCTGGCTTGGCATGTCTGAGTTAGCTGACTAGTAGGATAGACTGTATCCACAAGGACACTTATTTGAACAGAGAAATTTCCATCTTTAAGGAGTTGCATCGAAGTTCCCTTTCCCTTCCTTTTTTCCTCCTCCCCCACTGCACCATTTGTACAGAATCCCGAGGCCGGAGCCTCTTTATAGGAACTTCAGCTGTGCTATCTACAGACCAGCTACATCTGGAGGAAATCATAGGCTAATGTGAATTCAAGGTGCTGTAGGTGCTCAAGTAATTCCCTGCATGTAAACCCCCTCCCTTGACCCAAAATACCCTAGTGTGTATCTGCATCATGTTGACCAGTAGTATGTGTTTGTGATCCCTTGCATGGCAGTCTGAAAAAGTAATAAGGCTTAAAGGCTGGAAATGAAACATAACCACAATAGTCCAGACAAAATATCTAGGAGGCTTAAGAAATAGAGAAGAAATGTTCTGGTTTTGTATCCAGTGTCATATAATCATCTTTGATAGCAAAATGATTTGGAAATGTAATTAAATGCATAAAATTAAGTGACCCATAAGTATATTGAATCAATTTTATGATTTGTTCTTCATCTCTTTGACTTTTTTTCCTATGTTCTCTCTGGATTTACTATTTTCAACTCTGTAGTGCTCTATGCTATAAATATGCAGTTTTCTGTAGAACTCTTTGATCTTTTTGAGGAAAAATACCATTGAATTTGGTGAGTAATTAACAATAATTGACAGCAATCAGTCAATTTATCAGCAAATATATGCCTAGTGGACTATAACATGAGAAGATTCAAGAGAGATAAAGAAATAAATACAAGGTATTTGGCCTTCTGGACTTTATAAGGAAGTGAAGAGATAAGTCATATATATCTCAAATAGGGAGTGTATACTTGCATGCTTACTTAACTGATAATTGATAGCAATCATAAGATGGAGTATATAATATAGCAATATTAAGGTCAGAATTCCTTAAAAAAAGTTTAGAAATTCATACTTATTTGAGTAATCTGCAATGCTAATTATGAGCTCTGAACTATTGTCAGAATCAATACATTTTGCACATTAGATTTTTTTTTTCCAATCATCTGTCATGACTTGTAATGAAGTACAAAAGAAGTCTAATACTTGCTCCATAATGTTAGAATGTGTTGTGTGCATTCTAGATTTAGGAATAGCATTTTCTTTTTAATCACGAATTCAGAGAATTTAATTAAATCGCAACTGCCTGAAAGCAATCTTTTTTATTGTACAAAATTGCACTTATCATTCAGATGGCAAAAACCATACGAAATGCTACTGTCTTTCAAAACAATAATTTACATATAGGCAATAAGTAAAAAGGTTCATAACATAATCCAGAAATTCCATTTAAGTTTTCTGCTGGATGCTTTAAAAATCAGTTAGGATCAGTGGATGGTGAATTATAAGGATGCCTTGGAGACTCTGTTATTCAAGAACATGAGAAGATAGAAGTCATCTCAAGTGTATGTGTTCCTAACAACAGAAGAGGAAGAGTGAATGCCAAGGTGAAGAAAGTTTGGTAAACATAGAGGTTTGAACTATACTGGCATGTCTTTCCTTTCATTTTTTCATTGCTTTCTCGTCCCCCTTTTCCACTCTCAATTATCATTTAGTTTGTTCTCAATTAGGTAATTATCTCACAAAGTAATTGTTCTAATAGCATAAATGACCGATGCTTTTAAATAATTGTGGGTGTATGTGTGTGTGTGTAAATAGATAAATCTCTCTTACTCTTTCTCTTTCTTTCTACTTATCTGTCAAGTACAATATATATATATATATATATATATATATATATATATATAAAGAGAGAGAGAGAGAATCTCTTTTGGAATATATACAAACAGTAAAACTTCTAATATCTTAGTCATTCTAAGCTTGGGATATTCTCTCTTTCCCAATTCTGTTCTGTCCCAGAATGAGTGTGAAAAGCTTAGGAGTATGGGTGCTCAGTCGTGTCCAACTCTTTGTGATATTTTGAACTATAGCACACCAGGCTCCTCTGTCCATGGGATTTTTCAGGAAAGAATACTGGAGTGGGTTGTTATACCCTCCTCCAGGGGAGCTTTCTCACCCAGAAAGTAAACTTGCATCTCGGGCATTGCAAGCAGATTTTTAACCACTGAGCCATCGTGGAGGCTTAACTTCGGTATTATTTAGCACTTTGTTCCTCCAATTCATGTTCTCCAGGCCAGAATACTAGAGTAGGTAGCTTTTCCCTTCTCCAGGGGTCTTCCCCACCCAGGGATCAAACCCTGTTCTCCGGCATTGCAAGCAGATTCTTTACGCTGAGCCACAAGGGAAGCCCAAGGACACTGGAATGGGTAGCCAATACCTTCTCCAGCAAATCTTTCCCACCCAGGAATCCAACCTGGAACTAAATGGCCATGACAAACTATTCCTACAGCACTGCCACGATGTAGTTTGTTTAGAATATAGAAACACAGACATAGTAAATAACAAGTAATGCATCTAGACAAATGCTGTTAAGGTAATAATTTGTAAAGTGATACTCTCTTAATTTTACCCACTCTGGGTAACATAATTCATGTTTTTCAATATTATCAATATTTTATTTAGTATTTTATGATAATAAGTGCCTGATTATTATTATAAATAGGGAAATGAAAATGTTCTTATTTTTAAAAATAAGATCTCTCACCAAAGAGAAATCTTTGTGTGGTATTTTAGCCCCATAAATGTGTATATATATTCACAAGAAATATATATGTGCACACACAGAGACATACTTTGTATCTTTAGCACCAAATTAAAATCATGTTTTATGATTTACATTTAATTTATACCTTTTTCCTATATTTATTCCCACTGTTTTTCAAGGGCAACAGTTTTTTGCAAATGAAGCTTCCACAATCTGTACTCTATTCACATCAATCATGTTCATTTCCATTGATCATCTCTTTTTCATTTTCTCAGGCTCTAATGGATTTTTTAAAACATTCTCCTCCAGATTATTAATTCAATTTTCCTGAACGATTAATGCTTTTCTTTATCACCTCAATTACGGATTTTAATTCTGCTATTGCTATTTTAGTTTCCTTGCAATAGTTCAATGTCTCTCCCAAGCCTTTTCTCATCTCTGCTGCTCTTTATATTTTCTCTGATTTCTTTTATCATATAGCATTCTCCCTGTATGACTTTCAGTTCCTGATGCTCTGTGACTACGTGATTATATATCATATTGAAACATTTTCCACATTTTTTTTCCATTTTTAATGGTAAATAATGGAAAGTAGTATGCCTTTCCACTGAAATATCAGAAAAACATTCTCTTTTCCAAATGTGTGTAAATACAAGTGACTGCGATCATATTTTTATCTTTACTTATTACCAAAGGAAAATGCTAGCATTCTCAGTCATTCCCCTTCTTCAGTGTTTTGTGATCAAATACAACAAGAAAAAATCTAAAGCTAATGTTTTAAGAAAATGAAGGTCAGGGGCCTATAGTCAGGATGATGCTAGACTAAAGTGTTGTCTGGTTGAAAGAATGTTGCAGCTTTCTTGGTCAAGCCTAAAAAATATGCCATATATTTTTGTTTAATTGTACTGGGGAAAATGTTCAGGTAAGACAAAGTGTCTAAATGAACATATCTCTATCAATTTATTTTTAATTAGGTGAATTAATCTTTACTCTTTTAATAAGAAAATGTTGCCAAATACTCAAATGATTATCAAAATATCTACAGCATTTTAATAAATAGACCTATTCAAATTAGTCACTGTGATTTTACTTGTCACACAAAATCTTTATCTTCATGTGTTTTAAAATAAATTTTCTGAAAAACCCAAAATATTATTGATAGAATTTTAAAAATCTAGGCATATACACTAAAGTTTGCATTACTTTTCCCAAACACACACACAAATAATTTTTAATTTTTATTTACTACCTTTTTTGTTGTTGTCGTTAATTTATTTTCATCAGTTAGGGCTTCCCTGGTGGCTCAGCTGGTAAAGATTCTGCCGGAAATGCACTTGGCCAGGGTTCGATACCTAGGTTGGGAAAATCCCCTGGAGAAGGGAACGGCTTCTCACTCCAGTATTCTGGCCTGGAGAATTCCATGGACTATATGATCCATGGAGTCCCAAAGAGTCGCACATGATTGAGGGACTCTCATGTCACTTCACTTCATTAAATATAACCAAAGTCATATACAATTCATTTTAAGTCATTTCAGTCCCTCCTATTCCCTTTATTATTTATGTGTATGCTACTTTTCAACTCCAATGAAGTTATTTTTAAACTGGGAAAGACTTGTTACAAGCATGTCTTCCTTAATCATCACAATTTGATGTGGGCTCATTTTCTGTGTGGATCTGAAGAAGAAAGTAAATTGGAATTTTTCAATTGGTGATACAGCAGCATTGTTACAACCACCCTGGAGACCTGTTTTCAAAGGCAGCCAAGAGATTTAGGTGCCATATACCAATTTGATTTAGGGGGTCCATTTTAGCAGGCTTGCTCCTACTCCAAAGAGAATTGGCCACCAAAGGTAATGGGACATGTGCAAAACAGTCAATACTTTCTGTAGTATTAAGTGAAATTTTAGTTTGACAGAACAACATGACACATGAGTGCTTTATACTGCTTTTGGCTTTTTTCCAGTTATCACAAATGTGATTTCACCAATCTGGACAAATACAACATACACTACAACTTATATAGAAATAGATATAGGAAAATCGTAAATAAAATTCCATGAAGTTTATTGGGAGTTTATTGTGGAATTGATTATATTGAGGATATGATTATATATTTAAAAGTAAGGTATATCAAGATCAGTGATTACTTTTGATGATACAAACAAATATACTTTGAAAACGAATGTGCAATCTGAGTATTTTGTTCCTTGTCTATAATTAATCATAAGTAAATTCATAAGGAAAAGAAATATACTCTTAATCTCCTTTTCAGACAGCATTATTTTAATTCAGTTCTTTCAAAAGAGTAAAAAAAGTACAATAAAAGTGAAATAATGTAACAAAATATATATTTTTCTTCCTTGGTGTGGATTCTTCTCTTTATTTCTTCAGTATTATAAGAAGTTCTTCATAGAAGTCAAGAGTACAAACCCTGATTCTGCCTCCTTCCTTAAATCTCTGTGTGAAGCACGTTAGGGTAACTGGTGGCACAGTTTTGATCTGGGCTGCTCCTCCTGCCCCTACTGTAGGCAAAATCTTCAAGTCATTTTGCACTTACTTGCATGGGAATTTTCAAGTAAATTGTTCTTCATGTTAGATAAGCTACCAGTTTATAATAACAAAGTTCATCTGCTTATAAATTTCACAACCATTTATGTGTAATAAGAATACAACTAGAATCCAAAAGATTATGGCAATAACATGCCCACTTGAGCTAACTGACATAAATAATATAGCCTCCAAGAGTGATTTGCTTGAATTACATGGAATACATTGATATAATGAGCCACAGTTTAAACAGTGAGCTATCAAATCTCATTCCCCCACTTTCTGTGTGACTATACTTAAAACTATCAGACTAAAATTACCAGAAAAATATAGACTATATTTTGTAAATTCTGACATCTGGATAGAGTAATGTGTAACATCTGAAATGATCAGAGAATGGATTGGAATTCTAGTCCAAAATGGTGTGGCCACACAGCTGGATCTTTAGGTAAGAGAAATAGGATTCTACTAGGGTTGTTTAAAATTATGATTTTAAATTCACCGTACTGCATGCTTAAATACTGGATGCCTTAGAGAGGTACTAAAACATTTCTAACAGCTTTTAATAAGAATCAGGGAATTATAGATATCTATAAAATAATATGTTTTGCATTAAGTTGTATGTGTTAGTTACACATGTAGATTACAAATATAAATCACTTATAAAAAAAATAAAAAAATAAATCACTTATAAAATATAAAAATAAAGTGAACACCTTGAAACCACTACATAAATTCAAAAGTAGAATATATATCACCAATATCTTGAAGCTACTCATTTATTTCCCCCATTTTCCATTCATATCTTTTCTGTCTAACAATAATCAGTATTCTAAATTATGTGATAGTCAGTATTCCTTTTTTATTCAATCATTTTACCATTCATGTTCTACAAACAATGTATTCTTTGCTTATGAGCTTTATTAAAGTGGTATCACAAACTCTAAGCTTTTCAGATTAACCTCAGAGTAATTATATCTCTGAAAATTATCCATTGTGTTTAATGCATTAGTAATCTCTTCATTTTCAATGCTGTATAGTGTACCATCATGTGACTGTTGCAGAATTAAATGTTTTCACATCTAAACTAAGGTCCCCTGTTATATTGTATTACTATGTCACTAGACTTTGGATTGTGTTACTTTTTGTTCTAACAAACAATGCAACTATGAAAATAATTGCACACCTTATTATATAGGGTTGTATAATGTATGTATATATTATTTTACATATCTGCAAGTGAAATAATTTAGTCACAAGATATAAATCTGTTTGAAATTATAAACTATAATGCCCACTATGTTTCAAAGTGTCTGAATATATTTCACTCATACTCACAGATAGATGAGCTTCTATTGAAATTTCATCTTCAGCAAAATGACAAGATGGGATTGTTATGTTAGGTTAGAAGCACTCTTCTAACCAAACCAACTCAAAATAATAGACAAAATAATAAATTTTAATAATTGTAAGAGAATAAAAAAACTGACAAGATAGTCAGGAATTATCAGACTAAAAATTAAGAGAGACCTGAAAATCAGAGAGGACAAGATTCCTTGAAGCATTTTATGCATTCAGTTCAGTTTAGTCACTCAGTCATGTCCAACTCTTTGTGACTCCATGGATGGCAGCACGCCAGGCTTCCCTGTCCATCACCAACTCCTGGAGCTTACTCAAACTCATGTCCATCGAGTTGGTGATGCCATCCAACCATCTCATCCTCTGTCATCCCCTTCTCCTCCCGCCTTCAATCTTTGCCAGCAATCAGAGTCTTTTCCAGTAAGTTAGTTCTTCACATCAAGTGGCCAAAGTGTTGGAGTTTCAGCTTCAGCATCAGTCCTTCCAGTGAACATTCAGCAGACATTACATGGGTTTGTGTGTGTGGGCCTGTGACAGTAGCTCAGTTATGTCTAGTTCTTTGCAACCCCATGGACTATAACCCTCCAGACTCCTCTGTCCATGGACTTATCCTGGCAAGAATGCTGGTGTGGTTTGCCATTTCCTCTGCCAAGGGATCGTCCAGACCCAGGGATTAAACCCTGCAGCTCCTGCATCAACAGGCAAATTCTTCACTGCTGAGCCACCCGGGAAACTAGATAGCATAACATAGTCCAGCTAGAAAGAAAGAAATCTCATGTTTGGATTTTGATATTGGATGTTCTGGAGCAAGAGAGATAAAAATGAAAATCATGAGCCTAATCTGGAAAGTAGTTATAATAGTGAAGACTGGCCACATTAAGCTGAGTCCCTGTAGAGTGACATCATCATTACGAGGAAAAAGAAAAATATACCCCAAGAAGGTTTAAAAATTCCCTAGTTTGCTTCGTTCTAAGCTAAACAGCAAGTAAAAAAGAAATACTTCTTGAGAAATTATAAGCACAAGGCCACCACTGTGAGGCTCTGGAGCCAAAATCTCAGCTTTTGTATTTAAATAGTCCTAGACTGGTAGTGGTATGTCACACTTAGAAGACGTAATCAAAGATCAACAGGAAGTCATTTTCTTTATCATATCAGATCATTTGTTAAGAACACTGAGAAAGATATTAAATTTAAAAAAATAACCAAACACCAAATGAAAACCAAGTGCCAAAGTAATACAAAGAAAAATATCTGCGAGAGATATTTATATCAATATATAAATATACCCTTAGGTAAAAAATAACTATACCCTTAAAAATAAATCAGATAGGAACTGTAAGACACAGACATGTTCAGTCATGTAGTCATGTCCAACTCTTTGTGGCACCATGGACTGTAGCCCACCAGGCTTCTCTGTCTGCGAAATTTTCCAAGCAAGAATACTGGAGTGGATTGCCATTTCCTACTCCAGAGCATGTTCCTGACCCAGGGGTCAAACCGACGACTCTTGCATCTTCTGCATTGGCAGGTAGATTTTGTACCACTTTGTCACTTGGCACACATATAAATACACACACACAATTTTAAACCTCTTTTTAAATAAGACAAGCTTGAAAATCTCTTCAGGGATATAAAAACAAACAGATATAAAAAAATCAAACAGAAGTTCTGAAAAATAAAAATTTAACCAAAAATGAATAAACATTAAAATACAATGGAGAGGTAAATGATGAATATTAGACAGAGCTGAGGAAGAATTAGAAACCAAAAGGCAGAACAGAAAAAAACATTTAAGATAGCACTGAAAGAAAAAAGAAATATCAAATTTATGGATTGAGTATAAGAAACATAAAGGACAAAACAAGATATAATATAAATTGAGATATTTAAATAGAAAGGCAATGCCAAGTAATGCTCAAGCTACCACACAATTACACTCATCTCACATGCTAGTAAAGTAATGCTCAAAATTTTCCAAGCCAGTCTTCAGTGATACGTGAACCGTGAACTTCCAGATGTTCAAGCTGGTTTTCGAAAAAGCAGAGGAACCAGAGATCAAATTGCTAACATCCGCTGGATCATGGAAAAAGCAAGAGAGTTCCAGAAAAATATCCATTTCTGCTTTATTCAGTATGCCAAAGCCTTTGACTGTGTGGATCACAATAAACTGTCAAAAATTCTGAAAGAGATGGCAATACCAGACCACCTGACCTGCCTCTTGAGAAACCTATATGCCGGTCAGGAAGCAATAGTTAGAACTGGACATGGCACAACAGACTAGTTCCAAATAGGAAAGAGAGTACGTCAAGGCTGTATCTTGTCACCCTGCTTATTTAACTTCTATGCAGAGTACATCATGAGAAACGCTGGACTGAGAGAAACACAAGCTGGAATCAAGATTGCCGGGAGAAATATCAATAACCTCAGATATGCAGATGACACCACCCTTATGGCAGAAAGTGAAGAGGAACTAAAAAGCCTCCTGATGAAAGTGAAACTGGAGAGAGAAAAAGTTGGCTTAAAGCTCAACATTCAGAAAACGAAGATCATGGCATCTGGTCCCATCACTTCATGGGAAATAGATGGGGAAACAGTGTCAGACTTTATTTTTTGGAGGCTCCAAAATCACTGACATGGTGACTGCAGCCATGAAATTAAAAGACGCTTAATGCTTGGAAGAAAAGTTATGACCAACCTAGATAGCATATTAAAAAGCAGAGACATTACTTTGCCAACTAAGTTCCGTCTAGTCAAGGCTATGGTTTTTCCAGTGGTCATGTATGGATATGAGAGTTGGACTGTGAAGAAAGCTGAGCACCGAAGAATTGATGGTTTTGAACTGTGGTGTTGGAGAAGACTCTTGAGAGTCCCTTGGACTGCAAGGAGATCCAACCAGTTCATTCTAAAGGAGATCAGCCTGGATGTTCTTTGGAAGGACTGATGCTAAAGCTGAAACTCCAGTACTTTGGCTATCTCATGCAAATAATTGGCTCATTGGAAAAGACTCTGATGCTGGGAGGGATTGGGGGCAGGAGGAGAAGGGGACGACAGAGGATGAGATTGCTGGATGGCATCACCAACTCGATGGATGTGAGTTTGAGTGAACTCTGGGAGATGGTGATGAACAGGGAGGCCTGGCGTGCTGCGATTCATGGGGTCACAAAGAGAGACTGAACTGAACTAAACTGAAAATATATTAATTTATCCTATTTATTTTTACCTTTTTTTTTTAACAATTTGACTACTAGAAATATAATATTCCAGAATTTGCTCTCTTTTTATTCCTGTAAAAAGCTTGGTTTAAAGTTGTGTTATCCAGTGTAGCTACTACAGTCTCTAGTATTCAGCCCATTGTGATTAATTCACTATGCTTCCCAAACCTCAAAATCCTAGAGATATCTTTTGAGCCAGCAATATATTCAAATTTATTTTATTTTATTTTTTGTATTTGACCAAAATCTACATTGGGCTGAGATAGAGTATTGCATCCAAAATACTGCTAAAAATGGATATTCTCAAATAATGTTTTTTTTTAAGAAGAGATTTTCTGAAAGTATCTTGGACACCTTTCTTTAACATTCCAATTACCTTGGGCTAAAAATTTAACTTGCTTGTGCCTTAATTTTGCAATCTGTAAGGAAACCATTTGGGTTTAGAACATCTTAAGTATGCTTCTAAATCTAATATTTTATTACTGGTTTATAATTATCACTGGTTTACCATTATCTTCAGAATGAAAAGAAGCTTAGCAAATAAAAACTAAAAAAATGTATTTCCCAACATAAAGTTAAATATACTAAGGAAGTTAAAAGAAATGTGTAAAACTATTGTCTGGGTGAAGAAAGAAAAAAAAAGAGTGAGAAAAGAATTTTATAAAGTAGAACTGTATTGCAGTTTTTGAAAAGGAGAAAATAGCTTTAATTTTGACATGGAAAAAAAAGCACTTTGTGGTTTAAGATTAATATTTTCCATTTTAAAAAGTATTTGATCATAAAAGAAAAGCACAGAATATATGGTAATATTTATCATACAATATTTTGTAATATAATTATTGTAGAGTAGTTTTAGACTTAGGGATGAGGACCTTGTTGGCACCCCCAAATTTAGAGAAATAGAACATGCAAATAGAACATGCAAATAGAAGTGTAAGAAGTGTAAGAAGTGTAAGAGTGCATATACACTCTATAGCTAGGATTCTTAGAATGCATTGTGTCTGCCTTCGCATATAGTTTTATACTATTAGTCATCATTATATATTTTTATGTCAGGTATTTAGGAGGAAAGCTGCCACTCTATTTTCTAGAGAAAAAGATGAATTTTCTGACAAGACAGTCTCTATCTGTAATTCTCTGTCTGCATCACTTGCATTTATAGAAATGTTCATACCTTTAGGTAAAGGACAAATATGCATACAGTGATTTTTCTCTAGCAACTGAAGTGCTTATTAATGGTTTTGATTTTATTTAAGTCACCTTTTCCTTACTATTAAAACAATCATGTTTTCTATTATTCAGTTGAGATGCTTTCAAACTTTGCCTTCATCTTTTATTTCACACACCATATTTTCACCCTAGCTGTAAATGAAGGCATGTAAGCAATGTAAAATATTAGATTATCTAAAACAACATTTTAAATCTCAGTTAAATTACTTGAGGCTTCCCTGGTGCTTCAGATGGTAAAGAATCTGCCTGCAATGGGGACACGTGAGTTTGATCCCTGCATTGGGGAGATCCCCTGGAGAAGAGAATGGCTATCCACTCCAGTATTCTGGCCTAGAGAATTCCATGGACAGAGGAGCTTGGCAGGCTGTAGTCCATGGCATCGCATGGAGTAAGATATGACTGAGCGACTTTCACTAAATAACTTATAGCTTACTACACTATTATAAACAGTGAAACCTTTCCAATAAATGTATGTTTTATTAGATGTGTATTTTATGTTTATTTTAGAAGAGAGCTTTGATAGTCTCAAAATATAAAGCAAAAGAGATACAATGTAGTCAAGACCATTTGTTATTCATTATAAATAATGAAAGCATTATCACAAGTATCAAGATTTCTATAAACACACAAACAGAAATATGACTTTATAGGATTACCTATGTCCTATATCTTTCAAAGGTACCCTTGCTTCTATTTATGTAAAGAATTCTGACACAACCTTAGAACATCCATGGCAATAAAAGAATCTCATGAATAAAATAAGAGTTCACTCTAGCAATCAAGTTTTTATACCAACATTTTCCTTAGAATGTTGATATTATGTTATCTTTATTTTTCTATGCTTATGAAGAGAGCATTTCTACAAGAAAAAAAAGTAAAATACAATAATAAAACATTTACCACTCCCTTACCAATGACTGTTAAATGAGAAAGTAAGGTTTAAAATGAATATTGACATATACATACTACTATGTATAAAATAGATAACTAATGAGAACGAACTATATAGCACAGGGGACTCTACTTAATGCTCTTTGGTGAGCTAAATGGGGTAGGAAATTTTTTAAAAGAGGGGAGTATATATACAGCTGATTCATCTTGTTGTAGAGCAGAAAATACCAAAACATTGTAAAGAAACTATACTTCAATAACAATTTAAAAGTAATAAAATATGCCATTGTATATTTGGCATTGGAATGGGTTTGATGATTTGGGGCCAACAAAATATACAACTTTTTAATACATATTTCTTGGGCTTCCTAGATGGCTCAGTGATAAAGAATCCATCTGCCAATGCAAGATGTGGGTTGATCCCTGAGTCAGGAAGAACCCCTGGAGAAGGAAATGGTACCCACTCTAGTATTCTTGCCTGAAGAATTCCATAGACAGAGGAGCCTGGAGAGCTACAGTCCATGGGGTTGCAAAAGAGTCTGATATGACTGAGCAACTAAAACAACAACAACAGCACATTTCTTCACTAAAGAAAGGTAAGCTGATTTAAACAACGAGATTATCCATTTGCTATCACTTTTATATTAATGGATATATTTCCCTTTTCCTTCTATCTTCTCTTTGCTACATAATATTGTGAATTTCAGCTAACACAAATAATCCAGCATACTAAAATACTGCCTAGAAACCTTTAGGAGGAACCCAAGATATGTGCTGAAGGAAAACATTTTGCTGTGATGAGATTATTTTCACTCCCTATTTCTCTTTCAAATAGAGAAATAACTGTAAATCTTTCAAATTCTCAGTGTGACCAGCAACAAGATTAGAGCTAAGGAAGAATTCATTCTATAAAAGAACATGAATGTCACTCAATTATTGGTTTTCATTACTCTCTACTGCTTCCTAAGGATGTCTAGATGACTCAAGCAAGCATACTCATCTTAAACAAAATATAAGATTTATGATGGTGTTGGAAACTTTGTAAGATTCCAGGGGAAAATAAATAGTTAGACAATAGTCAGAAGAAAAATATGAATATAGAGTTAAAGAAGAGATTAGAGCATAAATCTGGGTTTGAAATGAGAACTGCAGTTCTGCAATGCCTATCTGGCAGCAAGACTTGGATCAGGATGCAAATAAAAAAATCACAGAATGAAATCCCCCCCACCTCCGGCTCTGTGGTGGCACAAGTATGTGTGTCTGTCTAGACTATTGTGTTTGGATAGGTTGAATGCATTGATATTCCCAGATGACCATTTTGATTCAGGTTACATATCTTGTAACTTTGCTTTTATCTCTGAAAGTTATAGTATGAAATGCAAAACCATTTCTTTGGATATCACTGAAATAAATATATTTTAAGAGTAGAAGCAGATCTTTCCTATTGTCCTTAAAGAAGCTTTAAAGATTCCCAAAGTTTTAATGGAAACCAAAAATTTATGTTTGCCTTCTTTGGGTTCCTGCCAAACAGGATAATAGAATTGACTTGGTTGATAGTACTATATTTATTGTGAAACAATTTATTGTGAAACAAATATTATGTGACATCAATAGAACAGAAAAATGGGCAACTTTTAAAAGCTTTCATGGGTAACAAAAAAGTTCTGCATTTCTATAAGCTTTTTCTCAGTCCCATTCTTTCATTTCCACCTAAATAATCTCCCTTAAACCAAACTTGAAAAGAAAGCAACTTGAATTCAGGATATTTCAAAGCATAGTCAAGTCATCTTTGTATCTTTTTGTGTACCCAAATGCCAACTTAGTATATGAATTTCTCCTGTAAATCATTAAATGCCTGTCATCTTTTCCATTATGAGTTAGACACCTTTGCTAGTTTTGCAAATGAGGAGGGATCTTCATTAAATCATCTTTTCTAGACTGATTTTTAATAAGAAAAGTAAAGGAAATAGCACTGTAACATTTGCTTTTTCCACTAAGTATTGATGTGCTCTATTGACAACTGCAATATCTTTTATAAATATCTGTCTAGACTTAGGATCTTCTTGCAAGTATATAGTACATGATTTAAGATTTAATTTATGGAATTAAGGGATTTAGTCCTAAATGGAACCAGATGTCTTTTCAATTTTTTCTTTTACATCAATAATGCAAAAGTTGTAGAAAGATCTGACGCCACATACATATTTTTATATCTGGGCATAAAGCTTTTCAGGTTGCTCAGTGAACTGGATGGAGAATATATCATAGCAGACCTTTAATATTAGGAGGGCAGAAGCTGAAGAGTAGTTTTGAGTATAAATTTCCTTGGTCTGACTTTTAAAACAAGAATAATGGCATTGATACCTTATGTTTTGTATTAACTTAAAATAGATGTAATAAAAATTATATATTTCATACAGATAATCTACTTTAAACCTCATTCTAATAATCAGACATTGCATATGGCACAGAATAGAGAATATGCAGATTCTCCATTAGACAGCCAGTTATGAAATTACATATTTTGGTTTTGGAAGCCCTGCCTTCTAAGACAATAAAACAATAGTGATGATAAAGTTTAAAAATAACCTAATTGCAAAGGAACAAAATATTCAAAAAAAAGCAACCTATGAAATGGAAGAACATATTTGTAAAATATGTATCTGATAAAAAATCAATATCCAAAAATATAAGAAATTTCTACAACTAAACACACACACACAAAAACTAACCAATTTTTTTTTTTTTAAATTGGGAAGAGGCTCTAAATAAATATTTCTTAAAACATGCAAATAGCTAACAGGTATATGAAGATATGCTTAACATTGCTAACAGGAAAATGCAGGTTAAAACTACAATAAAATAATTTCTAATTAACATTAATTTTTAAAAAGTGTTGATGAAGATGTGGAGAAATAGAAACCCTTGAACACTGCTGGTGAGAATGCAAAATTGTACAACTACTATGTAAAACAGTGTCAAGCTTTCTTAAAAAAAAAAAAAAAAAGATTAAATTACCATATACCCATCAATCCCACTTCAGAGTATTTATTTCAGAATTGAAATTGGAATCTCAAAAACATGTTTGTACTCCATGTACATTGCAACATGAAAAGCGCAAGTCGCTCGGTTGTGTCTGACTCTCGGCGACCCCACAGGCTGTAGTCTACCAGCCTCCTCTGTCTATGGAATTCTCTAGGCGAGAATACTGGAGTACTGGAGTGGGTACTGGAGTGGGTAGTCATTCGCTTCTCCGGGGCATATTCTTGACCTAGGGATCAAACCTGGATCTCTTGTATTGCAGTCAGATTCTTTACCATCTGAGCCACTTCAGCATACATTTCAATAACATTGGGAATAAATTATAATGTATAAAAGTGGGACCATACACACTGGGGAAAAGCCTTAGAAAAGAAGGGAATCCTGCAATATATGACAAATAGAGGAACCAGAGGACATTATGCTGAGTGAAATAAGCCAGTCACGGAAGGACAAATGCTGCATGATTCAACTTACATAAGGTATTTATCATAGTCAAGCTCATAGAATCAGAGAGGAGAATGGTTGTTGCCAGGGCCTGGGGGCAGTGGTTAATGATGAGTTGCTGTTCAATGGATATGTTTCAGTTATGCAAGATAAGTCTAGAGATCTGAGATATAATATCATGGCTGTAGTTGACAGAATTGTACACTTAAAATTTTGTTAAGAGGGTAGATCTTACGTTAAATGTTCTTAACAATAATAAAGTAAATTAATGTTTACTCTAGTGACTGAATAATTTTATTACATCATTTTTCTTATTAATTATTAATATTTGTGGAGGCTAATAAACAATAGATATCCTTTTAAAGCAAAGCAAAGTGGACTCTTCCATAAGGTTCAATAGCTTAGATAAAAATGCAAAGCTTTTCCCTCTAATGTGTTCTCTTTAGAGATTAACCTATTATCTTATAGTTTCTAGAATTCAAATTCATTACCGCCATGTGTGTACTATATCGTATACATGTAAGTACAGTGAAAGTTAAAGTGTCTGTCACTCAGTTGTAGCTGACTCTTTGTGATCCCCTGGACTGTAGACCCCCAGGTTCATTCTGCAGGCAAGAATACTGAAGTGGGTTGCCATTTCCTTCTCCAGGGGATCTTCCCGACCCAGGGATTGAACCGGGGTCCCTGCACTACAAGCAGATTCTTTACCCTCTGAGCCACCAAGGAAGCCCTTATTTAAGGATAATTCAAGTTTATTAGCATCACCTCATTTTGGAATTAATAAGCGCAAGAAGAAAAATGTGCCTGATTGTTCCATAAATCAATAAGTTATCCAAAATTTATACTGTAAATTAAAAAATAAATGTGTCTAAATAGATGGCCCAGGAAGAATATCCTTGGTAATTTTAATACTAGTTAAACAATATCCGCCATAAACCCAACATGCTGACAGAAGAGTTGTCCTTATCTTCATCCTCTTTATATTGCCGGCTTCAGAGACTATTATCAAGGCTGGTAATAAGTGTCTGTGAAAAGTTCTTAGCAAGTTAATGGACCCTTTCCTTCAAAATACAACACAATAAACCTCGAGGGTTTAGAAACCCAGCTCCGGAGAACTAAATGTGTAAAGTATATTATGTGTACAATGAGCCACTTTTCTTACTTTATTCTAAATTAACAGCTGCCCAGGATTACACCGTGATAAAACAAATGGTGATTATCTCAATTCAAGGTTGCCCTAAAGCAAATACTTGTGTTGCCCACAATTTTATCTTTAGATCCAATAGCAGGAACGAAAGAAACAAGGTATAAATTAGAACCTAAGTTCAAAGTATGAATTGAATACCTTGAAACAAATAGGAGGTTGTTTCTGTATGGTTCCCAGACACAATTACACTTCTCTCTGGTGTTAACGTTTTGTTTTCCCCAAACGTCTGAAATTGGTTCTTACCTTTTCAAGGGCTTCTTTTTATTGGTTGTGGTCTCTTTGTTACTTAGGCACTATTCCTAAGAAACTCCTCCACCACCCCCACCTTGCACCATGTTAATTATAGCAGATCAAGCTAGTTATTTCACATAGGAGACTGTCATCAAAAGAAGTAAAATTATCATTTTAAAATATCTTTAAACACAAAAATGTGTGTACATCAGGGATCAAGCTAAATGGACCTTATACAATTTGAAATAATAAACATGGGAATCAGGTAGATTTCATTAGATGCATAAAGATTGCTTCCCTGTGTTCTATAGTGAACCTGAAAGGTGATTATATCTCTACTCACTGGGTTTGTAAATATACTTCTCTCTCAATTCCCCTCCTCTCTCCCTTTATCTCTCTCCATCACACATACACACAAACATACACACAAACCTTTTTGAAATTATGCCAGGATTTCAAACAAACAAAGAAAACAGAAGGAAAAAATTACAGTACCATAATTGTTAAACCCAGGAATGTTAGCAATATTTTTAAATCCTTAATAATATCCTGTGTCATTCAAATTTACCTAATTTATTTTCTCCAGGATTTGGTTTATAACTGGGCTTTTCTCTATTAATTGATAGCGCTATGTGCAAAAGTATGAACTCTGAAAAAAAGGCTTTATATTGCCTGATAAAATGAATAATTATGGCTCAAACAGGGTGAAATAGTAAGTCCTTCCAACAGAAAAATCTTCACTGAAGTGAATGGAAATTATGTTCCTCTATGAGGTTAGGGTTTCCTTCTGGCTGAATCTGAGTGAATACTGGACAATGCTATGAGATTGATATCCCAGCCTTTCAATCAGAGAATGAATGTTTTCATATAAATACTAGGAAATACAATAATCTTTATATTCTGCTTGGGAAAAAAGTTAAACCATAATTGGCCAGTTGGATGTCTATTTTGTTTGCAGAGTCATAAATTCACTGCTTGCCAACTTGATTTTTCACATGTTTCAGTAAGACTGGAAAATAAGGTTAATGTTTTAAGTGCTTGAGCATTTTGTCATGTGTGAAGTATAAGCTGGTCCACACTCCAAAAGAAAGTCTCAGATTCTGAAATACTAAGCTTAGATATACAATTAGCCACTTGGAAAATATTTGTTTCTTTAAACACGCAATTTCCTTAGCAAATGAGACATTTTTGGCTAACATTAAGGAGTTTAATTCTTTTTCCAGAGTTACTTTGAATACTTTGGAGCACTAACTCAAATCTGTGTATTTTTTTCTTAAGTTTATAGTAATTAAGTTTTAAATAATTATTTAAAAGAGACATAATTTTCTGACAGAAATGTCATACACATGTCATATTAAATATTATATAAATCTTCTTATGGAAACTACATGCTTTCTAATTAATATAAAAGTAGTATATATTCATTAATGCTTTATTCTATAGATTATTTCTAGAGGTATTTTGAGTGTAAAAGTCCTATGACAATTTTGGTTCTGAATACTAATAGAAACTCAAATAGATTATTGGAAGTTTTAGAATTAGATTTGACTTTGTTTTTTTTTAATAGAGTGGTTTAAATAAAATAGAGGTTTATTTCTCACATAAAAATTCACATAGGTTGTTTAAAGCTGGAGTGGTAACTCTAACATATCAGTGAGAAAGGCACCTTTTTTCTTATTCCTCTATCTTCTTCAAAGATCTCATGATTGAAGATGACTGCTTCAATTCCAGCCATCACATCTACATTCTAATCAAAAAGAAATTTAAAAAATAGTCAGGAGAAATAAATATGCCATTTATTTAAAAACACCTATCAGAGTCTGTACTCATTATCTACAGTTACATTCTGTTCCTTGCTGCAAAAGACTGCAAAATGTTCTACACCTATCTATCACTTAAAATCAGATAGTGTCTGTTAGCATAGAAGGAAAAGAACATGGATTTTGGGGGAAGAATACAAATTTCTGATACAATTACTATACACTATATTTTGCTTAGGAAGAAATAAAAAAAGAAAAAAAAAAAACAATTTGCATTGCTAGAATCCCTCCCAACCATGATAACTGCACATTTGTAGGGAATTTGTAGCTATTATTATAACATAATTTTTATCAAAGCCAGTGGCATTTTTCAAAATGGTTATCAGTGACTTCCTGCTGTTCAAGGCTCATCAGTATCTGCTGTGCAAAAAAAGAGTTCTGACACACCGTCTGTTGCTAATATGTCCTGGAATACTTCACAACTGACCATATTAAAAGGAAGTTGATGAAGATACTTCCAAGGACAGTAAGATTTGTCCATACGTGAATTGGAAAGCAAAGAGTAAAATAGAGGTGGATGAACTAAGGGTGAAACATTCTATTTCTCCCATACCTTTCTGAAGAATGTATGAAGGAGGTCTTAATCTTCTATTTAAATGCACACTCATTATCTTCTTAGTCCCACTATTCTAACATGATACAGCAAATCTTTATTATAAAACTTACCCTATCATTTGTAGAATTCACTCTTAATCTGACTTCTTGAAATTGCCATTTAAGAAACTGATTACGGGTACTTTCTTAAGCTCCTTGCTCTAGCATCCTAATTCACTGATGTCTTCCACATAAAAATGTATGTATGTTATTATGGGATTTTCATTTTCAAAAGAAGGTAATATTTGAGACATTAGCCAATTTTTGGTAAGTTTTACATCTTTTTATTTCACTTATTTCTATTTAAACAAGTTGATCTACTTGTATTTATTACTCCTGGGAACAAATGTAGCGGGGCAGAAAACTGAAATGCCTATAAGACATCCTTGTTTATGTTCAAAAAGCTTAAACCCCAGGGAGAGGAAAGGATTTGTCAGTACAGACAAAACATCTTGTCCAAAAACAGAAGGAAGAGGATTGCAGAGTATAGAAAATAAAATATCTTAACCAAAAGCAGAAGGGAGAGAAGAGATTCTCTCTCTGAACTAGAAACACATTTCCTTGGGATTGCAATAAGGTTGTATTGCAGTAGGTTGCATCTGCACCCTGCCCTCCTGCAGTGCTCTAGTGGGTGTAGAAAGACTGGTCAATGTTTTGTGGCAGCCTGGATGGGAGGGGAGTTTGGGGGAGAATGGACACATGTATATGTATGGCTGAATCCCTTTACTATCCACCTGAAATGATCACATCATTGGTAATTGGCTATATTCCAATATAAAATAAAAGTTTTTGTTGTTGCTGTTTGTTTGTTTGTTTGTTTTTTAAGAAAGATTCCAGAGATGTGGGTACATCCCATGAGTAGTGGGTATGGAGCCCAGCCTCCTTTTAGCATTCCAGGAAGACAGCCAGAACCCAGTAAGAAATGGAGTGATGCAGGTATTACCCTGTGAGAAGCTTCCTATTCCCCAAACACAGATCCCAAGGGAAATAACCTCTGAAAAGGACTCAGTCAGGCTAACTACTCAGGTTAATATTTGTACTAGATGCATTTCTAAATGTCTTAGCATACACAAACATTCCTGAATCCTGTCATGAGTCTGGAAAGGGAGAGACTTGATTAAGGACCAGGGTTGTAAAGAGTATAATAGAAATAAATTTATTAAAAATTGTATGTTTCACATCTGTGTTAATAGAGCACAAGTTTGTCCATTATATTATTGAAATTTTTGACAGATGTTAGCTGATTTGTGACCATTGTATTGATACACGTTTTTGATGTAACTTTTGTGTCTTTTTTCCTTTACTGCCAATCTCTTCTGCTGCCTGCAAAATCCTCTCCCAAGTGAATGTGCTTGCAAACGGACCAATGCTTTTATTTTGCTCCCTGGCTTACCCAGAAATTATCACATCTTAAAATTAAAACATAACTTAAAGTCCACTTCATCTAATTTGTTCTTGACCTATCAATATTTTTAAAATATTTCTAGTAATTCATCAGGCAGGGTCAGTCTGAATTCATTTAGCTATGTGGATTATACTATCCTTAGTGGTCATCTAGTAATTTTCAAATTGTTGCAATTACTTCAAAAGGTCTTTCTTTGTTTTCATTCATCATCAATTACTTTCTCCTATTTAACAAATCTGAGCAAAAACACAGTATAGACCATGTGTCTTTCTGTTGACATGTTTACTTGCATCTCACAATAGCCCTCATTTCTCTTTCAAAGCTACTTTTGTCTTTGCTAAAGTTCACAATTCACTTCATCTCTACCTCATGTGGTAAGTTTGAAAATCCACTCATCATTGTCATCATTTCTCTTAAGAGCTCTAGCTTTTCCTTGTCAATTTTAAAGTGTTGATGCAGAAGTAGGTACAAACTCTATGTCTTTTTGCCTGAAAATACTTAGAACTCTCAAGGCCACTAAAGATCACTTTTTTTCCTTGTAGTCATCAATTTTGTACTGAGCATCTTTTCATATAAATTTTACAAGACATGAAAATGAAGTCAGGTTCTGGCTTTCAGATTCCTTGAGACCACATCAGTAAATACAGAGGTTGCTGTTGACCCAAAAGTATATGTTCATAGGTTTATTTTTTTAAATTAGGGTATAGTTACTTTATGATGTTGTGTTAGCTTCTGTTGTACAGTGAAGTGAATCAGGGGATACATATATCCCCTCCCTCTTAGACCTCCCTCCCACCCCTACCATCCCATTAATTTAGGTCACCAAGAGGACTGAGCTGAGTTCCCCACACTCCACAGAAATTTCCCCCTAGCTGTCTATTTTACACTTGGCAGTGCACATACGTCAATCTCAACCTCCCATTTCATCTGACCCTCCCCCTCACTCCCACCCCATATCCACACATCTGTTCCCTATGTCTGCATCTCTATTTCTGCCCTGCAAATAGGGTTATCTGTACCAATTTACTAGATTCTACATATATGCATTAATATACAATATTATTTGTTCAGTTTTCTGATTATGATGTATCTCTGTTGTCTGAGGCAGGAAATCATTTTCTGGTGTATCTTTGATGACTTCACAGTCAGTTAACACCACATGTATGTGCATTATGGCTATTAAAAACTTTACACAACCGAGGTTAATAAGCATTTCATCTGAAACACCAATGCACTATTTTAATATGGAAAATAGGTGTTTATCACAGAAAATTTAAAAAAATAAACAAAACATATAGAAAAATATCACTCACTTCCCAACTACCCAAGTAATAAATGCTATTAACAGTCAATATAAGTTCTCTTAGAAATTTTCCATATTCAATGAATCCATATTCAATGTTTAAAAATGAGATTATATTTCACCACATGTTTTGTATCTCCTGTTAAAGTTGTTGACATGATTTTCAAACATATGGAAATGTAATAATTTATTTACTGATTTCCTGAAGGTGAGACATTTAGGTTCTTTAGATTTTGCATTAATGGAAAGAAAGCATCCTACTTAAGGTGAAAATGATTAATGTTTGACTGAGTCTACAGAAAATAACAAAAAGGATTTTCTATCAAGAATGTTTTCTTTACCTGGGGTTAAGTGGAGAAAGAGGCAAAAAGGAAGTCAGTGGGCTGAAAACTTATTTGTGTGCTGACTTGCAAGTACTTGTACTTAGAGTCATTGAAAAATTTTAGTAAGTTTTGTATGATTTTATTTCTATTAAAAGATCATACTGTTAATAAGAAATTATGATTAAATAACTTGATTTTCAATATCCTGAAAATGGTATATTTTATCTAAAATGTTCCTATAGAAAACAGTGTCATGAAAAATTATACATGTATTCACATACACTTACACACATATATTTTTCATCTTGTATGAACCCTGCCATCTAATGCACACACTTGAGAATTCATGCTAACCCCTGGATCTCTTTGTGGTACTTCAAAGGCATTCAATGAAGAAGATCTCTAGAAAACACGATTTAATTCAAAAAGCTCCTTCAATTTTTTTGAAAATTAGATTGCTTCTCAGTCCTGTGGGAAGATGTTTGGAAGCAGGCCATTTATTCCATTTACATATAGATCCAATTCTTGATTTTCTAAATCCATAGATTTTATCAAATGTAAGACTGCAAAATCATAATTTTCTAGGGTACACAGAAGAGGGTGAATTTGCAAACAAGAAACCAAAAGAAAAGTATTTAAGGCAGTCTCTTATTTCTCAAAAGTGCTTATTTACATTTTTAGCAAGCAAACGAGAGAAATGAAAATAATTTACATTCAGACATGAAAGCTGGGTTTGCTTTCATAGATTTCTCACAACTAAGAAAGCACAAGTGTTACTTTTATATCTCAATAACACCAGTTCTTTATTAAAGACAGAACTACTACTCCCAGAATACTGTATGTTACTTAGAACTTGTTAATGTTTGCAAGGGGCTTCTCAGATGGTTCAATAGTAAACAATCCACCTGCCAATGCAGAAGACCCAGGTTCAATCCCTGAGTGGGGAAGAACCCCTGGAGCAGAAAATGGCAACCCATTCTAGTATTCTTGCCTGGGAAATCCCATGGACAGAGGAGCCTGGTGGGCCACAGTCCATGGGGTCACAAAAGAGTCTGATATGACTTAGTGACTCAACAACAACAACAGCAACAATAGCATTTGCAAGACGTCTTACATATTTTAATCCGTGTGATTGTCATGAAGCGAAAGTCGCTCAGTCGTGTCTGACTCTTTGCAACCCCATGGACTATACAGTCCATGGAATTCTCCAGGCCAGAATACTGGAGTGGGTAGCCTTCCCATTCTCTAGGGGATCTTCCCAACCCAGGGATCGAACCCAGGTCTCCCATGTTGCAAGCAGATTCTTTACCAATTGAGCCACCAGGGAAACCCAATAAGAACATATAATAGTGACAGCGAATGAAATCAGCAGTCACTTATAAAAATCACAAATAGAAAGATGAAAATTTTTACCTTACATGTAATTTTGATCACTGTGAAAATTTTTACCTTATATGTAATTTTGAGTGAATAAACTAAAGTATAGGAAACCTTCATATAGAAACAGATAAGAGGACTTTGAGATTGTATCTCTGATCAGAACAAGCACCATCAGCTAGAAAACACAATTTCCCATCTCATAACATATTTTATGGGCTTCCCTGGTGGCTCAGATGGTAAAGAATCTGTCTGCAATGCAGGAGACCCAGGTTCAATCCCTGGGTTGGGAAGATCCCCTGGAGAAGGGAATGGCTACCCACTCCAATATTATTCTCTGGAGAATTCCACAGACAAAGGAGCCTGTGGGCTACAGTGGGCTACAGTCCATGGGGTTGCAAAGAGTCAGACAAAACTGAGTGACTTTCCCTTATTAGAGGACTTTGAGATTGTATCTCTGATCAGAATAAGCACCATCAGCTAGAAAATACAATTTCCCTTCTCATAACATACTGTATGGATTTAAAATATTAGATGAAAACCAAGCCTTGTGATCATTTCTGGGGTATGCATTAGCAAATATTTTTTGGGAAGGCATAGTTTGACATCCAGCATAAGCAAATTGTAGATACTAATATTAGTAAAGTGAGTCACACATGCCAATAAGTTAAGAGCATACTAGTTTTCTTTGTTTCCTGGGAATATGCATCTAACTAGGGAGTCCTTTCTTACATAAAAGAAGTTCTAAAACATGTGTTACGACAAGGAAACCACTATGCCTCTCACAGTTCTACCCAAGACAATTAAAGTGAGTTAACTGCACAGAAGGAGAATGTGGGGAGAAGTTTCCAGGCATTTGGGGACAGTATACATAAAGGCTTTTCTCTGAGGTGGAAGTGTGTATAGGTTAGAGAGAGACTTTCATGTGATGTCAAGAAATAAGCACCAAAGGATTTTGAGTTGAAGGAATTAGAGTCCAGGAAAATGGCATCTCATGTGAGTTTCAAGTAGATTTCTCTGACTGCAGGATGAGGAGAGATAAGAGGCCAGGAGTGGATGCAACAGACCCTCCAGTTTTCTCCCATCTATCTCTCTTGTCAAATATCAATCACTCAAAGAAACACCATACTTTTTGTTGTATGTGCCCTAAACCTGTTGTTTGCTTCTCCAGTATATTTTACATTATGCTTGTTAGTGTATTTATTTTATTAGTGCTATCTTCTCTGTGACCTTTAACTTTCTGCACTGGGGACCATTGTATACCTGGTGGGTGGGTAGTACTGATGCTAAGTTATTTCATTTGTAGAATGAACATTGAAGAAGAGAAAGACTCAACATATTTCCTCTAGAATATTATTCCTGGGTGGGGAAGATCTCCTGGAGGAGGAAATGGCAGCCCAGTCCAGTATTCTCACTTGGAAAATCCCACGAACAGAGGAGCCTGGTGGACTATAGTCCATAGGGTCACAAGGAGTTGGACATGACTAGTAACTAAATAACATTACTCAAGAAACAGAGGTGGAACTTATATTCTGAGTCTATAATCCTCAACTTCTTTTATGTGACTGACACTATGTGATTGTTTTTAAAAGCATCTAATTGATTTCACTGAAAAGAAGGGAACTGCTTAAGCAGCTGTTTTTAGCTGTTAAAGTGGATGATTAAGTGTAGCCTACAGTTGTCTGTGTATTAGAACTTAATTTCTTGTCTTCCTCTGAAGTTCATTAATCAAGATATAAATCATTTCAGAGTTCCTTAAAAGCTTGAGAGAGAAAGGAGAATGTTAAAGTTTAACTCATCTGATGACGTATACACTGATTAGAAACATAAAAATCAAGGAAATGGCAATAAACAGAGGGAAATTAGAAAAAGGCATGAGCAGAGACAGATAGTTCGGTAGCTCAGTCGCGTCCGACTCTTTGCGACCCCATGAACTGCAGCACGCCGGGCCTGCCTGTCCATCACCAACTCCCGAAGTTCACTGAAACTCACATCCATCGAGTCAGTGATGCCATCCAGCCATCTCATCCTCTGTCGTCCCCTGAACTGAACTTGACTAGACGGACATTTGTTGGCAAAGTAATTTCTTTGCTTTTGAATATGCTATTTAGTTTGGTCATAACTTTCCTTCCAAGGATTAAGCGTCTTTTAATTTCATGGCTGCAATCACCATCTGCAGTGATTTTGGATCATCCAAAAATAAAGTCTGACACTATTTCCACTATTTCCCCATCTATTTCCCATGAAGTGATGGGACCAGATGCACAATCTTAGTTTCCTGAATGTTGAGCTTTAAGCCAACTTTATCCTCTCCTCCTTCACTTTCACCAAGAGGGTTTTTAGTTCCTCTTCACTTTCTGCCATAAGGGTGATGTCATCTGCATATCTGAGGTTATTGATATTTCTCCCGGCAATCTTGATTCCAGCTTGTGTTTCTTCCATCCCAGCATTTCTCATGATGTACTCTCAGTTCAGTTCAGTTCAGTCACTCAGTCGTGTCCCACTCTTTGCGACCCCATGAATCACAGCACGCCAGGCCTCCCTGTCCATCACCAACTCCCGGAGTTCACTCAGACTCAACGTCCATCGAGTCCGTGATGCCATCCAGACATCTCATCCTCAGTCGTCCCCTTCTCCTCCTGCCCCCAATCCCTCCCAGCATCGAAGTCTTTTCTAATGAGTCAATTCTTCGCATGAGATGGCCAAAGTACTGGCGTTTCAACTTTAGCATCATTCCTTCCAAAGAAATCCCAGGGTTGATCTCCTTCAGAATGGACTGGTTGGATCTCCTTGAAGTCCAAGGGACTCTCAAGAGTCTTCTCCAACACCACAGTTCAAAAGCATCAATTCTTCGGCACTCAGCCTTCTTCATAGTCCAACTCTCACATCCATACATGACCACTGGAAAAACCATAGCCTTGACTAGACGGACCTTTGTTGGCAACGTCTCTGCTTTTGAATATGCTATCTAGTTTGGTCATAACTTTCCTTCCAAGCATTAAGCGTCTTTTAATTTCATGGCTGCAGTCACCATCTGCAGTGATTTTGGAGCCCCAAAAAATAGTCTGACACTGTTTCCACTGTTTCTCCATCTATTTCCCATGAAGTGATGGGTCCAGATGCCATGATCTTAGTTTCCTAAATGTTGAGCTTTAAGCCAACTTTTTCACTCTCCTCTTTCACTTTCATTAAGAGGCTTTTTAGTTCCTCTTCACTTTCTACCATAACGGTGGTATCATCTGCATATCTGAGGTTATTGATATTTCTCCCGACAATCTTGATTCCAGCTTGTGTTTCTTCCAGTCCAGCATTTCTCATGATGTACTCTGCATATAAGTTAAATAAGCAGGGTGACAATATACAGCCTTTATGGTCTCCTTTTCATATTTGGAACCAGTCTGTTGTTCCATGTCCAGTTCTAACTGTTGCTTCCTGACCTGCATATAGGTTTCTCAAGAGGCAGGTCAGTTGGTCTGGTATTCCCATCTTTTTCAGAATTTTCCACAGTTTATTGTGATCCACACAGTCAAAGACTTTGGCATAGTCAATCAAGCAGAAATAGATGTTTTTCTGTGAGACAGGCACCTAAAGCCTAAAGAGAAATAGACATAAACAAAGTGGGGCAGAGAACCATGATAGAGGCAGAGAGGGTGCTGAGCAGATGCCTGAGGAGTGACAATGTTTAGGAAACAGAGAGGTTTGTGCTGTCCAAGTACACACCTCTCTTTTATGCTGTATGTCAGATGTTCATCTCTAGTTATGACAGCTGTGTGACATCCCAAGTAGCTAAAAAACACTCATCTCCATTTTTAAATGTCCTTTAAAAAATTTTCCTTGATTGAATAGCTTTAGTCAGGTGGGAGGAAGGAGTTATTGGATTGCTGCTGTATCAAAATTTTGACTTTCTAGCAACAAATACTACCTTTAGAAATGTTCAGGGTCTCTAAGGATATCCGACATTGCTTTGTGTGTCTATCTGGTACAGACTTGTAAAGGATCAGGAGATTATCCAAAATAAGATGCAAGAAAATAATTTCTAAGGATGAAGAAAACTGAATAATTTGTCTTTTGGAAGCCATTTTGAGAATCAGATGAATACAGAGACCAAAATGTCAATGTTTTATATATAACAAGCATGAGGATATATTTAAGTCTCAAGAATCTTCATTAATATAAATTGGTATATTAGATTTTTAAATTGAGATACAAGATATAGAATTTGAGTCAGTAAATTAAAATGTTCTTGGAAATAATTACAATGCTATATTTGCTGATAGATGAATTTTCTAAAGTTATTAAAAACAAAAAAAGTCATAGGCTTTCATATAATTGATCTATTCATTGAAAACTTGAAATCATGTTCTTTTATTAAAGTTAATGATGTTCATTTTCCTAGTCTTAGTTGTTTCCAGAATATATTCTTAAATTTGCACTATAAATATGTCAATATAAGGTGAACTTTAAAAATAACTGAAAGACTATATTAATATTATTAAAATAATAAGAATGGAAGAAATAAGCAGACTAGTCAGTGGTCATAATTACACAATGTGGAGAAAAAAACAATGTTTATAATGTATTAATTATACTATACATTGGTACTATTGTGAACTCAATTATGTGGATAAAACCTTTTAAAAAAAAAGTAAATAACATGCATTTATTGAGTCAAAACCTTTGCATACTTAGTTTTTATATTTCCCTCTTGTTTTTTCTTAATCTGCTTTCAATTTCTATTTGTTTCAGTTCCAGGTGAAAATAATGTCTGAATTAATCTTAAGTTTTCATCTGAAGCTCCTTTGCTCAGGACAAAGTCTCTTGTTTAATTTTTACTTATCCAACCTCAGCACTCCCATTCTATACACCTATGCCAAACTCCCTTATCTTTTAAATTTTTTTTTTCCTTTTTGGCTGCATCTTGGCCACAGCATCCAGGATCTTAGTTCCCCACCAGTGACTGAACCCATACCTCTTGCAGTGGAAGCACTAGATTGCCAATGAAGTCCTGAAACTACCTTATCTTTAGATCAGTCCTTCCCTGGCAGCTCAGATGGTTCCATCCCTGGGTAGGGGAGATTCCCTTTAGAAGGGAATGGCTACCCACTCCAGTATTCTTGCCTTGAGAATCCATGAACAGAGAAGCCTTTGTTCACGGATATTGTCTTGGGGGTCCCAAAGAGCTGGACATGACTGAATGACTAATACTATCCTCCTACCCTCCGTCCTCTGTTCTTCCACCAATTGAGTATCTGATGAGTTTGCATTCCTGAAAAAGAAATGTTGATATTTTCCCACATGAATTTTTAATCTATGTAAATGGCATTGTACCACACATCTTATTCTGATTCTTACTTTTTTTTGTTCAGTAATATATCTTTAACATTTCTTCATATTGTCATATGTGCTTATAATCACCCAGTGATAAACACCTGTTTTGCCCTAAGTCCATCCATCACAACAAAATTGCTATATGAAACCCTATGTATGGTTCCTTTTAGGACTGTGGGATAATTTCTCTGGGATTTATATCCAGGAATAAAATTTCTGAGTTATGGATCACACATATACTATATGATTAAGTATAGCCAGACTACTTTCCAAAATGGCATTACAAGTTTACAGATCTTCTTAGAATGCATGGGAACTCTTCTACCTCCACATTCTAGCGATGCTTAATGTTATCTAGTTTTTTAATGGTTGTCAATGTGATGAATTTAAAGTGGTATCCCATTTTACTTTTTTTTTTTTTTTACAATTACAAATGTCTGTATATCTCTTCATATGTCTATTTAATGTTTGGACTTTTAGTTGCTTCTGTTCATCTTACCTAATTATCTGCTGTGTTCCTGTGATGGTATATATATTGTACATGTTAATAGCTTTTCAATCTTAGATTATAAACAGAATTGTAAATAAGTTTGTATCTGTTCATTTATTTTGGAAAGAAACATATAATGTAATTCATTGGACAGAAATTCTTAATTTTGGCATAATCATATTCATAAATGTAACACCTTATAATTTGTTTTGTGGGTTTGTTTAAAAGGAACCCCCTACACTTTCCCTTGACTTTATAGCTTTATGTTTCCCATTTAGATCTTTAATCCATCTGGTGTCCAGTTTGCTGTATGGTTTTAGGGACAAATCCACTTTTATTTCTCTTTATATAGCGAGCCAATCCATCACAATGTCAGTTATAACTTTATAAATTTAGAGACTCAAGTTTATTAATGAATGAATTTTGTAATGTTTATCTCAATTTTTTAATCTTACCAGCATAGAAAACTCACTTTTGTCTCAGATACCTTTTTTCTCGAATTCTATCTTTCAGATATTAAATTTATACCCCAACTTTCTTTCCCCTGGTATATGTTTTTTCATCTATTCGTTCTCAAACTTTCTTTGTCTTTTTGTTTAAATGTGTCTCCTGTAGGCAGCACATTATTGAATCTTAGTTTTGTTTTGTGGTTGCCAAATTTGATAAGAGTCTCTTTTTATCTTTGGGAAGTGTTGTTGTGTTTGTTTTTCTGATGCACTGGATGTATAGCTTATGTATGTAGTTAATTACCCTGTACTTTCATTTTACATGGATTAAAGGCTATTTTGTCTGTTGGAAGTTAAAGGGCACTGGAAATCAGTGATAGCCACTCTCTATTCTTGGTCACTTCTCAGGAGTTTAAGGGGAATGGAAGAATGAATTTCAGGGCACAGAAGTCAGGCACCGAAATTTTAGACAACCCCCTTTGCTGGCACAGGCACCTAAGAAATATTGTGGTCAGAGATTCCCCAGTAACATTTTCAGAAAGAAGCTGTGAGACAAGAGACCACCCACCAGTCCTCGAGGTTAGGATGAGGCAACATGGATAAACTGCACTTCTCATCACAAACTAGATTCTCCACCCAGCAGGTTGCTTGTGTTGCCCTAAAATTATTACAACCACTCCTGCCCACTAGTGGACTTGATTTTTGCTGATGATTTATGTGGAGAAGGAAGAAGAAACAATTTTGCCTGGGTAATGTGAGGAAGAACATCTAGAATTTATATCCTCTCCTCAATCTGCTCTGCCACTGCCTCCTGGCCACCCCACTACAGACAACAAACCATCATTCCAGTCCAAGACAGCTTTTGATCTTGGTAGAAGTTTCTCAAAGGCTTTATTTAATTTATCTCAGTACATGCTTTCTTCTCCTGCAATTTTTCTAGGGTCAGATTTAGAGAAGTAGCCAGAAGTACGTGCAGTTTTGCCATCCTGATGGGCCTGCAGGAGGTATTTATCAGAAGCATACAAGTATGCTTATTACCTTCCTCCTAACTGTATACACATTTTCCTTCCTACCCACCAACACCCATGCTGGTCTTTTATTATCTGGATAGCTAGCAGACTTCCCTGCCAGTCTGGCATCCCACATCTGCATCCTTCCCTTCCAATTTAGCCTTATCTCTACCTGGCTGCTCTTCTTATCAAGTAGCCAAACTCCATCTATCTCCATCCACTGGTTCACTGGATCACATGCTGGAATTTTCCAGGAGCACCACTCCCAAAGGATGCTCAGCAGAGAGTGGGAAGAAGGGCAAATGGGTGGATAGTGTTTTCTTTATTTTAACACAGGTGCCACTTTCAACACCCATTTGAAGCTATTAAGTTACTTGATGTCTCTAGAGACTCTGAGGTGTTGTCCTGTGTGAAATTAGTGAGAACATAATTTAAACATAATAATTTTGGTGAAAAAAAAACTTTCATTTAAAAATAGTTAATTATTTTAAAATAAAGTCAGAAAATTAATTAAATGGCATCATCAGTTTCATGTGACTAACTACAGATAAAGTCTAAATTTACATGGCAAGGAATTATTAAGCTTTTTAAAAAATCAAAATCTTGGTAATATGTAAAGTCAAAATCATAATGGTTTGATTAATTTTTCCATTTTTTTGAAGAGTTCAAACAGAAGGGCCTTTTTAAAGCATAGAAAATGTCCCTGTTGGATTGTGTTGTATATTGAGCCAATAATTAAGAAAAAGCTAAAATGCACTTGAGTTAATCCTATCAGTCATCAGTTAGTAAAGTATCTTTTTATGTTGCAGAGGTATATTGAAACTGTGGCAGCCTCTGGAATTTGCAACTCCATGAAACTTTTTTTAAATTCAGGTCTAATTTTTATTTCAGATTTAAATATATATATATATATATGACTTAGCAATACAATAGCTTAAATTAAGAAAAATAAATAGCAGTAAATAACTTTTGACAAAGAGACAGCTTGAAATGCACTTTTTAAAAAACAATGTAAACAATTAATAGTAAGATGAAACATTACACGGCTTTTTATCTGTTATATAACATATACGTGGAAATGCTTTACAAAAAGAAGCATTTAAGTTACTTTTAATTAACTGAAGTTGACAATGGGTTTTCACCATCTAATAATTATCCCCAGAATCTATTTAAATATTTCACTTTATCAATGGTTATGTGAAAAAAAAAATTCACTAAATAGGATTAAAAAAAAAAGTTCTCAACAAAATTGATTTAAAATTCTCTTTTTGTACCTAACTATGTGGAAATTGTCAAGAAATTAAAGATTCATGCTAAAAGCAATTCACAATCAAAGGTAAAAAGCAATATTTCTATTTGTATGCAGTGTGTATTCACTCACAGCAAAAATAAAAATTAATAATTATAATGATTGGCTATCAGATATGTGTCAGGGTAGCATAAAGAAAAATGATTTAAAAATCACTTTAAAACTACAAATTATGTTGCAAGATAATACTGCAGGCACAGTAACACCAAAAGCTACACTTTATTTGGGATGTCTTTCCTGACTCTTTTCTGACTAATGACTCTTGCTAAAATGAAATTTTGGGGTTGAGATTGTATGGAAAACCTATGAAATGTAACCTTCTGAATTATTTTCTTTAAATGAAACTAACCAAAACAAAAAAATGTAAAGAGTGAGCTACTTGTCACTTCTTTCATGGACTGACTCACCACCTCTGGAAAAATTCATAAGTAGAAGGCCCAACCCTCAGTACCTCAGAATGTGAATGAACTTGGAGACAGAATCATTAAAAAGTGACTATGTTAAGACAGGACCTTCCTGGTGGCTGGGTGGTAAAGAATATGCTTGCAATGCAGGAGATGCACCTTTGATCCCTGGATCAGGAAGATCTCTTGGAAGAAGGCATGGCAACCCCCTTGAGTATTCGTTCCTGGAGAATCCCATGGACAGAGGAGCCTGGTGAGCTACAGTCCATAGGGTTGCACAAAGTCGGACACAACTAAAGTGACTTAGCGGGCACACATGTTAAGAGGAGAGCATTAAGGAATTGTGATCCAGTCTAACTTGTATCCTTAGGTGTTGTGTGTGTTTAGTCGCTCAGTGGTGTCCGACTCTTTGCAACCTTATAGACAGTAGCCCACCAGGCTCCTCTCCCTGGAATTTTCCTGGAATCAGTTGCCATTTCCTCCTCCTTATAAGAAGAGGAAATTTGTGCACTCAGAGAGATACCAGGGGCACATACACATACAGGGGAGAGATCATGTAAGAACCCAGCAAAAAGAGAGCCATCTGCAAGCCAAAGAAAGAGGCCTCCATAGACCAAATTTGCTGGCATGGTGACTGTGGACTCTTAGACAACAGAACAATGTATTTTGTGGTGGCAGCCCTAGAAACTAATATACCATCCTGAGACTCTGTTTTTCATTTCATTCTTCTCCTTCATATTAAGACTCAAACATTGCAGATCATAACTGTTCTATGTGTTCTTGTGTTTATAAGTGTGTGTTTACGTCTTTGTGGCATATTTCTGTGCTTTTGTTCCCACATCAGTTATATCATAAACCTAAATTCAACCAATACATGCCAAGCACTGAATTGATTGTTTTAGCAAACATTCAGCATTAACAAAATATGATATTAATATTTCAATCATTTTAAAACATCCCTTTTTTTGTATAGTATAGTTAGAGTCATAATACAATTGGGAGGAGGATAATGAGATTTTTTGTAGACTCTCTGCCCCATATATACATAGACTTCTCCATTATCAACATCACTCACCATAGTGGTACATTAATTACAACTGATGAACCTGCACTGACACGTCATGACCCAAAGTTTGTAGTTTCTTTAGAATTTCCTCTTGCTGTTACATGTTCTATGTGTCTTGACAAATGTGTAATGACGTGGAACCACCATTATGGTTTCATACAGAGTAATTTCACCTGCCTTAAAAATTGCTTGTGATCCACCTAGTCATTACTCTCTCATCCCTAACCCCTGGCAAACACTGATACTTTACTGTCTCCATAGTTTTTGCTTTTCCAAAATACTATATAGTTGGAATCATATAATATGTAGCCTTTTCAGATGGCTTATTTGTGCTGAGTCACATCAGTCATGTCTGACTCTGTGCGAGCCTATGGACTGCAGCTGGCCAGGCTCCTCTGTCCATGGGATTCTCCCAGCAACAATACTAGAGTGGGTTGTCATTTCCTCCCAGATGGCTTATTCAACTAAATACTATGCATTTAAAGTTTTGCTATATTTTTTTATGGCTTAATAACTTATTGCTTTTTAGAAAAAAAAGAAACGAGCTTTTTTTCTTTTTTTAATCCATTCACCTACTGAAGGGCATCATTGTTGCTTCCAAGTTTTGATAGATTAGATTAAAGCTACTATAAACATCTACTACACAGGTTTTTGTGTAGTAACTCCATTTAGTAAATAACAGAGTGAGATTGCTGGATTGTATGGCAAATGTTTTGTGTGGTAAGGAAATATCAAGCTATCTGTCAAAGAAATTACAGTTTTGCATTTCCTCCAGCAATGAATAAAAATTGCTTTTGTTATACATCTTCACATTCACTTGATGTTACTAATGTTCCAGATTTTGGTCATTCTAGCAGGTGCATAATAAGATATGCCAGGTATTTCTTCATTGTTTTAATTTGCATTTCCCTGATGATGTGTGATGTAGAGCATCCATTCATATAGTTACTTGTCAACTGTATATCTTCTTCATTCCGGTCTTTGGCCCATTTTTTAATTGAGTTGTTCACTTTTTACAGTCTCTTCTGTGAAGGAGATTGTAGAAAACTGGTATAGTTTCTTCCTTAAATGTTTGGGAGAATTCACCAATGAGTCCATCTGGGCCTGGTGCTTTTTGTTTTTGAAGGTTATGAATTATTAATTCAATTTCCTCACTAGATATAAACCTGTTCAGGTTGTCTATTTTTTCTTATTTGAGTTTTGGAAGATTTTGTCTTTCAAAAAAATCTCATTGAATTAGAGCCAGCTAAAAAAAACCTAAGCTGGTTTCTGAGTAAACCTAATCTAAGCTAAACATGCTAAGCTCTAAAAATAAGAAAGTTTCCAATTTAAATGAATCATGGAACTATCCCACAGCATTAGAACTAGGACTTGGTTACTTGATCAATATTCCCAAAGTTTAAAACCACAACTGGAAATATGCAAACTCAGTTCAGTTCAGTTCAGTTCAGTTGCTCAGTCGTGTCCGACTCTTTGCAACCCCATGAATCACAGCACGCCAGGCCTTCCTGTCCATCACCAACTCCTGGAGTTTACCCAAACTCATGTCCATCGAGTTGGTGATGCCCTCCAGCCATCTCATCCTCTGTCGTCCCCTTCTCCTCCTGCTCCCAATCCCTCCCAACATCAGGGTCTTTTCCAGTGAGTCAACTCTTCGCGTGAGGTGGCCAAAGTATTGGAGTTTCAGCTTCAGCATCAGTCCTTCCAGTGAACACCCAGCACTGATCTCCTTTAGGATGGACTGGAAATATGTACTATAAATACAATTTTTTAAAAACTGTCAAAAATAAAAGCCTGAAATATTTCCTCCAACAATAAATAGGAACAGAATATTTAGTAAATGTGTATAGGAGATTAATGTGCTAGTTAATAGCACATTATATTAAGTAAGATTTGAAAGTATATAGCACAGTATTTATACATGGGCAATTGTTCAATTATGCTTTTCTTTTTTACTCTTCCTTTCATAATGTATCTGAATTTATAATGCAGTTTTGGGAAAACATTCCAGAGAAAGAATTGCACAAGATTCAGTCTAAAATCATTTGTCACTTCAGATACTGAAAAAAGTCAAATTTCATAGTGTTAGAGGGAAGATGCTACTTTAATAAAATCACATTGTCAGATATAGATCTTATCAGAAAAGGACAGAATAAACATCAGGATGCCTGGAAATACAGTCTACAAAAAACAAAAGTCGATGCTGAAAGAGAGAATAAAACTTTCAGTAAGAACTTCCAAGGTAAAACTCCTTACTCATTGATCTGTCTTAGTCCAATACTATGAAATGCCTGATTACTTAGTATCCATTCAAAGTTAAATGCCTCTCTTGAGGGGAATGCAAGGACATAGCTAGATGCTAAGTAAGAAAGAGTCTTTCAGTTAATACACTTTTCCATGTGCTTATATAGGCACTTCTGTTAAACCATAAAGAGAATCCTGTCTTCAGTAACCTAAGAGATTCTTTCTAGAGGGATGAGAAGATTAATTATTATTCTCTAAAGTGCCTAACTTTAGCTACTTCAACCATCACAGTAAAAAATTAGATCATGCTGAAGGAGATCTGATGTCTCTTCTATCTTAACCTAAGATTAATAGCATCTTGGAGCTTGATCCAGTCATTTTCATGAAAACTCATTTTCTGAGAAGTTGGAAAAGAATAGAAAGAGCCTCTAATGACTAATTTGCTCATTACATGGAGGCAAATGTGTCGTTTTCTTGGGAATTATTAAAACTCCATAAGCAGTATATCTTTATTTTTTAAATTAGCCTTCCAAATAAAGTGATAATACCCAATATTCTATGAAGAACATCATCATATTGCTTTTTATATAGTTAACATACTTATACAGATAAATTGTTTTGCTTGTTTTATATGAAGTTACTGAAGTTAAAGAACAAAAATTTCTGTCTGTACCAGGCAGCAGAAATACATTGACCAACTATTTAAAGCCTTTTTGAATTTAGCATCAAAACATTGAGTCAAGATATTGTTTTCCAAAGTTATTCAGTTTTTGTTTCCTCATCAATTTCAGTGTAGTTATGTTATTCTTATTTTTCAAGTATACTTAGAATCGTTTATAGCAGTTGTATTCCACTTTGGATCCCCTACCCCATACTTTAGTTGGGTATAATTATTGCTTATTTTGAGGTTTTGTAGAATATCATTATGGTCCTAAGATGGAGAATTTTTGCTACTTTTTTTTTTAAACTTGAGGTATAGTTGATTGGCAATATTATATAAATGTCAGGTGTACAACATGGGGCTTCTGAGGTAAAGAACCACCTGCCAATGCAGGAGACATAAGCGACAGAGGAACAAAAAACTATAAAAGATTGGAGACATAAGAGACACTGATCCCTGGATTGGGAAGATCCCTTGGAGGAGGGCATAAGAATCCACTCCAGTAGTCTTGCCTGGAGAATCCCATGGACAGAGGAGCCTGGTGGACTACAGTCCATGGGGTTGCAAAGAGCCAGACACAACTGAAGGAACTTAGCATGCACACATGCAGGCACAACAGAGTGATTCACAACTTTTAAAGGTTATACTCCATTTATAATTATTATAAACTATTTGGTATATTTCCTTTATTGTTTTTGCTACTTTAAAATATTTTAATTTAAAAAAAGAAGATAGAATTTTAACCATATATCAAATATGCTCCATAAAACTAAGAGTTTTGGATGGAATGTATTTTTGCCTTAAAACAAAGTCATAGAAGCACTGGTAACTAGCAATATAATCATTAGCAATGATTATACTTTTATTATACACAGTTTTACTTTTAAGAGATTTTATTTATGCAACTTTATAACTAATCTAAAATGTAAGGCAGAAGTCAGCAGGAGGAAGTAATGTATATCACTAACATTGTGGCCCATCTGGAATACGTCCTCTCTTTCTCACAACATTAAGGGCAAGGAAGAAAATAAATGTTAAAAGCTGTTCAAAGATATAATGGAGTTAAAGGCAAAACTTAAAGAAAAGCACTTGTGTTAAGATTTCAGCGGTCACTCTTGGTACATTTTGTGTAATAAATACCAGTTTTTTTCTAAACAGTGATACATCAGTTAATATGTTTGACATTAATTTGAAAATCTGACTAGTTAATCCAAGAGGCAGCATAATTTCTTGGGAAAATAAAAAACAGTTTGAAAAAACATTAATAAAACTTAAGAAAAAATCCATTTATGATGTCAACATACAGCTCCAGTCCTAAGGTCTACATTTATTATAAAAATAAATACATACTTGAGTCATACTCTTGCCATTAATGTTGAGTACACAAAGACTAGTTACTCATTCTATATTTAATTAAAATACAAAAGTATGTCTTCCATTTGCACATAGCAGAATGAATGGATTTTGGGGCACAAAGATTTACATCTGGTATTCAAATATTAGCAAGCAGGTTTTTTTTAACTGCACAAAGTATTGTGTAATTCCTCAATGTAAACCCAGTTTAGTGTACTTATTAATATTTTTTTTTCAGTTTTTCACATCCTTATGTTCTGAGTCATGAGCCTTCTTGCCACAAATGCTTTTTTCAAAAAAATTTTGAAAGTGTGTCTCTGAATTTTGCTAAGGGAAAATATGCCTTGTTACTTTAATCTTAGATTCAGTGTTTGTTCAAGCACCCTTTGATAATTCAAAGAATAACATTGGAACATGGAAAAATGTCAGTGGATCTACCAAATGGTTAAGGAAAGAAACTCCTTTTCCTCATGTTTGGTGTTTGTTTATTTAATATAATGATATAGCACTCAGATTGGATTGAAAAAATTGTAATATTTAAGTCCTTGCATACAAGTTTGCAAAAATTATGTACAAACTCAAGTTACCTCAGGCTTATCATTGTAAGGATACCTAACTGATGAGGAAGCACAGAAAAACCAGCACAGAAGCTGCATTTTCTGGCTTCACAAAGCAAGAATACAACTATATCCCAAATACATGCTAAATGCAATAGCTGTTTCAGTGATACAGCAATGGTCATAGTGCTCTGGCCTCTTTTGCATCCTTTCAGTTAAGTTTCTCTTTGCTCTACCATGTGATTCTCAGTATAGCCTATACTTTGGAAACATCTGGGAAATTTTGAAGACTACTGATGCCCACATCCAAGCCTAGATAGTTTGATTATACTGATTTAGAGTGCATTTCACTCTCTCTTAACTCACTGGCTTCTAGTTCTCTGCTATAACTTCTTTCTATTAATTTCCCTTTTTTTTTTAAATTTTATTTATTTATTTTTTTTAATCTTTTTTTTTTTAATTTATTTATTTATTTTTAATTTTTACTTTACAATTCTGTATTGGTTTTGGCATAGATTGACATGAATCCACCACAGGTGTACATGTGTTAATTTCCCTTTTTATGTCTCACAATCAAAGGTCTCAGTAAGACAGGGTCCCATTAGATCCAATCAATCACAGCCAAGCTCTCAAGAGAGAGAACAGAAAGCACAATCACTTACACTCAAGGATTGAGGTAAGGTTGTTTTTCTCAGAAGATGACTATGTGTATGGTGGACACTTTGAGTCAACAGACTTTTCCATGTGGACAGAATCTACTGACTTTCTGATGTAAAGAGGTCTTTCTAACAATAGTGGCATGAAGAACAGTTTCTGGATTCTTCATGTGAATTAAGGTACAATTTCTAAACTATAAGCAAGGTGAAAAGACAGCCTTTGGAATGGGAGAAAATAATAGCAAATGAAGCAACTGACAAACAACTAATCTCAAAAATATACAAGCAACTTATGCAGCTCAATTCCAGAAAAATAAACGACCCAAGCAAAAAATGGGCCAAAGAACTAAATAGACATTTCTCCAAAGAAGACATACAGATGGCTAACAAACACATGAAAAGATGCTCAACATCACTCATTATCAGAGAAATGCAAATCAAAACCACAATGAGGTACCATTTCACACCAGTCAGAATGGCTGCCATCCAGAAGTCTACAAGCAATAAATGCTGGAGAGGGTGTGGAGAAAAGGGAACCCTCTTACACTGTTGGTGGGAATGCAAACTAGTACAGCCACTATGGAGAACAGTGTGGAGATTCCTTAAAAAATTGGCAATAGAACTGCCTATGACCCAGCAATCCCACTGCTGGGCATACACACCGAGGAAACCAGACTTGAAAGAGACATGTGTACCCCAGTGTTCATCGCAGCACTGTTTATAATAGCCAGGACATGGAAGCAACCTAGATTCATCACCAGATGAATGGCTAAGAAAGCTGTGGTACATATACACAATGGAGTATACTGAGCCATTAAAAAGAATACATTTGAATCAGTTCTAATGAGGTGGATGAAACTCGAGCCAATTATACAGAGTGAGGTAAGCCAGAAAGAAAAACACCAATAAAGTATACTAACACATATATATGGAATTTAGAAAGACGGTAACGATAACCCTGTATGCGAGACAGCAAAAGAGACACAGATGTATAGAACGGACTTTTGGACTCTGTGGGAGAGGGAGAGGGTGGGATGATTTGGGAGAATGGCATTGAAACATGTATAATATCATATAAGAAACTAATCACCAGTCTAGGTTTGATGCAGCGTGCAGGATGCTTGGGGCTGGTGCACTGGGATGACCCGGAGGGATGGTGTTGGGGAGAGGCAGGAGGGGGCTTTGGGATTGGGAACACGTGTACACCTGTGGCAGATTCCTGTTGATGTGTGGCAAAACCAATACAATATTGTAAATTTAAAAAAATATATAATAATAATAAATAAATAAAAGAAAAAAAGAACAATTTAATAGCAATATAATCTAATTCTTTTAAATTTTAAAATCATTTTCTTATTGCATTCACTTTCAGATAGCTAGAAAATAAGGAAATTTGTCATTCATGTTAGCACAAAAGAAATAAAATATTGTTATTTCTACAAAATTGACATCATGTTATTAATACTAACTAACAAGGCAACAATGCAGTTGTTTTTACTAGAATCACAATGGAACCTCAGAAAGAATCACTGTGATTATCATAGGATTCACAGACATATCCTCCAAGGCTTTTTGACTTTGGAAAACCCATTTAATAAAAAACTATGCTGCATTGGAGATAGTAACAGAAACTCCATCTAATGTTGATTGTGTTATTCTACCATGATCTGGCCAACTGAGAAATGAACCAAAGGAAATCTAGAGCTTAACGTTTTTTAGGCCAAATGGGTGAACCTGGGCCATGTTATAAAACTTTCTGCTACTCTTTTATGGTCCAGTCTACTTGTTCTGACAAGTCTTATGGTTCATTCGTATCACATATGATGATTATCATTTTGTGTGTAATTTTGAAAGGAATTTAAAACCCATGATGTAATTATAAAAGATAAAAAACAGAAGGAAATAAATGTTCATTTTCACTATATTGTATCATTTCATACGATTGCTTATAGGATCAAGGAGGAAAGGATTATAGCCCTTTTAAAAATTCTATAAACTATATGTGTAAATATATGTTAAAATTGTGTTATTTCTTTTTATTTCTAAGAATTCATGGCTTTATTATTATATTTCTCCTCTAAAATAGTTGCTTTTCTGATTTGAAGATTATTTAGTATGATTCAGAAGTAGCCATTTATTTCTGATCAATATTACAGATCGGTGTTTTGTTTTCAGACCAACAAATATTTCAGAATGTTTATTCAGGGTTTAGTCAATAGAACTTTATGGATATGGCATAAAGCAAATGAAAATCCATTGGTAACAAAATCTTAGAAAATACAATGCCATGCTGTAACTAAACATTTTATTACATAGGACCAGATTATATAAACCCTCCTAGGGTCAGGAGCTACCTCTCACAGGAGGCAAGTGATGAACTGTACATCAGTTGTGTAAGTTATCTTATTAATTGTTAAGATATTAAGAGAAAAGCAGACATTTATTTGACAATACAACATTCTAAAAAGATACTGCAAACACTGTAAATGTATATGCATATTGCATTTTGATAATTATATACTTATTTGCTCACTTCAAAAATATTTCTTGAGGATCTATTATGTTTCAATGACTATGTTCTAGGAGGGTTTTTTCCTTTTTTTGAGGTTAATTTGTGATTTTATTTGCCAGTATAATGATCCTACCAGGATCCTCTGTCCATGGGATTTTCCAGGCAAGAGTACTGGAATGGGTTGCCATTTCCCTCTCCAGGAGATCTTCCCAACCCAGGAATCGAACTTGGGTCTCCCACATTGTAGGCAGATGCTTTACCATCTGAGCCACCAGGGAAGTTCCAATTTAACTATAGTGGCCTGCAAACTTTTTGCTCTAGAAAATACATTTTATATCACAATCCATCAACCACACATAAATATATGGTCTATATATATATTTAAAAGCACTCCACAGTCCACGGGGTTGCAAAGAGTCAGACACAATAGCAACTGAATGACAATATAAAAGTGAAATAAAAGTTTTGTCAAAAATGTCTACCATGAGTGTTAATTTTTTGAGAATTTTTAAAGCAGTTTTAGATTTATAACAAAATTGACGAGAAGATACAGAAATATTCTATATACTCCCTTCCCTTACATGCATAGTTATTATCAATAGAGTGGAATCTTTTATTCTGTTTAAATCAAGGATGAACTGTATTCATGCATCATAATCACCAAGGTCCCCAGTTCATCTTAGGGTTCACTTTAATAAAGTGAATAGTATTGCACATACTATGGGTTTGGACAAAAGTGCAACATATATGCATCATTATAGTGTCATTCAAAGTATGTTCACTGCCCATAAAACCTTTTGCACTGTGTGTTTTCATCTAGAAGTTTTTTTAAATATCAAAAACAAAACAGATAAGATTTGGGCCTTCATAAATTTACATAATAGAAGCAAAATAAAATTTTAAATACATTAAAAGTAAATAAATAAAATTATAATTAAAGGTATAAATGATATCAAGGAAATTTTTAGAATGCTGAAGCAGTTTGAAGAACCCGATTGGTAACAGTCTCTGCAGAAGTGGGATCTGAGCTGCACTCTTGAAGATAAGAAGTTGTCAATTATACATAGAATCATGGGAAGAACATTTTTTAAAGGAGGATTAAAAAGAGCAAAGAAACAGATATAGGAGGTTGGATTGTCCACAGAAAGGAAATAGGAAGTTAGCAAATAGGAAACCAGGAAGACAATGGATAAAGTGTTGTTGGAGTTGGAGGCAAGGCCAGAGCCCACAGGGCATTGTAAGTGATATTGGGGTAATGAAACAAAGGACACTAATAGATTTTTTGTAAGTATTGGGTTGATAAAAACGTTTGCTGGATTCTTCCATAAGATCTTACCGAAAAGCTCAAAGAAACTTTTTGGCCAATCCAATATAAGCAAACTTACTATGATTTATTTTTAAAGGTTTTTTGTTATATAAGTAGAATATATTTTATTATGAAATCATTTAAAAAATGAAAGTTGAACAAATAGATAAACAGTAGGTATGATAAGATTGGGATTGACATCAGTTCAGTTCAGTTAAGTCACTCAGTCGTGACTGACTCTCTGCAACCCCATGAGACACAGCACGCCAGACCTCCCTGTCCATCACCAACTCATGGAGTCCACCCAAAACTCATGTACATTGAGCTGGTCATGCCATCCAACCATCTCATCCTCTGTCTTCCCCTTCTCCTCCTGACCTCAATCTTTCCCAGCATCAAGGTTTTTCCAGTGAGTCAACTTTTTGCATCAGGTGGCCAAAGTATTAAAGTTTCAGTTTCAACATGAGTCCTTCAGATGAACACCCAGGACTGATCTCCTTTAGGATGGACTGGTTGGATCTCCTTGCAGTCCAAAGGAATCTCAAGAGTCTTCTCCAACACCACAGTTCAAAACCATCAATTCTTTGGTGCTCAGCTTTCTTCACAGTCCAAGTCTCACATCCATACATGACCACTGGAAAAACCATAGCCTTGACTAGATGGACCTTTGTTGGCAAAGTAATGTCTGTTTTTGAATATGCTATCTAGGTTGGTCATAATCTGCCTTCCAAGGAGTAAGTGTCTTTTAATTTTATGGCTGCAATCACCATCTGCAGTGATTTTGAAGCCCAGAAAAATAAAGTCAGCCACTTTCCACTGTTTTCCCATCTATTTGCCATGAAGTGATGGGACTGGATGCCATGATCTTAGTTTTCTGAATGTTGAGCTTTAAGCCAAATTTTTCTTTCTCCTCTTTCACTTTCATCAATAGGCTCTTTAGTGCCTCTTCACTTTCTGCCATAAGGGGGGTATCATCTGCATATCTGAGTTATTGATATTTCTCCCAGCAATATTGATTCCAGCTTGTGCTTCCTCCAGCCCAGCATTTCTCATGATGTACTCTGCATATAAGTTACATAAGCAGGGTAACAATATACAGCCTTGACGTATTCCTTTTCCTATTTGGAACCAGTCTATTGTTCCATGTCCAGTTCTAACTGTTGCTTCCTGACCTGCATACACATTTCTCAGGAAGCAGGTCAGGTAGTCTGGTATTCCCATCTTTTTCAGAATTTTCCACAGTTTATTGTGATCCACACAAAGGCTTTGAGATAGTCAATAAAGCAGAAATTGATGTTTTTCTTGCTTTTTCAATGATCCAGTGGATGTTGGCAGTTTTATCTCTCATTCCTCTGCCTTTTATATACTATATAAAATAGATAACTAATAAGGGTGCACTGTATAGCACATGGAACTCTTCTCAATATTCTGTACAACCTATATGGAAAAATAACTTTAAAAAGTGTGGATATATTTGTATAATTTATTCACTTCACAATACAGCAGAAACTGCCACAACATTGTAAATTAATTACACTCCAATAAAGTAAAAAAAAAAAAAAAAGATTGTTCCTGTATACACCTCCCTTTCCTTTGCACAGCCTCATGTGCAAGTGATCACATCTGGATCACTGGATCACATCTTTAGAAAAGGAAACTGTGGTCCATCTCCTAATTTCTCTTTAATGACAGACACACAGAGATTTGGTCCTGGTGGCCAGCTTTTCCCATGCAGAAGGAAAATTTCCTCTGGAATGGTGGAGAGCAATTAATCTGGTCCCTGTATGGCCTCAAGGATCAGAATTGCCTACCTCACCTGGAACTCTTGCCTACCTCCTGATTGTCACAGGCAAGAGACAGAACATTCTATTATTTTTCTCAAATCAGTGATATTTGGGGTCTCTGGCACAACAGTTCAATCTCTACTTATAAAAGGAAACTAAAGCAACTGTTCTAAAAAAAATTAAGTATAAATGATTACTAATAGGGAATTCTGATGAACTTTCATTCTAATGCTTCCCTGATAGCTCAGTTGGTAAAGAATCCACCTGCAATGCAGGAGACCCTGGTTCGATTCCTGGGTTGGGAAGATCCCCTGGAGAAGGGGAAGGCTACCCACTCCAGTATTCTGGCCTGGAGAATTCCATGTACTGTATAGTCTATGGGGTCAAAAAGAATTGGACACGACTGAGAGACTTTCACTTAAACTCTAATACTACCTCCAATAGTAACAAAGCTTAAAATTTCGGTTCTAAATTTTGTAAGTTCTTAGAAAATTATTTACTAACATTATACCTTTAATTCAGGTTACATCTATCCTGTGACAACAATAAACTGTCAAGTTGAAATTCAGTAAATGTGTTGAAGGTGGCAGGCTATCTCCAGGAAATCTATTTGGAGGGCACATAATAGTGCCTTAATGTGTTAAACTGAATGTCTCAAAATTCTGTTTCCCCAATCAAATATTTCACAACAAAATTTTTCTTAAACTATCACTCTCCAGTGGCTTCTTCTCAATGCAAAATAGCCAATATGCCTTAGGCTTCCTAAAAATCCACTGTATCATTTGGCCTAGATAATTCCAGTCCAGCTTTATTTTTGTCACCCAGAATAATGCATTAAGACAATGAAACTATTTGGGGTCTAATTCAACCACTTTGAACAACTGGCAAGAATATACACAAGGATCAAAGTACACAAGAAGACCATGTTTAATTATATGTCCCTGGTGGCTCAGTAGGTAAAGAATCTGCTAGCAATGCAGGAGATGTAGGCTCATTCCTGGGTCAGCAAGATCCACTAGAGAAGGAAATGGCAACCCACTGCAGTATTTTTTCCTGGAAAATATTATGGACAGAGGTGTCTGGATGGCTACAGTTCATGAGGTCACAAGAGTTGTATGCAACTGAGCAACTAAACCACCACCAAACTATGTTTCAAAAACTGTCTTGAATTTCAGTGAGGAGACAGAAAAAGATAACATAACTAAAAAATGAATCTATTATTAGATGACTCATTTATTTTAGGGCTTCCCCAGTGGGTTCAGTGTAAAGAATCCATCTGCAATGAAAAAGACACAGAAAAGACAGGCTCGATCCCTGGGTCAGGAAGATCCCCTGGAGAAGGAGATGGCAACCCACTCTGGTATTCTTGCCTGAAAAATCCCATGGACAGAAGAGCCTGGGGCACTATAGTCCATGAGGTCACAGAGTCAGATGCAACTGAGCATGCACACATGCATTCATTCTAAGCCAAAAAAAAAAAATACAATTTTAAGTTTATATAACCACTTAGGGAATAAAAATGTACAGCATTTATACAAATCCCTGAGTTTCCACACTAATGTTTGCAATTTCCATTCCTTTGTTAGTGTATGCTTAAACTGGATTTCAGCAAAACTATAGTAAGTCCAAATCTTCACACCTACTCAAGCTCTGTAACACTCATATAAAATGCATATAGGGGACTAATTGGCAGGAAAGGGAGCCAAGATGTTGGGTGACATTGCCTTCCATGAAGAGCAGATGGGCTACCCACCTGGGGAATTGTAATATGCACTTAATTGAAATGAAGTCAGAGTCACCCAGCAGATACCACATTTAGAGTCAGCATACAATGATTCCATAGTCTTTATGGTTATACTTTTGATTTTCATTCTTCCTTTTAGCTTTTACCATATAAATATTGCATAGGATTGGATTTCCTATGTTTCTGTCTCTAGAGAATTCCATAATAATAGTTCAGTTCAGTTCAGTCACTCAGTCGTGTCTGACTCTTTGTTTGCAACCCCATGAATCACAGCATGCCAGGCTTCTCTGTCCATCACTAACTCCTGGAGTTTACTCAAACTCATGTCCATCAAGTTGGTGATGCCATCCAGCCATCTCATCCTCTGTCATCCCCTTCTCCTCCTGCCCCCAATCCCTCCCAGCATCAGGGTCTTTTCCAATGAGTCAACTCTTCGCATGACGTGGCCAAAGTATTGGAGTTTCAGCTTTAGCATCAGTCCTTCCAGTGAACACCCAGGATAATAAACATTCCCAAATATTAAAAAAAAAATTAAAATAGCTGGTGTGAAGATATTAAACTCTACACAAAAGACAGATAGAATGCTTGTGAGAAATTGAAATGGTCTGATTAACTGATTTTCTGAATGATTCAGTGATGTCCTAATGGGAAAGTCACTATGCCCAGCATTATTAAAACAGGAGCTCAAAGAGCATCATATTTAGGGCTTCCCTGGTGGCTCAGATGGTAAAGCGTCTGCCTGCGATGCAGGAGACCTGGGTTCGATCCCTGGGTTGGGAAGATCCCCTGGAGAAGGAAATGGCAACCCACTCTAGTGTTCTTGCCTGGAAAATCCCATGGACAGAGCAGCCTTGCAGGCTACAGTCCATCAGATTGCAAAGAGTTGGATACGACTGAGTGACTTCACTTTCAAAGTTGGGATAAATTAAAAATCATTTTTATTTCAATTTCCATTGTCAGAGTTTTATGCTTCCCTAAAATGCACTGGAATGCCTCCTTGCCTAATTAGAGAAATTGATTATCTGCATCATTATTAAGACTTTTTCAGTGTCTCTGGGTGACCATATAGAACCAGTCCACATTTATCCTGTTGGTATTCAGTTCATTCAGTAAACATGTTGAGCCGTTTCAGGTAAGGCAGGATGCCCAGCATTAGAACTTCAGATGACGTCCTAATAGAGATGATAAGGCATTATCTATCCTCTAGAAAGTCACAAGCTGTCCATCCATAGAACCTCCTAACAGGAAGTTTTACATAGAACCCTCACTTGCAGTGGCTTGCCTTCCATTTCCATTCTCCAACTTAAAAATCTTGAGAGAGCCTCTTACCTACCCAATAAAAACCAAATTCTTTAGAATAACATACATGACAATTCCCATCTATTCTCAAGTATAAAAAGGAAAAACAAAAACAAACTTAGTCTTTGTGTAGTCTTTATAGTAAATGGGAGTTGACAGGAACAAAAGTCTAGCATGAGAAGAAAATAGATACAGAGAAGGCACTGGTAGACATCCTCCCAGGAAATGTGAGAGATATTCTTAGGAATGGAGGGACGTTCATACAGTCAGTTCTGCTATCATGCCAAATATATGTTCCTAAAAATCATCACAATGTTCAAAATTATGCAACAAAAACCGCAGATGCTCAACATTCAAAAACTTCATCAATGACACATCAGAAAAAAATAGTAACTTCATAAAAATAGCAGCATAGTGTTACACAATTAACTGCTTTATAAATGCATAAATACTATAATAAATATGGCACTTCACTTTGAAAGAGACCAAGAGTTCGCTTGTGGAGTTGAGTGATAGAAGGATAGTAAGTCTGCAAACTATTTTGAATGACAGAAGTAGGGTGTGATAGTAGGGTTCTTAGAAATGGGATGAAATTTGTAACACCAAATGTGCATGGGTGTAGCTCTTATGACAGACAGTGAGCTGAGGCAGCTAGAAGTATGTGTGTCTGAACTGTGTGTGTTCCTATGCAGCTGGATTCAGGTGGGTGATGTTTTTGGAGGACATATGGTGTTTCTAGAAGAGGAATTTGCATGTAAGCAAATGTGAAACGTGTGTTATGCTTAAATTGTTCCCTAACATATCAGTTGCATTGGGACTACTTCTGTTCTCAAATAATTATTATAGAAGAACAGAGTATATTTTTTGATTTCAGATATTTTAACAATTCTTTGAGCCAGAGAATTTATAACATTTATTTCACAGTTAAGTATAAAAAACAATGCTTTTGGAGCATACTTGAAATCCTTTCATATAAAGGGCAATAAGTCAATCAATTCAAAAGTGTCCTGTTAGGCATTAGAACCTTGTGAACTAGGTATAGAATCCGGGGGGCGGGAAGGGGGGGCGCGAGGGGGGAGGGGTGGCGGCGGTGCACCGGAATCTCAAAGCAGGAGAGGACAGAGCACAGCCTTCAAGACAGTGTGGGAAGGGGAGTGGGACTTCAGATGAAGAGCATATCTTTCCCTGTCATTCTAATTGTGCCTGGGCTGGTTTCTGCTTATTGTCAACTAAGCATAAATAGACAGAAGAGGCTCTTAGAGGTATTTTTGTCATCAACAGCTGCAAATGAATGAGCTCTGTTTTGCAGGATTTATAAGAATTTTATTCGTGGTTTCAACATAAACGTCATTACGAAAGTGACGTCTTCCGAATCTCTAGAGTATATATTAATTGAAGTTTACAGGACTGGGTCTGCAAAATGGTTTGAAAATAGTCCCCATAGTCGCAGCCAGGAAAAGTTGACCTTGGCTGTCAAGAAAAAGGGGAGATTCCAGAATCTGTGACAATGTATTTTAAACTGCTTAATCCCTTCACATATAGCTATATCTGGCTCATCACAACTGCACTTGTCCTTTAAATACTTGTCAGAACCGTATTTTTTTTTTGAAAATTTAAAACATACTGAATAGAAACCGAGGAAACTAATTTATCAGGCATAGGATTAAGTTGTACATTTTTTTAAAGAAAATGATACAAGTGTGCTAAAATTACATGCACTAGGTTTTAATCTAGTAGCAATGAAAATATCTGATCATGTGAAAATGAATCAATTTCTTAATGTATAAAGATTCTTCTTTGAAATTACATGAGCTTAACAATGGCATCAGATTTTGAAAAGTCTTTATTGATTACTGGTTTTAATTTAAAGGAATTGATTCCTGTATCCTAAAATGTAAATTCAGTACAACTTCCATAGGCTGGGTGATGGTAGCAACAAAGGATAAGTAAATGTATGTTTCAAAGTTATATACATAATATATGCCTGATTCTTCATTTAAAATTATTAATGTTTACCATTTTTCCAAACATAATCTTTTACCTCAGTTTTGTTCTTTTTAACAGCTCGCTTTTTCAACAAACTTGTATTTTAGTAGGAGAATATAGAAATATTTTCTAAATTATTTTATGCCTTAAATGTAGATGAATATGCCACCATGAAATTGGGAGCAGTGGAGGTGTGTGTTGAGAGGAAATGAATATTTTTTTCTCTTGTGATCCGAGTGAGTCAGTTGTCCTGGGATCAAATGGGATCCAGAGTCACAAGAATTTATTAAGAAAATAAAAGTGAGAGGTTTTATTTAGTATTGTCTATCATTTCAGGCACAGAAAAGAAAATGGTGTGTCATGCTCTGGGATTTTTTTTTTTTTAATACTTTCTACGATTAATGAAGTGAAGAAGTTAAAGTTGCTCAGTCATGTCTGACTCTTTGCAACCCCATGAACTATACAGTCCATGGAATTCTCTAGGCCAGAATACTGGAGTGGGTAGCCTTTCCCTTCTGCAGGGGATATTCCCACCCCAGGGATTGAATCCAGGTCTCCCCCATTGCAGACAGATTCTTTACCAGCTGAGCTACAAGAGAAGCCCTCTAAGATCTAATATCTATAAGAACAACTAAATGGAGCAGTAATGTGAAATGACCCCCAGCCTTCCACTTAAGGCATGCTCATCCTCATAACAGTTATTGTGATTTATTGCAAAATAGTCCTTCAGTTCAGTTCAGTTCAGTTGCTTTGTCCTATCTGACTCTTTGTGGCCCCATGGACTGCAGCACACCAGGCTTCCTGTCCATCACCACCTCCTGGAGTTTCCTCAAACTCATGTCCATTGAGTCAATGATGCCATCCAACCATCTCACCTTTGTCATCCTTTCTCCTCCTGCCTTCAATCTTTCCCAGAATCAGGGTCTTTTCCAATGAGTCAGTTCTTTGCATCAGGTGGCCAAAGTATTTGAGTTTCAGCTTCAGCATCAGTCCTTCCAATGAATATTCAGGACTGATTTCCTTTAGGATGGACTGGTTAGATCTCCTTGCAGTCCAAGGGACTCTCAAGAGTCTTCCCCAACAACACAGTTCAAAAGCATCAGTTCTTCTGTGCTCAGATTTCTTTATAGTCCAACTCTCACATCTATACATGATACTGTAAAAACCAAAGTTTTGACTAGACAGACCTTTGTTGGTAAAGTAATGCCTCTGCTTTTAATGTTCTGTCTAGGTTGTGTAATAAGCAGTCTTCAGTTGATTTAAACAACCCCTGCCTGAGAAATTTATGAATCTAAATACAACACACATATATAAACACACAAGATGCCATTAACACAATATGTAAAATAATGAATTTTTAAAATTCATATTCTAACCGTGACTGAATGGGTCTGAGTAGCAGATGCATAGAAGGAGAAGGCATAAAAGGGATTCATACATCTGAAAAGTCAATATTTAAAATAAATGAACAAACCAAACTATTCTGTATTTTTCAAGTAATGACATGCTGATTGTAAAAGGTTACCAATTTCATTTTCAACCTTTTTTTTTTTTTAAATTTCTGGAATTAGGGAATATTGAATCTCAGTAATCACTGTGGTTCAAGTTCCTTGTTGGATACATGTGGACACTAAGAGAATGTTCAGGTGCCTTTTTTTATGACACATAATTATTCATTTTAAAGCTGAGATTAGAACCCAGAAACAACGCAATTTCCTAGTTTATCAAACATGTTAAACTCAGTTTTACCAGTGTAGATAGAGCAGTTGTGATGGCTAATGCTACATTAAATATAAATGAGGAGATGTTTAAAAAACCCTAACTTTACAATGGGTAATGGTCAGTCTCTCAAAAGGTACCAGCTCTCTTTGCATTTCTGCCTCATATAGTTGCAACATTTAAAAAAAAGGTGATAAAATATTAATGTGGAAAAATGTCTGGGATTACAAAAGTAAGAAAAATAAACACTAAAATATATATGTCAGCTCTTCCATGTTGAGTCCAGACTCCATTCCTAGCTGTCTCCTGCTGGGAGAGGGTGCTGCAATTCAGTCATATAGAATCATCTAACAGCAAGACCCAGCTGGATACACAATTCTGAGGCTAAATTGAAGACAGAGGCAGAATCTAGCTGCTACTTCATTGGCCTTCTGTCTTACTAGCCTGCGGATATATAAATAAAGGGAGCTTGGGACGTCCCCAAAGGTTGAGGATGCCCATGATTTGTTTCTTGGATAGCAGAGATTCCAGCATTCTTAGCGTTCATAGATTCATAGCATTCTTCAGTGGATTGTCAGCTAAGCAGAAACTGGGAGCCAGGGATATACGGCTTTATAGAAACTTGCTGGCAAATGCTACATCTTCTAAATGCATGATTCTACCTTGTGTTTTCTCATATTATTTCCACAGTTTGAAATATTCACCTCCCTATATGTTACCTACCCACTAATAGTCACCACCACCCTCCTGAGTTTCGTGTTGGGAAAGATTGAGTGCTGAAGGCAACAGAGGATGAGATGGTTGGATGGAATCACTGACTCAATGGACATGAGTTTGAGCAAAATTAAGGAGATAGGGAAGACTAGGGAAGGCTGGCATGTTGTAATCCATGGGGTCACAAAGAGGTAGACTCGACTTAGCGACTGAACAACAGCAGTAACTCCCTCACCATCACATCTCACAAATGGCCTGGCTTAAGTACACTCTTTTCTGTGAAACTTCCCTTAACTGCTTTGGGCAGAAGTAATTGACCTTCTGTTTGTGATACCATAGGACTTTGTTCTCACTTCTAGTTTAAAATCTATCTTTGTGTGTTATATTCTACCCTTCATCTAAGCCTCTCCATATCTGGAACTCCAGTGTTTGGAATGGCACTTGGTAACAATAGGCATTAACATAAATGTGTTGACTATATGAGGGAAATGTTACAAGTTTATTCTAGTTTATATACAATTGACTTGTGTATTTGAACTTATTCCCTCCATTTTTCTTTTTTAATCTGAAAATCATGTCTTTTAACCAAACTTAAATATCCTGTCAATGAACAGATATTAATAGGCATTTATTGCATGCCAGGAACTCTTCTAGGTACCGAGTATACCAACAATTAAAAGCAAACAGACAGACAAACTACAACCGTGCTCTCAGGAAACTTATGAATAATATACAAATAATCAAATAAACATATTTTATATCTGATAATGATAGGTTCTATAAAGAATAAAGATATAAAACAGCTTAGAGGAGGAGTGGAGAGTTATTTGGTATAAAAGGTCAGGGAGGAATATATTACAAAGATGACAGCTGAGCAGAAACTGGAAGTGAGAGCCTTAGGTAAATGAATATATTGAGAAAACGCATACCTGAAAGTGGAAACAGTTGTACATGCCCTAAAATAGGAAGTTTTTTATGTATTGAGTTTCCTACTGTGCAAAACAAAAACATGAAGGTAAAGTTCTGCGCATGGAAGGATTTTGTGAGCCGAAAGATGTACCCTCTCAATTTCAAAACTTTTGCATCAAAAAGAAAATTCTAGGACCACCATTTCTTTGCCAATGAAACAAGAGGAGAATAAATAAATATTTATTCCCAAGTATTCTCTGTTCCAATGTAGAATCTTCTACATTCATCAGATAATTTCTTTATTATAAAAAGGTGTGCAATTTCAAACTTCTGCTTAAGGTAAGATATACCAATACCAATACAAGAAGGTAAATTATACTTTTTAGCATTTGCTTAAGTGCTACAAAATCAGCTTTGTTTTAACCACGTTATGGTTTCTTTAATAAAGATAACAAAATAATCCTAGTGAAGGATTCTCTTAAGGAGTTATTTTTCTACATGGAGCCAGATAATGGAGCAAAAAGACCCATCCAGCTAGAGCAAATTGATTTTAGAAGACAGTGGTGGCAGGTGAAGTTAGAGAAGAAATAATAAAGAAAGAATGCTGCAGATGAAACATATGGGCAGGAACTTCCCTGGTAGTCCAGTAGTTAAGAATCCAGGGGCAAATGCAGGAAACATGGGTTCAATCTCTGGTCCAGGAACTAAGATCCCACATGCTGCAAGGCAGCTAACCCTGTGCATCATAACTACCTACGCTGAACTCCAGAGCCTATGAGCTGCAACTGCTGAAGCCGGATGCTCTGCAAACGAGACGCTATAGCAATTAAAAGCATGCACAGCACTTAGAGAGTAGCCCCATGCTCTTGGCAACTAGAGAAAGCTCATGTACAACAATGAAATCCCAGTGCAGTCAAAAATAAATAAAATAAACACTTCAAAATTTTAAAAGCATATGGGCAGCTGTGGGTGGGTTTTTAATAAAAGAGTAAAGCAGTCTTATAGATTGCTTTAAAAAGATTTGTTTCCAGCTGCCGTGGCGGGGGATAGACCATCGTAGAGGCTTGAAAACAGAGGACCACTCAGTCCATGTATCACTTTGGTCTGAATAATTGCTATGCTCTGAGACTGGGAAGACTAGGTGAGAGGCAGATGTGTGGAGGCAAATTAAAGGATGTGTTTTGTTTTGCTTTTTACATATTAAAATGTTACCATTGAGGTCAGATCATATTTCTGAGCAAAGATGTCAACAAAGCATTTGGATATGCAAGTCTGGCTTATGAAAATTTATAGCTGCAAAAGAGTTAATCATCTTACTCCAACCAATACTTATTATAAGATGAGGAAGTCAGTAATTGGGGGGGATTAATTATTATTAATATTATTTGTGCTACAACATGCGAGGTGTTAGTCCCTGACCAGGGATCAAACCCACACCCCCTGTGTTTGAAGCACGGAGTCTTAACCACTTGACCACCATGGAAGTCCCTAAAGGCTTATTTTTAAAAATAAAATAAAATTCTTTCCTTCAAGGCTACTGAAACATATAGGGACAGCAATAGAAAACAAAAACAAAATTTATGAAACTCTTGACTCCCAAAACAACACTGTTTCCATTACTGTATGGCTGGCTTTCTTCAGTGTTTTTGAATTCCATGTGCAGTTACTAAACAACAGTTGGTAGCCTAATGGAACAAAAACATAAATAATTAGAATTCTGGGTCCATCAGTTGGATAAAAATGTTTCTGTCTCCTAAGTCTTCACTCTCCAATACATTATCACAAAAAGTATAAACATGGCAAGATGGCCAAAAATACTACAAGCTCAAATACTTTTTAAAGTTGAATAAGTTCTTTTTCCACCTAACATATTTTTAGAGCTCTGACATAACATTTGATGTTAAGACTCAGCTACCTTGGGTTACAGAAACAAAATCATGCGCTCAACTCTTCTGCTTATGTATTACCTGGCAGCTGACTCAGTCCCTACTGGGACCTAGAGAATGTTTTGTCCATTTGAAGATTTGGTTGAGAGCAACTTTCTATGTTTGACCCTCTAAGTTTACACTTCAAGAGGTTCTGAAAAGATATGATCAATGTGTTGGTGTTCTACCAGCTTTGAACAAAGTTTGATTTTTTTTTTTAATGAAAGATTCTTGTACATTTCCTCTGAATTACTTTCTTTTCGCAATGGACTATTTGTAAAAAATAAAAAATATTCCAAAGGCTGATGTAAAATAATATTATATGTAACATGCAAATACCCTTTACATATGGTAACATACATGACTATAGAAATATGGAATAATCTTTGTTGCCCTCTTTGAAACTATTTTAACTACTGCAGATGGGTATTTTATCATGACTGTTGTGGTACTTTTTTTATTCATCATTGTAGCAATTGTTTAGTTGCGACCTATAGAAAATGATAGAGTAACTGCAGAAAACTGAAAGATGTAACATCCATCAGCAAGTTTATGCTATTAGGGTATTATAGTTAATGAACCGCTGAAAAGTTGCAAGGGATGGTGGTGATTTCATTCTTTGATGGTAGCCAGGAGACTGAGGCTTCCCTGGTAGCTCAGCTGGTAAAGAATCTGCCTGTAATGCAGGAGACTTGGTTAGATTCCTGGCTCGGGAAGATCACCTGGAGAAGAGATAGGCTACCTACTATTCTTGGGCTTCCCTGGTGGGCTCAGACGATAAAGAATCCACCTGCAATGCGAGATACCTGGGTTGGATCCTTGGGTTGGGAAGATCCTCTGGAGGAAGGTATGGCAACCCATTCCAGTTTTCTTGCCTGGAGAATCCCCATGGGCAGAGGAGCCTGACAGGCTACAGTCCATGGGGTCACAAAGAGTCGCACTTGAGTGAGTGACTAAGTATAGCACAGCACAGCCAGGAGACTATCTAGGAGCCTCAGCAAGTTTCCTATATATATATATATGTAAACATATATATATATATAGTTTGTCATGCATTAACATATTATAAATATTCATATAAACTTAATGTTCAAGGAATCAAAAATCAACCAAAAGCAGCTCTTAAAGTTACCAAATTTCATCTCCTTTCATGCTTTAATTAACAAATTCTACCAGTAACCAAGGGAAGGAAAGAAGAGCAGGAAGCACATATAGATTCCCCTTGGCTACGATATTTGACTTGTTTTGTTTTAAACCTCCTGTTTTGGAGGTCAGTCACAGACATCAAAATGTAATAAAGATTGTGTTATAGGCACATGCCAAATACTGACAGACACTAAATTCCAGCCTAAGGATAAAGAATTTTTTTGCCCTTCACATTAAAATGTAACAAAATGAATATCATTAAAAGGCAACATGGGTTTTTATGTGTGGGTGCCTGTGCCTCTAGATATTTCCTATGAAAAAATAGAAACAGTATGCTATTTCCATCACACACATGCACCCATTACTATGGCTAGAAAGGAAATGATAAACACATATGCAGTTTTTATGTTGCACTGATTAATTCCATTGGCTGGAGTGAAAGTCACATCTTTTGTGTTCAAGGGATAAAAGGTAGTGTTATCGATTACAGTACCCTGAAGGCACTTGTGGCAGGTGCAGTAATTTAAGTCATCCTAAACGCCCACTAAGGCATCACGGGTATGAGGCCAGGTGGGTAAAAATATCAACCAAAGTAGTTTTGACACATTTTGCTTTTCTAACTCTCTTGAAAAACAGAAGATATTTCATGACTCTCAGGTGGCTTGAATAGGACCCCAGTAGAAAGCAGGGATGGAATTCTCAAATTCCTTCTAGCCTTGCCCTTTGATCCTGTGCTTTGAAAATGAAATCAACCTAAATGTGAAAGCTCCCACATACACATAATCATCAGCTGTACTGCCCAGTAGAGGGCGCTGGAAAGGCAGGACTGCAGCATGGGATCTGACTACTCAAAAGATGACAGGTAGATCTTTCAGAAAAAGAAACATGGAGAAATACTTTTTTTCTAAGCACAAATTAATCTGCAAGTTTTGACATTTATTCTTCAAATGCAATGTGAAATTGTATTACTGTTGTTTCCAAATTTTAACTTTTTAAATTAAAATTGCTTGTCAGAATGTGTTCCTTCGATAGAAAATAAAAGGAACCAAATTCCCATAACCTGATTGCAATATTCAGTTTACACTGGTTCCTGTTGAAAGAGGAGTAGAGACTCAATGATTTCTGGCTTTTAATATTTTCTTCTGAATGTAAATACTAAAACTATAAATCTAAATCTGGGTGGTGGGGGGCTTTTACTTTCTAAGAGTGATGATATATACTGAATATCATCAAGTTCAAAGCATCATTCAAATATCCCTGCCAAGAACCCTGTTTATGCTGTGAGATAACATAGTTTTTATATTATAAATAAATACATGCAAAACAAATATTAACGGATGATCCCTTATGACAACTTTTCTCTTTTTTTGTCATCTAACTTGACAAACTATATGAAGACATGCTGGAAAAAATTATGTTGATTATGTGTGGAATATTAAAAAAAATTATATAAATGAACTTATCTGTAAAGCAAAAACAGACTCACTTAGAGAGTGAATTTTTGGTTGCCGGGGAGGAGGGATGATTAGGGAGTTTGGGATTGACATGCACCACTGCTGTTTAGAATGGATAACCAATGAGGGGATCTACCATATTAGCAGTGAGAACTCTGCTCAGTATTATGTAATGACCTAAATGGGAAAAGAATTTGAAAAAAGAATAGATGCATGTATATGCATAACTGAATCACTGTGCAGCACACCTGAAATTAACACATTGTTAATCAACTGTACTCCAATATAAAATTAAAAGTTGAAAAATATGGTAGAAAGATGAGAAAAATATCCTGAATGCAGTTGAATTACTGAACTTTGCAGAAGAAATTTGGAAAGTAGCCATGCCAGTGCAAGGGTATTTTAGATAAATGGTAGATATACATAATCAAAAAAGGAGGGCACATTCTATACGTCATGCTGCCCTAAAGCTGTCCTGAGACAAGGCTGATGGCAACCAGCATTTCCCTGGTGCTGTGTTTTCCTTTACAGTGAGTGAGTATCACACATATGCCCACATCCTTTGTACAGCCTCTTGGACTCACATCAAAGAACACCCTAAACAGTTAAAAAAAAAACCATATGTGAACAATATTAATCAACGTAACTTGCTGGAAATTTTGAATTTCATTGATCCTACAGCTTTGCATTAAAGACCACTCAGGCTTCAATGGACATTAGCATATTTTTTTTTCACTTTCTAGAATTCCCAATATCTGCTACTCCATGGAAAGATAGTAAACAAAAACCAGGAAGACTTTTTGGCTTCTACAAGCATCTCTGGTGAAAAAAGACTCCATCTATTTGTTTTTTTTTTTTTTTTTAATTTCATCAATTTCATATTCTTAGGGAATGCACATAATAATAGAATTGCATCAGTTGACCAGTCAGAGCTGTGTCCATGATGGCACTCACTAGTCATCCATCCTCCCTAGGTGGTGGGGATTGGTGTTGCTCAGAAGGAAAAAGGAAACCATCAGAGCCATACCAATCTCTCCCTCTCACTGTTCTGCAAAATGTTTAGTCATCATCGCAGTGGTTGCTTGGTTTCTCTAAGTCTTATTTGGAAGCTACCAAGATGTAGTCAGAGGCAAACCCCATGATTCAGAAGCATTTAAACACGAGACAGCATGGCAGCAGCAACTGAGCATTTTTATCTCGAGCCTTAGATAGTGAGGCAGCAGAACAGAGCAGTTTAACTCAGAGGGACAGCAATGAAAAGTGTGGTAGCACATGAGAGCACATGCTGGAACAGGCTGACAGACAACATTTGGCTTGTATCAGGACACAGATTCAAAAGCAATGGAAAGACAGAAAATAAGCTTCTAATTTCCTTCCTAGAAATTAGGTCCAGCTTCTGACTACTGTTCTGTGTTGGTTGGGATTTCAAATACATAAAAGCAGACAGGCTTTAATTCATATCTGATAATGGGTTTTCCCTCTCTTTTTTTTTTTTTTTTTCACTTTCTTTTTGCTGTTTTAACTTCTTCAATGTGATTCTTTGAGTCTGGAGGGAAAAAAAAAATCATTTCTGTTTTTCAGATGACCAGGACATGTATATTCACTTTCATTCATTCATACATATGTTTCTTCAAAAGTACCTACTATGGGCCAAGAGCCCTTTCATTGCTAAGGGACATGTCAGTGAGCAAAACTGTCGAAATTTCCTGTTGTCCTTGAGCTTAGATACCAAAGTGTGGTGACAAAAAATAAACATGCAGAAACTACATCATGGCCCAGATGGCACACAGGCCATGTAGCAAAGAAAAGCTGGAAGTGGAACAGGAAATGGCAACTTGAGTTTGGGGAGAGTTGAGTTTTAAAGGACAAAGGAAGATAAACTTATAGCAGATGAGGAAACTGGGCTGTGAGGTTGTGTGTGTATGTGAGTATATGTGTGTGTGTGTGCAAGCACATGGTGGGGAGGTTTCCCAATAGAGAGATGGGTAACATCAAAGATCCTGAGCTGAATATATTTTCTGTGCTACTCAATTTCTTCTAACGACCGACAGCCTGGTATGAACCCTATCCTTGCTTCTCTTTCCTCCTCCTGTTATTCTTTTCTGCTTTTCACAAATAGTTGCTCAACACTGGAAAAGTCACTGAATTAATGAGTATGATTTAAAAACCCTCCATCAGCAGATTTATGATCTAGAGTTGTGTAGAGGTAAATATTTTTATCAGTTCATGTTTGCTTAAAGTTGTTGTTTTTGTTTTATTTTTTGTCACTTGTCCACTTGATTATTTTGAAGTGGTCACATATTTCTTCCTGTCACCCAGCACTCCTAAAAATACTGAAACTGGGAATGACAGTCTGATCACTTAGTTATTTCCATCTGTTTAATCATTTGGAATTCCCCCTACAATCCCACCTCCAAGAGGGAGGCAAGGTCACTCCATATTCATGGGAAAACTTGTGAAATGCCCGGAGCTCTTTGTGCTCGTTTCTAGCTCTAGCTTCTTCAAACTTGTGAAATGCCCGGAGCTCTTTGTGCTCGTTTCTAGCTCTAGCTTCTTCAAACTTGCTGAGTCAAGGGCCATCTTCTGTCCTTGACCTGCTCCCTCATTCTGTATCTCTTCTGCTAAAGCTCCACTTGTACTTTGTTATCTATTTCCTCCTGGCCCCTCATATTCTCTCTTTATCCTTGCTTTGCCTCCAGGAACTCAGATATCCCTATTGCACTGAGCAGTGCTCAGCTATTTCTGGTTGCTCTTTCTATACTCAGTCCCAAGGCTCTTTTTGGCATATCCAAGACCTCTACTGGTTTTCAGCTAACTTGAAGTGGCCTTCAACTATTTTAGCTAAGTTCTATGGTTAAAATAACCTCAGATATGCAGATGACACCACCCTTATGGCAGAACGTGAAGAGGAACTGAAGAGCTTCGTGATGAAAGTGAAAAAAGAGAGTGAAAAAGCTGGCTTAAAATTAAACATTCAAAATACTAAGATCATGGCATCCGGTCCCATCAATTCCCAAATAGATGGGAAAACAATGGAAACAGTGACAGACTTCATTTTCTTGGGCTCCAAAATCACTGCAAATGGTGACTGCAGCCATAAAATTAAATGATTCTTGCTGCTTGGAAGAAAAGCTATGACCAATCTAGACAGCATATTAAAAAGCAGAGACATTGCTTTGCCAGCAAAGATCTATCTAGTCAAAGCTATGGTTTTTCCAGTAGTCATGTATGGATGTGAGAGCTGGACTATGAAAAAGCTGAGCACTAAAGAATTGATACTCTTGAACTGTGGTGTTGGAGAAGACTCTTGAGAGTCCGTTGGACTGCAGGAGATCCAACCAGTCCATCCTAAAGGAAATCAGTCCTGAATATTCATTGTATGGACTGATGCTGAAGCTGAAACTCTAATACTTTGGCCACCTGATGCAAAGAACTGACTCCTTGGAAAAGACCCTGATGCTGGGAAAGATTGAAGGCAGGAGGAGAAGGGGACAACAGAGGATGAGATGGTTGGATGGCTTCACCAACTCAATGGACATGAGTTTGGGTAAACTCCAGGAGATGTTGATGGACAGGGAAGCCTGGTGTGCTGCGGTCCATGGGGTTGCAAAGAGTCACACAAGACTGAGTGACTGAACTGAACTGAACTGACGATTAAAAGTTTCCTTTGTGAGGTTACTCTGAAAAAAAAAAAAAAAAACAAATAAAACATGTTTTTCTTTTTAATAAAAGATGACATTCATTCAGAAGTGGGTATACGAAATTAGTAAACTCTTTTTTCCTTATGTATTTGTATTTGTGATCTTTTATCAGCAAGGTTGCTGTCATTTACAACATGGGCAAGCCTTTTCAGCAAGTCTTCCTTACAGCCTTTGGCAGCCCTTCCAGTTCCCACACTGCAGTCTCCTGGGATGATTCTATTTCCTGCTCTGCTCAGAGCATCACTACTCACCTGCTTCATGTGTGACCCATTTTGTGTCCTTTAAAAAGTGGCATCTTTACCTATTGCTGAGCCTCACAGACCAAGGCATGGGGTAACACATTCAGGTAGGATTTCCTTTCCACAGGCTTCTGTTTCCATGAGCTTGATGGCTTTTGCTGCTAGTCAAAAGATCACCTCCAATTTTCCTCAAGTCTTCTTCTCCACCTCAAATCAGAGACCCGCCCCCTGTCTATGTTCTACTACACAAAGACCTGCAGCTGTTTGTTCACAATGGACTTGACTGATCCACCACTTCTGCAATATGAGGTCGAGCTAGAAATCCAGTTCTAGAGAAAAGAATCAGAACTTACGAACCTTCACTGGGTCTTAACAGTGGACTAGGATCAAAGTGCAATAGGTTAGAGTTTTTAAAAAAAAAAATAGAAGTAGGAAGAGAGGTAGCAAATTTTCCTACTTTTTGTTGGGCTGGATCCAGTGGAGATTAAAAACTATACCCTATATTCAGAATTCCTCCATTCAGGGGTATTGGACCAGGGCCAAACGTGAGACGGATTCCTCCATGAATATATAGGAGAGAAGGAAGAGATTTTTTTTTGCAGGAATTTGCCTTACATCAGGTGTGAACAATAGTCACAGACATGATATTTGCACAATAGGGAGTTTGCTACATGAACCCAACTCACTCTCCTGTATGAGGACCAGTAGAAACAGAGAGATATAATCTGGGTTTCCACAGGTCTTAGTCCCTTCTTAAAAGTTTCAAATAAATGTTCCTTCAAATCAAGTGTTTTCCAAGTAGAATTCATAATAGTGCTCGCACTTACTAACCAGTTCAAATCTCACAAATTTGTCCCACATCCACCTCTCACCACCATGACCATCACCACTCAGCTCTCTTCTAGGTTATCTACATAGAATCACAGATGAGCTCAGAGGGAGGGTGGAAAAGGAGGGTCATTTTGGAGGTCTGGTCTAGTTCCCAAGGGCTGATCACTGCCATTTTCTCCCTTGAACTCTTGCTCCATGAGAGGTGGAAGAAAAAAAGGCGGGGGGAGGGAGGGATGCACAAGAGAGGGCATGCAGGTAAGAGAGAGTGTTCAGCTTTCAACAATGTCTGCTGATACCTAAGTGAATATAAGGGTTTATCAGCTTGACACCTTGACGACTCCTGTTTTCTGCCCTGGAAATCAGACTCTTTTTTTTCCTTCTTCCTCATCTGCCTAAAGCAACTTACTTATCCAGAATGGGAGCAATGACCTCTCTTCCTACATTAGCATGCTGTTCTCACTTTCTTCATGTCTTACTGGTGTGATAGTACTTCATTGAGCTCTCAGCCTTCAGATTATCTCCAGAATCTTCAACTAGCCACCGCCTGTTCCCTCTGGGATCTTTCCAACTTCATACAAATGTCCAATCTGGAGGAGAATGTTTTCTGATGTCCCAGAACTAGGATCACAAAAATTATTTAAAAAAAAAAAAAAAAAGACATCAAGTGGAGAACAGCAGAAAGTGGTACTAGACAACTCCCTTCAGAGTTCATTAAGAATTGAAAATATAGACTTGTTCCCTGCAAACATCACTCAAGTTGTTGACTCCTAAATCAGACTATATAATCTCTAAGCAAACAATCAGAACTGAGAGAGTAAGAAGGAATCTATAGAAGCTGAAATTGTCAATCTAGTAGGGAATACTGAGGCTTTCCTACCCCAAGCCAGTTGAGAGGTCCTTTGGAAGAAGCATTTATACAGTTGGAGGGGACAGGGAACAAAACAAAACAAAACAAAACGGGACTGGGGAAAAAAAAAAAAAAAACTGATATTTTGGTATCTTGTTTTATATCTGTCAAATTAATCTGCCTATACTTTGAATAGGAAAATGAAGACTGGAAGACAGGTCAGAGAGGAATAACATGGACCAGTATATATTCTCTGTATTTGATATGACAAGGTTGATTGAGTTCCCTACAAAAGAGGTGGGCAGAGCAGATACATCTTGCTAAAAATCCTTCCCAAGTAGAAAGGGCACCAAGCAAAGACACACAGTGGCAAAGGGCTGTGAGGCTTACCCCTGATGTCAGAGTTGAGGAAGGGTCCTGAGAGAACAGCTCAGGGGGGTCACTCCTGCTATGCATTTTAGGGCAGCCTGGCTCCATGGTAGAGATGGCAGTAGCTAGGGCAGAGGAGAAATGTTCTTCATTTCACAATGAAATCGGGCAGACACTTCTTTAAAAAAGCCTTAATCATGTGGATTTCTTGAATAATTTGCAGGAGAGGGAAAAACCCTAAGAGTATGACGATGAACTCCCTATGAATTTGACTAATGGAGAAATAATCACTAAAATTCCATTTAAAGAAATGAAAAAAATATGATACTAATAGACTCCAAAACATGTAAAACACTTTATGTCTAACTGTATGTATATGTTCCAAAATAGATGTCTCTGGATTCAATTATGTTCTAGGCAAAGACTAGACACCCTTTTGTTTCTTTGTTCTTCTATCCAGCAGACACCCTGAGCTTATAGAACTACGGGCTATATCTAGATAGGTGTGAGGTTGAATATTGGCATGGCAAGCTAATGTAGTAGCTGTTCAGTTGTGTCTGACTCTTTGCAACCCTATGGACTGTAATGCACCAGGCTCCTCTCCCTTTCCAGAGGATCTTCCCGACCTAGGCATCAAATCTGGGTCTCTTGCATTGCAGGCAGATTCTTTACTGTTTGAGCCACCTTAAAGTTGTCTTAAATTTAAGTCCAATAGTTAATTATACTGAGATTTCTATGTTAAATGAATATTTATAGGGATGGATCTCTTTCTATACTGAACCTGTACCATCACTAGCCACAGTCAGCAGGGCTCTCAGTTCAAATCATCATACCTAGATGCACACCACACCTTACAGCACCAAGTGAGGTTTATGGAGGAAGAGGGATTTGAGAAGACAATATTTTACCACATACATCTTCCCAGGGGTTGCCTTAAAGGAGAGTGTTCAGGAAGAATGTATGTGAGCAGAGAAAAGCCCCAGAAGTCCTGTATGCTTCATAAAAGAAGAGGAAAATAGGGAAGAAATACTGAGAATCTGATCTAATCAGCTGTGCATGGAGGCATGGAGGTGGGGTTCATCAGAAGCAATGCTTCGGGAAGAAATTGAAGCATAAAGGTTGGCTCCGAGACCCCTCGTAAGGCAACTTCAGAAAGGTATCATGTACTCAGCCAGAGTGAGAAGCATCTCTTCAGAGCTACCAAGCCAGTATATTTAGCTCATCCAACTTTTTTCTGTGTTGGATGTCCCAGCCTCGCACCATGGCTGTCACACTAAGGCTAAATACTAGAGGGGGAAGAGGGACTTCCTGCTACCCAGTCACTAGGAGGAAAAGAATCCATGGTCCCACTGACAGGGCAAGTTGTGCCCTGGCTCCATTAGGGAATTGAAAGGTTCTGAATTAATTTCTACAGGAGTATTGTTAATAAGCCTGATGATTAGGTTCTCTGCAGCATTGATAAAATATTCAACTTGAGGACCATGAAGGCTCAACAGTTGGGTGGGAACCATGTGTTGACCTGACACTTCTCTGTGGATTCTTTTGATGGGAAAATGTGCTCTGGTCTTGGAAAAATTTACCAAGTTGCAGACTCTCTGGTGAAAGGAACAAAATAGTACCTGCATTTCAGTGGCTAATCTTGGGACTTAAAGGTAATTGAATTTCTCACTGATATGTATAATTGAAGATAGGATGGATTTTTTCTAGACATTTTAAGTGCATATATAAGAATTAAGATAAATGAAAGAAAATCTTTGTTTTATTATCTCATCATTTGTTATGAATCTTTCATTTAATTAACTCCAGAGTGTGGGTTGGTGAGTGATATAAAGGACACAATGACATTATCTTTGTGTTCCAGTCCAGATAATATCACTTAGAATGTAAGGTAATTTAAGATTATTTTGCCTTTCTGAAAATAAAGCTATTCGGTGATTTTGTTCTTAGAAATAGATTGAGCTCACACTTCATTCTTTCATAAAAGATCAGAGTTTTCTAGAGATAGAGAATAATCCTAGATATGTAGAGAAGTGACATTAAGAAAAGAGATAGGGGGCCATCACTTCTGTAAAAGGTATCATTTTGTCTTTCTGAATACCCTCAAAAATACATAATAGATCTGAAACTTCACTTCTCAAAGCTTCCCACTAGCAAAACAAACAGAATGGAAATTAGCATGAGGTCATTGATCAAAACCTAATTCAAAGTCCTGTGTGTTGCCTAGCATGTGTTTAGTATCCAAGAAGAAATAAATCTCCAAGGTGTAGCAGACACACTATCAGATTCTGTCTCTAAATATGGCATTAAAATAATTACTTGCTTAGTGTGGTCAATCACACAGATAAAGTAATGGCTTATACAATGAGTTGAATATTTTTCCCCATTGCCACTATTTGATTGTTATTAATATCAGCATGGATGTTATAATATTGTCAGGACCAGAGTCAAATTTTTCTACATTTCAAGATATGCTCAAATTCATAGAATTGTCCAAGTATCTCTTTATGTTCTATATACTCTCCTAAACCTACAGGGGAATTGTTGCAGCAGACAGTGTAGCAGGCTTCACATTTTCTGATCTTCCTGCAAATTGCTATAGAGACATTGTAGACAATACATATTTTGATGTACCTCCAAGAAAGCAGTGGTGTTACATCTGCATAGAAGTTCATTGTTAAATTGTCTGTGTATACCACTTTCCGACAAAGGAAGAACTGAACCCCTGTCAGAAGAACTGAGAATGAATACATTTGAAATCAAGAAAAAGTTGTAAGCGATAAAGGTATAAATCAGCTTTCTTCATCTGAATGCAAGCTAAATGCAAAGTTTTCTTCTATTGAGGGGAATAAAAGAGGAGTTGCTTACCACTTGTACTGTGACCTTAGAAAGCAGAGTCACAAAGGAAACAGATGGGAAATGACTAGGCTTCAACAGTAACACAGGTTGCCAACAGGTATATTTGGGTGTGAAGACATTGTAAAAACTGTTGCAGGGATGTATATTTCCCCCGCAAAAGTAGGTAGCTCTAAAATTTCATTGTCAGCATTACATCTGCTAGAAATAGCTCCCAAATTTTTCTGGTCTCTGTGGGACATCTGGCTTAGGGTTCAAGCTTTCATCCACGAATCTGACACACATCGTGAAAGAATTATTACATGATTACTGTCAAATCCTCCACGTTAGCTCAAAATTTCCAAAGTGTCTGAGATTACCTCACATGCCAGTTACCAAGTTAATCTGTCGTTTATACACACACACACACACACACACACACACACACACACACATATATACAGACACACTCATGTATTGCCAAGAATAGGCTTCACTTGTGGCTCAGTGGTAAAGAATCTGCTTGCCAATGCAAGAGACAGAGATTCATTCCTGGGGTTGGGGAGATACTGTGGAGAAGGAAATGGCAACCCACTCCAGTATTCTTACCAGAGAAATCCCATGGACAGAGGAGCCTGGCAAGCTACAGTCCATGGGGTCCCAAAAGAATCGGACATGACTTAGTGACTAAACAGCAACAATTGCCAAGAACCCAAGACCCTAAGCCAGGGACACAGTTTGCTATTCATCATAAAAACAGTATCCAGAACAATAAATGAGCATTGGGTTCCCACACCCCAGGCCCCAGAGGGCAACATAGTGAAGGCAAAATGTTTACATTTTCTTGAATTAGGTTTGCATCAAAGTGGAAGAAGCCTCACATTAGGAGATGGCTTAAAGCTCAACTTTCAGAAAACTAAGATGGCATCTGGTCCCATCACTTCATGGTAAATAGATAGGGAAACAGTGGAAACAGTGTCAGACTTTATTTGGGGGGGCTCCAAAATCACTGCAGATGGTAACTGCAGCCATGAAATTAAAAGATGCTTACTCCTTGGAAGGAAAGTTATGACCAACCCAGATAGCATATTCAAAAGCAGAGACATTACTGTGCCAACAAAGTTCTGTCTAGTCAAGGCTATGGTTTTTCCAGTGGTCATGTATGGATGTGAGAGTTGGACTGTGAAGAAAGCTGAGCACTGAAGAATTGATGCTTTTGAACTGTGGTGTTGGAGAAGACTCTTGAGAGTTCCTTGGATTGCAAGGAGATCCAACCAGTCCATTCTAAAGGAGATCAGTCCTGGGTATTTTTGGAAGGAATGATGCTAAAGCTGAAAGTCCAGTACTTTGGCCACCTCATGCAAAGAGTTGACTCATTGGAAAAGACTCTGATGCTGGGAGGGGTTGGGGGCAGGAGGAAAAAGGGGTGACAGAGGATGAGATGGCTGGATGGCATCACTGACTCAATGGACGTGAGTGTAAGTGAACTCCGGGAGTTGGTGATGGACAGGGAGGCCTGGTGTGCTGCAATTCATGTGGTTGCAAAGAGTCAGATACTACTGAGTGACTAAGCTGAACTGAACTGAATGTATATCTGTTATTCCCAAACTCCTAATTTATCCCTTCCTTCCTCTTAGAGAGAACTCTAAGTTTTTGTGGTTATTGGTACATCTGCTTCATCTGCTTATTCTCTTCTCCAGAGAGTGATTTGTTACCCTGGAAAGTAAGGAAATGTCTCCAGAAAGGAAACTTAATTTGACTCATGAAATTAAGCATCACACTTGACTGTCCTGAAATGTCTCTGGGTGTCTCTATTTTCTGGGAGACAGTTTCTATAGCTCCCAATAATTGTGAGCTGTTCAGAAGACCTCAGCAGTACAGGAACACAGATATACATGAATCATTATTTCCTTAAATGCCATTGAGAAATTTAGGGTCAGGTGGTAACACAAGCTCTCCTATAATCTGATCTGATGAGTAAGGTTAACTGACAAGAAATCATTATCACAGGGAGAGTTCTGTAGAACTCACCTCTTCAAGTAACTGGGATAGATCCTTCATGGTCATACTTCTCAAACTTCTGTCTTAAACAAGTCTAAGTAGAAACAGTTTATTCAGAAAGTGAAAGCTTTTTCATTCTCTTATCTCAATGGAAAGCTTCCTTGGTTGAATTGCTTTTTATTTTCACTATCCTACTATGTGTGTGTTAAGTTGTGACCCTATGGACTATAGCCCACCAGCCTCTTCTGTCTATGGAATTCTCCAGGCAGTAATACTGGAGTGGCCAGTATTATTGTCAGGCCCTCCTCCAGGGGATTTTCCCAACCCAAGGACTGAACCTGAGTCTCCTACAGCTCGTGCATTGAAGCCGCATCTTTCTATATCTGTGAGCAAAGCTACTTTTGCTTTCCTAAATCATGGGTTACCATTTCGTGGTATAATTTACATATGGTGAAATGCAGAGCATAGTTATAGAGTTCTACCAGTGTTGAAAAATGCATATAGCTCTATACACTAAGTTATAGAACATTTCCATTACCACAATAAATTCTCTCATGTTCTTCTCCAGTCAAACAAACACTGCTTCCACCAGAAGGAAGAACATTCTGATTAGCATCACCCCTGTCTCTTCCCTTTCATCTCTGAAGGTTACCTTCACCTCCCTGTGTACATCACTCTCAAATGGAAACTATTACTTTCTCCCTTATTCCACATATCTCAAAGCCTGGCACAGGATAAATGTCCCATTTCTTGAAATGACACTATCAACTACTTCATTCTTCAGGTCTATAACAAAAGACTCATCCTTGATTCTTTTCATTTTCTTTCCATTTCACAGCAAATTTGCCATCATTTCCGCTGTAACAATATTGGCTCTAACCACCATCTCATTTCTCGCCTGAATTTGTTCAGTGATATCCTAAGAGGTCTCTCTGCCTCCTCTCTGATCTTTAGAGTTCATATTTTTCATTAGCATCTATCAGATCTTGGCCTTGACCAGTGTAAAACTCATTTATTGTTTGCCATCACCATCAGAATGCAATTCAAATTCCTTTTGATGACGTCTAAAACCATCTGACTCCTGCTCATTTTTCTAATTATATTCCTTGTTTATCTGACCTCGATACTACTTGCCATTCACACCAAACTTTTTGTATCTCTGTGACAACTTCTTTCTCCTCTAAGTGTAAACAAACACCAACTCTGTTATCAGTTTACAACAGTGAAGACTGATTTGAGTTGACAGCTCACAGATGTAAAATAAGGTACATTCTCCCTAATCATCACCATCATCTTCCTCATCCACATCACACTTGAAGAAGCCTTTGGAGCTTGAATTTAAAAGATACCAAATAAGGGAAAGGGAGAGAGAGAAGTGGTAAGAACTTTTAGCTCCATTAGGAGACCCTGAGGAGGGCTGCAGGGACTAGCTGGGTTTCCCTTGAAACCCCACAGTCAATGAGTGAGGAAGTAAAGGTATACCTTGCTTTTTTCATCCAGATTTCCAGGAGCTGGCAGCAAGTTTGAAATAACTAATCTTGCAGGAGAGCAGGGGAGCCAGACCATCCTCTCTAGATAGTCATCAATGCCAGAGAACTAAATAGAAAAACCAAATGAATCTGCCAGAAATATAAATGATATTTTCTGTGCCAAGAAAAGAGATGACGGAAGCTCCAGCAGCTAACAGCAACAGAATAGGGTCTAGGCACATATGAGTCCAACAAGGAGGAAATGGTCTCTCATCTGCCAGTGCACAGCTCTGTTGATATAAATATCCCTTGGAGTGATAGCCTATCCAGGAGGAAGACAGGAAAAGGCTTGAGGGGGGTGGGTATTTGAGGTGGGACCCATCGGCTTTGAAATGGGGCTGAGTTCTACCCCTTGAATTTAATTACCTAATCACTCATTTAGATTTTATTGACTTGAATAAATCTACAGTAATTTGCTTGTTATTTATCAAAACTGAGTGCTAAGAGTTAAAAATAAAGCCATTCTAACAATAAAGTTATATATTAAAAACATGTAAGTCTGTGGCTGTTGAAATAATATTTAGCTTGTAAAACCCAATTATTGCTGCTATTATTAAAGTGTAACTTGTATAAAACATTAACTGTATGCTGGGAATTTAGAAGTTCTTCTTAAATATTATTTAACTCAATTAGAATAAAGTGCTCAGGTAAATCTAGTGATCATCACTCTCACTTTGTAAATGATGTAACTGAAGCACAGATAATATGGATATATTTCCCAATTTCACACAGCCAGGAAATGATAGAAATAAGATTAAATTCCTGCTGTATAAGTACTATGTAATATTCCTCTAGTACAAAGCAGACTCTTTTAGTCTACCTATTATGTGTATATTTGTATAGAGGTTTATAATCTATCTAAATAATTTCTTTCTAATTGCATTTATATCTTCTAATTCATATTTACTTCTAGTTTTCTTTTTCCTAATTAGATTATCTATATACTTCTGTTATTATTTTTAAAACAATCTACATTTAGATTTGTTAATCCATTTTATTATCTATTTCTCAATTAGTCAATGTTTACTTCTGCTTTCATTAATAATTTCTTCATGTTTTTTAATAAATGAATTTCTAAGTTTTTCAAATGATTTAATGCTTAAAAATTAGTATGTCATGAAAGAATATTTTCCTGAATATAGCTTAAAACAGTCTATGGGTGGTAATATAAGAAGTTCTTGTTTTCATCACTTTATAAACAGTGTGTAAGTGCAATTTTGATTTCTTCTAGAGTTATTTGTGATGTTTGTTTTAAAATTTTCTATCAGTTTAATTTCAGGATGAAATTTTGTAGCAAACTTGTTTCTACTACTACTACTACTACTAAGTCGTTTCAGTCGTGTCCGACTCTGTGCGACCCCATAGACGGCAGCCCATCAGGCTCCCCCGTCCCTGGGATTCTCCAGGCAAGAACACTGGAGTGGGTTGCCATTTCCTTCTCCAATGCGTGTACATGAAGTCACTCAGTCGTGTCCGACTCTTAGCGACCCCATGGACTGCAGCCCACCAGGCTCCTCCATCCATGGGATTTTCCAGACAAGAGTACTGGAGTGGGGTGCCATTGCCTTCTGCACAAAACAGATGATTCACTTGATCTACAGAAAGATATGGAAAAAAGAGACTAGACATAAGTGGAAGCCCTGGCTAAAATCTCAATCACAACCATGAAAGAACAGATTAGAATGATTTTAAGGGCAGAAGATAACTGCAGCCTGTTCAGGTCCAATGAGAACCTCTTGTCTAACCTCCAAGACCACGCGGTGTGCTGTCCCCACCATGCACTGGGGAAGGCGTCTAGCTGTTGGAGTTTCAGAGCTAATAGTTAACAGCTTCAGTGATCCTGATTACAGGATACATATGGATTCTGTATCATAACAAGAAAGCCACAGAATGGGGAACCCAGTATCCTATGGAAACCAAAAATATAGAAATATGAGAAAAAGAGAAGTGTTATATTAGGAAAAATAGAAAAAGAAAATGAAAATAAGGACAAAGAAAAAAGAAAACAAAGCCATGAAAACTGAAGAGCATGCTTCCCAGTTTCCACTATATTTTAGGTGGGCAGTATAGACTAGAAAAGTAAATCAGAGAAGAAATCAGAAAGGCACCAAAAGGGCAACACAGTAGGCTAGCATCTCAAGAACTGTGCCCCTTTCCCTGATGAATTTTGTTGTTTAGTTGCTGTCATGTCTGACTCTTTCACAGCCCCGGGGACTGTAGCTCACCATTCTCTTCCATGGGATTTTTGAGGTAAATTGCCATTTCCTTCTCCAGGGGAGCTTCCTGACCCAGAGATTGAACTTAGGTCTCTTGCATTGACAGGAGGATTCTCTACTCCTGAGCCACCAGGGAAGCCTGGAAGGCACCAAAGTGGAAAGTAAATAGAATAATTTAAGTTGAAGATGCAAAAGAAATTATATCAGTCAGTCAGATCTTATGAAAAATAAAGTAGTGAAAATGGAGAAACTGAAACACTGGTGTGATCTTATGAGCCAGCAATATAGGGAGGGGAGCCAAGTAGCCCATCTCTTTACAGAAAAGGCTACAGTGAACAGGCATCACTCCCTTGTGACCTGTGAAGAGGATTCTTTCATCCTTCTGATGCTATCAGAATGAGAAAATCATACGAAAATGAAGTAACAATAAATAGAACAGAATTTCTGGTGATCTGATTTGCTTCGTCTACTTGGAAAGGCATTCTTACAGCAAAGGGTGAGGCTAAAAGTAAAATGAAATATTAGTATAAGTGTTAACTTGAGTCCACACACTTAAGACAAGTACGAAGTTCTGTCTGGTCTTTCCCTCTGAGTTTGATTGGCATCCGTGAGAATAGTAATCTGGTAGTTGCATCTACATTTTTTCTCTCCAGTTCACTGATATCAATGACTGGAATATTCTTTTGACTGGGTTATGTTTGATCATTCTGATTTCAGTCTGAATTGGAGCAAATTGAATAATGATGTCTGTACTCCCTGTATAGGTAAAGAAAGAGTAGGCTTGCTCAGATCAAGTAGTAAGATGGAACAAGTAGTCAACATTATCTTTAAATTGATTATTGGATGTCCATTTTCTAATCAATAGATCATTTCCAGTGTATGATATTTTAGATCTCTGTTTGTGATAAGCCTGAAAATGGGAGAAAGGATAGGAGGACCCATTTTGTATACCCATTGACTTAAACAAGCAGCCACAGTACATAATGTTGTGCATAAAATAAGGAAAGTATGTGTGGTTGAAGATCTCTGTTCTAGCACCAGTACTAGATTCATTATCAGCTGGCATTTATTGAGCTAGGAAATAGCCAATATTCTATACACTTTCTATGGTGTAATTCATGCAGTTCTTTCAAAAACCCGAGACACTACATTACTCTTATTAAGCCCATTTTCAGGTAAGGTTTTTGAGATCAAAAAGTTTGATAATTTTCCTGAAATCACACAGTTAACAAGTGGCATAGTCATATTTCAAGTTAAATAATTTGACTCTAGATTCCAAGATCTGAATCATTATGCAGATGCCAGAGGTACATTTAACCTCCAAAGTGATAGGACCTGTGGGATCCATATCTGGGTGATCAGGCCTCCTGTGCTTAGAGTTTTCATACTAAAAAAGGCATTGTCCTAAACAGAGAAGCCTTCTTAGCTCAGTTCCTCCATTTCTCTGGATTTGCGAAGTAGAAAGAGTCTCAGATTTTTCCGTCCTTCAGATTGTCCTAACTTGCCTTACATGCTCTAACTGCTACTTACTATGGTTACTGAAATTCTTTGGCTGACTCTTCTACCCAAACACTAATTTAGTTCAATTTTCAGAATGGAAAAATATAAACAATTGGATTTATTTTTTTAACACTATGATGAAAGATGCTTTAGCTGAAAGTTTAAAATTCCATACCTGTTATTTTAAGATAGAACAATGATACATTTTATATGTTTTTATTATGTATTCTTTACACCCTTTCACATCTATTATCTCACTTTATTCTCATCTCTTGAGACAAGACAGGTCAGGGATAGTTAATCTAATTTTTCTGATGGATAAATAGCCTGGAAAATAAAGTATTAGGGAGACATGATAGCTACTTTCACCTGTGCCAAGGGTTGTCATAGACAAGAAGGATGGGAAGTTGTAGGTAAGCAAATTTAGTTCAATACAGAGTTCAGTTCAGTTCAGTCGCTCAGTCGTGTCCGACTCTTTGTGACACAATGAATAGCAGCACGCCAGGCCTCCCTGTCCATCACTAACTCCTGGAGTTCACTCAGATTCACGTCCATCTAGTCGGCGATGCCATCCAGCCATCCCATCATCTGTCATCCCCTTTTTCCTGCCCCCAATCCCTCCCAGCATCAGAGTATTTTGCAATGAGTCAACTCTTCGCATGAGATGGCCAAAATACTGGAGTTTCAGCTTAAACATAATTCCTTCCAAAGAACTTCCAGGACTGATCTCCTTTAGAATGGAGTGGTTGGATCTCCTTGCAGTCCAAGGGACTCTCAAGAGTCTTCCCCAACACCACAGTTCAAAAGCATCAATTCTTCAGTGCTCAGCTTTCTTCACAGTCCAACTCTCACATCCATACATGACCACAGGAAAAACCATAGCCTTGACTAGATGGACCTTAGTCAGCAAAGTAATGTCTCTGCTTTTTAATATGCTATCTAGGTTGGTCATAACTTTCCTTCCAAGGAATAAGTGTCTTTTAATTTCATGGTTGCAGTCACCATCTAAAGTGATTTTGGAGCCCAGAAAAATAAAGTCAGACACTGTTTCCACTGTTTCCTGTCTATTTCCCATGAAGTCATGGGACCAGATGCCATGATGCTTGTTTTCTGAATGTTGAGCTTTAAGCCAACTTTTTCACTCTCCTCTTTCACTTTCTTCAAGAGGCTTTTTAGTTCCTCTTCACTTTCTGCCATAAGGGTGCTGTCATCTGCATATCTGAGGTTATTGATATTTCTCCCGACAATCTTGTTTCCAGCTTGTGGCTCTTCCAGCCCAGCATTTCTCATGATGTATTCTGCATAAAAGTTAAATAAGCAGGGTGACAATATACAGCCTTGACGTACTCCTTTTCCTATTTGGAACCAGTCTGTTGTTCCATGTCCAGTTCTAACTGTTGCTTCCTGACCTGCATATAGGTTTCTCAAGAGGCAGGAAAGCTAGTCTAGTATTCCCATCTCTTTCAGAATTTTCCACAGTTTCTTGTGATCCACACAGTCAAAGGCTTTGGCATAGTCAAAAAAGTAGAAATAGATAGTTTTATTCCTTTTTCCATGATCCAGCAGATGTTGGCAATTGGATCTCTGGTTCCTCTGCCCTTTCTAAAACCAGCTTGAACATCAGGAAGTTCACGGTTCACATATTGCTGAAGCCTGGCTTGGAGAATTTTGAGCATCACTTTACTAGCATGTGAGATGAGTGCAATTGTGTGGTAGTTTGAGCATTCTTTGGCATTGCCTTTCTTTGGAATTGGAATGAAAACTGACCTTTTCCAGTCCTATGGCCACTGCTGAGTTTTCCAAATTTGCTGGCATATTGAGTGCAGCACTTTCACAGCATCATCTTTCAGGATTTGAAATAGCTCAAATGGAATTCCATCACCTCCACTAGCTTTGTTTGTAGTGATGCTTTCTAAGGCTCGCTTGACTTCACATTCCAGGATGTCTGGCTCTAGGTGAGTGATCATGCCATAGTGATTATCTTGATCATGAAGAACTTTTTTGTGCAGTTCTTCTGTGTATTCTTGCCACCACTTCTTAATATATTCTGCTTCTGTTAGGTCCATACCATTTCTGTCCTTTATCGAGCCCATATTTGTATGAAATGTTCCTTTTTTATCTCTAATTTTCTTGAAGAGATCTCTAGTCTTCCCCATTCTGTTGTTTTCCTCTATTTCTTTGCATTGATCACTGAAGAAGGCTTTCTTATCTCTTCTTGCTATTCTCTGGAACTCTGCATTCAGATGGGTATATCTTTCACTTTCTCCTTTGTTTTTTGCTTCTCTTCTCTTCACAGCTATTTGTAAGTCCTCCCCAGACAGCCCTTTTGCTTTTTTGCATTTCTTTTCCATGGGGATCGTCTTGATCCCTGTCTCCTGTACAATGTTATGAACCTCAGTCCATAGTTCATTAGGCACTCTATATCAGATCTAGAACCTTAAATCTATTTCTCACTTCCACTGTATAGTCATATGGGATTTGATTTAGGTCATACCTGAATGTTCTAGTGGTTTTCCCCACTTTCTTCAATTTAAGTCTGAATTTGGCAATAAGGAGTTCATGATCTGAGCCACCGTCAGCCCCCAGACTTGTTTTTGCTGACTGTATAGAATTTCTCCATCTTTGGCTGCAAAGAATGTAATCAGTCTGATTTCGGTGTTGTCCATCTGGTGATGCCCATGTGCAGAGTCTTCTCTTGTGTTTTTGTAAGAGGGTGTTTGCTATGACCAGTGTGTTCTCTTGGCAAAACTCTATTAGCCTTTGCCCTGCTTCATTCCGTATTCCAAGGCCAAATTTTCCTGTTACTCCAGGTGTTTCTTGACTTCCTACTTTTGCATTCCAGTCCCCTATAATGAAAAGGACATCTTTTTGGGGTGTTAGTTCTAAAAGGTCTTGTTGGTCTTCATAGAACCATTCAACTTCAGCTTCTTCAGCGTTACTGGTTGGGGCATAGACTTGGATTACTGTGATACTGAATGATTTGCCTTGGAAACGAACAGAGATCATTCTGTCGTTTTTGAGATTGCATCCAAGTACTGCATTTCGGACTCTTTTGTTGACCATGATGGTTACTCCATTTCTTCTAAGGGATTCCTGCCCACAGTAGTAGATATAATGGTCATCTGAGTTAAATTCACCCCTTCCAGTCCATTTTAATTCGCTGATTTCTAGAATGTTGACGTTCACTCTTGCCATCTCCTGTTTGACCACTTCCAATTTGCCTTGATTCATGGACCTAACATTCCAGGTTCCTAAGCAATATCGCTCTTTACAGCATCGGACCTTGCTTCTATCACCAGTCACATCCACAACTGGGTATTGTTTTTGCTTTGGCTCCATCCCTTCATTCTGGAGTTATTTCTCCACTGATCTCCAGTAGCATCTTGGGCACTTACCGACCTGGGGAGTTCTTCTTTCAGTATCCTATCATTTTGCCTTTTCATACTGTTCATAGAGTACTGGAGCAATTTCAGATACAGGGCTGTTTTGGTAGGTGGCCTCAAAATTAGACTCTTTGTAGTAGAAAGCTGACCATGACTTGGGAGGTGGTAAAGGCAGGTGGGTCAGATATTATGGGATGTGCATGTTAGGTGTTCCCAAATATATGCCTATGATTTATGAATTGGGAACATAAATAAATTTAGTGACTTTAAAAAGTAGATACAGAGTCTAGATACTAGTTGATAGACTGTGACTAGTCACAGTCCAGTGCTAATTCCTTTGGTAACACATAATCTTCCAAAACCAAATCTCCTTTTTTAAAATTGTGTATATGTATCTGTGTGTGTATGTGTGTATAAATACATATCTCTGTCTCTCTGTCTCTCTCTATATATATATATATGTATGTATGTATGTATGTATATTTGGCTCTTCCACATCTTAGTTGCAGCATGCTGGATCTCCCATCTTCCTTGAGGCATGCAGGACCTTCAGTTGCAGCACACAAACTCTTAGTTGTGGCATGTGTGATCTAACCTGGGATCAAATTGGGTCCCCCTGCATTGTAAGAGTGGTGTCTTAGCCACTGGACTACCAGGGAAGTCCATAGGTCTTCATTTGATAATAATGAAAACTGAGTCCTACATCCAGATGCACATATAGCCCCCCAACCCCTCTCTGAGAAATAATGAATCACAGAACATAGACATATTCTTGATTATTATCCCTATCAAGAGAGAAGATTGAGTTGAGCTTGACTTTCTGCAGATTTCCTATGAAACAGCAACCTTCTTGTGTTATAATGTTATATGCATAGCAATATATTCATTTGAATGTCCCTTTTCAAAGTTTACAGACCCTCATAGACCCTGCTTCATTATATCCACCTTTAAACATTTTTTTTTCCTCTCATTGACTAAAAAGTAATTTACATAGAATGTACTGCTTCCCAAAAAGTAGGACTAAATGATGGTCGGTTCACAGTATGGATTTATTATGGAAAATCTCACACTGTCTAGATCAATGGCAAAACTAACTAGTGTCATGATGACACAAGATTCAGCAGCTGTGTGTAGCTTTCATAAGCCAGAATGCAGTAAGTTTCCTGTTATCATAATCAAGTGTTAAGATTTAATCAAAGTGGTAATGTATGAGACCTCTTCTATGGCCTAAGGATCCCTGGGATTTACTTCAGTTATTAAAGCAAAATAAATGTTATAAACCATAAAGGTTATGTTGACAGTAGGAATGCTGAGGAAGATTCCGTGCATATGTAGGACCAGCAACTCCTATGTGAGATTACAGAAATGGATGAAAAAAAGTGGCTATCAGAGCTAGAATCTTGCTCTCTCAAAACATTATAATGTATAAAGGAGTTATGTCACATAGCAATAATATTTTGAAAAGCTGGGAAAATAATGTTACTATTAATTGCTCAAAAAGACAAAAGGTTCATAGGGAATTCACATATTAATTTCTTTTATGAATTCATAAAAATAAAATGTTTAGGTAAGTGAGAGAAATACAGTTTTCTCAAAAAATTGAGAGTTCCCTGGGCTCCTGTTTCTTAGTCAAGTTATGTTTAAATATTAGACTTATTTCCTATTGACTGGAATGGAAGAAAATTATTTGCCAAATATACTGCAAAATATACAAAAGCAACTACCACTTCAAACAAAAATTCAACCTTACACACAAAAAGATTATAAAACTCACACATACAACCTTACATACACAAAGATTATAAACATCTATTCCCATAGGTTCACTGTAAATCTCTAAAAGTTTGCATTACTACTGAAAAGAGATTAAATTAATTTTTCCCAGATATGAACTCTGCAATTCAATGATTCTCCATACATTCTTTTGGAAATAAAAAGAGACTGAACTCTGCTAGATTGTTATTTTAATCTGATCATTTATTCAACCTAATTTGAATTTCTTATTGTTTAGTATATTGTTTATAGTATCCTTTTTGCAGCATCAGCTCTTTTTCTCCTCTGCAGCACTTAGTCCAGGTGAGTTTCCAGGGATGATTTTATGTATGACCTCTGCTTAATAACAGTGTACACATTATAGTAATGATAAAAAATTATAGTATCAAGAGAATGAAATTTATTATACCATAGACTATATTTGCAATTGAATTTGTGATTAAATGGGCTATTTTAAATGGCAAGTTATCTGTTGATATCTAAGAGAAATATTTAAAAATTCAACTTTGATAACTTTTCATTTTGATTTTCTGCTCTCTAAACTTATTATTTCCCCTCTATATATTAAGCTTAGGTTGAATAAATGAATATTTATTGGATAAGATGCAAGTTCAATTCTGGAGATAATAACCCTTTCTTTGACTTTAAGAGGTGAAGTTATTCAATGCTTACAATTTAATTTTAGATAGCTGTAGCAATATATTACACAGTAGAAAATGCATGTACACCTGTGGTGGATTCATGTCAATCTATGCCAAAACCAATACAGAATTGTAAAGTAAAAATTAAAAGAAAAAAAAATAATAATGAAAAAAAAATGCAGTACAATCAGTTGCTCTTTATGTGACATCTAGGTAAAGTAAGCTACTATAGCTTGTTTAGTTCATTCATCAGTAGCTTACATATTGTCATTTGATAGCCCTTAAGAAAGATGCTTTCTCACTGCAAAATTGGAATGCACCTAAGCCTATCACAAATGTAGTAAAAAAAAATAAAAAATAAAAGAGTGAAGTCTTAGTCTTTTATTTGGTGTTAATGTCATACAAATACTCTTAGTATGGCCATCATCATCATCATCATTAAGAAATACTTATTAAGTATCCATTTGCTCTTAATCCAATCAGCTATAATTGCTGGATCCCATGGATTTCATCTGATGTAATTGCTGGTGGACACCTTCCTAATTAGATGATACACATATTTCCTGCAAGGCAGCTGCAGGAAATAAACAAGTGAAATATAATGCTGTGGTGCATTATTTCCTGCTTTACTATTACAGCTAAATCTTTTCCAGCTCTTTCTCACCAGGACAATAGGAAGCCATGAGGTTGTATTACTTCCTTAGTGATCTCAATATTAACATTGCAATATCATATTTTTATTTCACCAATTAAGAATTAGATACTTACCAAAAATAGATATGCAAAAAAAAAAGCCTTAATTTTCAGTCATGGGGAAGCAAATTTAGTCTCAATAGCAATGAACTGAAAGAAAATTAAAAAATAATTATAAAATTCTTTTAACTTTGTTATTGTCAATGATCCTTTAAAAATATTATTTCTTATGGATCTTACCAAATCTTCTCCTTTGGTAATAGTCTCCAACAAATTATTTAAAAATCTAAAATAGAAAATTAATAATTTTTGTTTTGATTTTCCTTCTATCTGAATATTTTTGTATAGGGGACTGGAATGCAAAAGAGGGAGTCAAGAAACACCTGGAGTCACAGGCAAATTTGGCCTTGGAGTACAGAATGAAGCAGGGAAAAGGCTAATAGAGTTCTGCCAAAGGAATACACAGGTCATAGCAAAGACCCTCTTCCAACAACACAAGAGAAGACTCTGCACATGGACATCACCAGGTGGTCAATACCAAAATCAGATTGATTATATTCTTTGCAGCCAAAGATGGAGAAACTCTATACAGTCAGCAAAAACAAGACTGGGAGCTGACGGTGGCTCAGATCATGAACTCCTTATTGCCAAATTCAGACAAATTGAAGAAAGTGGGGAAAACCACTAGACCATTCAGGTATGACCTAAATCAAATCCCTTATGATTATACAGTGGAAGTGAGAAATAGATTTAAGGTTCTAGATCTGATAGATAGAGTGCCTGATGAACTATGGACTGAGGTTCGTGACATTGTACAAGAGACAGGATTCAAGACCATCCCCATGGAAAAGAAATGCAAAAAAGCAAAATGGCTGTCTGGGGAGGCCTTATAAATAACTGTGAAAAGAAGAGAAGTGAAAAGCCAAGGAGAAAAGGAAAGCTATAAGCATCTGAATGCAGAGTTCCAGAGAATGGCAAGAAGAGATAAGAAAGCCTTCCTCAGTGATCAATGCAAAGAAATAGAGGAAAACAAGAGAATGAGAAAGACTTGGGATCTCTTCCAGAAAATTAAAGATACTTAGGGAATATTTCATGCAAAGATGGGCTCAATAAAGGACAGAAATGGTGTGGACCTAACAGAAGCAGAATATATTAAGAAGAGGTGGCAAGAATACACAGAAGAACTGTACAAAAAAAAAAAAATCTTCACCACTCAGAAAATCATGATCATGTGATCACTCACACTCACCTAGAGCCAGACATTCTGAAATGCAAGGTCAAGTGGGCCTTAGGAAGCATCACTATGAACAAAGCTAGTAGAAGTGATGGAATTCCAGTTGAGCTATTTCAAATCTTGAAAGATGGTGCTCTGAAAGTGTTGCACCCAATATGGCAGCATATTTGGAAAACCCAGCAGTGGCCACAGGACTGGAAAAGGTCAGTTTTCATTCCAATCCCAAAGAAAGGCAATGCCAAAGGATGCACAAACTACTGGACAGTTGCACTCATCTCACATGCTAGTAAAGTAATGCTCAAAATTCTCCAAGACAGACTTCAGCAATACGTGAACCGTGAACCCTCAGATGTTCCACATCCTGTGGATCATGGAAAAAAAAAGAGAGTTCCAGAGAAACATCTATTTCTACTTTATTGACTATGTAAATAGTCAATAAAGCCTTTGACTTTGTAGATCACAGTAAATTGTGGAAAATTCTGAAAGAGATGGGAATACCAGACCACCTGACCTGCCTCTTGAGAAACCTATATACAGGTTAGGAAGCAGCAGTTCGAACTGGACATGGAACAACAGACTGGTTCCAAATAGGAAAAGGAGTAGTTCAAGGCTGTATATTGTCACCCTGCTTATTTAACTTATATGCAGAGTACATCATGAGAAATGCAGGGCTGGAGGAAGCACAAGCTGGATTCAAGATTGCTGGGAGAAATATCAATAACTTCAGATATGCAAATGACACCACCCTTATGGCAGAAAGTAAAGAACTAAAGAGCCTCTTGATGAAAGTCAAAAACATTGCTTAAAGATCAACATTCAGAAAACTAAGATCATGACGTCTGGTCCCATCACTTCATGGAAAATAGATGGGGAAACAGTGGAAACAGTGTCTGACTTTATTTTTCTGGGCTCCAAAATCACTGCAGATGGTGATTGCAGCCATAAAATTAAAAGATGCTTACTCCTTGGAAGGAAAGTTATGACCAACCTAGATAGCATATTGAAAAGCAGAGACATTACTTTGCCAACAAGGTCTGTCTAGTCAAGGCTATGGTTTTTCCAGTGGTCATGCATGGATGTGAGAGTTGGACTGTGAAGAAAGCTGAGGGCTGAAGAATTGATGCTTTTGAACTGTAGTGTTGGAGAAGACTCTTGAGAGTCCCTTGGACTGCAAGGAGATCCAACCAGTCCATTCTGAAGGAAATCAGTCCTGGGTGCTCATTGTAAGGACTAATGTTGAAGCTGAAACTCCAATACTTTGGGCACCTGATGCAAAGAGCTGACTCATTTGAAAAGACCCTGATGCTGGGAGGGATTGGGGGCAGGAGGAGAAGGGGAGGACAGAGGATGAGATAGTTGGTTGGCATCACGGACTTGATGGACATGGGTTTGGGTGGTCTCCAGGAGTTGGTGATGAACAGGGAGGCCTGGCATACTGTGGTTCATGAGTTCGCAAAGAATCAGACACCACTGAGCAACTTGAACTGAACTGAAAACAAATTATTTTGTTGCCTGATGCATGTATTAAAATTATATCCTATGTATCATATTCTAATGACACATAGAGCTACAATGGAAGATAGTCACATGCCCCCAATACTGTTTCTAAAAATTATTATAACCAAAATTTTTCACAGGCCCTATTAATCATACTGGCTTACTTTTTATGCAACAGCCAGATTGATCCTTTTAATATTTAAGTTAGGTCATGTGTTTTTTTCTGCTCCAAACCCTACAATAATTTCCCTTCAGTTCAGTTCAGTTCAGTTCAGTCACTCAGTCATGTCCAACTCTTTGCAACCCCATGAACCACAGCATGCCAGGCCTCCCTGTCCATCACCAACTCAAGGAGTTCACCCAAACTCATTTCCATTGAGTCATTGATGGCATCCAGCCATCTCATCCTCTGTCATCCCCTTCTCCTCCTGACCTCAATCTTTCCCAGAATCAGGGTCTTTTCAAATGAGTCAGCTCTTCACATCAGGTGGCCAAAGTATTAAAGTTTCAGCTTCAGCATCAGTCCTTCCAATTTACGCCCAGGAATGGTTTCCTTTAGAATGGACTGGTTGGATCTCCTTGCAGTCCAAGGGACTCTCAAGAGTCTTCTCCAACACCACAGTTCACAAGCATCAATTCTTCAGCCCTCAGCTTTCTTCACAGTCCAACTCTCACATCCATGCATGACCACTGGAAAAAACCATAGCCTTGACTAGACAGACCTTGTTGGCAAAGTAATGTCTCTGCTTTTCAATATGCTATCTAGGTTGGTCATAACTTTCCTTCCAAGGAGTAAGCATCTTTTAATTTCATGGCTGCAATCACCATCTGCAGTGATTTTGGAGCCCCCAAAAATAAAATCTGACACTGTTCCCACTCTTTCCCCATCTATTTCCCATGAAATGATGGGACTGGATGCCATGATCTTCGTTTTCTGAATGCTGAGCTTTAAGCCAACTTTTTCAGTCTCGTTTTTCACTTTCATCAAGAGGGTTTTTAGTTCCTCTTCACTTTCTGCCATAAAATACAATTCTGAATGTTTTCTTGGTTTGAAACTTTGCCTCTGGCTCCCAGTTGCCACTCCAAGTTCTTCATTCATGACTCAGTCCTCTCTCCATTCCACTTTAGCTATTGTGGCATCCTTCAGCTTAGGTGAACATGACAAGCAGGTTTTCACCTTCAAGCATTAATGTCTGATGTATATTGTGCCCAATGCACTCTTCCCAAATCTGTATTCGTCTTTCTCTCTCTTCATTCATAAACAAGAAGAACCTTTGACCAGAGGACAGCTCATCAAAAACAGAAACTAATTACCATCCTCCATGCTATTAACTCTTTATCATTACACTCATTACTGCCTACATATGCATATGCACACACACACACACACTTACATATATATTTAAAGATCTATTTCTTCATGCTGGTCTTCCCCCATAAAATGCAAGCTTCATGAGAGGATGGAATTTGTTTTGCTCAGTCATCTCTGCCCCTCTCACCCTGTATAGATACAATGTTGTGGAGGGAAACGAGGGACAGAGGAAGGGTGGACAGAAAGACTAAACAAAAGAAAGAACTTTCTAGGAGCACTACATACTGAGATTTCAAATGTTCTCCAATCTCTCCACTGCATTTATTTTTCTCATGAAAAATATCCAACAATCATGTTTGTAACTTACTTCAAAAGAAAACTCTGTAACCCAGAATTTCATAAACTCTTACTCCTTCACTCTATATGGTATTAATTATTTAATGTTATTTTATTAGTGAATTAATTGCTCTTTATCTTGTCTATTCTCATATTGTACAGTCACATGCTATTAAAAAAAACTCAACTTCATTCTTAGTTGTGATTCAGCAAGTCTAATTTCTATGTGTATTTTATACTCTCTTTTGTGTAGTTGTACTTGTATATATGGGATTTAGATAATAATTTCAGGTACAGTGAGACACTTCTGTGCATAAAGAAGCAGAGATGAGAGGCCATGTAATCTAACAAGAATAGAAAGAGTAGCTGACTATGAAACCCATTACATTCCTGGCCATTAGCTATTTGTTTCTATGGGAATACTGTAATATGACATTAAAAGGAAAAACAACTTTCAGCTAAATAGAGAAGGATTTTTTCCCTTGCAACAAGATGATCCCTAGCCGAGAAATATATAATTACACCAGAAATAATCATAATTTTAAAATTTATTAATGAAAAATTTATGATCTGAATTTATCATTCAAAATTATCATATAAAATGTTTTCAAAAAAGTATATCATTTTGAGGTTCAAATAATGCCTCAACATATGGAAATATATTATGTATTTAAGTGTATAACATTGGATCTTTTTCTGTTAAAATTATTTTAGAATTTCTGCTCCTTCTGAAGATGAAGAAAGTAACAGCATAATATCATCCTCAACTTAGCAACAAGGACAGATGTATAACTTACAAAAGCAATTTTTTAAGTCATCAAATAGATAAGAACATAAGGAAATGAAAGTGATTACAAAACTGAAAGTGACAGTCCCTTTTGGGAGAAGAGATCTATCCTGGCTTTTGTTTCTAATGGTGAAGCAGGAGGGTAAGGAAGAAACCATTGGCAGGAATGAGAAGAAACTGGATAAACTTTTAAAATAAATTTTAAAAGCCCAACATTCATTGGCAAGGCAACTTCAAAAATTGGGAACCACAGCCACCAAGAGATTCTGCACCCACCCATTAGCTCTTTCCCATAGATCATCACCAAATAGTCACATGATAGATTTGAAGCAGAGAGTAGTAAAATGAGAGAAGACCCCTCAAGTACAGGCATGGGATGCACAAGAAAGACAGAGGACAGAACAGAAGAAATGAGAGAAACCTTTTTGAGTAAACTGTTATTGCCTACTACTCTCTAAGAGAGGAATAAGGTATCTGAGTTAAACCCTCCAGAGATGCTCTGGACCTTTACTGTAGACATGGACAAAATTTTGCAAATCTAGTTGCAAGAAAGTAGGAGAGATATAGCTCCTCTGAGGCAGAGAGCTTGCAACAATATTGACAACAAAGAAAAATCCCTAGCAAGTCAAGCAACCAAACAAATTCAGAAGCGTGGCTCTAAGTGAAAAAAACTATATCCCAAACAGTTAAGAAAGTTAATGGCTGTAGTATAAAGCACAAAGAGAATGCTGAGTCTGCCTGCTTTTCTGATATCAGGCAAATGGAAGGTCTCATTCACATGTAACCAAGTTTTTGAAATCAAATGTAAAGTGAATCTAACCAAAGTTACAACATAACCATCTAAACTACAGATTTTTGTTGTGTTAGTTTCTCAGTTGTGCCCAACGCTGCGACGATCCTATGAACTATATAGCCCATGAGGCTCCTCTGTCCATGGGATTCTCCAGGTAAGAATATTGGAGTGAGTCACCATACCCTTCTGAAGGGGATCTTCCCAACCCGGGGATCAAACCCAAGTCTCCTGCATCACAGGCAGATACTTTACTATCTAAGCCACCAAGGAAGGCCTAAACTACAGATTAGTTTGACAAAATGACTAACAATTTACAGATGAAGGACTAAGTTTCTGAGAAAATAAACTTTAGTCATGACTGCTGTTTTTCAGACATCTAACATACATTCAAAATAAAGAAATATTGAAGCAAGAACACATGATCAATTGTCAAAAATGAAATCAGTCAATACAAGTAGACCTAGTGATGGCCTAAATATTGAATTATCGGGTTTGGGATTTAAATAAACTGTGATAAATGTATTAAGAATAGAGGAAAAGTTGGAAATGTGTTTAGATACATAGAACATTTCAGCAGAAAAATGGAGACTATACACAAGAACCAAACGTAAATGCTAAAAGAAGAAAAAAAAGGTTAAATTTGAGTGATCTTAACCAGAAGATTGATAAGAAGATATATTCCCATTAAAAATAAACAAAAGGTTTTTTTTTTTTTCTTAATCCTTGTAGTATTTTACTCTTGCTTGCTCATTTTTTTTTTTAACCTTTGCAAATATGATATTTGATTAGGGCAAAAGGTGTAACTGGGGTACTTTTACTTTAATTTATGAGTGACTTAAAACACTTTTTCATTGGTTATTGACTACTAATACTACTAATATTTACTATATCATGGTATTTAAAAGCACAGACATAATTTTGCCAACAAAGGTCCATATAGATAAAGCTATGTTTTTTTCCAGTAGTCATGTACGGATGTGAGAGTTGGACCATAAAGGAGACTGAACACCAAAGAATTGATGGTGCTGGAGAAGACCCTTGAGAGATCCTTGCACAGCAAGGAAATCAAAATCAGTCAATCCTAAAGGAAATCAATATTGAATATTCATTGGAAGATCTAATGCTGAGGTTGAAGCTCTAATAATTTGGCCAGCCATAATTTGATGCAAAGAGAAAAGTCAATGGGAAAGACCCTGATGCTGGGAAGGATTGAAGACAAAAGGAGAAGAGGGTTGCAGAGGATGAGGTAGTTAGATAGCAATGAATTTGGGCAAACTTGGGGTGATAGTGGAGGACCTGGCATGCTGCAGTCCATTGGGTTTCAAAGAGTTGGACATGATTTGGCAACTGAACAAAAATAACAAAGCAAAATATCCTTTAAAAAAAATACTCTGAGAATATTAAAAATATTAATTCATGGTCTCTCAAAAATATTGCAGATAGTTTCCTAGTTCTGGGTTTTGCATTTAGATATGTTTAGTATTTATTCAAATTTATTACTCTTTCCCTTCACAGTTTCTCAGTTGGTGTAAAGTTTACCAAGGCCTCCCTGACTCCCTAAATATATAACTATTATTCATAATAATAATTTACTATTATTTATTATTGATTTAATAATATTACATTGTGTATTATATTATGATATAGATGATATAATAATTTATTGTTATTTATAATAATAATTTATTATTTAACAATGAATCCTTATTTTTTTTCCATTGTGGTTCACATATTAAATATAAACTAACTGGGTTTTGTTAGAGACATTTTGGGGAGAAGGCAATGGCAACCCACTCTGGTACTTTTGCCTGGAAAATCCCATGGAAGAAGGAACCTGGTAGGCTGCAGTCCATGGGGTCGCTAAGAGTTGGACACGACTGAGTGGCTTCACTTTCACTTTTCACTTTCATGCATTGGAGAAGGAAATGGCAACCCACTCCAGTGTTCTTGCCTGGAGAATCCCAGGGACAGGGGAGCCTGGTGGGCTGCCGTCTATGGAGTTGCACAGAGTTGGACACGACTGAAGTGACTTAGCAGTTGCAGCAAAGATATTTTGTAATTAGGCATTAAAAAAGAAAAATTGCTCCAGACTGGTTCAAACAGTCAACAAAGTCTTTATTTGAGACTATTGCAATTAAAGAGAGAAACTTATGAGAGGAGAAAGATTGAACTGAGCTTAGTTGAATAGAAAAAGAATAGAATTTAAGCGCTGCAATGAGCTAGGAGGGAAGTGCTGGAGAGTGTTGGAAGGGCAGTGGTCAATTTGTTGAGGCCATTAGTGTTTGCTGAATGGTTCTTTTCAAAGTTATCCATCTCCTTTCCCACACTCTGGAAACCTGCATCCCTGTCTTTCTTTATGATTACATTTCAAAGCAATTGCTTCCAAGTCCTTGAGAAGACATTCCAAAGTTGTACAAGATTTACATCTCAAAAGTGCAGAGAAAGAATTTACAATTGCAAGTGTTCTAAAGAAAATGCTCAAAGGGAAAAGAGGTCAGGGACCTACAGTCAAGAAGAAATCTGTCTAAACTTAAGTCAAGCTGAGGGGAACCTTTAGGCTGTCTTGGTCAGCAACTAATCTTTTCCTTTTCTGCCAGCATGAGTCATGACTATATCTACTCTCCCTACTGATTTGAAATACAACCTTCTTCAATATTAATTTATTTGATAGAATCAATTTGTTCCCTCTAGAATAAATTGTTAACTTATTGAATCTTTGTATTGTTTTCAAATATTCTTGAGCTATCCTCATGTACTCCTTCCTTGAGATGAATTTCAGAATCACTTTGTCAATCTGTTTAGGGTATTAATTGAAATTTTGTGAAAATAAGTATATAGATAAGTCTGGGAAGAGAAACCAGCATTGCAAAGAAGAAATCCTTTCTCACTAGAATTTGCTTCATCATTAGCAAATCTATCAGTCTAAAGACTACGGACTTTGCAATAGTATAGGATGCAAATATTGTATTTAACAGAAGGACAATTACTTACAAGAATTACTGCACAAATCTGCGTGGCACTGAAGCAGCCATGAAGGAGATATCTTACGTCCAAGGTCAGGAGCTTTGGCTGTGCTTCGCTGGAGTGGCCATGAGGAGATAACCCACTTCCAAGGTCAGAGAAACCCCAGCAAGATGGTAGACGCTGGAGCAGAGGCTGCATAGTACTGGAGCAGCTGTGAGGTGATACCCCATGCTCAAGGGCAAAGGAGAAGCCCCAGCAAGATGGTAGGAGGAGTGAATTCACATTTAGAATTAAACGACATTCCCACCAGAGACACTTAGAGGGTGCAAACAAACCTTATGTGCACCAGGACCCAGGGACCCCATAGAGACTGAGACAGAACTGTGTTTGAGTGTCTCCTGTGGAGGTACAAGATAGCAGTGGACCCCCAGGGACACGGGCCCTGGGTGTAGCAGAATTGGATATGGCATAAGCACTCTTGGAGGAGGTCACCATTAAAACTACCACAGAGTTGTCAGAACTTAAACAGGACTGAAAAATAGACTCTTGGAGGGCACAAACAGAAATTTGTGTTCCCTAGGACCCAGGAGAAAGGAACAGTGGCCTCACAAGAGACTGACCCAGACTTGCTCAGGAGTGTCCAGGAGTCTCCAGTGGAGGCGTGGGCTGGTGGTGCCCTGCTTCAGGGTTGGGGGCAGTGAGTGTACCAGTACAGTTAGTTCAGTTCAATTCAGTCACTCAGTAGTGTCTGACACTTTGCGACCCCACGAATTGCAGCACACCAGGCCTCCCTGTCCATCACCAACTCCTGGAGTTCACTCACAGTCATGTCCATCGAGTCAGTGATGCCATCCAGCCATCTCACCCTCGGTCGTCCCCTTCTTCTCCTACCCCCAATCCCTCCCAACATCACCGTCTTTTCCAATGAGTCAACTGCACATAAGGTGGCCAAAGTACTGGAGTTTCAGCTTAAACATCATTCCTTCCAAAGAAATCCCAGGGTTGATCTCCTTCAGAATGGACTGGTTGGATCTCCTTGCAGTCCAAGGGACTCTCAAGAGTCTTCTCCAACACCACAGTTCAAAACCATCAATTCTTTGGCGTTCAGCCTTCACAGTCCAACTCTCACATCCATACATGACCACTGGAAAAACCATAGCCTTGACTAGACGGACCTAAGTTGGCAAAATAAAGTCTCTGCTTTTGAATATGCTATCTAGGTTGATCATAACTTTTCTTCCAAGGAGTAAGCGTCTTTTAATTTCATGGCTGCAATCACTGTCTGCAGTGATTTTGGAGCCTGCCAAAATAAAGTCTGACACTGTTTCCACTGTTTCTCCATCTATTACCCATGGAGTGATGGGACCGGATGCCATGATCTTAGTTTTCTGAATGTTGAGCTTTAAGCCAACTTTTTCACTCTCCACTTTCACTTTCTTCAAGAGGCTTTTTAGTTCCTCTTCACTTTCTGCCATAAGGGTGGTGTCATCTGCATATCTGAGGTTATTGATATTTCTCTCAGCAATCTTGATTCCAGCTTGTGTTTCTTCCAGTTCAGCGTTTCTCATGATGTACTCTGCATATAAGTTAAATAAGCAGGGTGACAATTTATAGCCTTGACGTACTCCTTTTCCTATTTGGAACCAGTTTGTTGTTCCATGTCCAGTTCTGTTGCTTCCTGGCCTGCATACAGATTTCTCAAGAAGCAGGTCAGGTAGTCTGGTATTCCCATCTTTTTCAGAATTTTCCACAGTTGATTGTGATCCACACAGGCTAAGGCTTTGGCATAGTCAATAAAGCAGAAATAGATGTTTTTCTGGAACTCTCTTGCTTTTTCCATGATCCAGAGGATGTTGGCAATTTGATCTCTGGTTCCTCTGTCTTTTCAAAAACCAGCTTGAACATCAGGAAGTTCACGATTCATGTATTGCTGAAGCCTAGCTTGGAGAATTTTGAGCATTATTTTACTAGCATGTGAGATGAGTGCAATTTTGCGGTAGTTTGAGCATTCTTTGGCATTGCCTTACTTTGGGATTGGAAAGAAAACTGACCTTTTCCAGTCCTGTGGCCACTGCTGAGTTTTCCAAATTTGCTGGCATATGGAGTGTAGCACTTTCACAGCATCATCTTTCAGGGTTCGAAATAGCTCAAATGGAATTCCATCACCTCCACTAGCTTTGTTCGTAGTGATGCTTTCTAAGGCCCACTTGACTTCACTTTCTAAGATGTCTGGTTCTAGACGAGTGATCCCACCATCGTGATTATCTGGGTCATGAAGATCCTTTTTGTACAGTTCTTCTGTGTATTCTTGCCACCTCTTCTTAATATCTTCTGCTTCTGTTAGGTCCATACCATTTTTGTCCTTTATCGAGCCCATCTTTGCATGAAATGTTCCCTTGGTATCTCTAATTTTCTTGAAGAGATCTCTAGTCTTTCCCATTCTGTTGTTTTCCTCATTTCTTTGCATTGATCACTGAAGAAGGCTTTCTTATCTCTTCTTGCTATTCTTTGGAACTCTGCATTCAGATGCTTATATCTTTCCTTTTCTCCTTTGCTTTTCACTTCTCTTCTCTTCACAGCTATTTGTAAGTCCTCCCCAGACAGCCCTTTTGCTTTTTTGCATTTCTTTTCCATGGGGATGGTCTTGAGCCCTGTCTCCTGTACAATGTCATGAACCTCATTCCATAGTTCATCAGGCACTCTATCTATCAGATCTAGTGCCTTAAATATATTTCTCACTTCCACTGTATAATCATAAGGGATTTGATTTAGGTCATACCTGAATGGTCTAGCAGTTTTCCCTGCTTTCTTCAATTTAAGTCTGCATTTGGTAATAAGGAGTTCATGATCTGAGCAACAGTCAGCTCCTCGTCTTGTTTTTGTTGACTGTATAGAGCTTCTCCATCTTTGGCTGCAGAGAATATAATCAATCTGATTTCAATGTTGACCATCTGGTGATGTCCGTGTGTAGAGTCTTCTCTTGTGTTGTTGGAAGAGGGTGTTTGCTATGACCAGTGCATTCTCTTGGCAAAACTCTATTAGTCTTTGCCCTGGTTCATCCATACCAGTACACGCATGGGATATTTTGAAGAGGTAGCCATTGTCTTCATTACCTCCACCGTAGTTTAGCCCCAGGTAAATAGCAGGGAAGGAACACAGCTCCACCCATCAACAGAAAATTGAACTAAAGGTTTACTGATCATGGCCCTGCCCATCAGAATGAGACCCAGTTTCCCCCTAAGTCACTCTCTCATCAGGATGCTTCCATAAGCCTCTTATCCTTATCCATTAGAGGGCAAACAGACTGAAAATCAAAACCACAGAAAACTAACTAATCTGATCACATGGACCACAGCCTTGTCTAACTCAAAGAATCTATGATCAATGCCATGTAGGGCCACCCAAGACAGACGGGTCATGGTGGAGAGTTCTGACAAAATGTGGTCCACTGGAGAGGGGAATGGCAAACAACTTAAGTATTCTTGCCTTGAGAACTCCATGAACAGTATGAAAACGCAAAAAGATAGAACACTGAATGATGAACTCCCCAGGCCAGTAGGGGCCCAATATGCTACTGGAGATCAGTGGAGAAATAACTCCAGAAAGAATAAAGAAAAGGAGCCAAAGCAAAAAAAAAAAAAAAAAAAAAACACAAAAAAACCCTAGTCATGGATGTGACTGCTGATAGTAGCAAAGTCCGATGCTATAAAGACCAATTTTGCATAGGAACCTGGACTGTTAGGTCCATGAATCAAGGCAAATTGGAAGTGGTAAAACAGGAGATGGCAAACGTGAACATTGACATTTTAGGTATCAGCAAACTAAAATGGACGACAATGGGTGAATTTAACTCGGATGACCATTATGTCTACTACTGCGGGCAGGAATCCCTTAGAAGAAATGGAGTAGCCATCACAGTCAACAAAAGAGTACAAAATGAAGTACTTGGATAAAAATCTCAAAAATGACAGAATGATCTCTGTTCATTTCCAAGGCAAACCATTTAATATCACGGTAATCCAAGTCTCTGCCCTAACCAGTAATATTGAAGAAGCTGAAGTTGAACGGTTCTGTGAAGACCAACAAGACCATCTAGAAATAACACCCAAAGGTGATGTCCTTTTCATTATAGGGGACTGGAATGTAAAAGTAAGAAGTCAAGAAACACCTGGAGTAACAGGCAAATTTGGCCTTGGAGTACAGAATGAAGCAGGGCAAAGGCTAATAGAGTTCTGCCAAGAGAACACACTGGTCATAGCAAACACCCTCTTCCAACAACACAAGAGAAGACTCTACACATGGACATCACCAGATGGTCAATACCAAAATCAGATTGATTATTCTTTGTAGCCAAAGATAGGGAAGCTCTATACAGTCAGCAAAAACAAGACCAGGAGCTCACTGTGGCTCAGATCATGAAGTCCTTATTGCCAAATTCAGACATAAATTGAAGAAAGTTGGGGAAACCACTAGACCATTCAGGTATGACCTAAATCAAATCCTTTACGATTATACACTGTAAGTGAGAAATAGATTCAAAGGATTAGATCTGATAGAGTGCCTGATGAACTATGGACAGAGGTTCGTGACACTGTACAGGAGACAAGGATCAAGATGATCCCCCCAAAAAAGAAAGGCAGAAAAGCAAAATGGCTGTCTGAGGAGGCCTTACAAATAGCTGTGAAAAGAAGAGAAGCAAAAAACAAAGGAGAAAGCAAAAGATATACCCATCTGAATGCAGAGTTCCAAAGAATAGCAAGGAGAGATACAAAAGCCTTCCTCAGTGATCAATGCAAAGAAATAGAGGAAACAATAGAATGGGAAATACAAGAGATCTCTTCAAGAAAATGAGAGAAACCAAAGGGACATTTCATGCAGAGATAGGCTCAATAAAGGACAGAAATGGTATGGACCTAACAGAAACAGAAGATATTAAGAAGAGGTGGCAAGAATACACAAAAGAACTATACAAAATAATCTTCACGACCCTGATAGTCACGATGGCCTGATCACTCACCTAGAGCCAGACATTCTGGAATGTGAAGTCAAGTGGGCCTTAGGAAACATCAGTATGAACAAAGCTAGTGGGTGATGGAATTCCAGTTGAGCTATTTCAAAATCCTAAAAGATGATGGTGTGAAAGTGCTTCACTCAATATGCCAGCAAATTTGGAAAACTCAGCAGTGGCCACAGGACTGGAAAAGGTCAGTTTTCATTCCAATCCCAAAGAAAGGCTATGCCTAAAATGCTCAAATTGGCATACAATTGCACTCATGTTACATGCTAGTAAAGTAATGCTCAAAATTCTCCAAGCCAGGCTGCAATAATACATGAACAATGAACTTCCAGATGTTCAAGCTGGTTTTAGAAAAGGCAGAAGGACCAGAGATCAAATTGCCAACATCCGCTGGATCCTCAAAAAAGCAACAGAGTTCTAGAAAAACATCTATTTCTGCTTTATTGACTATGCCAAAGCCTTTGACTGTGTGGATCACAATAAACTGTGGAAAATTCTGAAAGAGATGGGAATACCAGACCACCAGACCTGCCTCTTGTCTTGAGAAACCTGTATGCAGGTCAGGAAGCAACAGTTAGAACTGATATGGAAAAACAGACTGGTTTCAAATAGGAAAAGGATTATGTCAAGGCTGTGTATTGTCACCCTGCTTATTTAACTTATAGGCAGAGTACATCATAAGAAACGCTGGGCTGGATGAGCACAAGCTGAAATCATTGCCAGGAGAAATATCAATAACCTCATATGCAGATGACACCACCCTTATGGCAGAAAGTGAAGAAGAACTAGAGGCTCTTGATGAAATTGAAAGAGGAGAGTGAAAAGTTGACTTAAAGATCAACATTCAGAAAACTAAGATCATGGTATCTGGTCCCATCACTTCATGGGAAATAGACTGGGAAACAGTGGCTGACTTTATTTTCTTTTGGGGCTCCAAAATCACTGCAGATAGTGATTGCAGCCATGAAATTAAAAGATGCTTACTCCTTGGGAGTAAAGTTATAACCAACCTAGACAGCATATTAAAAAGCAGAGACATTACTTTGCCAACAAATGTCTGTATAGTCAAAGCTATGGTCTTTCTGGTAGTCATGTATTGATGTAAGAGTTGGACTATAAAGAAAGCTGAGTGCTGAAGATTGATGCTTTGGAACTGTGGTGTTGGAGAACACTCTTGAGAGTCCCTTGGACTGCAAGGAAATCCAAATGGTCCATCATAAAGGAAATCAGTCCTGAATATTCTTTGAAAGGACTGATGTTGAAGCGGAAACAGCAATACTTTGGCCACTTATTGTGAAGAACTGACTCATTTCAAAAGACCCTGATGCTGGGAAAGATAGTAGGCAGGAGGAGAAGGGGATGACATAGGATGAGATGGCTGGATGGCATCACCAAATCGATGGATATGAGTTTGAGTGAACTCTGGGAGTTGGTGATGGACAGTGGGGCCTGGTGTGCTGCAGTCCATGGTGCTGAGTGACTGAAGTGAACTAAACTGACTGCACAAGTATTTCTATTATGGTGTTTACTGAAAATTTTTTCAGTTGCTATTTGCAATATTTTTAATATCTTTATTCATTTATTTTTGTATATCTATCTGAACAAAAAAACCTGGTTGTAGTTAACTGAATTAAATTATTCACATGCAACTGTTTACTTCAAACAATGCTCTGTTCCATCTTCCACCAGGCTCAAAATCTAGCATATTTCCATGTAATATATGCACACACAACTTCTGTATTACATCTCCAGGTGTGCAGATAGAATATAATGTTATCTGCTGTCCCATCAAATTGGTAAAGCCATTTGAATTTGTGAAATGACAAACTCTAACCCCTTTATTAATTTTAAATAATTCAACAAGTAAAATTCCTGACTTTTTCCATATTGTGCTCTAAATTGAAAGTATGCCTTTTAGTAAGAAAGAATTTACACTTTGTGCTCTGTTAATCAAAGTCTCTAACAATATTATTATTTCCCTTAATATTACTTTTTGCCTCATGGGATAAAATGAATTAGTACATTTTCAACATTCAATTATACTTATTGTGCAAAAATATTATACAGCTAATGAAAACATTTAACTGGTTTTGTAGCATAATCAAACCAGCATGCTCTGCATTGCATTTTTCAGTGAATTTTGTATAATGAGGGTTTGAATCAACTAGGGAGCACACACTCCGATGCCATTATAGAAAATGTTTGATTATGTGTTGTGCTAAAGTGTTTTACAGTAACCCAATAGGCCAGTTTCCAGATTCATTTAACCTTCGTATCTACAAAAAGGCTTCCTGCAGGCATTTCATTGAATATCAAAAGGAGGGGCATTCTCACCTTGTGCATATGAATGCTTCTTGACAAGCAAAAACAAACAAACAAACAAACAAACAAAAAACACTGAGACAGACTTCCATTTCACAATTTCCAGTGAAGTGCTTTCAAATATTAACAATTATGTCTCCACAACTTTGATTTGAACTGATGAACTTGGCGTTGATGTTTCTATAACCCAAATAATTACTAATTACTGATTCCTTGAGCTTTAATCTGCCCTTTAAATATTCAGTATAATAGTTCCAGGTAGTAATGGTAAAAGTTTTTCTTACCGTTTTCAAGGAGAACGACTTACTCTAGAGATTGCTTCCTGTTGTAAGATTTGTAACCAATCAATCTAAAAGAAACACTATGAAGATGCTTAAAGAGTTTGAGTTGTTCCTTGGGCTAAGCAATTTAAAGGAGAATTAGCAGCTTTTAAAGTGTTATACTACTAACATCCTACTCTGAGGAAAAGTCAAAGCCCCTAACACTCATATCCTTGACCTCACTTTCTATAGTTTCCCTAGACTTTCTGTCCCAGACACACTGACCACCTTGCTGCTCTTGGAACAAATAACTTTTCCCACCCACAGCCTTTGCACATGAAATGCCCTTCCCCTCATACATAGCTCTTCATTCCTCTCAGTTCACTGCTCAAATATCACCTAGTATAAAATTATATATAATAAAATGACTCCTATACACATCATCACTCTCTGTGTTTTTTCTGCTATATTTTTATTTATAGAAGTAATCAACATATTTTTTATCACATTTTGTATTAATATGTACTTTAAAACTTTTATTTCCCCTACTAGTCTGATGCTCCATGAAGGGAGACATGGGGTAGGGGAGAGATGTTGGTCACTGATGAATTCTCAATCCCTAAAATAATAGGCTTGCATATATTAAGATATACTAAATACTCTTTAAGTTAATTAATAAAAAGTTAGTCAAAATCAAGTACCCAGAGATCTTGTGTGTGTGTGTGTATATATATATATATATATTTTTTACTTTACAGTACTGTATTGGTTTTGCCATACATTGACATGAATTCACCACAGGTGTACATGAGTTCCCAACCCTGAACCCCCCACCCACCTCCCTCCCCATATCATCTCTCTGGGTCATCCCAGTGCACCAGCCCCAAGCATCCTGTATCCTGTATTGAACCTAGACTAGCATATATATATATTTTTTCCAACTTTCTCTCTCTATCTTCTGTAGAGGGTCATGTGAGTAATGCAAGTAGCTAATAGGATAAATTAAAGACAGTTCTACTTGTAAAAATATTTATGATGCTTTTCTTTAAACCTTGTGCTTAGATAATAGACACATATCAGACAGGTTTTGATTATGTCACTTCTTTGTACTTTTTTCTCACAGCTCCATTAAAGTACCATCCCTCAAGCAAAATAAGTTCTTCTTTATTTTTGGCTTTAATGGTACTTTTTCAAACCTTCAAGCATATAATCATATTATTCTATAATCATTTATTTAGGTACTGAACTCTCTCACCATTCCATGAACTTATTGAGGAAAGAACTCATGATTTATCCAACTGTTTGACTTGAGACCTTAGTCCCAACAATGGGAAGAATGAACAAATTAATGTGTGTCTCTATTCTATTAGCTTTAATGCCATTTGCAAATTGTCCAGGCTTTTCATTAAATGGGGTAGCACAAATCCCCAAATCATAGTTTATGATATACAAGGAATTCTACTGAATTCCCTGAATAGTTCTTTCTCTTGTTATCCTCTATACTGGGAATTAAACTAAGTTGAAAGCTTTTGACTGTTCCAGTACTGAAAATCTCTCATTCCCATACATTTTTTTTTTTTAAGGGTTTCCCAGAAACATTCTTGAGGAGGAAAAGGAAAGAAGAAATTCTCAAGTATGATCTTTATCTCCATACAAATAGCAAGATTTCAACCTACCTGGGCCTCGAGAATATTACACTAAATGAAACAAGTCAGACACAGAGAGATAAATATGATTTCACTTATATGTGGAATCTAGAAAACAAAACAAACAAATGAAACATAACCCAGACTTGCAGTTAGAATAATTGGTGGTCACTAGAAGAGGGTTTGGCATATTGGGTGATGAGGATCAGTAAATACATATTCTAGTTATAAGATAAATGAATCAAGGGATATAAAGTGCAGCATAAGGAACATAGTCAATAATAATATATTAACTTTGCATGATGAAATACAGTACTCATGACAAACCTAGACAGCATATTAAAAAGCAGAGACACGGCTTTACCAACAAAGGTCCACATAGTCAAAGCTATGGTTTTTCCACTAGTTATGTACACATGTGTGAATTGGACCATAAAAATATTGAGCACTGAAGAATTGATGCTTTTGAACTACGGTGCTGGAGAAGACTCTTGAGAGTCCCTTGGACTGCAAGGAGATCAAACCAGTCAATCCTAAAGGAAATCAATCCTAAATATTCATTGTAGGGACTGATGCTGAGGCTGAGGCTCCAATACTCTTGCCACCCAATGTGAAGAGCTGACTTATTTGAAAACACCCTGATGCTGGGAAAGATCAAAGGCAGGAGAAGAAGGGGACACCAGAGGATGAGATGGTTGGAAGGCATCACCCACTGAATGGACATGACTTTGAGCAAGCTCCAGGAGATGGTGAAGGACAGAGAAGCCTGGCATGCTGCAGTCCATGAGGTCGCAAACAGTGGGACACGACTGAGTGACAGAACAACACCACCAAAAGACTTATTGCATTGATCATTTTGTAATCTACACAAATGTTGTTCCTTGAAACTAATATCATGTTGTTTATCAATTATACTTCAATTAAAAGATATATTTAAAAAAGAGGAAGAAATACTTTCTTCCCTTTAATTCTTCCATCTCCAAATAGCACTAAGAACAAAGCAGTAGTGCTGACCACAGACGAAAGACACCAAAACTTGTGATCTTGGGCTGCTTTACTTTTAATAATGTGGCTGCTACTGCTGGAGCCTATTCCTCCATCACAGGCTGATTCTGCTTCACTGCCTCACACTAGGACCAAAATCTCCTTTCCTGGCAAACAAAGGAAACATAGAAATGATTTTTCCCTATTGCCGAAGTCTGCTCTAGTTCCACATCATCCCTAGTATCCCACACAGATACACCTGTTCTTGTCTCACCACCCATCACTGGTCTCCCAGCTGGATACAGCTGCAAGCTAATAAAGAGTTTGTAAGACCAACTTGTGATTCTCTCTCTCTCTCTTTTTTTGCCAAGGAGAGAAGACCAGTCTTTCCTATATATATATTTTTTTCCTATTGGGACACCCATCCAGGACTGTTTAAGAATTTTCCCAGTCTTCAGTTTTCCCATGTGGTAGTTAAGAGTTAGCAGCTTTCACCACATTACATTAGGAAACGTCTGCTGTGCCATCCATAGAAGCTGAGTGGAAAATAATATTCAGTTCTCATTTCATTACTCTTGATCTCTGAGCTCCCTCCTTTGAGGATTGGGAAGCTCACCAAGAAATTCATCCTAGTCTCAGCTTTTTTTTTTTCTTTCTTTCTTTCTTTCATTCTTTTCCCTTAGTTGGGAGGTGGAAGGGGTGGGAGGGACATTTTTGTCTTTCCAGACATCTTGTCCACAAAGAAAATCTTGGTTCTTCAGTCTTCCAGCAGCCTGATTCTCCTTCAAGGTCACATGAGTAAGAAGCAGAACATCATGGTTAAGAGTGAGCCCAGGCTCTATCATATGTTATGATTTTGAATCACGGTTTTGTCACTAACAAACAGTACAACTGAAGAGTTTTTAGTTATCTTTCCAATTCTAATATTGTCCTTATTTAAGTCAGGAAAAATAATGCACCTATTTCAAAATGTGTGCCTTGTTTATAATAAGGTCTCAAAAGTTTTTTGTTACTGTTATTAACAAAATTTCTATTATTATAGTATTATGTCAAGATTAATCAAGGTTTCTTTCAATTATGTATTGATAGTTGTAATAAGGGAGAAGAAAATTAATCAGATTTCATGGTAGCAGTAAGTTTTGTTTTATTTGGATTTTAACATTTTTGAGCTCAGGACATATTGGTAAACTAATAAGCTGCCAATGCTTTCCATATAAATATAAAAAAACAATATAAATGAAATATGATTGTGTCTCTCTTGGAGCTTGTCCATTGACCCTATTGACTGCAGGTAAACTATTCTTATTTTATGAACTGAACTACTAAATTAAGATAGGGCATTAGCTATTTGGCTTTAGAATATTTTCAGCATATTTTAAAGGTCTCAATAAATCATTACTACAGAATAAGCTGAATTCTGGGCTTACAGAAACAAGTTTTATTTTATTTGATGGATATTTTTGGATGGTGTATTTAAGACATGACTAGTTCATAAGATTTCTCTGGGATTAAAATGACTATTTTCAAAAAAGAAACAGGCCCTCAAGGGGTTCCCTTCAAATATTTATTGAATGAAAAAAAACACAGAATGGAAAAATAAATAAGAGCAATATTTAATGCAAACTTGACACTTGTCTTAGTAAGTACTGTTTTAAGTAGCAAATGGCAGAGTATTTTCCAAGGAATATTTTTATTCACATGTACTTCATGTTTTTATTTTTATATATTATTTTGATTTGGACCATTTTTAAAGCCTTTAATGAATATGATACAATATTGCTTCTGTCTTATGCTTTGGTATTTTGGCTGTGATGTAAGTGGGCTCTTAGCTCCCCAACCAGGGAACAAGCCCACACCCTCTGCACTGGAAGGCAAAGTCTTAACCACTGGACTGCCACGAAAATCCCTTTACAGGCACTTTAAACTTCTCATCAGCCTCACTTCATATGCCACCTAATAAACTCACAGTCCCAGGTGCAATGAACTCTTCTATGCATGGAAAAGTTGAACAACTCTGATGTAGAAATTTTTAGAAATTCTGAAGTCTCCATTCATTTCCTGAACAATTTTCATTAGCTACATAACCACCATTCAGCTAGACTCTATAGTTCAATAGTTCATGATCAATCTATCTGACTAGACGCCTAGGGTAGATACACTTGTTGCCACTTGTTCTTTGGTTTGGGACATAAACTCTGGACAATGGAACTGACTGATTATGTGCATCAATGAGCTGATTGGAGACAAAAAGCAAGAAAGCTGCTCTAGACTGTCTATTGCTATCTTCCCAAAATTCTTATGTTAAAACCAATCCCAAATGTGATGATATTTGGAAATGGGACTTTGAGAGGTGATTAAGTCGTGAGGGGTGGAGCCCTCATGAATGAAATTAATTCCCTCATAAAACAGACACCCATGAACTCTTGCCTCTTCTGCCATGTGAGGAAACAGGGGGGAAAAAAAAAACAAAAACAAATGTCTATAACCAGAAAGTAGATTCTTATCAGGCACTGATCTTTGCTTTAATCTTGTCTTCCCAGCCTCCAGAACTAAGAGAAATAAATGTTTGTTTTTAAACCACCCAGTCTATGCATTCTTATTATAGTAGCCTACATGGACTAAGAGCAAAGCCTATCCACAGAATTCCCTTTTTCTAAAACAAGGCTTTTTCCATTGAGTATACTTAAACATCTAGCCCAGAATTTGTGCTACATGTTAGGGTAGCAGCAGCAGAAAGGTAAACGTTTCATGCAGAGGTCATTGCTTTTCTATAAAATATGAAACAATATTTGCTTTGAACATTCCCAGCAGTCCCATCTCTGCCACTAATAATTTTCTTGGTAGGATATTGTATTACCCAAGGTTCTCCAGAGAAATAGATGAACAGGATATTTGTATACACACATACATACACATATGCACGTATATATGAATACAGGATATATGTGTGAGAACATACAGAGAAGAAAATGGCAGCCCACTCCAGTATTCTTGCCTAGAGAATCCCGTGGACTGAGGAGTCTGGTGTGCTGTCAACACGGTCGCAGAGTCAGACACAACTGAAGTGACAGCATGCTTGAATGCATTGGAGAAGGAAATAGCAACCCACTGCAGTATTCTTAGCTGGAGAATCCCATGGACAGAGGAGCCTGGTGGGCTGCTGTCCATAGGGTCACACAGAGTTGGACACGACTGAAGTGACTTAGCATGCATTCATATATATATACACATATGCCGATGGTTTAGTTCCACTCCAAAGGCATGTGTGTGTGTGTGTGTGTGTATAGTATATAATTCTTAACTAATTGGATGTACCCTCCTCCCCTCAACACCCCCTCCACAACATCCCCTCTCAGCATTATAGAAGGTAATCTGCTTTACTCAGTCTACAAATTTAACTATTAATCTTATGAAAAAGCACCCTCACAGACACACTCAGAATAATCTTTTAACAAATATCTAAGCAGCCGATGACCCAGCCTAGTTGATACATTTAATTAAGTATCACAATGTACACAGAAAAAGAAGTTTAGTTTAAAACTTTGACTCATGTAATTGCAGGGGCCTGGTAAGATCAAAATCTGATGGAGTAAGCCAGGAGACTGGAGACCTAGGCAAGAATTACAGTTTAAGTTTAAAGGTAGTCTGTTTGCAGAATTTGTCCTTGCTCAGAGGGTGTCATTTTTTGTTCTATTAAAGCCTTCAGCTGGTTGGATGAGGCCCATTCACATTATGGAGAGCAACTGCTTTACTCAAAATCTACCTACTTAAATGTTAGTCTTGTCCAAAAACAACCTTACAGAAACATCCAGAATAATTTTTGACCTAATATTTGGGGGGCACTGTAGCTCAGTCAAGTTCAGTTCAGTTCAGTCACTCAGTCATGTCTGACTCTTTGTGACCCCATGAATCGCAGCATGCCAAGCCTCCCTGTCCATCACCAACTCCTGGAGTTCACTCAGACTGGTGTTCATTGAGTCAGTGATGCCATCCAGCCATCTCATCCTTGGTCGTCCCCTTCTCCTCATGCCCCCAATCCCTCCCAGCATCAAAGTCTTTTCCAGTGAGCCAACTCTTCGCATGAGGTGGCTGAAGTACTGGAGTTTCAGCTTTAGCATCATTCCTTCCAAAGAAATCCCAGGGTTGATCTCCTTCAGAATGGACTGGTTGGATCTCCTTGCAGTCCAAGGGACTCTCAAGAGTCTTCTCCAACACCACAGTTCAAAAGCATCAATTCTTCTGCTCTCAGCCTTCTTCACAGTCCAACTCTCACATCCATACATGACTACTGGAAAAACCATAGTCTTGACTAGTTGACACATAAAATTAACCATCATAAGTATCTATGTTAATCAGAACATTCCCACCTGCAAAGGATAGATATATAATTCAAACTAATAAATAAAGTGTATGCGTGTGTGTGTGTGAGAGAGAGATATCCATGAATAACGTAGACTAGGAATTCCAGAGCTAAAGGGTGTCTTAACTCTTTGTGTTATTTTTCTTTTTATACATTGGTTCAATATCTCCTCCTGGTTTTCACTGAATATTAGGTTGCAAGAACATGGCTGCAGATACACACATGCTTATATTATCTTGAAGTATACTGATTCTGTATAAGAAACAAAGAACTTAATAATTATTGTGCTTAATTGCTATACAGAATCATTCAAACAGTTTGCTTAATTCTGAGGAATTTACCAAAATGTCAGTCCTACCTCTCAGAGATAAAAGCTGAAGACTCACTTTCCCAGCCTCCCTTGAAACTAGGTTCTCTTAAGCACAGCTATGCCTATAAACATGCATTGCTTCAGAAGAGAGAGATGTGAAGAGGCAGATTCTAGTAAGAATTGGTTTTGGTTATATTGGAAGATATAGATCTGACTTTCTGGGAACAGTATGGTAGATTCTGGCATCCATTATTGTCATGGACACTTAGTCATTAATTACTGAGTGCTAAGTCTCTTCCAAATCTCTGCTAGAAAAATAAAAAAGGAGTATTCTATGAAGTCTCTGCTGGAGCAGTCCAAGGACATGGTTCAGGCATTGTTCTTAGCTCCATGTCCTCCAAATCCAACTTTCTGTCCCACTGAGAGATACTTTTAAAGATATATTTTCCTTGGGGAAATGACAGCATTTCTATTAGAGTTTGGAATGATGCAGATAACTTTTCTATTCATTATCTAGCTATTAGATTTTTATTAGATCGGTGTAGAATATATTCTCCCCCAACAGGCCAAAATGGGTGGTCAAGATAATAAGTACTATGATTGGCTAGAATTTGGTCACTCCATTTGACTCTATGATCAGGAAGTTTGAGTATTGTGACTGGCATTAACACAAGAGTCACATATACATAGAGAAGGAGAGGTAATTCTACAAATAAGGAAGAAATTTTCTTTCTAGAAGGAGAAGGAATGCTGGACAACAATAAACACCTACCATAGCGTAGGATGAAAGTGGCTAGTTATCCATTAAAATTTGTCTCTACGTTAAGAACCAAGTGGCAAATTTGGGGGTAAACATGCAGCGCTGGCTGGTTTGGTGCCTGGATGTCTCAAAGTTTGAGTGTTGAGTGACTGCACTTTTCCTAGCACTGTACAGTGTTTCAAAAATTATGTAATACAGATCTTAGGGCTTCATGCAAGGGTACAAATAATTAAAAAGCAAATTAAATTAAACAGCAAAGAGTAGTAAGTGCTACATTAACAAAAATAACTGCTCTGGAAAATAAAAATGGCTGCTCTGGAAAAATAGACATTGCACACAATATGAATTCTGAAGTCTAATAAAAACTCTTTAAGGTAGTGACATTGTTCTATATTTGAAGTCAAGCAAGAACTAGGTTCAAATGCTTGTTCAAACACGAGTTAGGTATACTTAGACAAGCTATTTATTCACTCTAAGGTTCAACTTTGTTATGTGTAAGATTGGTGAAATAAGAGCTCCTCTTAGAGTTGTCATGATTAAATGAGATATAAATGTAGAGTCTATAACCTAGTATATAAGAGGCACTTAATAAACATTTTTAAAAGTACTTCAATTTTTCTGAGAGACAATGATGGGGATACTTGTGCTTAAGTGAAAGGGATGAACATGGAGCTTTGTGACTATAATGTAACCTTTCAACTAAACAAGGGAGTTAGAGAGAAAACTGAAGAAGTACAAAGATAAACTAAAGATATGCTGCTGCTGCTAAGTCGCTTCAATCGTGTCCAACTCTGTGCGACCCCAAAGACAGCAGCCCATCAGGCTCCCCCGTCCCTGGGATTCTCCAGGCAAGAACACTGGAGTGGGTTGCCATTGCCTTCTCCAATGCATGAAAGTGAAAAGTGAAAGTAAAGTCGCTCAGTCGTGTCCGACTCTTTGCGACCCCATGGACTGCAGCCTACCAGGCTCCTCGCTCACAGGATTTTCCAGGCAAGAGGACTGGAGTGGGGTGCCATTGCCTTCTCCAAAAGATAGGCAGTTGAGCCTAAAGCCACAAGAAGTAATAGAATAACTGTGAGGAGCTAAATGACATAATCAAATTCATATTTAAATAGATCACTTTGGTTCCTTGAGGATCCAGAAATTTACATTAGGTACAATTTGTTGGTCAGCTGGATTAGGATATTGGTATGAGACAAGAGGTCTAACAGATAAGAAAGCTATCTGAGAATTAAAATTGATAGAATGATTTTATTGGCTATGGGAGAATATTGGAATAAAGAAATGCAGAAGGGCTTCTGGCAGGAAAAACTAATTGGATAGTGATTTTTTAGTGTAGAAAAACTTGGAGGACACAGTGGGGATAAAAGTGGTCTCAAACCAAAGTAAAGAGTTGATTATACTGAGCATGAAGATGCCAATATGCCCAGTAGACTTTGGATGCTTCTGACACCCCAGAAACAAATCTCATCTGGGCATATTGATGGGGGTCATCAGTAACCAGAAGGTTATTTTTATCCAGGTGCTAAGTTGTGTCTGACTCTTTAAGACCTCATAAACTGAAACATGTCAGGCTCCTCTGTCCTCCACTATCTCCTGAAGAGTTTGCTCAAATACAAGTCCATTGAGTCAATGATGCTAACCATCTCATTCCTTGCTGCCCTATTCTACTTTTGCTTTCAATCTCTTCCAGCATCAGAGTTTTTTCCCACTGAATTGGCTCTTCACATTAGGTGGCCAACGTATTGGAACTTCTTCTTCAACATCAGTCCTTCCAATGAATGTTCAGAGTTGATTTTCTGTAGGATTGACAGGTTTGATCTCCTTGAAGTCCAGTTCAGTTCAATTGCTCAGTCGTGCCTGACTCTTTGAGATCCCATGGACTGCAGCACGCCAGGCCTCCCTGTCCATCACCAACTCCCAGAGTTTACTCAAATTTGAAGCCCAAAGTTTTCTAAAGCACCATAATTCTAAAGCAGCTTTCCTGATGGCTCAGTGGTAAAGAATACACCTACAAGGCAGGAGACTCAGAGATGCAGTTTCAGTTCTTGTGTCAGGGAAGATCACCTGAAGTAGGAAACAGCAACCCACCCTAGTATTCTTGCCTGGGAAATCCCATGGAAAGAGGAGGCTGATGGGCTACAGTCCATGGGTTGCAAAAGAGTTGCGCATGACTGAGCAGCTAAACAACAACAGCCTTCTTTATAGTCCAACTCTCACATCTGTACATGACTACTGGAGAAACCATAGCTTTGACTATGGTCAAACCATAGCTTTGACTATTACTGGAGGGTAATTGGTGACAATTCATCAGATCATTCGGGAAAGAATTTCCAGAACGAAGAGAAACCAGTTCCTGGAATTGAATCCCAAGAAGCAACACTGTTTAGATGAGGAGACAAGAAGGACTCTGAAAATACAACTAGAGAAGATCAAAAATTAAAGGAGAAAGATAATTAGGAAAGTATACCAATATTAAAGCCAAGTCAGAGAGTCATCAACATCTAATTTTGTTGATAAATTTTATTGTATTAAAAATGAGAGGCTTATTTCTTGGAGAAATGGATATCAGTATTTTGAGTAGACTGAAGAGTGAGGGAGAGAGACAAATATGGAAAAAATAAATATAGTTTTTTATTCCCACAAAATTTCATTTGCTATTTAGACACAGTAGGAGTTTTGCCTGTTTTTGTTTTTGTTGTTTTGCTTTACATAGGAGATATCTAAGTATAATTAAGAGCTGATTTGAGAACCAGAAGTTACAGCCATGTTGAATGAACAGGAGACTGAGGGAGTAAAACATAGAGAAAGGTCCCAGAAAAAGAAAAAAAAAAAAAATCAAGGTGACGAGAATTGGAAAATAACTGGAGTGATTAGCTTTAAAAATATTGAAGTCCTTTTCTGGAACAAAGGAGAAAAAGAGAAGGATGTATTGGATGTAGGAAATTATTGCCAATATGTAAGAGATGCTGAGGCATTTTGAAAGCCATAAAAATTATTGCTTCAAAACTATCTGTGCTTTGTGCATTTAAATCTCTATGATTTAAATGTGAGTCAAGGGTAAAGTGATTTTTTTTCAAAAAGAAATTGCATTTTATTGACAACTCTTTGATAACACCTCTATTTTCATTATGTGAAATATTAGATTTTTTATATTCCCCAAATCAATTTTATCTTTGCTGCCACTGCTACTTTCAAATGATTTCAACTTGAGCCTTGAGGCATTCCAAGATAATGTAAACTACCATCAGTTTTCAAAAATTTTACTGTAGTTCTAAGCACAGTTGGCTTTTTTAATGTGTATGTTAGGGGATTTTGGAACAAGAGAAAGGGGAGACCATTTATACATCAGTATAATCATTTCAAATAAGGAACCCTGAATATTAGCTGAACTCAGCCATGAGAAAAGACAATAGCTTTCTGTTAAACTTGAAAATGAAATCTGAAAAGCTTATTATTTAAACTTAATTGTCTTAAGTTTACTCTGATAATATTAGCATTGGTGTTATGTTAATATTACATGAAAGAAACTAAATTTTTAGCCATGGGCTATTAGGGGGAAAAGGAGTTGATTCTCACATTTGAGTGTACAGTACATTACTTGAAATGAGAGCAGAAACTTAGATTTGAATTGAAATGACATTGACATGAATATACCCATATCAACTTGGGGTTATATCTGCACTCCCATACTCTTTTACAATTTGCAAAGGGGCTGTTATTGCAAATGTTATTTTTTCCAATAAAGAGACAGCTCATTAGATCTCATTACTAGTCAGCAGCTGTCGCAGAATATAGATTTCCAACTCATAGCAATACATCTTTTCACAAATGCTTTCACCGAAAATGTGGAAAAGATCTATTTCATCGTTAACCTACAGCGACATTATACATGGCTGCACTTATACCTTTGGCTTTTCTGCAGAGTATTTCATAGTTTAGTAACTTTAAGTTGAATAATTCAAGTCTCTTCTACATGTAATATCTGATGCTTATAAATTCTAAAAGGATGTCAAAAGTTATTTTTTCCACCCCAACTAGTAATATGTTATTCAGAAATCTGGATAAAGTCAATAAAGCAACAAATAGGTTTCCAGTATATACTCTATACAAGGATGTAGAGGATACAAAAAATGAAGTATTTTAATTCCCTTGTGCTCAAAGAGCTTACCTTTTTCTTAGGGAAATAAAATACAAACAGTTAAATTGTGCATAGAATTAAATGAGCTTTACTGGTGGCTCAGGAAGTAAAGAATCTTTCTGCAATGAAGGAGACCTGGGTTCAATCCCTGGGCCAGGAAGAGACCCTAGCAAAGGAAATGGCTACCCACTCCAGTATTCTTGCATGGAGAATTCCATCAACAGAGGAGCCTGGTGGGCTCCATTTCATGGGGTCACAAAGAGTCAGACATGACTGAGCAACTAACACTTACTTACTTACTTACTTGTAGAGTTAAATAATATTTGAAAGCAAGTACTTAATGAAGATAATAAAATAATACATGATTTTTTGTTATGTGTCTTATATAAGAAATAAATTCTCAAAGAAGGAAAAAAAATCAATATGGACATAAAAGATTTAGTAATACTTCCCAGGGGTGTGAAGAAGTGTGTATGTGTGTGTGTGTATCAGAGATTGAAGGAGGCATGGAGATTAGGAGAGAAAGAACACATGTACAGGAGAAGACTGGTGAAGTGGGAAGGGGTCTGAGGGCAGATGACCAATGCTATAAGCAAATATGGAGATATTTTACAAGATGTGTGTTATAGCATACAGACACACCTTTCTGTTAATAGAGAGTTAAGGATTATAGTTGGAAAGGTAGGGTAAGGTTAGGCCACAGGTTACTTTAAATGTCAGGCCAAGAATGTGTCGACTCTACCTTGTGTAGAAGGAAGACTTTATCAAATGAGGCACTAATTTCAAGGAAGAGACGCACAGAAAATAAAAATTTCAGGAATGGCTGAGGGGACAGAAAGAAATCAGTACTAAAAATAGAAGACAATGGCAACCATAGTCACAACCACATATTTCAAAGCTAAGGATTAAAACATTTCTTAGACTCCATAAAGCAAGAATATGATGTTAAAATAAATAATTACAAAGATACTTTCCAACATTCATAGAAACTTTACATCTATAAAATACCAAGTGTTGCAGCCAACGCTTGTCAAACACTCTCCTCTCCACTTCAATCTATTATATTAGTTACAAAATGTTGTATATCCAAATTCAGTATTTCCTACATTTGACTTATTGTTCACTTGATAATGTTAAAGACCTATTTGATTGTAGTTAACTAATGATCTATAATGTTCTTCATTCATTCAAAAATAGCTATTTAATATCATTTTCAGGTGACTATGGTATATTTTCTTCTCTAGTACTTGGTATTTTGATTCATTAAAAATTTACTCTCTGGAATAAAATCTACTTTTCTTCAAAGAACGAAGCCATTATGTAGCTTTGAAGAAGATATGCACCAAAAAATATTAAAACTCATTTTAGAAGAGCTGAGATTGATGGCATATCCTTTCACATTTCAGGGGGGAAATATTAACTATAAAATGGTTTGGATTTGACTGATAGACTTTGTTCATTACACACAGTTCTCTTGAATTATGAACTTTGTAAAGTAGAAAACAAAGGACATTTCTTGATGTACCTACTGCATGTGTGTATGCTCAGCCTCTTCAGTTGTGTACGACTCTTTGTGATCCCATGGACTATAGCCTGGCCAGGCTGCTCTGTCCATGGGATTCTCCAGGCAAAAATGCTGGAGCTGGTTCATGCTCTCTTCCAGGAGATCTTCCTGACCTAGGGATGGAAACTGCCTCTCTTACATCAGCAGGCAAGTTCTTTACCACTAGTAACACCTGGGAAGGCTGATGCACCCCCTACATGTGTCTTTATCTAGAGTCCTCCAATAGTCAGCTGCTTACAGCATAGGTGCTTCTTTTTCAAGTGTCCAGAGTATGAATCTTTCACATGTTTTGGATCATCCCATCTGTCTAAATCCATTTAGAGATAGCAATGCCAAGCATGTGTGTGGTGGGGTAGGGATGGGAGCTAAGGGCACACAGGGTTGAGAACAGAGTAGGATATGGTGAATTTAAATACATATACTACTGACATTTCATCACAACTTTTCTAGATGACAATTTGTATTCTGTGTTTTGTTTTCACATTTTCTTTTCAGTTCCTATCACTTTTTCTTTCCTTTTATGTCCATTTTATTTATTATCTTCTGCATTGGAAGTAATATATTCTTCTATTTGCTATAATATTTCTTTTAAATGTTTTGATAAATCCATCAAATTATATAGCCAAATTATAGTATCAGAAATCAATTTTTAACCTAGTTGTAGTGTTTGATATGGAGAAGGCAATGGCACCCCACTCCAGTACTCTTGCCTGGAAAATCCCATGGACGGAGGAGCCTGGTAGGCTGCAGTCCATGGGGTCGCGAAGAGTTGGACACAACTGACCGACTTCACTTTCGCTTTTCACTTTCATGCATTGGAGAAGGAAATGGCAACCCACTCCAGTATTCTTGCCTGGAGAATCCCAGAGACAGAGGAGCCTAGTGGGCTGCCATCTATGGGGTCGCACAGAGTTGGACACAACTGAAGCGACTTAGCAGCAGCAGTGTTTGATATCATCACTTTAATGCTCCTATTTAAAGATTTTTTTAAATTTTGGTTTGTTTCTCAGCATTCTCTGATACATTTTCAAAAATAGAAAAGGTATATTGATGATACTTCTTTTTAAAAATGTATTTATTTATTTTAATTGGAGGCTAATTACTTTACAATATCGTAGTGGTTTTTGCTATACATTAATCAGCCATGGGTGTACATGTATCCCCCATCCTGAACTCCCCTCCGACCTTTGTCCCCATCCCATCCCTCAGGGTTGTCGCAGTGCACTGGCTTTGAGTGCCCTGTTTCATTGCTCAAACTTGGACTGGTGATCTATTTCACATATGGTAATAAACATGTTTCAATGCTATTCTCTCAAATCATCCCACTCTCACCTTCTCGAACAGAGTCCAAAAGTCTCGTCTTTATATCTGTGTCTCTTTTGCTGTCTCGCATATAGGATAATCATTAACATCTTTCTAAATTCCATATATATGCATTAATATACTGTGTTGGTGTTTATCTTTCTGACTTACTTTACTTTGTATAATAGGCTCCAGGTTTGTCCACTTCATTAGAATTGATTCAAGTGTGTTCTTTTTAATAGTTGAGTAATATTCCATTGTGTATATGTACCACAGGTTTCTTATCCATTCATCTGCCAATGGATATCTAGCTTGCTTCATGTCCTAGCTATAGTCAACAGCGATGCAATGAACCTTACCATACACATGTCTTTCAATTCTGATTCCCTCTGTGTGTATTCCCAGCAGTGGGATTGTTGGGTCATATGGCAGTTCTACTTCCAATGTTTTGAGGAATCTCGACACAGTTCTCCATACTGGCTGTACTAGTTTGCATTCCCACCAACGGTGTAAGAGGGTTTCCTTTTCTCCACACCCTCAGCATTTATTGGTTGTAGGCTTTTTGATAGCAACCATTCTGACCCACATGAGATGATACCTCATTGTGGTTCTGATTTGCATTTCTCTGATAATGAGTGATGTTGAGCATCTTTTCATGTATTTCTTAGCCATCTATATGCCTTCTTTGGAGAAATGTCTGTTTAGTTCTTTGGCCCATTTTTTGATTGGGTCATTTATTTTTCTGGTATTGAGCTGCATGAGCTGCTTGTATATTTTTGGAGATTAATTCTTTGTCAGTTACTTCATTTGTCATTATTTTCTCCCATTCTGAAGGCCGTTTTTCACCTTGCTTATAGTTTCCTTAATTGGGCAAAAGCTTTTAAGTTTAATTAGGCCCCATTTATTTTTGTTTCCATTACTCTGGAAGGTGGGTCTTAGAAGATCCTGCTGTGATTTATGTCAAAGAGTGTTTTGCCTATGTTTTCCTCTTGGAGTTTTATAGTTTCTGTTCTTACATTTAGATCTTTAATCCATTTTGAGTTTATTTTTGTGTATGGTTTTAGAAAGTGTTCAAGTTTCATTTGTTTACAGGTGGTTGACCAGTTTTCCCAGCACCACTTGTTAAAGAGATTGTCTTTCCTCTGTTGTATAGTCTTGCATCCTTTATCAAAGATAAGGTGTCCATAGATGCATGGATTTATCTTTGAGCTTTCTATTTTGTTCCATTGATTTATATTTCTGTCTTTGTACCAGTAATCACTGCAGATGGTGATTGCAGCCATGAAATTAAAAGATGCTTACTCCTTGGAAAAAAAGTTATGACCAGCCTAGATAGCATATTCAAAAGCAGAGACATTACTTTGCCAACAAAGGTCCGTCTAGTCAAGGCTATGGTTTTTCCTGTGGTCATGTATGGATGTGAGAGTTGGACTGTGAAGAAGGCTGAATGCCAAAGAATTGGTATTTTTGAACTGTGGTGTTGGGGAAGACTCTTGAGAGTCCCTTGGACTGCAAGGAGATCCAACCAGTCCATTCTGAAGGAGATCAACCCTGGAATTTCTTTGGAAGGAATGATGCTAAAGCTGAAACTTCAGTACTTTGGCCACCTCATGGGAAGAGTTGACTCATTGGAAAAGACTCTGATGCTGGGAGGGATTGGGGGCAAGAGGAGAAGGGGACGACAGAGGATGAGATGGCTGAATGTCATCACTGACTCAATGGACATGAGTCTGAGTGAACTCCGAGAGTTGGTGATAGACAGGGAGGCCTGGCGTGCTGCGATTCATGGGGCCACAAAGAGTCAGACACGACTGACTGAGCAGCTGAGCTGAGTTGGACTGAACCAGTACCATACTGTCTTCATGACTGCAGATTTGTAGTATAGTCTGAGGTCATGCAGTTGATTCCTCCAGTTCCATTCTTCTTTCTGAAGATTACTTTGGCTATTAGAGGGTTTTTGTTTTGTATTTCCATAAAAATTGTGAAATTATTTATTCTAGTTCTGTGAAAAATACCGTTGTTAGCTTGATAGGAATTACATTGAATCTGTAGATTGCTTTGGGTAGTGTACTCATTTTCACTATATTGATTCTTCCGATTCATGAACATGGTATATTTCTCCATCTAGTTGTGTTATCTTTGATTTCTTTCACCAGTGTTTTATAGTTTTCTATATATAGCTCTTTTGTTTCTTTAGGTAGATTTATTCCTAAGATTTTATTCTTTTTGTCACAGTGGTGAATGAAATTGTTTCCTTAATTTCTCTTTCTGTTTTCTCATTGTTAGTATATAGGAATGCAAGGGATTTCTGTGTGTTAATTTTATATCCTACAACTTTACTATATTCATCGGTTAGCTCTAGTAATTTTTGGTGGAGTATTTAGGGTTTTCTGTGTAGGGGATCATATCATCTGCCAACAGTGGGAGTTCTACTTCTTCTTTTCCAATCTGGGTTCCTTTTATTTCTTTTTCTTCTCAGACTTCTGTGGCTTACACTTCCAAAACTCTGTTGAATAGTAGGAGTTAGAGTGGGCACCCTTTTTTTATTCCTGACTTTAGGGGAAATGCTTTCAATTTATCACCATTAAGGATAATGTTTGCTGTGGGTTTATCATATATGGATTTTATTATGTTGAGATATGTTCCTTCTATACCTGCTTTCTGGAGAGTTTTTATCATAAATTCATGTTGAATTTTGTCAAAGGCTTTCTCTGCATATATTGAGAAAATCATAAAGTTTTTACCTTTCAATTTGTTACTGTGGTGTATCACATTGATTGATTTGTGAATATTGAAGAATCCTTGCATCCCTGGGATAAAGCCCACTTGGTCATGATGTATTATCATTTTAATATGTTGTTGGATGCTGTTTGCTAGAATTTTGTTGAAGACTTTTGCATCTGTGTTCATCAGTGATACTGGTATGTAGTTTTCTTTTTTTTTTTTTTTGGTGGCATCTTTGGTTTTGGTATTACGGTGATGGTGACCTCATAGAATGAGTTTGGCAGTATACCTTCTGCAATTTTCTGGAGGAGCATGGGTAGGATAGGTGTTAGCTCTTCTCTAAATTTTTGCTAGAATTCACCTGTGAAGCCTTCTGGACCTGGGTTTTTGTTTGTTGGAAGATTTTTGATTACTGTTTCAATTTCTGTGCTTGTGATGGGTCTGTTAAGATTTTCTATTTCTTCCTGGTTCAGTTTTAGAAGGTTATACTTTTCTAATAATTCATCCATTTCTTCCAAGTTGTCCATTTTATTCTCATATAGTAGCTGATAGCAGTCTCTTATGATCCTTTGTATTTCTGCGCTGTCTTTTTTGATCTCTCCATTTTCATTTATAATTTTGTTGCCTTGATTCTTCTCCTTTTTTTGGTTGAGTCTGGCTAACGGTTTGTCCATTTTATTTATCTTTGCAAATAACCAGTTTTTAGTTTTGTTGATTTTTGATATAGCCTTCTTTGTTTCTTTTTCGTTTATTTCTGCCCTAATTTTTATGATTTCTTTCCTTCTACTAACGCTGGTGTTATTCACTTCTTTTCTTTTTTTTTTAATAGTTGCTTTAGGCATAAAGTTAGGATATTTATTTGATTTTTCTCTTGCTTCTTGAGGTGAGCTTGTATTGCTATAAACCTTTCCCTTAGTCCTGCTTTTACTGAATCCCACAGGTTTTGGGGTGTCATGTTTTCTTTTGTTTCTATTCATATTTTAATACCTTTTTTGATTTCTTATGTGATTTTTTGGTTATTCAGAAATGTGTTGCTCAGCCTTTATTTGTTTGTATTTTTAATATTTTTTACAGTAGTTGACATCTAATCTTACTGCATTGTGATTTAAAAAAAGGTGCTTGAAATGATATTAATTTTTTCAAATTTACCAAGGCTAGATTTATGGCCCACGATGTGGTCTATCATGGAGAACGTTCTATGTGCACTTGAGAAAAAAGGTGAAATTCATTGGTTTGGTATGAAATGTTCTATAGATATCAATTAGGTATAACTGGTCCAAGGAGCAGTGGCTGCGTGAGTGCAGGAGGGCCAAGAGGAGCTACGTTCAAGGTCAGGAGGGATGGCTGTGAGGAGATACCCCTCGTCCAAGGTAAGGAGCAGTGGCTGTGCTTTGCTGGAGCAGCCATGAAGAGATACCACACGTCCAAGGTAAGAGAAATCCACATAAGATAGTAGGTGTTGTGAGAGGGCATCAGAGGGCAGATACACTGAAACCATAATCACAGGAAATTAGTCAGTCTGGTCACACAGACCACGGCCTTGTCGAACTCAATTAAATTAATCCATGCCGTGTGGGGCAACCCAAGACAGAAGGGGCATGGTGGAGTGGTCTGACAGAATGTGGTCCACTGGAGAAAGGAATGGAAAACCATTTCAGTGTTCTTGCCTTGAGAACCCCATGAACAGTATGAAAAGACAAAATGATAGGATACTGAAAGAGGAACTCCCCAGGTCAGTAGGACCCAATATGCTACTGGAGATCAATGGAGAGATAACTCCAGAAAGAATGAAGGGATGGAGCCAAAGCAACAACAATACCTAGTTGTGGATGTGACTGGTGATAGAAGCAAGATCAGATGCTGTAAAGAGCAATATTGCTCAGGAACCTGGAAAGTTAGGTCCATGAATCAAGGCAAATTGGGGAAGTGGTCAAACAAGAGCTGGCAAGAGTGAACGTTGACATTCTAGGAATCAGCGACTAAAATGGACTGGAATGGGTGAATTTAATTCAGATGACCATTATATCTACTACTGCGGGCAGGAATCCCTTAGAGGAAATGGAGTAGCCATCATGGTCAACAAAAGAGTCTGAAATGCAGTGCTTGGATGCATTCTCAAAAACAACAGAATGATCTCTGTTCGTTTCCAAGGCAAACCATTCAATATCACAGTTATCCAAGTCTATGCCCCAACCAGTAATGCTAAAGAAGCTTAAGTTGAATGGTTATATGAAGACCTTCAAGACCTTTTAGAACTAATACCCCAAAAAAGATGTCCTTTTCATTATAGGAGACTGGAATGCAAAAGTAAGAAGTCAAGAAACACCTGGAGTCACAGGCAAATTTGGCCTTGGGGTACGGAATGAAGCAGGGCAAAGGCTAACAAGAGTTTTGCGAAGAGAACACACTGGTCATAGCAAACAGCCTCTTCCAACAACACAAGAGAAGACTCTACACATGGACATCACCAGATGGTCAACACCAAAATCAGATTGATTATATTCTCTGCATCCAAAGATGGAGAAGCTGTATACAGTCAGCAAAAGCAAGACTGCGAGCTGACTGGCTCAGATCATAAACTTCTTATTGCCAAATTCAGGCTTAAATTGAAGAAAGTGGGGAAAACCAAAGACCATTCAGGTATGACCTATATAAAATCCCTTATGACTATACAGTGAAAGTGAGAAAGAGATTTAAGGGGCTAGATCTGATTGACAGAGTGCGTGATGAACTATGGACGGAGGTTCGTGACATTGTACAGAAGACAGGGATCAAGACCATCCCCAAGAAAAAGAAATGCAAAAAAGCAAAATGGCTGTCTGGGGAGGCCTTACAAATAGCTGTGAAAAGAACAGAATTGAAAAGCAAAGAAGAAAAGGAAAGATATGCTCATTTGAATGCAGAGTTTCAAAGTATAGCAAGGGGAGATAAGAAAGCCTTCCTCAGTGATCAATGCAAAGAAATGAGGAAAACAACAGAATGGGAAAGACTAGAGATCTCTTTAAGAAAATTAGACATATCAAAGGAACATTTCATGCAAAGATGGGCTCGATAAAGGACAGAAATGGTATGGACCTAACAGAAGCAGAAGATATTTAGAAGAGGTGGCAAGAATACACAAAGAACTGTACAAAAAAGATCTTCATGACCAAGATAATCACAATGGGGTGATCACTCACCTAGAGCCAGACATCCTGGAATGTGAAGTCAAGTGGGCCTTGGAAAGCATCACTATGAACAAAGCTAGTGGAGGTGATGGAATCCCAGTTGAGCTATTTCAAATCCTGGAAGATGATGCTATGAAAGTGCTGCACTCAATATGCCAGCAAATTTGGAAAATCAGCAAGTCCAGATGACTGGAAATGGTCAGTTTTCATTCCAATCCCAAAGAAAGGCAATGCCAAAGAATGCTCAAACTACCACACAATTGCACTCATCTCACATGCTAGTAAAGTGATGCTCAAAATTCTCCAAGCCAGGCTTCAGCAATATGTAAATTGTGAACTTCCTGATGTTCAAGCTCGTTTTAGAAAAGGCAGAGGAATTAGATATGAAATTGCCCAAATCCACTGGATCATCTAAAAAGCAAGAGAGTTCCGGAAAAATATCTATTTCTGTTTTATTGACTATGCCAAACCCTTTGTGTGGATTACAATTAACTGTAGAAAATTCTGAAAGAGATGGAAATACCAGACCACCTGACCTGCCTCTTGAGATACCTATATGCAGGTCTGGAAGCAACAGTTAGACCTGGATGTGGAACAACAGACTGGTCCCAAATAGGAAAAGGAGTACATTAAGTTGTATATTGTCACCCTGCATATGCAGAGTACATCATGAGAAATGCTGGGCTGGAAGAAGCACAAGCTGGAATCAAGATTGCCAGGAGAAATATCAATAACCTCAGATATGCAGATGACACCACCCTTATGGCAGAAAGTGAAGAGGAACTAAAATCCTCTTGTTGAAAATGAAAGAGTAGAGTGGAAAAGGTTTAACATTCAGAAAACTAATATCATGACATCTGGTCCCATGACTTCATGGGAAATAATGGGGAAACAGTGGGAAACAGTGTGACTTTATTTTGGGGGGCTCCAAAATCACTGCAGATAGTGATTGAAGCCATGAAATTAAAAGATGCTTACTCCTTGGAAGGAAAGTTATGACCAACCTAGATAGCATATTAAAAAGCAGAGATATTACTTTGCCAACAATGATCCATCTAGTCAAGGCTGTGGTTTTCCAGTGGTCATGTGTAGATGTGAGAGTTGGACTGTGAATAAAGCTGAGCACCAAAGAATTGATGCTTTTGAACTGTGGTGTTGGAGAAGACTCTTGAGAGTCCCTTGGACTGCAAGGAGATCCAACCAGTCCACTCTAAAGGATATCAGTCCTGGGTGTTCATTGGAAGGAATAATGCTAAAGCTGAAACTCCAATATTTTGGCCACCTCATGGGAAGAGTTGACTCATTAGAAAAAACCCTGATGCTGCGAGGGATTGGGGGCAGGAGGAGAAGGGGATGAGAGAGGATGAGATGGCTGGATGGCATCACCGACTCGATGGACATTAGGTTGAGTAAACTCCAGGAATTGGTGATGGACAGGGAGGCCTGGCTTGATGCAATTCATGGGGTAGCAAAGCATCAGACATGACTGAGGGACTGAAGTGAACTGAACTGAACTGGTCCATTGTATCCCTTAAAGTTTGAGTTTCTTTGCTAATTTTCTGTTTGGTTGATCTATCAATAGGTGTGAGTGGGGTATTAAAGTCTCCCACTATTATTGTGTTCTTGTTAATGTCCCCTTTCATACTTGTTAACATTTGCCTTACATATTGTAGTGGTTCAATTTTGGGTATATTTATATATAATTGTTATACCTTCTTCCTGGATTGATCTTTTGATCATTATGTAGTGTCCTTTTTTGTCCCTTTTCATGGCCTTTATTTCAAAGTCTATTTTATCTGATATAAGTATCACTACTCCTGAGTTCCTTTGGTGTCCATTTGCATGAAATATCCTTTTCCAACACTTCACTTTCAGTCTGTCTGTGTGCCTTGATGTGAGGTGGGTCTCTTGTAGACACTGTACACTGGTCTTGTTTTTGTATCCATTCAGCCAGTCTTTGTCTTTGGTTGGGGCATTCAACCCATTTACATTTAGTGTAATTACTGATAAGTATGATTCCGTTGCCATTTACTCTGTTGTTTGGGGCTCGAGTTTATAAACCTTTTCTGTGTTTCCTGTCTATAAACCTTTTCTGTGTTTCCTGTCTAGAGAAGATCCTTTGGCATTTGTTGAAGAGCTGGTTTGGTGGTGTAGAATTCTCCCAGCTTTTGCTTGTCTGTAAAGCTTTTGATTTCTCCTTCATATTTGAATGAAATCCTTGCTGGTTGTAGTAACCTGGGTTATAGGTTTTTCTCTTTCATCACTTTAAGTATGTCCTGCCATTCCCTTCTGGCCTGAAGAGTTTCTATTGAAAGATCAGCTGTTACCCTTATGGGGATCCCCTTGTGTGTTATTTGATGCTTTTCCCTTGCTGCTTTTAATATCTGTACTTTGTGTTTGATTTTCATTAATTTGATTAATATGTGCCTTGGGGTGTTTTGCCTTGGGTTTATCCTGTTTGGGACTCTCTGGGTTTCTTGGACTCGGGTGGCTATTTCCTTCCCCATTTTAGGGACGTTTTCAACTATTATCTCAAGTATTTTCTCATGCCCTTTCTTTTTGTCTTCTTTTTTCTGGGACTCCTATGATTTGAAGGTTGGGGTGTTTAACATTGTCCCAGAGATCTTTGAGGTTGTCCTCACTTCTTTTAACTCTTTTTTTTTCTCTCTGTTTTATTTATTTCCACCTTTCTACTTTCCACCTCATTTATCTTATCTTTTGTCTCAGTTATTCTACTATTGGTTCCCTTCAGAGTACTTTTGAACTCAGTTATTGCATTATTCATTATTGATTGACCTTTTTTTTTATTTCTTCTAGGTCCTTGTTAAACATTTTTTGCATATTCTCAGTCCTTGTCTTTAGTCTATTTATCTGTAACTCCATTTTGTTTTCAAGATTTTGGATCATCTTTACTATCATTATTCTGAATTTTTTTAAAGGTAAACTCCTCTACTCCTCTTTGGTTTGGTTTGGTGGGCATTTATCCTGTTCCTTTATCTTCTGAATATTTCTCTGCCTTTTCATCTTGTTTAGATTGCTGTGTTTGGGGTGGCCTTTCTGTAGGCTGGAAGTTTGTTGTTCCTCTTTATTGTGGAGCTTGCTCCCTGTGGGTGGGGTTGGAAGAGTGGCTTGTCAAGGTTTCCTTGTTAGGGGAGCTTGCATTTGTGTTCTGGTGGGTGGAGCTGGATCTCTTCTCTCTGGAGTGCAATGGAGTCTCCAGTAGTGAGTTTTGGGGTGTCTATCGGTTTGGCATGGCTTGGGGCAGCCTGTATTTTAATGCTCAGGGCTGTGTTCCTGTATTGTTGGAGAATTAGCATGGTATGTCTTGCTCTGGAATTTGTTGGCTTTTGGGTGGAGCTTGGTTTCAGTGTAGGTATGGAGGCTTTTGGATGAGCTCTTGTCTGTTAATGTTCCCTGGAATCAGGTGTTCTCAAGTTTTGGATTTAAGCCTCCTGCCTCTGTCTTTCAGTCTTATTCTTACAGTAGCCTCAAGACTTCTCCATACATATGGCACAGATGATAAAACATCTAGGTTAATGGTGAAAAAATTCTCCACAGTGAGGGACATACAGAGAGGTTTACAGGTTACATGCAGAAGAGAAGAGGGAGGAAGGGTATAGAGGTGAACAGGAGAAGAGGGGGAGTCAAAAGGGGAGAGACAAATCTAGCCAGTAATCTATTCCCTAAGTGTTCTCCATAGCCCGGAACACCCAGAGAGATTCACAGAGTTAAGGAGAGAATAGAAGGGAGAGGGAGGAGATAGAGGTGACCTGGTTGAGAAAAGAGAGAGTCAAAAGGGGAGAGACCAATCAAGCCAGTAATTATACCCCTAAGTGAAAATGGATAGTGAAAGATTAGATTGTTAAAGGCACAAAATTGATAACAAATACCAAAAAGCAAAGATTAAAAATCTAGAATAGAGGTTAGACTCTCAAAAATACAATACTAAAAATACAAAACAAAATCAGTCACAAAAATTATAATATATATATATATATATGAAATTTGCTTTTAAAATAGGGGATTTTTTTTGAAAGGCAATAGCAGGTTATAAAAATGAAAATTAAAGGAGTAATAAAGAACTTAGAAATAAAAAAATGAAAAATGATAATAGTAAAATATATACCTAGGAAATCTCTGGAGATGTTGTAGTTAGTGTGGGGTCACTTCAGTGTTAGATATTTCCTTGTTTAAGCTTGTAGTTCTCAAAGTCAATAGGCCCCTTCCCATGCCTCAGTTCCGTTCAGTTCAGTCGCTCAGTCGTGTCCGACTCTTTGCGACCCCATGAATCGCAGCACGCCAGGCCTCCCTGTCCATCACCAACTCCCGGAGTTCACTCAGATTCATGTCCATCGAATCAGTGATGCCATCCAGCCATCTCATCCTCTGTCGTCCCCTTCTCCTCTTGCCCCCAATCCCTCCCAGCATCAGAGTCTTTTCCAATGAGTCAATTCTTCACATGAGGTGGCCAAAGTACTGGAGTTTCAGCTTTAGCATCATTCCTTCCAAAGAAATCCCAGGACTGATCTCCTTCAGAATGGACTGGTTGGATCTCCTTGCAGTCCAAGGGACTCTCAAGAGTCTTCTCCAACACCACAGTTCCCATGCCTAGTCAATGTTAACTACAGGGTTTTAATTTGTTTGACCTGTCACTTCCAGGGAGGTTCCCTCTTTGTTTATTTTCACTTCCTCTGTTTGCAAGTCTCTTCAGTGTCTAATTTCTACCCTTACACAAGGGAGAAAAGGTGGTCACTTATTTAGGCTCACTTGTTCAGTTGTGTTGTGGGGAGGAAGGAACACTGCAAACAAATATCACTGGCATTTGTGGGGAGTGCTCACAGTGTATGGACCACACTGGGTTTGCCCCAGCTCATGGCAGCATGTGCTTTCCGGGTCTACACTGCTCAGGCTCCAGGTTGTTCTGCATGTGTACTGTCCAAAGTGGACCCTGCGTTTCATGCACTTCTCAGGTCTAAGCTGCTCAGATTCAGGTTCTCTGGTAGTCTGCAAGGGCACAGACTTGGTTGGGCATGCGTTTTGTGCCCTTCCCAGGTCCGAGCAGTTCAGACGGCCAGGTGCTTGGTGAACGCACTGTCCCAGGTAGACCGTGCATCTTAATCACCTCCCTGGTCCCGGCTGCTCAGTTTCCTGAGTGTGCCATGAGAGCACCATCTCTGGTGTGCCATGTGTCTCCTCTAGGGAGCTGATCTCAGGCTGCCACCCTCCTGGCAAATGTCAACTGTTCAGGTTCCCAGGAAGACATGGTTAGCAACTGGGGGCCTGCTCACAGTTTGCTGGAGGATGCCAGTCTCTGGGGCCAAGATTGCCCCTGCCTCTCTGCCTCCCTGGAGGAGGGGCATGTACACAACTGGCTAGCTTTCCTTTGGTATTTGCTCAATCCTTTGTTCTGTGAGTGGGCCAGGTTTCACTTAGGTTAGAGCCTTTTTCAGGAAAGTTCTTTTTTTTTTCTCTCTGGCTATCCCACAGTTTGGGTTGCTGTCTCATGTTAGCTCCCTCAGATTTTCCTCAGGGCACTCAGGCCCAGTCCTTACTCTAAGCATGCAGCCTGCACCACCCTGTCCAGCCCCCACTTGTTGGTGGCGGACTGGAGCGTCTGGGTTACTTCTCCATGGGAATGGCAGTTAGGTGTGTATTCTGTGGGTTTTTGTTTTTTTTCTTCTTCCAGTTATGTTGTCCTCTGAGATTCCAAAACTCCTCACAGAGCCACAAGTGAGAGGGTTTCCTGCTGTTTGGAAACTTTTCCTCCTTCATGACTCCCTCCCCAGGATGGTTCTCAGTCCCTAACTCTTTTATCTCTTTTCTTGTCTTTTATATTTTGCCCTATCTACTTTAGAAGAGAATGGGCTGCCTTTCTGGGTGCCTGGTGCCAGCATCCAGAAGTTGTTTTGTGGAAGTTGCTCAGCATTCAAATAATCTTTTTTGTTTTTCTCTTTTGAATTGTGGGGGAGAAAGTGGTCTCCCTGTCCTATTCCTCCACCATCTTAGGACCGCTGCCCAATGATACTTCTTTCTAAACCCTTACATTTTGAAAGTACATTTTTGTTTATTTCTATCACACCCAAACAATGATTTGCTTTCTTACAAACTTCTTAGGTGATCATTTTTTTCTTCATGTTCTTATATTTTTTAAATCTACCATTGGAATTTATTATTTCAGTAGAATTCCTTTATCCAGTTTGATTTTTTTCTCATAGGCATCCTGCTATTTCTATATAAATGATTATTGGATATAGTTTATTTTAAAATATTTTAATTCACCAAAATACTCCTAGACTCCTAGGTGTTGATCTCTTTTTATTATACATATATATAAATATATATATATATATATATATATATATATATATATTTACATTTGGCTGTATCTTCTCTACTGTTTCTATCCTTCACTTCGAGAACCATGGAATTTAATCTCATAATGGTATCTTTCATAATTCCACTTTCTCTTATTAGTTTTACTATTCATGGATGTTCATTTATATTCTAAGATACTATACCAAGTTTATTTTCTAAATTACTGACCAATTTAATCTACAATGAAGATTATATACAACACTGTTTCTATGTGCAATTTTTTAATTTATAAGTTTTAATATTAGTTTGCTGGTATTTTTCTTCATACAGTTAATTCTTTTTCACCTGAAGCTTTTGTTTTTTTAATCACATCATTAAATTCCTTTTCCCCCGTCAGTCTATGTTTTATTGCATTTATTGAAAGCACAAAGTAGGTACTTTAAAAATACATTGTGTTCAGTAGTAAAGCATTTTAAAAAATAAGTATATATTTACTCTTACAATAAGTTCTTTTTCTTATAGTAAAATGTTTATAATTCCCACACTATATATTTTTCTTTTGAACTTAACTAATCACTTAACATTTGTATAAGTAGAATTTTCAATGACTTGGTATTTACCCCCAAATAGGGTGCTGAGACCCTTTTGGGATTCTCTGTTTGAAATCATGTTAGAATTTTGCCTTTCAATATCAATCATGAGGATGTGACATAGTCCACATTTCCTATTATGTGATTCAGCCTAAATCTCCTCTACCCAGTTTCCACAGTATTTAGCTTCATCCTCAGTAAAGGCAGCTATTTTCCAGTCCTTATTGGGTTTCTTCAATCTGGTCACATCTGGTATCAAGTATCGGGAGGGAAGAGTGTGACTTTTTAACATGTGCATAGCACTCTTAGTTTCTAATAATGAAGCAAGATCAGACATGAAAAAATTAGACAAAGCAGCTCAATTTATCATCTTACCCAGATAGCCTTTCCATTTTGTTTACTCCAATTCTATTTCTAAACTTTTTCATTTCATTAAAGTACTCTTCCAATATAACAAATATACACATGTGAGTAACACATCCCCAAAACTAATGCTGTTATTGACAAGAATTTTATAGTAGATAGTAATGTTTATCATGGCTTCTACCACTAGAATAATATTAGAATAAAACAATTCCAAAGTACAAGCTTTAGCCAATCTATTCACTGTCATAACTTTTTACAAAATTATGACAAAGTACAGTAACAATTTTCCTACTTGGGAAATAATGAGGAAAATTTCCCAGAAAATTGTATAGATATAAATTATAGAGTTCTAGATCAGATTTATTAAAGTAGACTCAGATTCTTTAGGATAAACTGTTTTTTAACATTTGAGTGACCATTAATTTTATTAATGTACATAAGCAAATATCCTTATAGGATAAGCAATTATTTTATCAAGTTTTGAGCACTGCAATATGCTATATTTTGTAAAACTTACTGAGTTACAAGTACCTTATTCCACTGAATGGAGTTGGGAGTCATATGTATTCCAATATATCTTTCATTTGGGTTGGTTTCAACTCTGAGAATTTTAAAAACAAACCTATGTTGATTTCACATTATTATAATTTTGCAATAAAAGGTAGGTTCCTAGGGATATATTTTACCTCTATGGTGGATATCATTCAATGTAAAAAAACACATTCATTGAAATTAAAAGGCAAATAATATGATCAAAAATAGTAATATCCACATTCAAATTATCTCTAAGTTTAGAAAATTACTTAAGAGTTCAGTTCTGTTCAGTTCACTCACTCAGTTGAGTCTGACTCTTTACAATCCCATGGACTGCAGCACACCAGGCCTCCCTGTCCATCACCAACTCCAAGAGTTTACTCAAACTCATGTCCATTGAGTCAGTGATGCCATCCAACCATCTTATTCTCTGTCGTCTCCTTCTCCTCCCAGCTTCAATCTTTCCCAGCATCAGGGTCTTTTCAAATGAGTCAGTTCTTCACATCAGGTGGCCAAATATTGCAGTATCAGCTTCACCATCAGTCCTTCCAACAAATATTCAGGACTGATTTCCTTTAGGATAGACTGGTTGAATCTCCTTGCAGTCCAAGGGACTTGCAAGAGTCTTCTCCAACACTACATTTCAAAAGTATCAATTCTTCAGTTCTCAGTTTTCTTTATAGTCAACTCTCACATCCATACATGAGTACTGGAAAAACCATAGTTTTGACTAGATGGAGCTTGGTCAGCAAATTAATGTCTCTGCTTTTTAATATGCTGTCTAGGTTGCTCCTTTCTTCCAATGAGCAAGCATCCTTTAATTTCATGGCTGCAGTCACCATTTGCAGTGATTTTGGAGCCCAGGAAAATAAAGTCTGTCACTGCTTCCATTATTTCCCCATCTATTTGCTATGAAGAGATGGGACTGGATGTCATGACCTTAGTATTTTGAATGTTTAGTTTTAAGCCAGCTTTTTCACTTTCAGCTTCTTTCACTTTCATCAAGAGGCTCTTTAGTTCTTCTCCGCTTTCTGCCATAAGAGTGTGTCATCTGCATATCTGGGGTTATTGGTATTTCTCCCAGCAATCTTGATTCCAACTTGTGCTTCATCCAGTCCAGCATTTCTCATAATGTACTACGCATATAAATTAAATAAGCAGGGTGACAATATACAGCCTTGATGTACTCTTTTCCCAATTTGGAACCACTTAAGAACTAGTGACTAAAAAAAAAGCATTTTAAAATTTTAGTCAGAGTCACAAAGAAAAGAAACACTTTTGTTGATTGGAATGTTTTGAAAAAGGTCTGCTAGCTTGCCTAGTGTTATTATTTTTTTCTACCAATATCTTCCATAAATCGTCATGATCAACTACACAATTACCAGTGCATTTGTTGTAATAATTTTATTTAAGTTCACCTTTTCTGAAATACTGTTTTATCTTGCTAAATCATCCACAGCAGTGTAATTAGAAGCAGGTATAACAGCATGGTATATAACAACCTGCATTTTTGATATCTGTACTGGAAATGAAGTTAGCATTTATTTTCATGTGAAAGACTTTGTTGGGTTTTGGCTAATGAATAATGTATATATTATTCCTAAGGCAAGGGCATTCACCTGTTGGAAACCACATAAATGCCAAGCCCTTCTTATTCACAGCCTGATTGGAAATTATTGAATGGTTTTTTTACTAGTGTTTAGCCAAACTGAGAAAACTGTATCTAATCTGCTCTTCCCTGTCGTTGTAGGTGTTTTGTGTAACAGAAAGACACTACTAATAAGATAAATACCATGTTTAAGTATCTGTGGTTTCCATGACTCATTTATTTCATGCCAAGCTACAAAACTGTTTTAAGGAAGATGGCCAGTCTTATCTTTCTTTTCCTTTTCTTTTCTCAAAAATAGGGCATATTTTCATTTAGTGCATGGGCATTTTTGTTAATTAGAATCAACATGACAAATTATAAAGTGGATATAAACCTTAACATCATGTTTATGTTCAGAAGTACTTAAATATCCATTTAACCAGATATTTATCACTTTTTAAATCATTTAAACAGGTAGTGTAGTAAGGCCATAGATACTAATAATTATGTTCCAAGTTGTATCAAGTATATAATTGACCAACTGATGGACTCCAGTGTGTTCCAGACTTTATATATGTGATTAACTACTGATTTCCTAAATAAGTCCTTACAGCTCTCATTCTTAAAATCAGTTTTATTTCTCCTAAGACATTTGAGAAATAGGGTTGAAAAGAACATATTTAGAGCCTCAGATGTTGCTTAGATCACACTTATCTGGATCATATTTGAGGAGATGATAACCCTAATTCTCTTTAGCTCTTTTTCTTTTTTTCTCCCTGGTCCAGTTTTGTTCATAATTACACACTATGCACAGGCTGTTAATAACAATCAATTAAGAATCCCTTGGCCTTCTATGGTCTACATTCTAATCAAGAGCAGCCAGAATAATGCTGGCTATAAGCTCTGCCAAATAGACCATTAGCCACTGATAATTTGTTTCAGTTAAAAACTCTCCTTACAAAAAGGACCAGTTCCAACATAACAAATAACTATATAGTTGCTTTGATACCTGTACTCAGGCAGATGAACTCTTTTCCTTCAACTATTTACGTTCTTACATAGATTTTACAAATTTCAAGGTTAATTAACAAGAATCATGAAATATAACAAGAATCATGAAATAGACAACAACCACATTATTCAAAGTAGGAAATCCTTGGCAATATAGTCTATATTAAGAGAATGATTCATAGGAGGAAACTAATAAAAGCCACATATAGTCACTTTATCATTTAATAGTGAGGAATACTATCCCACAAAATTTTTCCTGCCAGATACATCCTCAAGAGAACATCTTTCACATAAACTGAATACAAGCACAAAATAAAATGCAAGAAATTATGTTACCAGATGAAAGTATGAGCCTTGTGAGTTAAAACCATGCATGCATGAACAAGGGAAGTTTCCAAGACCATGAAAAGAATCTTGTTTGCTTTGTTTTAATGAAATGTGACTGCAGTGCATTCCCATAGTGCTTTACCAGGGTTTAACATGTCTAGCTGTATCATTAGATTGTGAATTTCTAGAGGTCAGGAATTCAACAACATGACATACTTTTAAAGGAGCATGATGTGCAGCTCACACTCTAAACAGCAGAATCCACCATGTTTCCTGTTCTTCAAGTCTTAGTAGAATTTGGGAAGAACCAGTGAGTGAATCAGGCTGCTTGGGGCTCATTTTATGTGACATTTGACTTGTTTCCTTAAATCATTTTCCTTGAGAAAATTTGGATTTTACTCCCACTTAAGATTAAAAACAGTTCCATAGTTATGTATAACATGATGACAAACATTTTGCATTGGAATCAAACTTTGTTGTAAGTATAAAATTGCCTGTTTTTTACAGGTAAAGTGAAGCAATGCTACTGTTTTGTTTGAAAGTATTTAAAATGTAATGACTATAAGAACAGTAATTTAATTTATGTTTGTATGGAGTGCTTTTATAATCTGCCTTTCCCCCTTTTTTAAAGGAAATTTTTGATCATTTGAAATATGAACACAGCCAGCTTAAAAGAATTAAGTCAAATCTCTGAGCAAATGATTCTGCAAATAACAGCCATCTCTGAGATCTTGACCTCGTATAGTTTTTTACTTTTGAAAATCTACTACACATTTCCTTTTGAATGCCTCATTGTCATTCAGTCTCAACGACTTTGTTTCATTATTTTTTCCAACAAATATAATTTTTGATATATGATTCTATCAGTAGCAGTATTATTCTCCAAGACATCCAAGGCCCAGATCTTGAATTTTCCTTTTATCTTCTTTATATCCACATCCAGATATCTTGCAAATTCTCCTTCTGCCTTGCTTTCTGTCTATGATTTACTCATCCTGAAAGAACATGATCTAAAATGGCACATTATTTTTTTTCCATCATCACAACTTTCTTAGCTTTATTTGCTATTATAATTTCTTAGAACTCTATAATATTTGAAAAAAAGTTTAGAAGTCATTGTAGGTTTTTCTCTAGAGAGATAATTTAGAAAAAAAATATTGTTTTGAGTTTGTATTAACAAGTTAAAGAATAAAAGTAATCCTGAAGTGAAGTGAAAATCACTCAGTCGTGTCTGAATCTTTGTGACCCTATGGACTGCAGCCCACCAGGCCTCTCTGTCTATGGGTTTCTGCAGGCAAGAATACTGGAGTGGGTAGCCATTCTCTTTTCCAGGGGCTCCTCCTAACCCCAAGATTGAACCCAGGTGTCCTGCATTGCAGGCAGATCCTTTACCATCTGAAACACCAGAGAAGCCCCAAAGTGTTTCTAAAAATCAGTGTAAAAATCTACCTCTATCAATTAATCTTTTTTATTTTAGGAGGTGGGAAGAATTGTCTATAATATATACTTCTCTTCTGTCTTTAAGGAAGGACTTATACTTCCCAGAATGTACTATGTTTGCATGATTTTAAAGAACTAGCACTGTTATCAGTGGTGCTCAAATTGATTTTCCAGAAAAAATCTTCCTTGAAAAAGTTTAGACCTCTCTCACTTTTAAGATTAAAAGCTTTAAAAATTATAGCCTGTATAATTATGAACTAATAAGTTAGAATGTAGTGTCTTATTTGATTTATAATTATTAAAAAAAAAACAAGTTTTTAAATATCATTAATGACAATTCCCAAAAATCTCAACTAACTTTTATCATTTTATGACCATAGGGCATTTATATAACTCCTTTCTCAGGAACATAATAATTAAATAAATCATAGGTGTCATTTCCAGAGTAAGGGGGAAAATTTGAGATTAAAAACAGAGGTCATTAAAACTATAACACCTTAAGTCTAAAGCTTGGAAACAATTATTAAGAAGATTCATTTCTCAAATATTTTGATACATGAGCTCTTATTTGGAAACTAAACTAGTTTAGGATGTCATTAAAATCCTTAAAATGTTTTTGTCATGTCATGGGCCTCCCAGAGCCATCCAACTTGTATACTAATTATTTTTTCTTGGCTCCATGCTGTTTTAATTACATTCATTATTTCTGTCATTCTGCAAAATCTTATGCATGGAAGTGCTGGTGGCCTGGTGCATAACCATTGCTTTATCCTGCTGTGCTAATGGCTTAAGTCCAAGCTTAGGTGCAAATGAAATGAGTTTAGAAAGCTAAATTTGGCCCCCAGTTAATTTGCTTCAGAAACCTGCTACCTATTTTTTAATGTGTCATAAGCTGGCTCAATTACAAATCTATGTCATAAAGGACCCAAAAGTTAGACTGAAATTTATAAACTTGCATCCTTAATGAGTATCAATGATGTTGTCAGATGGAGGCTCAATGATAGATTTCTGGTGAGGGGGTGGTGGAGAATGAATTACCACATATTCTGATTCTTCTTAGATGTTACATATATTTTATCAAGAAGAAATAATAGATTAGGAGAAAAAAATTTAGTAAAATTAATGAAAGAAAAATCAGGTCAGTAGCATTTTTGACAACTTGATATACAGCAATTCTAAGTTACCTTTGGTTAAAAGTATTCATCTTGTCACATTTCTACTTTCTTTAATTTTAAATGAAAACAAAGATAGATATTTCTTGTTGACATCAATGGTCTCTATTCCTTTTGTATGCTCTGTCTTTGCTGTGCACCTTGATCTTTTCTTCTCCTTTGTATTTTCTAAATGAAATGGCAGCACAAACTGAAAATTCCCCTGAATCACAAATGGCTTATAGTTATAAACTCTCTCTGTGATACAAAACATCTCAAAAATTAGTAAGTGTAATCACTTACTAAAAAATATATTATTAAATTTTAAAAATATTTTAAACAAATGATATTAAAAGTGTTCAGCCATATATTTGGCATCACTTACAGACTCTGCTGGCCAGGAGGAGCAGCCCCACATCCAAGAGGTTGTGGCTGCATGGGCACAGGAGGGCCTAGAGGACCTATCCCACATTGAAGGGCAGGAAGGGCAGCGGTGAGGAGGTACCCTTCGTCCAAGGTAAGGAGCAGCGGCTGCACTTTGCTGGAACAACTGTGAAGAGATACACCACGCCCAACATAAGAGAAACTCAAGTAAGATGGTAAGTGTTGCAAAAGGGCACCAGAGGGTAGACATACTGAAACCATACTCACAGAAAACTAGTCAATCTAATCATACTAGGTCCAGGCTTTGTCTAACTCAATAAAACTAAGCCACACCCCCGGGGCAACCCAAGATGGGCGGGTCATGGTGGAGAGGTCTGACAGAATGTGGTTCACTGGAGAAGGGAATGGCAAACCACTTCAGTATTTTTGCCTTCAGAACCCCAGGAACAGTATGAAAAAGCAGAATGATAGGACACTGAAAGAGGAACTCCCCAGGTCGGTAAGTGCCCAATATACTACTGGAGATCAGTGGAGAAATAACTCCAGAAAGAATGAAGGGATGGAGCCAAAGCAAAAACAATACACAGCTGTGGATGTGACTGGTGATAGAAGCAAGGTCTGATGCTCTAAAGAGCAGTATTGCATCAGTTCAGTTCAGTTCAGCCGCTCAGTCGTGTCTGACTCTTTGTGACCTCATGAATCGCAGCATGCCAGGCCTCCCTGTCCATCACCATTTCCGGGAGTTCACTCAGACTCAGGTCCATCGAGTCCTTGATGCCATCCAGCCATCTCATCCTCTGTCATCCCCTTCTCCTCTTGCCCCCAATCCTTCCCAGCATCAGAGTCTTTTCCAATGAGTGAACTCTTCACATGAGGTGGCCAAAGTACTGGAGTTTCAGCTTAAACATCATTCCTTCCAAAGAAATCCCAGGGTTGATCTCCTTCAGAATGGACTGGTTGGATCTCCTTGCAGTCCAAGGGACTCTCAAGAGTCTTCTCCAACACCACAGTTCAAAGCCATCAATTCTTAGGCACTCAGCCTTCTTCACAGTCCAACTCTCACATCCATACATGAACACAGGAAAAACCATAGCCTTGACTAGACAGACCTTAGTCGGCAAAGTAATGTCTCTGCTTTTGAATATAATATCTAGGTTGGTCATAACTTTTCTTCCAAGGAGTAAGCGTCTTTTAATATCATGGCTGCAGTCACCAACTGCAGTGATTTTGGAGCCCCCCAAAATAAAGTCTTACACTGTTTCCACTGTTTCCCCATCTATTTCCCATGAAGTGATGGGACCAGATGCCATGATGTTCGTTTTCTGAATGTTGAACTTTAAGCCAACTTTTTTCGCTCTCCTCTTTCACTTTCATCAAGAGGCTTTTTAGCTCCTCTTCACTTTCTGCCATAAGGGTGGTGTCATCTGCATGTCTGAGGTTATTGATATTTCTCCCGGCAATCTTGATTCCAGCTTGTGTTTCTTCCAGTCCAGCGTTTCTCATGATGTACTCTGCATATAAGTTAAATAAGCAAGGTGACAATATACAGCCTTGACGTACTCATTTTCCTATTTGGAACCAGTCTGCTATCCCATGTCCAGTTCTAACTGTTGGTTCCTGACCTGCATACAGATTTGTCAAGAGGCAGGTTAGGTGGTCTGCTATTCCCATCTCTTTCAGAAATTTCCACAGTTTATGGTGATCCACACAGTCAAAGACTTTGGCATAGTCAATAAAGCAGAAATAGATGTGTTTCTGGAACTCTCTTGCCTTTTCCATGATCCAGCAGATGTTGGCAATTTGATCTCTGGTTCCTCTGCCTTTTCTAAAACCAGCTTGAACATCAGAAAGTTCACGGTTCACGTATTGCTGAAGCCTGGCTTGGAGAATTTTCAGCATTACTTTACTAGCATGTGAGATGAGTGCAATTGTGCAGTAGTTTGAGCATTCTTTGGCATTGCCTTTCTTTGGAATTGGAATGAAACTGACCTTTTCCAGTCCTGTGGCCACTGCTGAGTTTTCCAAATCTGCTGGCATATTGAGTGTAGCACTTTCACAGCATCATCTTTCAGGATTTGAAACAGCTCCACTGGAATTCCATCACCTCCACTAACTTTGTTCATAGTGATGTTTTCTAAGGCCCACTTGACTTTATATTCCAAGATGTCTGCCTCTAGATTAGTGATCACATCACCATGATTATCTGGGTCGTGAAGATCTTTTTTGTACTTTTGTTCTTCTTTGTATTCTTGCCACCTCTTCTTAATATCTTCTGCTTCTGTTAGGTTCATACCATTACTGTCCTTTATTGAGCCCATCTTTGCATGAAATGTTCCCTTGGTATCTCTAATTTTCTTGAAAAGCTCTCTAGTCTTTCCCATTCTGTTGTTTTCCTCTATTTCTTTGCATTGATCGCTGAAGAAGGCTTTCTTATCTCTTCTTGCTATTCTCTGGAACTCTGCATTCAGATGTTTATATCTTTCCTTTTCTCCTTTGCTTTTCACGTCTCTTCTTTTCATAGCTATTTGTAAGGCCTCCCCAGATAGCCATTTTTCTTTTTTGCAATTCTTTTCCAATATTGCTTAGGAACCTGTAATGTCAGGTCCATGAATCAAAGCAAATTGGAAGTGGTCAAACAAGAGATGGCAAGAGTGAACGTCGAAATTCTAGGAATCAGCGAAGTAAAATGGACTGGAATTGGTGAATTTAACTCATGTGACCCTTATATCTACTACTGAGGGCAGGAATCTCTTAGAAGAAATGGAGTAGCCATCATGGTCAACAAAAGAGTCCGAAATATAGTACTTGGATGCAATCTCAAAAACGACAAAATGATCTCTGTTCGTTTCCAAGGCAAACCATTCAATATCATGGTAATCCAACTCTATGCTCTGACCAGTAATATTGAAGAAGCTGAAGTTGAATGGTTCTGTGAAGACCAACAAGACCTTTTAGAACTAACACCCCAAAAAGATGTCCTATTCATTATAGGGGACCGGAATGCAAAAGTAAGAAGTCTTGGAATACAGAATGAAGCAGGGCAAAGACTAATAGAGTTTTGCCAAGATAATGCACTGGTCATAGCAAACACCCTCTTCCAACAACACAAGAGAAGACTCTACACATGGACATCACCAGATGGTCAACACCAAAATCAGATTGATTATATTCTTTGCAGCCAAAGATGGAGAAACTCTATACAGTCAACAAAAACAAGACCAGGAGCTGACTGTGGCTCAGATCATGGACTCCTTATTACCAAATTCAGACTTAAATTGAAGAAAGTAGGGAAAAAAGTAGACCATTTAGGTATGACCTAAATCAAATACCTTATGATGATACAGTGGAAGTGAGAAATATATTTAAGGCACTAGATCTGATAGATAGAGTGCCTGATGAACTATGGACTGAGGTTCGTGACATTGTAGGAGACAGGGATCAAGACCATCCCCATGGAAAAGAAATGCAACAAAGCATAATGGCTGTCTGGGGAGGCCTGACAAATAGCAGTGAAGAGAAGAGAAGCAAAAAACAAAGGAGAAAGCAAAAGATATACCCATCTGAATGCAGAGTTCCAGAGACTAGCAAGAAGAGATAAGAAAGCCTTCTTCAGTGATCAATGCAAAGAAATAGAGGAAAACAACAGAATGGGAAAGACTAGAAATCTCTTCAAGAAAATTAGATACCAAGGAACATTTCATGCAAAGATGGGCTCAATAAAGGACAGAAATGTTATGGACCTAACAGAAGCAGAAGATATTAAGAAGAGGTGGCAAGAAAACACAGAAGAACCATACAAAAAAGATCTTCACAACCCAGATTATCATGATGGTATGATCACTCATCTAGAGCCAGACATCCTGGCATGTGAAGTCAAGTGGGCCTTAGAAAACATCACTATGAACAAAGTTAGTGGAGGTGATGGAATTCCAGTGGAGCTGTTTCAAATCCTGAAAGATGATGCTGTGAAAGTGCTACACTCAATATGCCAGCAGATTTGGAAAACTCAGCAGTGGCCACAGGACTGGAAAAGGTCAGTTTTCATTCCAATTCCAAAGAAAGGCAATGCCAAAGAATGCTCAAACTACTGCACAATTGCACTCATCTCACATGCTAGTAAAGGAATGCTCAAAATTCTCCAAGCCAGGCTTCAGCAGTATGTGAACCGTGAACTTCCTGATGTTCAAGCTGGTTTTAGAAAAGGCAGAGGAACCAGAGATCAAATTGCCAACATCTGCTGAATCATGGAAAAAGCAAGAGAGTTCCAGAAACACATCTATTTCTGCTTTATTGACTATGCCAAAGTCTTTGACTGTGTGGATCACAATAAACTGTGGAAAATTCTGAAAGAGATGGGAATATCCGACCACCTGACCTGTCTCTTGAGAAACCTATATGCAGGCCAGGAAGCAACAGTTAGAACTGGACATGGAACAACAGACTGGTTTCAAATAGGAATATGAATATGTCAAGGCTGTATATTGTAACCCAGCTTATTTAATTCTATGCAGAGTACATCATAAGAAATCCTCGACTGGAAGAAACCCAAGCTGGAATCAAGATTGCCAGGAGAAATATCAATAACCTCAGATATGCAGATGACACCACCCTTATGGCAGAAAGTGAAGAGGAACTAAAAAGCCTCTTGATGAAAGTAAAAGTGGAGAGTGAAAAAGTTGGCTTAAAGCTCAACATTCAGAAAACGAACATCATGGAATCTGGTCCCATCACTTCATGGGAAATAGATGGGGAAACAGTGGAAACAGTGTCAGACTTTATTTGGGGGGGCTCCAAAATCACTGCAGATGGTGACTGCAGCCATGAAATTAAAAGACGCTTACTCCTTGGAAGAAAAGTTATGACCAAACTAGATATTATATTCAAAAGCAGAGACGTTACTTTTTCAACTAAGGTCCGTCTAGTCAAGGCCATGGTTTTTCCTGCGGTCATGTACAGATGTGAGAGTTGGACTGTGAAGAAGGCTGAGTGCCTAAGAATTGATGGCTTTGAACTGTGGTGTTGGAGAAGACTCTTGAGAGTCCCTTGGACTGCAAGGAGATCCAACCAGTCCATTCTGAAGGAGATCAACCCTGGGATTTCTTTGGAAGGAATGATGCTAAAGCTGAAACTCCAGTACTTTGGCTACCTCATGCGAAGAGCTGACTCATTGGAAAATACTCTGATGCTGGGAGAGACTGAGGGCAGGAGGAGAAGGGGACGACAGAGCATGAGATGGCCTGATGGCATCAAGAACTCGATGGCTTTGAGTCTGAGTGAATTCAGGGACTTGGTGATGGACAGGGAGGCCTGGCATGCTGCGATTCATGAGGTCACAAAGAGTCGGACACGACTGAGCGTCTGAACTGATATGACACACTCTGTTTATGAATTTATAGTATATATCTATATGTATCTATTAAAATGTAAATTTAGCACTTTTAGGAGTCAGACAATAATTGGCATATACAGAAGATGCACTATTCCTATGTCAAGGGATTGAAAACAAGCTCCGAGAGACCCGTGTTTCCACAACATATTTTATTTGATCCTAATATCAGAGACATTTGAGGTTTTGTATCATTTGTTAAATAGATAAAAACTTCAATACAAATTGTTTATCATCACAGAAGAAGGATGGAAATCATGACCTCTGCTCTCTAGAAATTAACATTCAAAGTCGCAAGACAGATTAGTATACATCGAGTATGTCAAGGCTGCATATTGTCACCCTGCTCATTTAACTTATATGCAGAGTACATCATGAGAAACGCTGGACTGGAAGAAACACAAGCTGGAATCAAGATTTCCGGGAGCAATATCAATAACCTCAGATATGCTGATGACACCACCCTTATGGCAGAAAGTGAAAAGGAGCTAAAAAGCCTCTTGATGAAAGTGAAAGAGGAGAGTGAAAAAGTTGGCTTAAAGCTCAATGTTCAGAAAACTAAGGTCATGGCATCTGGTCCCATCACTTCATGGAAAATAGTTGGGGAAACAGCGGAAACAGTGTCTGACTTTATTTTTCTTGGTTTCAAAATCACTGCAGATGGTGATTACAGCCATGAAATTAAAAGATGCTTACTCCTTGGGAAAAAAGTTATGACCAACCTAGACAGCATATTCAAAAGCAGAGATATTACTTTGCAAACAAAGGTCAGTCTAGTCAAGGCTATGGTTTTTCCAGTGGTCATGTATAGATGTGACATTTGGACTGTGAAGAAAGCTGAGTGCCAAAAAATTGATGCTTTTGAATTGTGGTGTTGAAGAAGACTCTTGAGAGTCCCTTGGACTGCAAGGGTATCCACCTGTGCATCTTAAGGAGAACAGTCCTGGTTGTTCACTGGAAGGACTGATGCTGAGGCTGAAACTCCAGTACTTTGGCCACCTCATGCAAAGAGTTGACTCATTGGAAAAGATCTTGATGCTGAGAGGGATTGGGGGCAGGAGGAGAAAGGGAAGGCAGTGGATGAGATGTCTGGATGGCATCACTGACTCAATGGACATGAGTTTGGGTGAACTCTGGGAGTTGGTGATGGACAGGGAGGCCTGGCATGCTGCAATTCATGGGGTCGCAAAGGGTGGGACACAACTAAGTGACTGAACTGAACTAAACTGATAAATCATATGAGATTCTTGCTTTTTTATTATTGTTATTTTATTTGTTGTTTGTTGCTATTGATAAACAGTTTCTTGCACAAAAGCCACAAAATAAAACAAAATTGGAATCACTGAAGAACAGTGAAACAGATTCTAAGAAACTATTTTAAATCAAATTTGATATTGTTGATGGGGCTAATGAAATAGGCAAAGAGCTTAAAAAAAAAAAGGTACATAAAAACCAAATATACTGAAGAAAATCTCCAGAGAAGACCTATTCTTCGAATGACATAAGAATGTCTATTCTTTAACACTCTGGGTGTTAAAAAGTTGTCCAGTACATCCACCTTCCCTATCCATAGCTAGAATACAGCATTTCAGGCAGACAGCTAACAGACAGGCTTGACCCAACTATACAGCTGTAGGGTAAAAACTGAGATAATTTCCCTAGGTTAATCAAATCTCAAAACATGGTTTTTATATCTCTATGTTTATTCAGTAAAATTTGAAATCTTTAAGAAAACAATTGAATATAAAGAATAAAGAACATCTACATAAGTTGGTGTTATACTGTACATACAAACCAGCTGCCTCAGTTTCATTATCCTTCATTGCTGTCATTTATTGTGTAACTTAGCCCTGATTTCTCCCAGGCTATCGTGTATTTACTACACCTAATTTTCATTAACTGAGCCTCTATCATGAACCTAGTATGCCCAGGTACATCTAATCTAATTTCTTGCAATGGGAAGAATTCAATTTATGATTTTAATCTAGGAAAAGAGACTATAAACCACTTACAATCTCTAGCAAAAATCACATTTGTTCTTTGGATTTCTCCACTTTTCTGTATCTTCTCCTCTTTCATGATGTAGAAAAATAAATAAATTAAAAAATAGAAAGGAAAACTAGATGGTAGTATGGCATTGCAGTTTAAAAATCTCATGCTTCTCTTCTACCGATCAATATTTTCCAAGGATTGACCTTTTAAGTTTTTCCTGAGCTTTCTGCTTTAGCAGCACTTTCTCAGATCTCTTACTTCTCATTTCCTTTCCTTCTCTTTTTGTAGAGAACGGTGAGTCATGGCTTTCTCTATCTTAAGTCTCTCACACAATCACAGAAGGTCACCCAGAGTTTCTAATCTGGCCTCTGACACAGTTGTCTTCTACTATAAATTTTTAGTTTTGGTTTCCTTTTATTCTCAAATTGACATTTATTTTTCTTTTGATAGCAAACTGATCTATGAATACAAAAGCCACACACCAAAAAAAAAAAAAACCTGCTACACGCCTGTTTCTATTTGGGTTCCTTAGACTAGATCATCATGCTTTAGTACAACAATTAAACTTCCCATTTGCTTCTAATTCTATTATCTAATTTTATCTAAAGCACTCCTGTTAGGTAGGTAGAGAAAGGTCATTTAATCCTCGTTTTATAAATGAAGAAAGGAGAGCACAGAGAAGCTAAATGACTTGCCCAAGGCCAAGTGCATCTCTGTGGTAATTCTGAACTAGGATGGTTTGGGAAGAACCATGCACCAGTGGAAACAATGGTTAATCTAATCACCCAGCAGGGGGATGGGCAGCTGACATTGATAGCAAACTAAAAATAAGCTGAAACTAAATGTTTCATAGAACTCAACTGCAGAAGAATCATAGTTTAATAAAGCTGACTAGAGAAAAAAAATGTGTCTGTCATTTGCTTTGAAAGAAACAGCGGAAAAAATAAAATAAAATAGTGGCTATAACAGGCAGAGAAACAGCGCAAAAAGATGACTAGCAATGCAAGTAGTATTTGAAAATCTCAGTCATATAAAACTGCATAACCTTCTGAACATATATTATTAAGCATGTAAAACTTTCTTTTGGGGATTTAATTTTAATAACTAGAATTTGTTTTCAACTACCAGCAAATTCAACATTAGAAGATTTACCTTTTAATATCATACCTGTATTTCACTGTGAAGACAGAACATGAGAGAGCACCCATTTCTATTTTTATTTTCCTTTTGGTATGCTTTACAGAGAGCTCTAATGCTGGGTTAGGAGCATACCTGAAGATAACTTACCAATGACTGGTTTCAAAAAATAAGTAAACAAATGCTCAATAAACATGAGGAAAAGAATCAGTAGCTACATAACACTTAAACATAGGGTGTTTAAAAATTTTAGTTTAACTTGAGAAAGCATGAAACATGAATCAAGTAGCTTTATGCTTTTGTACTATGGAAAAACAAAGGACAGAAGAAGAGTAACTCTCTCTATTCATTTTAGGATGTCAGAATATCCCTGCTCGTTTCTCCCGCTCTCAGTCAAAGCTCTGAAAATGAAAGTGAAGTCGCTCAGTGTTCCACTCTTTGCGACCCCGTGGACTGTAGGCCACCAGGCTCCTCTGTCCATGGGATTCTCCAGGCAAGAATATTGGAGTGGGTTGCCATTTCCTTCTCCAGGGGATCTTCCCGACCCAGGAATTGAACCCAAGTCTACCTGCATTGTAGGCAGACGCTTTAACCTCTGAGCCCTCAGGGAACCCCTAATGAACTTTTATAAACAAACAAATAAAAGGGCTTCTCTGATGGCTCAGCAGATAAAGAATCTGCTAGCAATGCAGGAGACACAGGAGACAGGAGTTCAATCCCTGGGTCGAAGATCCCCTGAAGGAGGAAACAGCAATCCACTCCAGTGATCTCTTCTGAAAAATCCCACGGACAGAAGAGCCTGGCAAGCTATAGTCCACAGGGTCACAAAGAGTCAGAAATGATTGAGAGACTACACTAAATTTTTCAAAATTTAGCTGAGGGGGAATTCTTGAAACTCAAAATCTACTACTAACTGTTGAATACTCTGAATTTATTAATATGACTAAGCTAAATAAGAAGTCTAGAGGTTCAAAACTTTCATTCAACAAGTATTCTGGTGTCTAATTTTGCCAAATAAGTGTAGTGCACCATGATGCTAATGATGCCTTTCCAAAGTCAAATATGGAGCCTACTCTCGTGGAGGTTACAATGGTTCTGGATAGGGAGTATGAAACATTAAAATCATAGTAGGGCTATAAAGTAAAAGTTCAAGGGCTAGAAAAGTGTAGGGTGCAAAAACTAGCCTTGACCAAGGAAACGGGAGCTGTAGCAGGGGAGAAGGATGAGGAGAGGCAGAGTGATCAAAAAAGTTCCAGTAAAGGAAATGCAGCCCTATGTTTATAAGGGGCTTATGTTTGGACCATCAGAAGCATCTCTGGAGATTAGTTTGGGAAGGCGTCCAAGCCAGTTGAGTTGCAGAGTCAAATTTCATGTTGAAAGTTCACACTGACATCCTTGTTGACCATGAGGACAGGAATATATGTGGGGAGACTTATTCCGTGCCTCCTAAATTGGTACGATATGATATGACAGTCTTTTGAGCTGGGGGAGGGGGTGGTCAAGATGGATAGCAAGAAATTGACTTGCAATTTACACTGTACATAAAACTAGCCCCCTGAGAATATTTCTCAGGAATATTTCTTCCTGGAATAGAGGCAAAATGATTAAAAAATGTAGAAACTTTAATCCAACAAAATCAGTAAAATGTAAGTACATATATTACAAATTTTGAAGTACTACCTTCAGATATGTGACTATGGAATGATATTATAAAAAAAAACATGGGTGGCCTACTCCAAATTTTTATCCATGAGGCATTTTATTCTTATAATTCTCTCCCTACTTTTTCTGAGATGGAGGCAGAAACTGATGCTGAAATAGAAGAAGACAATGCACTTACTTCCTTTGAAAAAGTGTTATCAGTCACCAGTGCTTGGGGTACTTTCTTCTTGGGATACCAAGAAGAAAGGCTAAAGGTGTAAGGACTTTGTTCTACTTCTTTCTAGCATTGGTGGCCTGTGCCTGCTCTGAAATGTGCAAGGCATTTTACATGAATAGTACTTCGGAGTTTCTGTAAAGTAGGATCAACCTCTCTTCTCAGCTCTTCTTCCCTCCACCCAGTGCCTTAGGATTCCATGTGCAGGCATCACACATGGTGACCAGCCACACCCTATGATGTGAGCAGAGTTGTGATAAGATGGAACAAAATATCTGCCCAGTAAGTTTGGTTCTCTGTATGATAGCTCAACAAACACTGGAAGATTGAGATTATACAAATATCACATTGAGATTATACAAATATCAGCCACCTCTCCAGATGGCTCAGGCTAACAGATCACAGAACTGATAATATGCAAATCTAAATCAACCAACCATTCATATTAATAACTGAGAACAGTAATAATTCACATATATTGAGTGCTTTGTACAAGACAGTGCAAAGTACTGAAGTGCCTTACCTATATTCTTCCTCATGACAATGCTTCAGAGTGATAGTATTTTATTCTTATTTTCTCCATTCTAGATGGAGAAACTGAGGCAGAGAAAGAGAAAGTAAACTTCTATGGCCGTGTTGTAGTAAATGGTAGAGCAAGACTCAAGCCTGGCCTGAGCCTCTCTCTACTAGTATCAGGAAATGCCTCCCTAAGGAAGGTTCAAAGGGCATCCTAGCAAAAGTAAAGACACATGATGTGGGAGTAGGGGAGAGACTATTGTAGATTTTGAGCAGTGTTTGGTAGGGGAGCTGGGGCTTCCCTGGTAACTCAGACCATAATAAATCTGCAGGCGACACAGGAAACCTAGGTTCAATCCCTGGCTCGGGAAGATATCCTGGAGCAGGAAATGACAAACTACACCAGTATTCTTGCCTGGAAAATTCCAAGGACAGAGGAGCCTGTTGGGCTACAGTGTGCAGGGTCACAAAGAGTCAGACAACACTGAGTCACCTATACACACTGGAGATGAATGAATGAAAACATGTACAACTCAATTCGAATCTAATTGAGATTAGAAATTAGAATCTGTTGTAAATCAAGGTTCTTCAGAAAAACAAAACCAATAGAAAAAGAAAATACATATGTGTGTGTGCACATGCATGTATGTGTGTGCACGTGCATGTGTGTTGCCTAACAGCTATTTATAAGGGAAGATTTATTATAGGGATTGGCTCACATGGTTATGGAGGCCAAGAAGTCCCACAACCTACCTTTTGTAGTCATAGAAACAGGAAAATTGGTAGTGTAATTCAGTCTGAGTCTGAGGGCTTAGAACCAAGGTAGTGGAAGATTTAACTTCTAATCGAGCTTAAAGTCTTAAGAACTGTGGGGCTGCTAGTGTAAGTCACTGACTTCAGAGGTCTGAGAAGCAGCAGCTCTGATGTCCCCAGGCAGAAGATGGACATCGCAGCAAAAAAAAAAAAAAAAAAAAAAAAAGAGAGAGAGAGAGATAATTTGCCCTTTATATATCTTTTTGTCTAATTGGGCCCACAGTGAATAGAGTGATGCCTGCCCACATTGTTGAGGGCAGATCACTTTACTGAGTCTACTGATTCAAATGCTGACCTCTACTGGAAACACCATCACAGGTACACTCAGAAATAGTGTCTTACCAGCTACCTGAGCATCCCTTAGCTAGTTGAGTTGTTGCATAAACCCTTCCACTACAGAGTCTAAGGATGAGAACATGAAGATCTTATTAAAAGCTAAAATATCCATTGATAGAGATAAAGGAGAGTAAAAAGACATAACACAGAGTTTAAAATATTAAAAACAATACAGAGTACATGAAATCAGTGCTGCCCTTGAGAGGCTCTTTTAAAATATAGAGGAAGAGGGCAAATAGATGATAATGTTTAGAGAAAAGATGATAACTTTGGAAGAGGGTTAGTTGAGTTTAATATTCTAATAACCTTTATTATAGTAGGGTAACAGGACAAATGATATAGTATAGAAATAATATTCAGAGATACAATAGAAGAAAGGTTTGCTGAAGAAGGACCTAAATATGTAGATTACAAGGTTGGACTTGTAATAGCTTATACTAGCAGGCCTGATTCTCAGGACTTCAGCCTCAATTAGTTATAAATTCTACTCCATATATTAATAGTTTTAAGTTCTCAGGAAATAAAAGATCTTACAAGCACTCTGAAAGGTGAAAATGAACAGAACACTTAGTTAAGAAGAAAAATTAAATTGTAAAAATGACTTTAAATGTTCTGTAGAGACACTTTTTTAAGAACTACCCTTGAAACCTGAATGGTTGAGACTTTATGCAAGGGACATATCAACAGAGAAATGTGCTTAACTTTATACAAAGAATTTTGGAGAAAGACAGTGCATGACATCACATAAAGCTGGTCAGGAGAAATATTCTTTAAGTCTGTGTGAGAAGATTTTTTTGAGCCAACATTCTAGTTACATTATCTTCTTATTTTTTGGATGTGCAATTCAGGCCAAATTCTGACATTTAACACTTATAGAAAGTTCCCATGAGAGTTAAGAAAGTGCTTTCAGTCTATAACTGGAGCAGAATTTGGCAGAATTGCCTTGTGAATAAATCTGTATTACACACAAAGAGACAAAATGAGGGTGTACTCACAAAACATGGAGTTGCCTGTTTTGGAACTGTACATCAGACAAATCTTGTTTCCATTCTATAAAAATCAATAGCACCTAATAAAATTGCTTACTTTATAAATGTTTACAAATACTTAATCTATAATGACTTACATAAAGAAAATGTTTTAAACAAATGTTAAATGAATCAACATGTGTTTAAATCTATGAAGAAAACAGGAAAAGGCAACAAGTTAAAGAATACACAATCTGCTCCATCCTTCTAGGGCTGTGAATTTGATTCCATTGTTGACTTCCCTGATTTTCTCCCTTCCCAAACTCATGTAGGCATTAAAAAAAAAATTTTGTAATTGTTCCTCCTCTGCTCTGTATAAATTATCTTTTGTGTGTATCTGTATTGCTTATACCATTACCACTGTACAGCTCCACACACAAACACACACACACACAAGTTCCCTCAGATCTAAGCAGCCTTTGGAGATCTCCATTTGAGTCTTTTACCATCAAAATAATCTCTATATAGACACAGCTTAGTCCCTTGTCTCCCCTAGTCATAATCAACTGCCTACCACACCTATGCTGTTATTAGTAGAAACATATTTTTCAATGTTTTTAAAAATTATTATACTCATTTAAAATTCAAAAAAAAAAATTCTTACCCTTCTTTCCTCAGAGAAATCAAGTTAAACAAAGCCATTATTTAACTTGATTTTTAAAAAATTCTTCTGTCTCTTCCCAACACCACCATTTTGTATGAACTTACTATGAGTTCCCTTTTGCTGTATAAAGAATGGTATAGCCTTCACTCTCTGGGCATTCCAATGGCTCTCAGAAGGATGGACTTACTCTAAAGCACATGCTAATTTCCCTGCAGGTGAAGAGAAGCAGCAGAGAAGGCAATGGCAACCGACTCCAGTTCTTGCCTGGAAATCCCCGGGGTGGAAGAGCCTGGTGGGCTGCCATCTATGGGGTCACACAGAGTCAGACACAACTGAAGTGACTTAGCAGCAGCAGCAGCAGCAGCAGAAGAGAAGTAGAATCTACCCTGTGCAGTTGGTCCAAACCCTTTGCCTAGATCTTCTCATCTGCTGGCCCCTTTTCACTTGTGTGATCCAAATCCACCGACTACTCTTTAACAAGTAATCTGCTCTTTCTCCTGTAAGTCCTCGTGACATTTTCATGTCATGAGAGTTCTGAGAAATGATAGAGGCAAGTTGCTTAGCAATGAGTTTGTCATAGAGAAAACATTTTCTTAAGGGTAGATTTTATTTTTCTTTAGAATTAGTGCTAAGAGGACTTTGGCTATGACAGAATTGTGTCCCCACTGACTGGTGCCTGAAGTCAGGTCTTATGTTTTATCACCACAATATCTTACTGAGCACATCATAGAAATTTATTTGCTTGCGATTTCTTACCTTTATGAAAAGAGTTAATTATTTGAATTTGAATGTGATTCTTTGATTCTTTAACATGTAAAACTTAGAGACTAAAGGGAGATGACTTCCAATTTTCCAAAGAAATAAAATTACCCACCTGCCAATGCAGGAGACTAAGAGACGTGGGTTTAGTCCCTGGGTATGGAAGATCCCTTGGAGGAGTGCATGGAGGGCAAGGCAATCCATTCCAGTATTCTTGCCTAGAGAATCCCATGGACAGAGGAGCCTGGTGAGTTACAGTCCATATGGTTGCAAACAGTTGGACACAATTGAAGTTTCTTATAACACACATATGCAAATATGTGCATTGTAAAATATAGATTATATACATCAACATTTTACTATATAATCCCATTTAAGATTTTTCTTTTTAAAAACATCTTTTTATTACTATTTTCCATTTTTTTAAAAGAATACATCTCACCCCAAAATTCAATACATGTTTTCACTGAAATACAGTTTAAAAAAAATGGATTTCTCTTTCCTAGGGAATATAAATCACTTCCATGTCCACACTAGAATATTTTGATTTATAAATGAATTTAAAGGAATAGATTATAAATATACACCAATTAATGAGAAAGAATATAAGTAGATATCATAAAACTCTAAATCTTTGAAAGACTAATGACTGTCCATCGCATTTCATAGTAGATAAATGTAGTCACACAATTACATTGATGGGTCTTTAAAACACAGTTCTTTGTGGACTATAAACATTGAGAATGAAAGAAAAACATAGCAAAAGTATTGCATCAATAAAGAATGATCAGAACCAAATGGCACCAGAAGACTGCATTCATAGTGTCATTACTATGCAAGTCAGCTTCCTAAACTAAGAAATGAAATAAAATAAGAACCATAGGCAACATCTCTGTGAGTGCCACAAAATAAAAGTGATTTTTCTGTGTTTATTTCATTTGAAGTATGTAAGTAATTTTATTGCTCTGCTAAATTTATGAAATAAGGCCATCAACAAGTTACAAGTAATACATAGATTTGTGTACACATATATATGTACATATATACAATTTTTTTCAAGCTATTATCATCATTTTCTGTGTATTGTATTGATATCATATTCCCCATTCTTAAATAAAACAACAGTAAAATAAACAGACTTTATACATGTACAGACTTCTGTTTCAGAAAGTGGTTTTCTGCAATGATAGTTGCTATAACTGAGAAAAATACTAAACAAATGACCTTTGACGGACCTGTTGCATATCCATACCTGGTCTGGTTTTGAGGCAGCCTAGCTGATATAAAGAAAATGCAAATAGGTTTAGGGGAGAATTTTCTTCTAATATAATCTTTGCTCCTTACTCTGCAACCTTGGGTTGTCACTTCCCTCTCTGTAACTCAGTTTCTTCATCCATAAAATTAATCTTATAGAATGGATAATCTTAAGATTCTCATACACATCAAATTCCTTATTGTGATATGGAGAGTATGTGATAAAATTTTTAATGATACATTTTTTGTGAAGGATGAATATGAAGGTCAAAAATTTGGGAACTTAAGGCAGACCTACACAGTCTTTTTTTGGTATATATTATTTTTAAATAATGAACTACATTAAAACATTTTAAAATCAGAATGGTTGTTGTTTAGTCACTAAATCATGTCTGACTCTTGTGACCCCATGGACTATAGCCTGCCAGGCTCCTCTGTCCATGGGATTTCCCAGCCAAGAATACTGGAGTGGGTTGCCATTTCCTTCTCCAAGTCATCTTCCCTGACCCAGGGATTTGAGCCTGGGTCTTCTGCTTTGCAGGCAGATTGTTTACCATCTGAACCACCAGGGAAGCCCAAAGGAAGAGAGATTTCCCCTATAAAGTAGAGACAAAAATACCTACCTAACAAGTTCACTGTGAAAACAGAAATAGGCGTGCAAATTATTTAGCACAACATTTGGCACATATGGGCTCAAAAAATAACAGCTCATTATTACTACTATTGTTGTCATGAATTAATAATAAAAAAGTGGAAAAACATTTCAAGTTCAAGTCTTCCATTTCCTTAAAACTACTATAGTTTTGGTTATACAAGCAGTTGTGTTTGCAGAGCACAAATATGATTTACCATAGACCTATGCTTTATTATGATTAATCAGTAATATTGAGGTAGAAACCCAATCATCAAAGCTGGGTTGATAACTGAACAAGGGATACATGCATTCCAACTTTCTCATCATCTGTGGAGGAACATGATACTACAATACAGTTTACGAGAGAAAGATAACTTTTCACCTAAATATAACAGGATATGATCTCTCTTAGGCAATTGTTCCATTGGCAAGCTGTCCCAATGTGGGATAGTCTTTCTATTTTTTTTAGGTATATTAAACTTTATGATTCAATGGAAAAAAAAAAAAAAACAGGAGGAAGAGTCCTCTAGAATTTAAATATGGAACAATTGACTGCTTCTCAGTTTCTCCAAAGAACACAAAGCAAGAAACACTTTTTATATTTCATAACATCAAAAATGTAAAATGGTAAAGGGTAATGGGTCACAAGAACTTTTGAGGAGTTTCTGAAGCTTGAGGACTTTTCTTTCTTTGGATCATATACCTTTCCTGGCTTTTGCTCTTCTGTGTCTAATTTGCATTGTACAGGAAGGGTTCTCTACACCTAGCTCTTACTTCTCCTTCATTTTCTGAGTACTGCTATATTTTGGAACACTTCTGTCCTGAAATGCTCTTCTTTGCCTTGGACTCTCCATTGTACCAAATTATAATAAGTTGAAGGAATTTAGGTGCTCCTGTTACACTAGCCAAATGAATAGCTTAAAGGAAACCACACGCCTCTAATTGCCATATGCTGTGTTTTAGATCACTAAGTTATGGCCTAACAGTTCATACCATGAAGCCTCTTGAGTCTCAACTGCCCGAGGTTGCTTGGCATGAACAAAAAGGAAAGAAAACCTTAAAATACCCCCTGAAACACTCTCAACTGAACATTTTTCTAATAACCCCATACCCTTACACTTAGTCACACCATTAAATATTTATTTTCATCTATTTAAACATTTAATTTTCAGCAACTTCTTTTGATTCCATTTTTGTTCCATTTGGTATTCTGAAGACATGGTCATTTATTAGATAATAATGGCATAAATAAAACAATCTCTCACACATGAATCGTTGAGAAACAGAGGCACAATTTAGGTTAATTAGAGCTTTAAGAATCCTCTACAATGTAGAAAGGAGTCACATGGTATTACTACGCTAGCTTACAAAGGATTTTCTTTTAAATGTATTAATGATACCTATCAAAAGATTTTTTAAAATAATCCATTTTCAAAAGTCAAATGTGCTACTATGCAAAATTTACTTAGTATTATCCCCTAGAAGGTCAATTTCACAAGAGCAGAGATCATATGTGTTTATTACTCCTTGAATAGTGTCTTAGTATATTCTTGAAACTCACTGAATGAATAAATGAATATATGAATACTCCTGGACTTGATGCTCCACAACATGTTAATTACTATCTCTAGTAATCATCATGAAAGACTGATTTTGTTCTGCTTTTGTATTCACTCTCCAATGTAACAGTGAATATAGATACTATTCTGATATTTTCTGGTACATTCATTTCCAGAAAGAGATGTAACCACCTGTGTTAATTTCCTGTGGCTGCTGTTTAACGATTTGTATGACAACAAAAATTTATTCTCTCATAGTTCTGGAGGCCAGAGGTCTGCCATCAAGATATTAGAAAGGTAGCACTTCCTCCATCCAAAGGCTCTGGGGGAGAATTCCTCCTTGTCTCTTCCAGCTTCTAGTGAAGCCAGGTTTTCCTCATCTTGTGGCTGCATACTCTGCTCTCTGTGTTCACCTTTACATAGCCTTTTTCTCCTCACCCTCTATGTATTTCCTCTGTGCGTCACTCAAAGCACACATCATCAGATAATCCAAGTTTACTTGGATAATCCAGGATGATCTCATCTTGAGATCATATTTAATTACTTCTGCAAATACCCCATTTACAAATAAGGTCACATTCACAGATTCCATGAGTTAGGATATAGGCATGTGGAAGGGGGTATCATTCAACACATTATGTTACCCTAAAATATCAATACAAGCTTCCCTGGTAGCTCAGCTGGTAAAGAAGCTGCCTGCAATGTAGGAGACCCTGGTTCAATTCCTGGGTTGGAAAGATACCCTGGAGAAGGGATAGGCTACCAACTCCAATATTCTTGGGCTTCCCTGGTGGCTCTGCTGGTAAAGAATCCACCTGCAATGAGGGAGATCTGGATTGGAAAGATGTCCTGGAGAAGGAAATGGCTGTCTACTCTAGTACTCTGGCCTGGAAGATTTCATGGACTGTATAGTCCATGGGATCACAAAGAGTCAGACACGACTGAGCGACTTTCACTTTCAATATCAATACAGTAATGCTGTGCTTTGACTGATTAGACAATAAGCTTAACAGAGCACTCAGATGGAGTGCTAGGATTTCACCTTGGGGTTGAATAAGGGACTGCTTAGATGACAGCTTTCCAGGAAATGGAATATCAATGTAGCCAAGGAATGGAGAAATAGTTGGTAGCAATCAGATATGCAGCTGGTGACTACACTAGGCAAGAAGAGAAATGAATGGTAATTCAACACAGACAGACAGACACACACACACACACACACACACACACTTACACACAACTGTAACCTATAAAACTTAAGTATCACCTACCCCAAAATCTCTGCTCATGTACAAAAAGAGAACACAGAAATTTGGAAAGAAAGTATCTTAGACTCAAAGTTCATAATTTTAAACAACTGAATCAAATTAAAGGAAATAAAAATCCTTCTTTTCAAGTGGCTTCAGAATATTATAGTGTCCATATACTAGGCCACAGAAAAATTACCAAGTCATAGTCCAATGCAGAGACCTAATGGAGACCATAGTTCTAATAAAAATGCAATAAAGCAAAATGAATAATAAATATTAAAAAACAAAGTAAACCACACAGTTTGGAATGAAAATAATCCCTCATTTAAATTATGCTTGGATTGAAAGGAATATCAAAATCAAATTTTTGATAAGAAATACATGGAAAATATTATAATTGAAAAGTGTCTTATTTTAAAGACACTCCTTTAATGTAAAGAATCCAGAAACTTAAGAAGAAAAAGAAGTTGGTTATGTGGAAATCAAAAGTTTTTACAAGGGAAATAGTAAAACAAATACATATATAAATAGAAACAAATGACAATCTTAGAGAAAATAACAGACAAATGATTAGTTGCTTTATTAAATAATAATCTTTTTAAGTAGCAAGAAAAGACCAATCCATGAATTAAACAATGAGGAAATAATATAAACAAACAGTTCAAGAACAAAGAAATAGGAATGGTTTATAAATATATAAAAAATGTTTAATCATAATCATAATTTTAAAATGAAAATTAAAATCGCAGTCACTATTACTTGTATAATCTGTTTCCTTGTCTGATTGACAAAGATTATAATGCCTAATGAGACACTGTTGATAAAGAATATGGGTATACCTTAGATGGTAACAATAACAACAAAAACAAAATCTTTGAAGAGTAACTTGACAAGATCTCAAACCTGCAAGCTTTTTGATCTAACAGGGCAAGTTATTGGAACTTTTCTTGAAAATATGCATATGCAAACATATGTACTTGTACATCAATGTGTGCAAAAATAGTTTCTCTGTGGCATCAGTGAAACTAGGTTTTAGGGAAGCAGGGAGATTGGTGTATTCCTGTTATTAGTTTAAATTTTTTTTTAAACCAAATACATGCCTTTTTGTAATGATAAAAAATAAACAGTTAAATGGATAAGCAAATAGAAAAGTAAGTCATGAAAAAAATGAATAAATGGTAACTGCAATTTTTGCATTGTGAGAAGCAAAGGTCATAGATTCAGTAGATTTCAGGGAAAAAGGGCCAGGGTGATATAAACCTAGACTTGGCAGGGGCAGTAAGAATGGTTATCATTAATGCACACAGCTTAATGGAAAGGATGGAATTTCATAAGCTCTTTAAACAATGAGAGAGAGATTTGAAGATTCTTCCTCCACCAAAACACAAACACACACACATACACAATCATGATATCTTAAGCTCAAAAGACATATAATTCAAATTAATGCATAAATGTCTATAAAATTATATTTTTTGTAGGAAGTTATTAAGCTTTTATTCAAATAAAAGAGGGATATGCTTGGGTTATTGATGATTCTTTCCTTTTCTTTCTCTGATGTTCAACACATGGAACAAGAATGTCTGAACTTGACTAATACTGGCCACAGAGGATTTTCCACACTAAACAAGGCTTTGACAAATAGCATGACTTTCAAGGTAGATAAATCTAGACACAATATTAGCAGGCACTAAAAACATCAGCCCATCTTTATCTTTGATGGTTCCTGTATTCAGCAGGAAAATGTTATTTTTCAGTTGAATGCATTTAAATGATAAATAAATAACTGTGAACTGAATCCTAGAAGAAAAGAGAAAAATAGAAAACAAGCACTCTTGTTTGTTTTCTTTTTTAATGTGACATATTAAAGATTTTTTGGAACTTCAAAATAATATATATCATATGCTTTAAAATATATAACTGTGGGGGCTGAGATTTTAGTAAATAAAAATGAAAAATAAAATGCAATAATAGAAATAAGGTGACTTTTAAACAGTAAATTTTCTAATCAGAGTAACAGAATTGAAATATACGTTAAAGGTTATTTAATAGCCTGATGTTTGAATTTCTCTCTTAAAAGTCCTAAGAGTTGATTGTCTAATATGATTGAATAATTAGTAATGACCTACAATATGGGCCCTGCATACATCTGTGTTCACAGAGTACATGTTTTTCTATATCCCACTCAGACATTCTAAAACCATTAAGACTTGACATGAGAAGCAATATTAAATTGAGGGATTAAGAATCTGTCATTTACTTATTGATTTAAAAAAAAATTTACCTAGCCATCATCAATATATCAATGTATATATTTACATATTATAATAGCCTATTACAGTTTGAGCAAATAGAATCCCGGTTTTTAATAACAGGTCAATTGCATCATTTGTACAGCTTTCCATGGAACTCATGTGGCATTGGAAAATGAGAAGAAAAGATGGAGATGCATTTATTATAAAAACAGAGAACATGACTAGTGGTCATGAAGAGGGAGAAAATGAGAGAAAAACAGTGAAAAAATTATATAATTTTGTTAGCTACTAATTTTGGAATTGATGAAACAATCTCCTCAATGTTACTTTTTAATTTCTCTGATCTCAGTTTTCTCCTTTTTAAAATGAGGATAGGGACTTCTCTGTAGTACAGTGGTTAACAGTCCACCTCCCAGTGCAGGAGATGTGGATTTGATCCCCGGTCAGAGAACTGAAATCCCACATGCTGCAGGGTTACTAAGCCCTCGGGCTTTAACTAGAGAGCCCTTGCAGCGTAACGAAGACCCAACACAGCCAAAATAAAAAATAAACAAATGAAAAAGGATATGTATAATGAGGATAATCACAGTTTTTGTTGTTGTTCTTGTTAATAATTAAATTATATATTCCCCAAAATATTTTGTGTCCTACAGATATTGAACGATTGATAATAATGTTAATTGCTATGACTATCATTGTCATCATCATCATTACTACTGTTGAGAATCTCTTAATCTTCTCCATCACAGGAAAAAAAAATCCAAAGAACCACTGAAAGATGAATTTATTAAATCCAGCTGTTATCAACTTTTCCTGAGATACTCAGCATGGATACTCTAAACTAGTAGATTCATTTTAAAAACTCAAAGATAAAATTAAATTCCATTTTTTCCTTATTGTGCCTTAAATCCTTCCTAATCTTTAACTAAGTCTACTAAAAATAAAGTCTGTTTTTCTACTTGAATCTTCCTTTTCATTGATTCTGATCAAAATGAATACACTGTTTGTTCTTTTTTCAAGAATCTATTAAAATGTCCAGCACTTCATATGTTTGTGAAAAAAAGATTAACTGATGAGGAAGAGTCCCTTTTAAATTTTTCCATAAAAATGCAAAAGGAAATAGCTGATCCTTTCTACAGTCCAGTTGATCTGACCTTGTTTATTTAATAGTATGTATAAGAACCCATATCTTTCACGTGTTCATTCACAACACTCCCAGGAGATGAGAAGCTATTATTGAAATCATGTGCTGGTCCATTTTATGTATTAAAAGAAAAGACTTGGTTTTTATATTTTCAGTCCCCTCCACAAAGGTTTTTAAGCATAAACTCATAGTTTTCTGACAATAGTTCAAACTCTTTGCTTTAAAATGATGCAAAATACTAGAGCTGACCAAGCATGCTTAGGATTTGGGGTTCTCCTCTTTCAGGTAACCACTGGTAACCTCTGTCTGAGGTCTTGGCTCCAAGTCCCAGCCAGGATTCTCAATAGCAGAATGAGTCAGTGTGGTTTTCCAGCTCCGCATCTTACCTATCAAGGGCAATTAGGTAAGAATTCTTGGTGCAAAAGTAATTGCGGTTTTGCATTGTTGAAATTTGCCATTTGATATTGGAATACATTCTGAAATAAATGTGGTTATGTTATACATCATTTAAATATAATTTCTTAATTTTTTGCCAATAAAGTTACTTGCTGTTTATTTTATATGTATTTTAGAGTATGGAAATTATGTTAGAAAGAAAATTCGAGCAATTTTTAAATTCACATTCAAAATGGGTCATAAAGCAATGGAGACAACTCGCAATGTCAACTCTCATTTGGAACAGGAAATGCTAATGAACATACAGTTCAATGGTGGTTCAAGAAGTTTTGCAAAGGAGACGAGAGTCTTGAGGATGAGGAGCACAGTGTTCAGCCATCAGAAGTTGACAATGACCGACTATGAGGATCATTGATGTTGATCCTCTTACAACTACATGAGAAGTTGCCCAAGAACTCAACATCAACCATTCAAAAGTCGTTTGGCATTTGAAGCAAATTGGAAAGGTGAAAAAGCTTGATAAGTAGGTGTATCATGAGCTGACCAAAAATCAAAAAAATCATTGTTTTGAAGTGTCGTCTTGTCTTATTCTATGCAACAATGAACCATTTCTCAAAAGGATTGTAACTTGTGATGAAAAGTGGATTGTATACGACAACCAGAGATGACCAGCTCAGGGTTTAGACTGATAAGAAGTTCCAAAGCACTTCCCAAAGCCAATCCTGTACCCAGAAAATATTGTGGTCACTGTTTAGTGGTCTGCTGCTGGGCTGATCCACTAGAGCTTTCTGAATACCACTGAAACCATTATATCTGAGAACTATGTTTAGCAAATGAATGAGATTTGCAACTGAAAACTGTTTGTACTGAACAGATTTGTACTGGGCAAATTTGTATGGAAAGCTGCAATGTCTGCAGCCTCCACTGGTCAACAGAAAGAGCCCGATTTTTCTCCACAACAATGCCTGACCACACATCACACAACCAAAGCTTCAAAAGTTGCATTAACTTGGTTACGAAGTTTTTCCTCATCTGCCTTATTCACCTCTCACCAACCAACTACCACTTTTCCAAGCATCTTGACAACTTTTTTGCAGGGAAAATGCTTCCACAACCAGCAGGACACAGAAAATGCTTTTCAAGTTTTCCTCGAACCCCGAAGCATGGATCTTTATGCTACAGGAATAAATAAACTTGTTTCTCTTTGGCAAGACTTTGTTGACTGTAACCATTCCTATTTTGATTAATAAAGATGTGCTTGAGCCTAGTTATAATGATTTAACATTGAATCCAAAATTTTAATTACTTTTGCACTAACCTAATAAACTGTATACTCATATGGAAGAGCCCTTTGGATCCACTTCCCTACCTGAGTCCCCTCAGATCTGATGACTCTTCCATGAGAAGCATATTCCAAAGAGCCCCAGTAGGCTACAGCTCTGCTGGTATTTCTCCATGAGAATATCCTGGTACTTTTCTTTGAATTTTCCCTTTTAAAGGCTTTTGACAGAGGACTTTGGCAGGCTATAGCCCAAAGTGTTGCAAAGAGTCAGACACAGCTTAGAGACTGAGCATGGAGGCAAAGGCTTTGGATTACCTAAGGGAGAAAATTCAATAAGATAATGATGGTCTTCAACACCCACTAATCCAGATTTTTATCAAGGTGTTCTACCCAGGCTCAAGAGGAGACAACACCATTTCATTGTTCAAGCACAGAAACTTCTTGACAGGAAACAAAGCAATTGATACATTGAAACTTTGACTAGGTTCAGATTTTTTTTCCATTTACTAGAGAGCCTAACTTGAATTATCTCATCTCTGTCTCTCTTCATTTCCTGGGGACTGATCTTGCACTCAATATTAGAAGTGATAAGGAGGAAGGGTGTTATTGGCTTTTTGACCCACTCCCAGACTGGACTTCTTTATATTGCTCCTGTGAATTGTGGAGTTTTGACATCTTAACTATAAAGAGAACCTCTTTCCAGATTTTCTATAAATGATCTGAAATGGCTTAAAATATCATGGAAACATAAAAGCATAAAATAAAATTGTTTAATTTGGAAACATTCCTTGTTTATTGATTTGGGTGAATGGACCACATTGCTTCTTTATAGTTATACCCTGCAGAAAAAAATGGTACGTATTTGGATGTACAGTGAATGACAGCTGGAGTTAAATCTCATCAAATCATCCTTTGGTTAGAAAACTTAAATAAGAATTTACTAAAAATGAAGAGTACAAAAGAGAAATGAGCTTACAAAGTATTAATAGCATGTAGCTAGATATCCCAAATGCCCAGGGTTTTCAGGGACTGTAAATAAAAACACTGCCATTGCTATTGCATATTTATCTTTCTTGTATAAGTGCTAAGCTTATTATGTTTCAGTCTCATATCATTGGACTGTTATACAGTTAACACCATATCTTCCTCCATATGATACAAATTATAAGTGGAAAAGGATGTACTGAGGCCAGAAAGTTTAGAAGCCAGTGCTTAGGCAAGCAAGAGAGAGAAATTTTTACTCTGCACCCTGCATTTTAGCAGAGGAAGGAAAGAAGACAGAGACAGAGATGAGAGATACAGAGGAGAGAGATAGAAAGAAGCCCTCCTGCATCCTTGCTGCTCAGAACTGCATTTCAATATATGACAAAGTCTTCTTCCAGATGCAAGACTCCCAGGTCCTAAGAACTAATGATTCCAAATCTGCATATAATAAGATCCACAAGTGATTCATTTGCAGGTTAAAATCTGAGGGGCATCCCCAAACAAAAACAAGTCAGTTATGTTGTGAAATTGACTCATTGTTTTACTCTGGATCCATTTCTTAAAAAAAAAAAAAAAAAGACAGAGAGAGAGACTTAACAACAACAACAACAAAAACTTGACTTACAATTGATAGCATCATCTCAAATCTTCTATAGACAATGAAAGAACAGTTCCTGAAAAAGCAGCTCCCTAAAGTCATGTAGGTTAAGCAGCAGTAAATAATGGGGGTGGGGAGGAGGGTGTTTGGAGAGTGGATCTCTGAGACCTAAAAATGAGGTCCTGAGATTTGGATGTTTCTCTTCACATGGAGACTCTGCTTAACACTGAAACAAACAAACTAAGGTTTGGTTTTATTAAGGGTAACTTTAAGTGTCCAGGAGTGTTCAGATTTTGAGTAATCAAAACACACATAAGCTCAAAATGGATTCCCAAATGCCAATTTTTTTGTCCTTTTACAATAATAAAAAAGCCAGCATCTTCATGTAGGCAAAGACAGTCCAGTGGACTATGAAGTCAACTTATAACCTTGGAAAAGATTTGTAAACACCAGATCCTACAAAAAAAATGAAGGTAGACACCACTGTAATTAGATAATTGAAAGAAGGGCTTCCCTGATGGCTCAGACAGTAAAGAATCTGCCTGCAATTCAGGAGATCAGAGTTCAATCCCTAGGTTGGAATGATCTCCTGGAGAAGGGAATGGCAACCCACTCCAGTATTCTTGCCTGGAGAATTCCATGGACAGAGGAGACTGGTGGGATACAGTTCATGAAAGAAAGTCTTTTCATTGGAATAACTTTGACCATGGGATCAAAGACACTGAAGATCACTTTTGGTTAATTCCTGCATCTCCTTTGGGACCCTGTATCTCCATAGGACAGTCTTATGCAGATGTATATTTTTTAAAAAAATTTTCTTTACTATTTTCTATTGGGTTGCACTATCTTTTACTGATGCCTTATTTTACTTCCTCAGCATATAGGTCAATATAATTTTCTAGGCCACAGGTTTATTCCAATAAATAGAACTTAACTCTGCTTAGATCAATATTTCTAAATTGAAGTTGTAGGTACCTGCATCAAAATCCCCAAAGATATTACTTGATAATTCAGCTTCCTGGCCCTACCCAGAACTACTAAAGTAGAACCAACTGGAGAGGTTCCTGGGGATCTGTATTTTTAAAAACTCCTCAAATGATATTTACTTATCATATTATTAAAAAAAATCATTTTCATGACTCTTTACTCTCTGATTAGTTAACTAGAAGAAGAAAAAAAATTATACCCATCAATTTAAAAGTTGTTTGAAATGGGTGCTTTTAGTGTAGGCCAACTTTTCCAATCCAAATTGATAGTTTAGTTTTACTCTCAGAGGACTAATTTATTTCAGGTTCTTAGAAGATTTTCATTCTGATACCCTTAATTAGTAATAACATGTGCATGATCATCTCACATCATCAAAGAATTTCAAATCTAAGTCTACTTTTTTCACAAAAGTCCATATCTTATACATATATGATGAAATTTAACCCACCTATACATTCATTTATCAACTATTTTAAGTAACTATTATATACCAGGCCTTTTCAGATGTAATCTTTTAAGTTTTACCAATGTTTAAATATTTTGTTATTTTATATTTCTTTTTATGAATCTCATTAACACATCTTTTTTGAGAGTCTGTATTATATATATATCAGAAATACCTAATGTGCCTGATTCACTAATGACTAGAACAGGGTGCCAGCTAATGTATGATTCTGTTGTTATTTATTATTTATAGCATGATCCAATGGAAAGAAATTTTTCCAAAATATGACTCTAAGGATTTTGGCTTCACCAAATTTGAGTCAGGTAAATCTTGTAAAAAATATGTGAGGTTAATGTGTAGTTGGTTTCAATATTTATATTTAGCAATATAATAAAGGTTATTCTTAATATGTCCAAAAATAATTTTTCAAATTTGTTAGAAGAGACAAGCTAGCAACCTGTAAAAATAAATACATTCATTTTACTGTACATGTTATAAAGTATAAATAATAAATTGGGGTTTCCCAGGTGGCACTGTGGTAAAAATCCTACCTGCCAATGCAAGAGACTTAAGAGACATAGGTATTCAGTATTCTTCCAGTATTCCTGCTTGGAGAATCTTATGGACAGAGGAGCCTGGAGTCGGACACGTCTGAAGCAGCTTAGTATGCATGCATGCAAATAATAAAATATGAACATATGGTTCTACTACCAATAGATGACATTTTAACACAGAGAAACTAGCAATAACCCTTGACAAATGTAACCAATTCAAGTTCTGCTGTACTCTGAGTCCTCATTTCTGTTTCCTCTCTTCCAACCCAAGAAATCCCTGCTGATTTATTACTCTTTGCAAGTGGAAGGGTGAGGATGGGAGAGGGCTCTAACACTGGGTTGTGATGTGGAGTCATATCCCGCTTGGCATCCTGGTTAAAATGGAGTCTCACTTTGAGGAAAACTTATGCCAAAGTACATCCTAATCATTCCTACTGATACATCATTCCACTCTCCCTCCAGCTTCTCTCTGAAAGGCATTTAGGACAAGCTCAGGTTAATTACATCATGTCTAATATTCCCAGGGCAACCCAATGCTATACAGAATACATACAATAGAAATCCAATTACAGTTTAGCATTCCATTTGATTTACTTATTTTAAAATTTTGGCAGATGTTAAATAGGTTCAATAAACTCGACAATAATTTAAATTCTCTATATTATACTTAAAATAGCTCTGAGGAACTAAGTAAAATGTCAATTTCCCCCAGATTTGCTACTACACTGCATATTGTTTCCTATGAAACTATTAATTTTCCTGCCTCGCAGCCGCTGTCCTCATCAGTCCACATTTATGTCCCCTAATTCCTTCAGATGCAGTTCTGAATGGGCTGGAGCTCCCTGTGACATGCCCGAAGGCATCATGAGAGCCAGATCCTGACAGGAAGCCAGGAAGATGGACCAGCCATCCATTTGTTAATGTGTCACACTCGAATTACACATGGCTGGCTGCAAAATTAAATTGCTCTTTCAGGATATCAGTGGAGACATAGATACAGCATTATAGCTCTGTGTTCCTATTGTTTTCGGATCAGAAAATGCTTTACTTGTATACCCTTGCTAAATTGTGTTCACTGAAAGTGCAGATTGAAAAGGGTATTGATTGCAGCTTTCTGCAGGCCTGGAGTGGTTCTGTGATTTCAGAATTGAACATTTAGAAGGAAAAAGTATGTGTTTCCAGCCTTGGCACCTGGAAAATTCTGGAAAACTTTAAAGACAAAGACTGTAATGAGATGATGTTGTTAAACTTCCTGGGAGTGATCTGTGCAGCTGTGTCCATTCTCTCCTTCCTAATCTCAAGGACTGCATTCAGACTTAATAATTCTTCCATATATAATCGTCACAACCTGCAAATACAGTTGCATCCATAATAATGACTGTTCTACATACAGTATGATCAAGAGAGAAAGTGAGCCCTGACAGCCAATACATTTCACTGGCAACAGATAGACATTGCAAACTTTAATAATTCAAACTTTTCTCTATGTGAGATAAATACAGATGAAGTTGCCATTACTTGCAAGAGATTTCAATTATGCTTGAACCAAGGTCAAAAAATTATGATATAAATAAAGATCACTCCAATGAAAACAAACAGGCTATTTATTAAGTGTAAGATATAGCAAGGAAGTCAGCCACCATGACTTGTTTGGCAGAGACTCCAGTGCAGGCAGGAAGTGAAAATGCTTTATAGTGAGGAAGAAAGAAAAAAAGCATCAGATAAGAAGGCATGGGCATAGGGAAGCCGGAGGCAGCTACTAGAAGTACAGCATCCTACGTGATGGACTAGGGAAATATTTGCCTTTCTGTAACTGGTCCTGAGTCAGAAGAAAAGGAAAAATGTATGGACGTTGACAGCCACTGGCAACTCTGAGCTTTTGGGGCCAACTGCTGCAGAGGCTGTGGTTTGACTTTCTGGGCTGGTTGCCACAAAGATTGTGGGTCATAGTTCTATTGCCACATAGTTTGTTCCACCCTTTTCCATTTGTATATTCAGTTGCTGCAGTGGAAGTGAAAGCATCATTGTCAACTTCAAAGGCTAATGAGAGCAACAGATTGAAAATGAGAAAGGTTCTCCCAGTCTCCTTGGCTTCTACTAAAGAGGGAGGGCATCAAACCAGCTCTGAAAGTGAACTGATCTCAGATTGTGAGAAACTATACACATGTGCTTCAATGGCTGTAGGAGTCAAATGAGGCTTTGCTTTTGTAGTGGGTCTTGAAGGACCTCTCTGCTGTAGGAAAGACAACCAGAGTTGAAAGGAGGAAGCGATTTCTTTACAAGCATGGTCAAGAAAGCTTTCATGGGGAATGTGTGGGTGAATCAAGTCCCCTGAATATCAAAGTTGGGCAGGTAAAGGACCAGTGGAGAGATATTTTATGTAGTCTGGATAAAATTAGTAAAAGTGTATCCTAAGAGAGGAGATGGTCAATTTGACTGCACATTTTGTTATGGAAGAATGATGGCAGGAAGTGAAATGAAAGAAAGGTATAGAAGATATAAGACTATGAAATACAGCTCTATTGATGGAAAAGGAAAGTAAGAAATCAACTTGGTTTAGGAGAATGTTGTATTCAAATCTGGATGTGTATTTTGGGACCCAACAGAAGCAGGATATTCAAAAGAAATTAACTGTAGACTGCTGGGTTTCTCCCATTATATTTTAAAATGGGAAACCATGCCAAGTATATATTTGAAATAATCTCCAGAGAAGTGATATTTTGAAGCTGTAAGTACATTCCCCTTAGGGAAAGATTTTAGAGGAAAAACAAACAAACAAACAAATAAATTTCTTAAATCTTGAATAATGGCCAAACCCAAGGAAAAGGGAAATAAGAATAAATGGAAGGTTCAAAGAAGTAGGTTGCAAAATCCACATATTACAGTACCAAAGAATCTTGGTAAATTCCATAAGGGTGATAGAGGTGGGGGTTCATGTCAAGTGATATGAAATTACCAGGGAAAGAAAACACTGTGGAAAGCACTGTACAAAATGTCCTGATGTTACAGTTTAAAATGGTTTTTTTTTTTTCATTAGCTCATAACTACTATATTTTAAGCAAAAAGTGAATTTTAAGAGTATCAAGTTTAGAGCTTTGGCTGCCTCATGTGAAAATTGAACACACACAGAATAGGAAGCCTGGCTGTATGTGTTTGAAAGCCTGCAAGCTAAATTATTTATACATAATTAAAATGAACAAATCAACTGAAGAAGTTACCATTCTCACATCCCTAATAAATAAAGAACTGGTTATGTGGGAATATAGGAAAATGTATTGTAAATATAAATGATGTCAAACCAGTAGCAACTGACTTCAATCTTTTTTTTTTTTTTACCATATAATTACTGATATCAGAGACAGTTTGTGTAAATTCTACTGAAACACACTGCATTGAGAAGAATTATGAAATGTATAAGCACAGAATAATTGGACTATATGACTGGCAGAATTAGTCACACAGTTTTTTGAAGAACATCTTTTACAAAGGGACCCTCCTAATCATTGAAATTCTGGCAGTTATTTTCTAGGGCCAAATTATTTGATCTTTATTTGATCTTTATTTGATCTCTTTCACCAAAATCTATATAATAAGACATACCTTAGGAAAGATTTTAAAATGAGTATTCCTTCAAACCCATAACAGGTATATTTGCTTAGAATCTTTATCATTATTCTTTTCATTGAGTACATAGATATCACTTATGATGCTAAATGTGATGACTTTATAAGAAAGGATGAATTTCAGTTCTGTTTGTGGGTATGAAAATTGGTTGACAATAAACAAGAGGTACCACAGTTTTACACATGCAATTTTAAATACTTACTACTATTAGGAATATAGCTGTCCAAAATAGTTAATGTAAATTTTATATGAAAAGTAAAATATTGAAATTAATTTAAGCATCTAACAGAAGAATAGTCAAATAAATTATAGCATATCTATATTATGCAGTAATTTTCAGTAATTTAATAAAATGAAACTTTAAAAAGGAAAGTATGATCCAATCATGAAAAATCAAACTATGATTCTAAAACTCCTCTACTGGCCTCTGAAAAGATCCCAATGTCCTGAGATTCTGAGAGGTCAGGCTTCCTCTGGGAAGACTGGTCACAGAATTATTTGTTATGTTTTGGATAGAAACCCTTTGTTAAGTATATATTTGCAAATACTGACTCACAATACGTGGCTTACCCATTCATATTTCTTAGCAGTGTCTTTTGATTAAAAAAAAAGGTTTTATTCATAAAATCTATTTTTACTTTATTTTTTAAAAGGTATTATTTCCAATGAACTAAGAAATATTTGTCTATTACTGATGCCAAAAAAATATTTCCACTATATTGTGGGGGGGCGCTCCGCAGAAAGAGAGAGGCAGTGGAACTTCCCTCAGCAAAGCTGAGGGATCCCAAGGAGAGGTGAGCCTGCTGTCCGCCAACCCAGCCCCTCGGCGAGCGAGAGACAATCAGACGTGACAGGGGTTCCGTCTAAGTAGTTCTGCTTTATTGTTGTAAGCTCTTAGTTTTTAAAGGCAAGCAGGGAGGGGTTTGTGAGGGAAATTCCATAGTTGCACCAATCACATTAAAGGTCAAACCATCATGTGCCATCATTATTCTGTCTACGTGCACAGAAATCAAGAGAGCCAATCAAAAGTTTTGACAGACAACTTAGTCCGCGCCCTCATCTCTTCTGCCAGGCGCCATCTTAGCTCTAAACCACAAAGCTAGCCCTTCTTTTTTAAGGTTTCCCACGTAGGGCCCCACATCTCCCCCTTTTTTATTTTATTTAAGCCCTCGAGACATTTGTATTGATGTTCTGTAGAGCAAGGCGTAGAGCTGTAGGTGGCCAACCTCCAGCCTCGCCAGCCCCTCTCGCGGCTGTGCCTGTCTTAGGTTGCCCTCCTCTGAGGTTCTTACCTGTCATTGGCTATCCAGCCACCTCTTGGGGGCTAGGCGGAATCTCTCTAGATGATGGGCATCTAGAACTCTTTTATTTATCTGTCTCAGTTAATCTCTTGAAGGGCTAAATTAATCCAGAGGTTTTGTGGGTGCCCAACGTGGGGCTCCTTTTCCATGACCTGGGCAAGCATAGCTATTTTTTGCTGTAAGCACCTATTGCGGGCTGTGAGGTTTTTTACCTTTAACATTACAACAAGCAGGATAACAAAAACAAGCAAATAGAAGGCATCTTTAAACCAGGTAAATGGACTTTGTATCCAGTCCCGTAGATCCATTGCTCCCTTTTTCACCTGTTAGAGTCTCATTTAACACTGGAAAAGCTGTCAGACAAAAGCTGGGGTATCTCACATCGCAGTCTATGCGTGCCAGAACACTCAACATCTCGATCGCTCTGGCGTGGAGATCAAGCTGTTGTTGGAGTCCCGTTATGGTGGATCTCAGGTGTTCGAGCTGGCTTGAAATCCCTGAGCAGAGGCAGTGGATATGTTGTTTATAACCTCAATGGTCTGAGCTTGTTGAACTCCCAGCACGGATGCTGACACTGTTGTACCCTCATGGTTGATGGCCTTGTGTGTCGTTAAACCCAGATTTTAAAGATTCTAAAAACTGTTGCACAGCCGTGGCAATGACGAAGGTCAGCAAGGAGAGGATGGGTAATCCGATGATCACCAGGGGCAGTGTCCACCAGGGTCACCACATCGATGATCTGAAGGGAAGAAAAGTTCGCCTCAGGAACTTTTTGTTCTTGGGCTCAATATGTGAGTGTCTCTTTAATCTGTGTCAGATTTTGAGATTTGACCTCTGTCTTGTGGTGTAAATTTAAGATTTCTTGCTGGCACCCATATAGGGCTGGGGTCCCCAATGGGGAATATGCATCCGAATCCTCTTCCCATTGCAAGGAGTGGATCGGGCCCCTTCCACTGGCCAGTGATGGGGTCTTTCCATCTCACTTGTATTTCAGGTTTTATTTCTTGGTTAGACCAATGTTTTTGAAAACATGGTATCGGTTCAGTTTTTGAAAACTTTAAAATGTTTAGAGTAAAGAGTGCCATTCCAAGTTGCTGGTGAGGGCTTATTCCCCCTTTTTGTTTTTGTAATTGAGCTTTTAAATTTTGATGGTGGCTCTCAATTATGACTTGTCCCTGGGGGTTATGTGGGTTTCCGGTGTTATGACGAATGTGCCATTGTTGGAAGAATTTCTGTAAGCTCTGGCTGATGAAGCAAGGGCCATTATCTGTTTTTATTTGATGAGGAAGGCCTAACGTCACAAAACATTGTAAAAAATGGTTTTGAGCATGTTTTGCTTTTTCTCCTGTGTGGGCAGTAGCCCAGCAGGCATGAGAGGAAGTGTCAATAGACACAAAAACATACTTAAGTTTTCCAAAAGGGGAATAATGGGTCACATCAGTTTGTCACAGCACATTGGGTTTTAGCCCTCGAGGGATTACTCCTGGGGGCTGTAAAGGTGGTACTTGTAAATAAGGAAGACAGGATTTACAAGTATGTGTAATTTTCTTTAATTTTCTAATAGAGATCTGTGGAAACCTTTTATGTAGCCCTCTCCAATTTATATGAGTAAGATCGTGAAGATCACAGGCATCTTGTAAGTTACAAGCTTGGATTGTAAGGGAGGCCGCTCTATTGGCCAGGGAATTTCCCATTGAAAGCAATCCAGGTAAATTTTGATGACCCCTAAGATGGTGTACATAAATGGGGTTAACCCATTCAAATAACAGGGTACGGGCTTGTATCATAAGGGGAGTAATAGGATTGTTATCTAGCCATATGTGAGAATTTAGCAATCTCAGAAGCAAGTTTACTACATAAAGACTATCAGAAAACAGATTCATGGGTTTAGGGACTTTTGTGAGCGCCATGACAACAGCAAATAATTTTTTAAACTGTGCGGACCCCTCCGCAAGCTTTATTTAGGTGGCCAGGCATATGGCCCGTACCTGATCTGTATAAGGAGCAGGAATGGTGGCCTGTTGAGGTCCCGTACTCCACTGATCTGCCGTCCCTGACAACATCCCAAAAGTCACCGGGATAGCAGGGTTGGCAGCTTGATTTCTTTCTGCCTGAGCATGACATTCTTCCTTGAAAAAGGCACACCATTTGATATAGGTGTTGCTGGGGAGCACTGCCTTACATAGCATTTTCCAGTCTTGTGTCGTACAAGGTTGATGAGCCAGGCCCTGGAGAATAGTTTCTGCCCATGGGGAGTTTGGGCCATCCTCTGCCACTGCCTTCTTGAGCTCTTTTAAATCATTGGCCTCCCAGGGGTACCAGGCTGCCGGCCTATTCCCCCCAGGTTAACATTTACAGGAAAGGCTTGAGTTGGGCTGGTAAAAGGCAGCGGGGATCCCCAAGGGTCCCCGGGATAGGTTCTCCCTTTCCAAGGTGACCTCATTGTCTTTCCCACCCAAGGTGCTCCTGAAACTTCCTCAAATGGGGGAGGCAGGGAGGGACACAGATCTCTCCCCTGGGCTCCCGGTCCCAAGGCATCAAAGGGGTCTCTATTCTCTTCCGCCCCTTTATCATCCCCGAAAGGCTCACATGGCCCACTATTCACTCTAGAGTCTTTATTTCCTACAGTCTCTTTTGCTATATTTTGGTCCGACATGACTCGTTCCTTGTCTAACTTTTCCCATTGCTTTTCTGATTTTGAATTGGGGGCGCCCGTATCAGTGACATGCTCCTTGCTCCGTGAAAAGCAGAGCTTGAGGGCCAAAATGATCAGACAGAACCCTAAGGGGGGCTCCTCACCGTATTGAACCTCTTGCTGCCCAGCAAGGGTTTGTTCTCGATCCCAAGTGTCCCAAGAGAATAGATTGGCTGAAGCAACCCAGGGGGCCAACCGTACAATGGTCCCCCAGACCTTAATGGCCTGAGCATCAGAAATCTCAAGTCCCCTGCTTATGAGCATATATCTCAGTGCCTTTAGCACAGGCTCATCAGACTTCCCAATGTTATTTCCCATACTACCGAGAGAGAATAGAAAGAAAAGTCATTGAGGACGACCACCAAAAATCCTACCGGGAGTGGTGGCGGCCAGAAAGTTGGGCTTATGGTATGCTTTTGAAACTGTTTATGTGCCTGCGTTGTTGCACGGAAGTTTTCTTGCTGAGGGCGGGCACCCTAGAGGTTTCTAGCCCGTTCTGTGACCCCTTTATCCTGTCACAGGAGTCTTCAAGTGGCAGGCGCCCTAATGGCCTTTAGGTGCCTGACCCGTGCCCACAGGGAAGATTCTAGGCCACGTCCTCAGTTAAGAATGATTAAAGGAGAGTTTCACCCAGTCGGGCTCTAGTTACTGAGGCTTACCTGTTGCAGGGCCTTTAAAGTCCGCCAGAGTGTAGCCCTAGCCGGGACTCTTCAATTGCCTCCACAACTGTTCGCCTGTTCACTGAAACTCCAGAAAAAGGAATTAAGGACAGATCAGAAAAGAAGAAAAGAAAGAAAGTAAGTTAGGAGAGTTTTTTGCCACTTCCCTCAAAGCAGAGGGGGGCCCACCTTGAAATCCGGATTACCTCGGGTGATACTCCTCTAAAGGGGAGCTCCGCGCTGCAACCAGCCTAGGGTCCTTCGTCTCTCCTTCTTTCAGAGCCGCACGGTGACACCACCTCCGTCCGTCCGCTTCACGCCCCACGTTGGGCACCAGTTTCTGCGGGGGGCACTCCGCAGAAAGAGAGAGGCAGTGGAACTTCCCTCAGCAAAGCTGAGGGGTCCCGAGGAGAGGTGAGCCTGCTGTCCACCAACCCAGCCCCTCGGCGAGCGAGAGACAATCAGACGTGACAGGGGTTCTGTCTAAGCAGTTCCGCTTTATTGTTGTAAGCTCTTAGTTTTTAAAGGCAAGCAGGGAGTGGTATGTGAGGGACTTTCCATAGTTGCACCAATCACATTAAAGGTCAAATCATCATGTGCCATCATTATAAGAGGAGTCTATGGTGATCATGCGCCATCTACGTGCACAGAAATCAAGAGAGCCAATCAAAAGTTTTGACAGACAATTTAGTCCGTGCCCTCATCTCTTCCGCCAGGTGCCATCTTAGCTCTAAACCACAAAGCTAGCCCTTCTTTGTTAAGGTTTCCCACGTAGGGCGCCACACTATATTTTCTTCTAGAAGTTTTGTTGCTATTTAGTCATTGAGCTATGTCCAACTCTTTGCAACACCATGGACTGCCACCTGCCAACTTCTCTATTCATCACCATCTCCTAGAGTCTGCTTAAACTCATGTTCGTTCAGTTAGTGATGCCATCCAGCCATCTCATCTTCTGCTGTCCACTTTTCCTCCTACCTTCAATCTCTCCCAGCCTCAGAGTCTTTTCCAATGAGTTGGCTCTTCACATCAGGTGGCCAAGGATTGGAGCTTCAGCTTCAGCATCAGTCCTTCTAATGAATATTCAGGATTGACTTCCTTTAAGGTTAACTGGTTTAATCTCCTTTCTGTCCAAGAAGTTATGTAGTTTTAGCTTTTATTTTAGGGCCTGTTCTATTTAAGTCAATATTTCAGTATGATATAAAGTAAATGTCAGCTTGTTTTTTTATATTCAGCATCATTTATTGAAAATATTCTTCATTTTCCATTGAACAGAGGGGTTGACAGTCTTTTTTCCTTTGACAGATTTGCTTATCCTTACATCAGTCACATAATGATTTTAGAGTAGGCTTTATAGTAAGCCTTAAAGTTCAATACTACTTATCTTCCAGTTTATTATTTGTTTGTATTACAAGATTGTTTTGGCTACTAGAGGACTTTCATGATTTCATTTATATTTTAGAAATAACCTGCAAATTTCTATTGTAAAATACACTGGGAATTTTATTGGGATTATATTGAATCTAATAGTTTTACTTGGAAATAGGTGTCAGTTTAAGGATATTGAGTTCTTTAATCTATAAACTTGAATATCTTTCAATTTATCTAATTTTCATTAATTTATCTTATCAAAGTTTTATTGTTCTTAGTGTAAGAACATTAGACATTGTTGGTTAAAATTATTCTTAAATATTTTATTGTTTGCTGCAATTACAAATAGAAAAGAATTTTCTGAATTGCATCTTGTATTTTCTTGCTTACAGTATATGGAAATATAATTGACTTGTTTTTTGTATTGTATTCACTTATTTAATTCATTTCAGTCACTCACTCATGTCTCACTCTTTGTGACCCCATGGACTATAGCACACCAGGCCTCCTTATCCATCACCAACTCCCGGAGTACACCCAAACCTATGTCCATTGAGTCGGTGATGCCATCAAACCATCTCATCCTCTGTCGTCCCCTTTTCATCCTGCCCTCAATCTTTCCCAGTATCAGGGTCCTTTCAAATAAGTCAGCTCTTTTCATCAGGAGGCCAAAGTATTGGAGTTTCAGCTTCAACATCAGTCCTTCCAATGAACATTCAGGACTGATTTCCTTTAGAATGGATTGGTTGGATCTCCTTGCAGTCCAAGGGACTCTCAACAGTCTTCTCCAATACCACAATTCAAAAGCATCAGTTCTTCGGCACTCAGCTTTATAGTCCAACTCTCACATCCATACATGCACTCAGCTTTATAGTCCAACTCTCACATCCATACATGACTACTGGAGAAACCATAGCCTTGACTAGATGGACCTTTGTTGGCAAAGTAATGTCTCTGCTTTTGAATATGCTGTCTAGGTTGGTCATAACTTTCCTTCCAGGGAGTAAGCTTTTTTAATTTCATGGCTGCAATCACCATCTGCAGTGATTTTGGAGCCCAGAAAAATAAAGTCAGCCACTGTTTCCACTGTTTCCCCATCTACTTCCCATGAAGTGATGGCATCAGATTCCATGATCTTAGTTTTCTGAATGTTGAGTTTAAGCCAACTTTTTCACTCTCCTCTTTCACTTTCATCAGGAGGCTCTTTAGTTCTTCTTCACTTTCTGCCATAAGGGTGGTGTCATCTGCATATCTGAGGTTATTGACATTTCTCCCAGCAATCTTGATTCCAGCTTATGCTTCATCCAGCCCAGCATTTCTCATGATGTACTCTGCATATAACTTAAATAAGCAGGGTGACAATATACAGCCTTGATGGACTCCTTTTCCTATTTGGAACCAGTCTGTTGTTCCATGTCCAGTTCTAACTGTTGCTTTCTGACCTGCATATAGGTTTCTCAAGAGGTGGTCAGGTGGTCTGGTATGCCCATCTCTTTCAGAATTTTCCACAGTTTATTGTGATCCACACAGTCAAAGGCTTTGGCGTAGTCAAAACTCTCTTGCTTTTTTGATGATCCAATGAATGTTGGCAATTTGATCTCTGATTCCTATGCCTTTTTGAAAACCAGCTTGAACATCTGGAAGTTCATGATTCATATATTGTTGAAGCCTGGCTTGGAGAATTTTGAGCATTACTTTACTAATGTGTGTGATGAGTGCAGTTGTGCAGTAGTTTGAGCATTCTTTGGCATTGCCTTTCTTTGGGATTGGAATGAAAACTGACCTTTTCAGTCTGTGACCACTGCTGGGTTTTCCAAATTTGCTGGCATATTGAATGCAGCACTTTCACAGAATTGTATTTCAGGATTTGAAATAGCTCAACTGGAATTCCATCACTTCCACTAGCTTTGTTCATAGTGATGCTTCCTAAGGCCCACTTGACTTCACATTCCAGGATGTCTGGCTCTAGGTGAGTGATCACACCATTGTGATTATCTGGGTCGTGAAGATGTGTTTTGTATAGTTCTTCTGTGTATTCTTGCCATCTCTTCTTAATATCTTCTGCTTCTGTTAGGTCCCTACCATTTCTGTCCTTTATTGAGGCCATCTTTGCATGAATTGTTCCCTTGGTCTCTGTAATTTTCTTGAAGATATCTCTATTTCTTTACCCACTGCTATATTCTAAGCACTTGCTCAGCATTCTAAACCTCTTAGATGTGTGCTCTCTATAGCACCAGAGGTTTTAAATCCATACTATTCTAAATTATGATGCATTTTATCTGTGGTTCTGAAGAATAACTTAATTGAGATGGATGAGAGAATATGCTGAGCTATTCCAATCCAGGTGAACTCTTCCCAACTTTAAAAATTGTGATTAACTACATTGCATTTCATCTAGGTTCTGGCAATACCCACACACCACATTTCATATTTAATATATACGTACATTCACATGTATAAACTACATATATGGTATTATGCAGGTATATATTCTTACTATATATATAAATATATATATATACATATATGTGCTGTTCAGTATATGTGTATACTTCTCCATATAAATACAGATAAACACATATATAATACTCAGTTAGACAATAACTGATTGTTTTGGGTAACCCCGGAGAAAATACTTAACTTCTCTGAATACATTCCACTTCAGTTCAGTTCAACTCAGTTGCTCAGTTGTGTCTGACTCTTTGCGACCCCATGGACTCAAGCACACTAGACCTCCCTGTCTATTACCAACTCCTGGAGTTTACTAAAACTCATGTCCATTGAGTCACTGATGCCATCAAACCATCTCATTCTCTGTTGTCCCCTTCTCCTCCTGCCTTCAATCTTTCCCAGCATCAGGGTCTTTTCAAATGAGTCAGCTCTTCGCATCAGGTGGCCAAAATTTTGAAGTTTCAGCTTCAACATCAGTCCTTCTAATGAACACTCAGGACTGATATCCTTTAGGATTGACTGGTTGGATCTCCCTAAAGTCCAAGGGATTCACGAGTCTTCTCCAGCACCACAGTTCAAAAACATCAATTCTTCGGTGCTCAGCTTTCTTTATAGTCCAACTCTCACATCCATACATGACTACTGGAAAAATAATAGCCTTGACTAGACAGACTTTTGTTGGCAAAGTAATGTCTCTGCTTTTTAATATGCTTCCTAGGTTGGTCATAACTTTTCTTCCAAGTAGTAAGTGTCTTTTAATTTCATGGCTGCAGTCACAATCTGCAGTGATTTTGCAGCCCCCCAAAATAAAGTCTGCCACTGTTTCCAGTATTTCTCCAACTATTTGCCATGAAGTGATGGTACTGGATGCCATGATCTTATTTTTCTAAATGTTGAGTTTTAAGCCAACGTTTTCACTCTCCTCTTTCACTTTCATCAAGAGGCTCTCTAGTTCTTCTTCATTCTGTGCCCCTTACTTGTATGCAAATAAAAGTAAACTTTAATCTGAACTGAGATTGTTACTGAGGTTAATAAAGATAATGATATTTGTAAGGAAGAAAGAGTGAAAGTTTTTGTCTGTATCATACCAGTTGTTATCTAAATATAATGTTTTACCATCTCCCCAAAGAGTGGCATTTTCTGATTTTTTTTTCTAAAATACTACAGTGGAAAGTATGTTTAAAACCTTGGGCCTGACCTTTATTATGATTTTTTGTTAAAGCCAGCAAGATTAGAATTGCATATTGTTTTGGCCTGGAATAGAGCTTTGGTGTTTTATATTGTTATTATTTTATATAAATACCTTTGATGGTAAGGAGTCTTAGGTTTTGATATGATTAGCTTCAAGTTTGTTTCATAATAAAACAGAAATGTAAAGTCAAAGGCTAATATCCTAGTTGTAAGGTTTTTCTGCTTTTGTTTTTAAATATTTTTATTTTATTAAGAGGATTTGTGCTTGCCCAAATACTCTTGATGCATAAGTCTGTCAGTTGCCTTTCATAAGATTTTAAGACCACATAATTATAAATGGGAAACATTCTTATCTGAACAACTTTCTGATCATCAGCTTGTTTATTATATAGTAGCCATTCGGAATAATGTAATGAATACTATATTTCCTACTCCACTCCTTCTTTCTTCCATGCTGTGATGATCCCAAAAGAAAGCAAAAATGTGCTGATGTAATTAGAGGTTCAGGGTAATATCTATAGGAGTTTAATGTAGTTTCTCATGCTTCTAAAGATATAAGCCTTTCAATTAATCACAGTTTGAATTATCCAACTGGTTATTTTAATTTCTTCTTGTGCACTGGAGATTTCACCCCATTTGTTAGTTTTAGAAATAGAAAATATGCTCAGTGGACATCTTACCTCTTAGCTCCAAAACCATATCCCATTCTTATCCTAGTTTAAAGCTTGTCTATTTTTGTGAAAATGAGGTAGAGATTTTTAATATTACTGCTCAGCAATCAATACTGAAACACAAATCTGGACAAAGATTCAGTGTCTTGTTTTTTATTAATTAAAAAATATTCATGACTATTTAAAAAATGTAATGCTATCATCAACATTAAATACTTTGGAGTCTAAGTAATGCTATTTCTGTGTTATATCTTACACATTTACATATTATGGTAATGAATAAACAGTAGGTAAAGGTGACCAGAAAATGACAAAGTAATATCACTCCCTGCCTCTACACCTTTTAATGTGGCTGACTTCTGAGTCTGTTCTGTTTTGGTTTATGGATTTTTTTCTCCAAGTCTCATTTGGAATGTTTACAATGAAGTATGGATTTATTTTTTGTTTATACATAGACCAAATCTATTTTCCATCCCTCACCTCACACTGCATCATCATTATTCTCATTTTCAATAGTCAGCTATGTTTTTAAGGATTATAATGCTTCACATCTCTAAGTCTTATTTATGGTGCCTTAAAGATCAAAGGGCATGGCAATCCACTCCAATCTTCTTGCCTGGAGAATTTCATGGACAGCGGACCCTAGTGGCTACAGTCTACAGGGTCACAGCGAGTTGGACACAACTGAGCAACTAACACTAAAGATTGAATTGGTAAGGAACTACACAAGCTAATTGATTCATGTTGTACTTGGTACAGTCCCAGTCATTACTAGTTCAATAAATGGTAGCTTTGTGAACACAAATCATTACTCTCATCATTGTCATCCTCATTATTATCATAATCATCATAGATGCTAGATAGACTAACTCAGCACTCTTTATTGAATGTGTAATATTTACCACTGTGCTAGGCTTTGGACTGAGCTCTTTGAGTGAGAATCCAAATGATAAAATATAAAGTTCAGTATTTGCAAGTATATCAGCATACACTTACAGTTCAGCCAGATAGCTTTTTTGTTTTTTTGGAAATAGTGAAACAATGTCTATTTTATTAAAAATATTAAAAAATAATCTATTTTATTAAAAATATTTGTTTGGAAATTTCAGCGAGATGTCATATGTCAATGGAAATTCTTTAACTAAAACTGGTTGTGAGAATATTATTTCAGAGTTCATTTCCCCAAGCATACTTTATTTAAAGTCCATATTGACAGAGTTTGGAACAGAAGAGGCCTTATGACTCCATATTCCTAAATTATCTGTTGAGAAAGGCTATCAGGCTGTGTTACCTGAATTCATCTACCTGCACCCAGAAAAACAAGCAATCATGTGACTGATAGATAAGTCTCAGTTTGTAGTTCATTTTTTGTGTTTAGTGTTTGGAAGTTCCTAATTATTTCTTCTCTAGTAATGGAAATATACACTCTTTTGGCTAAATTATTTCCTCCAATTCTCTACCAAGAACTCCTGAGATTCATCCTCTTCATATTTATTATGCATCATTTCACTTCACATTTTCATTGCTTTTCACTCTCCATACAAGAGTAGAACTTCCAATGAGCTTAAATTTATTTATGACAAAATTATTAACACCACACAAATCTTTATAAAAATCTAATTAAACACCAAGATTGATTATATGTTTACTTTTGCCTTTTAAGTAATTGAAGATCTTAAGGTAAGCTTTGTATAGTGTTGGAAATATAATTTGTCATCTGCATACCTGAGAATTCTCAAACATGGTTTCTATTTTCTGTCCTGCAAAACAATCTAGAGACTCTTTCATGCACTCATTTTCTATATGGATATAATTCTCCAGGATCAATGTGTGGGAATGCTTTTGTTGAGTCAGAGACAAGGCGAGTCACATAAGTGCCTATTTTCTTGCTCATGACCCATTTCCCACTTCTCCATTACTCCCAAATATCACTCTCTGAGCCCCCTATTTCATTCTTACTTCTTCAGCTGTACTGCTATTGGTCAAATCTATTGAACATAAGAAAAAAAGGAGAGGATCTTCTCAGACAAACTCCCACCATAATGGCATCTGTGTTAGTGAGTACACCAAATAATTCACTTCATACTTATTCACGAAGTCCAAATATCTCTCCATTCTGATTTTTCCTGCAGCAAAACTACATGATGCATCCTGAGATCAATTTTATACTTTATGTTTCTACTTTTTTCATTCTGAAATTATTTTAGAACTGCATGTTGTTCATAAATATTTAACAACTATCAGTCGCAAGGAACTACCATTGGAAAACACAGGTAATCCAGAACTTTGATGAATGGCAGTAACTACCAAGTGCATGATCAAGGTAAGGCTTACACTGGAAGTCTTTCATAGAAAAATATAAATTTTCTATTAATAAAATACTGTCACAAAATTTTTAGGAAAAATAAGAATCAGTAAAGTCTGAAAAAATAAATATGGCATGAATTGTATAGGAACTGAGTAAAGATGATTTGAGAGAGTAGCAGATTTTACCATATTTCTGGGCACCTTAATTCAAGTATCACTTGCCCTATAATACCCTTATCACTCTCTGAATTAACTTGTTTATTCATTTCTATAGAAATAAAAATTTGATTTATTTACCTTTTACTTTTATTTTTTACCTTTGGCTCTAAATGAAAAGTTTTGTAAAAGTAGGTATTTTCCTTGTCTTATTTACAATGCACATAACACATAATTAGGTTATCAATTTAAAAAGTAGAGTTTAAATTTTTAATCCTTCATAAGTAAAGAGTTCTTATAATCTGAAAAGCAAGAATAATGTCTAATGAAGAAAAATAAACTCATCAGGTGGCAGCTCCAATATAAAGATGTACAACTAGCTAATAACTAGAGACAAGGTGGGTCACATAAGTACCTATTTTCAGTAAAGTTCAGTATTTGCAAGTATATCAGCATACTATCGTCAATAAACAATAAAAAAAAACAAATTTAAAAATGATAAGACACAATATTGGCCTCCATTTTTTAAATAATTTAGTAATATGTATAAAAAAAGTTTGAGTAGTTTATGTCTTTTGACTCAGAAGTATATTCTGATGAAAAAAGCAGGTTTTTTGTACAAAAAATATATAATATCCTCTTATATATAACCTTGAAAAATAGCCTAACTATCTAGTAATAAGATATTTATTAAACTATGAAATCTCCATAATAATTCTATATAGACTACTAAAAATTGTGTTCCAGGGAATAAAAAAGGATCTTGAAAAAATCCACAGAACAATGCTGATTGAGAAATATAGAATGCAAAACTGTCTATATAGTATATCTTAATTTTATATTGTGTATAAAGGTTTGTAAATATGTACACATGCATATGGAAAAATAAAATTAATATCAACTGTCTCTGAGTATTATAAATTTTGCTTCCTTATGCTTTTTCAATATCTTCTATATTCTCTATATTGACAGATAGATTGCTACTATAATTTAAAAAGTCAATAATATTGCTATTAAAATATTAGAGATAACATTTGGTCATTTGGAAATATTAAAGGATGGATGTATTAGAAATATTAGTTTGAATAAAGAAACATCTACAGTTTAGTCTAAACAATAATTATTTTAATAGGTAGAAATATAAGTCTAAGTCCATTTTTGGAGACAAGAGGGGCTTCTGATTACAGGAGCAAGTGCTCTAAATATTTTCAAAAGTGCTCAGTCCCCCTTCTTAGAGGAGTATTATTATTGGTTTTCTGAAACCAAGTATATGACACCCTTGGGGGAAAACAGAATTTTGTATCTATGTAAGTTAAATCTTCTGAATATGTCTTTATTATCCTGAGGCTAGCTAGTATTCATAGCACTAAAGAAAATAATCACAAAAGCAAAGATAACATGTAAGAAATCAAGGACACCCTCTTGTTACTAGGAGGAAAAATAAGACACAACTAAAGAAAATTCCCCATGTAAAATCATGTACATTATAAATTCTCTACAAGTAATGAAGATTACTTTTTACAAACTGAAGCTATAGTCATCACAGCCTCAAGATTTCAGCTAAATATAAGCACAAAAAAATAGTATACTTGTTGTAAATAGAGCAATCAAGCAGGAGCAGCCCAAATTATGCTTGAAACCACTTCAATCAAGTGAGGCAGAAGGTGAAAAATCACAACCCTGATCATCTTGAGACTTAGGAAACAGTAAATTAAAAGAAGATAGAAACGAAAATGGCAGGATCATTTTGAAAAATCAATTATTAATGAATGAGGCAAATAACCTTATGTAAATATTTATCAAACGGATAACTTTCCTAGGGGTTAGGTCATCATAATTATTCAGTATTACCATAGTCTATTCTGCGCAGGTAGAAAGGTAGCCATGTGACTTCTTTACAAAAATACCAATATTGTGGTGGTGGGAGAATTGCTAGATTACATTTCTGGAAATCCTGGGTGGAGAGGAAGAGGGAGGGAATAAAGAGGGTTGGAGAAAGTAACAGAAAATGGTTATAGACATGTCTGCTTTTATAAAGACCTAAATCCTTTGTCTTAGCATTTCTATAAGTGGAAGTTACTTCTGGGAAGAGCAGATTCTAACCACCACTCTTGTTATTATGATGGCTGTCTTTCCCAGGCTCATCTGGACAGCTTCTCATGTGCCTGAAATTCATCAAGAACCACTAAAGAAACTCAGGGATAAACATTTTGGGTGGGAATTCCAGGGGTCATCTAACTGCTTTGTAGATGTTCGGAGTCTTTCTTTAGTAATCAAGTGCTCCTATTGTCTGCAAATTTTACTATCTCTAATAGGAAGACAATATTGTTTTCTCTTGTACTGTGAAAACCTAAAGTAGCCATATTTCTGATTGGCCATTGAAAAGTATCAAGTTAGGGAGAAAATAGAGTTTATGCCTAAGCAAGAATTTGTTTTTTTTAATTAAGGAACTTAATTCTTAGTAAAGTACACTAAGTAAAATTAGGCAAAACAATATAATAGCAAACATCATTCAATCAATGCTTAATATTATGTTCTAGGAATGTTCTGGATGCTGGAAGAAAAAAAAAAAAAAGTCTAAGACACAGTCATTGCCCTAAAAGAACTTGAATTCAACTGGGGAGACAGACTTGTAAAATTTTACTATGGTGAGAGTTATTAAAGAAGTAGGAAGGAGATGAGGGTTGTGGAATTCCCACAAGAGGATCAGGGAGAACATCAAAGAGGAGCTGACAGAACAGAGGGAAAGCATCTCAGGCAAAGGGAATGGTGTTAAAAATATTTATAGTGGACTTGAAACCTCATTAGGTTCTTAAACATCATCCTTCTCTCTATTTTGAAAAGAGAGATTTTTTTTTCCTTTCTTTTGAGACACTAAGGTCATTACTAATTTATATTTTGGCATAAAATGATATTTAGAGGGCTTTAGAAAGCTACAATAGAGTCTGACTCAACTGTCCAATAGTTTCAGTTTCATGGATTTAGCAATTTTTCACTTTCTGACCTTCCAAGCACAGATAAAACCCAAGTGCTTCAAAATTTGGTTTGTTTTTCTGGTAGGTAAGTTTCTCATCTTAAAATTCCTCTTCTATAAGCCAAGTTCACATCCACATGTTTTTTGGTTGATTCTTACTTGATCAGGACAAATTGATGAAGACAAAGCTTATATTCTACACCTTTTCCTTCCTTAATGTAACAACTCCCAGGCTTCTCAGGTGCTCCATGTCCTTTAGGTTTAAAGCATATGCTTCCTCTCCATAGGGTCTTTACATAATAAGCTTTCTTTATGATAATGAACTGGAAGATTCTATTCCCAACTGACTGCATTTTATGCAGAGAATAGGAAAGGCCAGGTGATTTGGATGTCGGATATCTTTCCGTGCTGCACTAACATATACCATATGCTATAGCCATCCATGTATGATCCCATCTCTTGAGCTCCAGCTACTCTTTTTTTGTCATTCTGAAAGCTTTGGATGTAAGTAAACTGTTCAGCTCTTGTCTCTGGGAGGACAGGTGAAAGGAAGAGGGGGAAAAGGAGGATTTTTTTCAAGGGCAAAGTATGGTTAATACTGGATGTCTTTTCTGTTGAACAGAAAATTACTAATCCTATAATATTTGGATAGAATATATCCAAATAGGAGGTATTCTATTTGGATAGGAGGTACAGGCTAGAATGTGTATGTGATATTCAGGTTTGTTTTTACTTGCAGAGTAAAAAATATACAGAATATAACAATAACAAGTACATTTTTAAAATACTTAGATCATAACTTTTTCCTTGATTCACAGAATAGTCTTTTGTTCCTCTCAGATACTAAACCATGCTGTTAAAAGTTATAGAATCTATGTCAGCAATGCTCCTTTTTCTACTTTAATGATGAAATCAGGGACTTCTCTGGTGGCTCAGATAGTAAAGAATCTGCTTGCAATGCAGGAGACCCAGGTTCAATCCCTGGGTCAGAAAGATCCCCTGGAGGAGGAGATGGCAACCCACTCCAGTATTCTTGCCTGGAGAATCCCATGGACAGAGTCTGGTGGGCTACAGTCCATGGGGTTTCAAAGAGTTGGTCATGGTTAAAGCAATTAAGCACAATAAAATTGGAGAAAGTGAGGACAGTGACTTTATTAGAGATGGTGAACTAAATATGATACAATTATAGAACCCAAAACAGATTTACAAAGCTATAAACAGCTTATAATAATTTTCAAAATGTATTCTGAATATAGTTTCATACAATTTGATTAAATCCTAAAGGTCAAATAAAAACTGGTAGAGCTAGATGGAAAATGTCTGAGTGTGTGAAATTGAAGATTTTTGTATTAAATTATTTTAGTCTTCACTAAAAGATGGCAAGTTTCCATTTCAAAGGTATACTATTTTATGAGAGATTTAGTTTATAAAAAGCAAAGAATAAAGCCTATAGAAGCCTATCTAGATGAACAAAACCAAAATATTTTCTCAAGGTATAGAGATAAACAGATTTTCAATGAATTAGATTCAAAGTTTAATTTTTACTTTTTGCTGACTTTGTATGGTTTCTGGCAGATATGTACTAATAAAATCGAAAATCCTGAACTTGCTTCTCATTTTTTAAAGCTATATAGTATTCCCTTGTACAAATTTGCCCAAAGCATTGATCACAATCCTTTACCCACATAAGTCAGCTTTTTTTCTTGTATTTAGCCATTATAAACAGATCTAACATGAATATTTTATGCATACATAATTTGTTCACATGAGTGAATTTTTAAATATAATTAATTAGAAATATAATTACTGGATCTAATGACATCTGAATTTTACATTTTTACAAATTTATCCAAACTCGATAATGAATGTTTCACCTTACTTTAACCAGTAGTACTCTGCAACTGCACTCTGCTGGGGTGATATTAAGGAAAGGAGTTGATTGGCAAAGGGAAGAATAAACAGGAACAAGTAAGAAAATAAGAAAGTAAACAGGAAAAATAGGACAGAAAATAAAAAGGTAGTTGTGAGAATTATGGTAAGAAATACATATTGTACTGTGAATTTAAATGTCAAATCCATAACTCAAGACTCCATTTTTCTGGTCAGTTTCAGACACACAACCTGCACATTTAATGTATGCAATTTATGTTGCTAGTTCATTGACAGTGAAAGTGGAATACTCAAAAGAAAATGAAAACTGCCAGCTTCTTCTTCATTCATCCTAACAAATGCTACTGTCTACCTTGAACATTAGGACAGAAACCAGAGTTTTTCCCCTGACCCACCCTTCCCTTTTTCCCTTCACATTATATCTATCACTCTATTTCATTATTCTTCTACTTAAAATATTATAGAATTTGTTCAATTTTCTCCACTCTGGCTATCACTACCCAAAGTTAAGTTAAAATTTTCACATGGATTTCAGCCATAGTTTCTTTTTTTATTTCTTCTTTAGTTCCGGATCTCAGGGTTAAAACAGAAGCCTGAGGTTCATAGTCCCCATCTCGTCAATGTCTCAGAATTGGTCTCTTGAGCTCTGATGTCACCTGTTATCAGAGCATGCTTTCCTTTCTGCCTTGTTCACAGTTTTCAGCTTTTAGGATCCACTTTCTTTTCTCTTTGTTTGCCTTTTCCTTCGTCTTTATCACTAGTGATCACCTTTTCCTCCTGTGAGCCTAGATGGCAACCCACTCCAGTATTCTTGCCTGGAGAATCCCATGGACAGAGGAGCCTGGTGGGCTACAGTCCATGGGGTCACAAAGAGTTGGACTCAACTGAGAAGTACATTACAAATCCCTAAAAGAAAGGCTGATCCCCTGATACAGTTTCTTAACAGCTTCTATGTCTTTAATCTCCCTCAGGTCCATTTTTCATATTTCACCCAGATTTGTCTATTTATAAGAATTCCACCCTGTTCAGTTTAGTATCCCACACACCATTGCTTACCAGATAAAATGAAAAGTTCTTGTTTACCTTGTTCTCAATAAATTTTATCTCTAAGATTTCCAGCCTCAAATAGAGAATATTTCCACCTCTCTATTCCAATGTACAGGGGTTCCTTCAAGTTTTCAAACATGTCTAGTTGAGTCCCACTTACAGTCATATACTGTTCTCTCTACTTTAATATGCCAGGATACTGTGAAGTATGCCAGGTCCCTATGAAGTATATTCATAAATACAGTTCATGGTTTCATTCAGTATGTTAAATATTCAGTAGACAACATAATTACTATGATGTAAAATTGTTATATACCAGTTTATTTTTAAATTGTAATTCTTCATTTAATTTATTTGCTTTAAGGAAATTTCTCAAGTAAAATAAGATAAATTAGCCATATTGATGTATAATAAATATAAATAGAAAATATGCATTAAATACACACAGATATGTATGTAATCTACTTGCTTATCTATACATATGCAAACACACACTAACATACACATAATGAACATTTGAACATGGCATAACACATTTGTTTTTGTGGCCATGTTTATAGGGATGTTGTTGGAGAAGACTCCTGAGAGCCCCTTGGACAGCAAGGAGATCCAACCTGTCCATCCTAAAGGAAATCAGTCCTGAATATTCATTGGAAGAACTGATGCTGAAGCTGAAACTCCAATACTTTGGCCACCTGATGCAAAGAACTAACTCGTTTGAAAAGGCCCTGATGCTGGGAAAGATTGAAGGCAGGAAGAGAAGTGGACAACAGAGGATGAGATGGTTGGATGGCATTACCGACTCAATGGACATGAGTTTGAGTGAACTCCAGAAGCTGATGATGGACATGGAAGCCTGGTGTGCTGCAGTCCATTGGGCCACAAAGAGTCCAATACATCTGAGTGACTGAAACGAACTGAACTTACAGAGGTGTGAACTGTTCTTTCAGTTGTTGTCAGTAACAATTGTTTAAATGGTTGAAGTGATTGATCAGCATGTATGAAAGGAAACAAATCCTTAATGTGTCTCTGACTCAGAGAGCCCTAGGAACTTGGCAAAATGAAATTAAACCTGAAAAACCTATTTAAAAGATGTTAAACACACAGACTGGGTCTCTGTTTTTATGCACAAACAATCAATGTCCCCCTAGGCTAAACTACTAAAGCTTTCATCATGAGGATATGTCTACAATGGACCTTAAGAGCTTAATTGGTGAATCAAGGAGGAAAGAAGAGCTCTTCATTCCTCAGGATTTTTTCGACACCTTTTTGTTCTCTTGCAGCTGGTGGATCTCTTCATTTGCAGCAGGACAACAGAACTCCTATGAAGAAATAGCTCTGTTTGCATTTTCTAATCTCATTTCCTCAGCCCTAAGCTGCCTTATTTCCACCTGGCAGTCAAGTGATTAAAAAAAACACTAGGTCACCACCAATGCAGCAGGAAAGGAAAAGAAAGGCTAATGTTACCCTAAAGCACAGTTGAAAACACAAAGAAAGCATACTTCCATGTCAGGGGTATAACCTGGAATGACACACTGGCATGAATTACTTCATTGGGTTTTTGACAGAAGAGAACAAAAAGTGGCTAATGAAGTCATGAGAGGATTTGGGAGTTCAACTCATGAAACCTTTAGTATTATGACAGTGTCAGGACAGGTCATCTTACTATTTCCCTCCCAAGATGGAACTTTCTTGTGACCTCAAGGTAAAAAAACTAGATGTTTGAAAAATGGTAGACTCAAATGGATTCTGATACCCTTATTGTAAGTTTCCTGTCTGAATATGTATTTGATTTTCTTTTAGGATTGTCACATTTCAGTTTAGCAAATAATTAATGTTGCATCATTTTATTTTCTCAGTATACACAGTTTATATATCTTTCTTCTTAATATAGTAAAATAAATATTTCTTGGCTGAAGAGAATATTAAAGTTCAGTTTGCAAGATATTGTGTAAAATCACGACATTTGTGTCATTGTTCTGTAAATTCTAGCACAGACCTTGATGAAATACCAAGGACAATCCATGCAGGTTAACAGAGCTTTTGGACTCCAACAATGGGACCAAAATCAGTTCCTGTCCCAGTGCTAACTTTGAAAACTAGAAGATGATTTAGCCACTTAAACAATGTGGCATTTAGAGGAAAATAGAAAGGTGTTTTCTCTGGAATATCTTCCTCCTAATTTTATCAGTATCTGAAATATAGTGGCTTTAGCACAGTAGGAAATTTTAAATAATTAATATTTCTACAAGACTTAGAGTCTTAAAATTGATTTCACAAAGCATATTTCAAAACTGGTGAGGTTAAGCAGTCCATGTGTTATTGAAATAATTTTTAGCAAAGAGGCAAGGTTTTAAGGGTTTTATAGCTAGTAAGGGAAAATGGAATCAAATATCAGGCTATCTGATTCCAGAAGGTCTTTGTATTACACTAAAAACTCATGAAGTTTGGGGTTTAAGTAATTTCTCTTTGTTAAAGTGTAAATTGAAAAGAACAAACCTATTATATCCACTATCAACATAAATGATATAATTCTTTCAAATTAAGATGGAGAGAAGGAAAGGAGGAGGGAAGAAATGGCAAAGAATCATGACCCAGCATTGGATTAGAGCACTGGTAAGTCCATTAGGACTTTTGGTTGCAAGAAACTGAAAGTTAACACAAACTAGCTTAAGGTTACAGGGATGTTTTTAGACCATACAGAGAAGCTAAAAAAGCAAATATCTGAAAGTCCAGGAACCAGGACAGTTCTGGAATCACCACAAGAGACACAAGGAAATCATCACATAGGATTCTCTACCTCTGCTGGATTTCTGTTTCTCTTTTCAGATTAGCTTTATTCTCACTTCTGAAGATAAAATTCTTTACACTTTAGAGCACATTACCATCTGAAACTGTAACTTGCATTCTCAAGGTTTCCTTTCTGGAGGAAAATGCTAGCCTATCTACCAGTTCTAGTACAAAAGTCTCTAGGTGAAGACACATTTGATTATGCCCCATGCTCTCTCCTTGGTCTAATTGAAACATTTAGCACTAACAGAAAGCATGTGCTCAATTGTTTTCCTTCAGAGAATATGATTTGAAAATAGAGTAACTCAGTTATTCTTCTACCTAACTAGTAGAAGTGGTCAACTGGCCTCAGAGGATCTTTTTTTCTCCAAGTTGAAGCAGCTATTCTAGTATGACTGGATAGGGTGCACAAGGAGGGCAAGACTGAACATGTGAGATACACTGTATAGACATTTGTTGTTCTTCAGCCACTCAGTCGTGTCTGACTCTTTGCAACTCCATGGACTGCAGCACCCCAGGCTTCCCTGTCCTTCACCATCTCCTAGATTATTCAAAATTACTCAAAAATCATGTCTGTTGAGTCAGTGATGCCACCCAACCATCTGTCCTCTGTCATCTCCTTCTCTTCTTGCCTTCAATCTTTCCCAGGATCAGGGTCTTTCTAGTGGGTCAGCTCTTCACATCAGGCAGCCCCAATATTGGAGCTTCAGCTTCAGCATCAGTCCTTCCAATGAATACTCAGTGTTGATTTCCTTTAGGATTGACTAGTTTGATCTTCCCATAGTCCAAGGGCCTCTTAAGAGTTTGCTCCAACACCACAGTTCAAAAGCATAAATTCTTCAGCACTCAGCTTTCTTTATGGTCCAAGTCTCATATGCATACATGACTATTGGAAAAACCATAGCTTTGATTATACAGACCTTTGTCAGCAGAGTAATGCCTCTGCTTTTTAATATACTTTCTAAGTTTTCACAGCTTTTTTTCCAAGTAGCAAACATCTTTTAATTTCATGGTTGCACTGTCAGTAAAAGCCCCCACCCCTGCGGGGGTCTATGGGATTATAAAGAAATAGAAGTAATAGAAGAGAAAGAGGGGAAGCAGCTGAAGATAAATTCCTTACACAATAATTTTAAGTGTCTACTAAATTTAAGGAATTAGCTCAAAAGCAGAACAAAAGAGCAAGTTTAGAGAAAACTGGTTTAAGAAAGTTAGGACTCTGAAAAGTTTTCATGAAAAAAAATTTTTTTTCAAATTCTAAAGACCATTATAAGTAGAGATTAAGACCAAAACAGATGAGGAAAAGTAAAACAGATGAATATGCTAGGACTAAGTACAAGAAGGAACCAGACTCTAGAAGAAGGAAGCTCAGTGGAATCATGGCCTAAAATGTAGAGTTCTTCTTCTCTCCCATCAGAACATCATTGTGGTGAGGGCCTTGCTTTTGGACTCAACAGGACCTGATTTTGAATCTGTCATTTATTAGTTGTGTGGTGCTAGAAAAAATGAATACTCTATGAATCTATTTCCTCATTTCTACCAGAGTAATACTAGCTCATAGGTTTTGTTGCTTTTGCTGTTTTTGTTTTGTAAGGATTAAAAATATTAGATCCTCCATTACAAGAGTCATACTTCCGTGCATTGTTGATGTGTGACAGAGGCAGCACTGCAGACCATCAGGGAAACAACTGGGTATCTCAAAGGAGGAAAGAAACCAGACAGGTCACTCACTGATCTTACACCATGCACAAAACATAATATCAGAGAGCTTAAAGGCTTCCATGTTAAAGGCAAAACGAAAACACTTCTGAAGCTATACTGGATATCATTTTTATAACTTTGTGGGTAAAGATTTCTCAAAAAAGATATAACATGAATTAACCATAATAGCTTCCCTGGTGGCTCAGAGGTTAAAGCGTCTGTCTCCAATGTGGGAGACCTGGGTCGGGAAGATCCCTTGGAGAAGGAAATGGCAACCCACTCCAGTATTCTTGCCTGGAGAATCCCATGGACTGAGAAGCCTGGTGGGCTCCAGTCCACGGGGTCACAAAGAGTCAGACACGACTGAGTGACTTTACTTACTTACTTAACTTAATGCATTGAGAACTTCTGTTCTATTAAAATTAAGAGGTTAAGTTTACTAAAAAGGGAACTCCTTATAAAACTAGCAATAAAACTACCATATGACCCAGCAGTCCCACTACTGGACATATACCCTGAAAAACCCATAATTCAAAAAGATACATGTACCCCAATGTTCATTGCAGCACTATGAAACCAGGACACAGAAACAACCCAGATGTCCATTGACAGATGAACTGTATAGAGAAGTAGTGGTACATATATACAATTGAATATTACTCAACTATAAAGAGGAATGAAAGTGAGTCAGCTGAACTGAGGTGGATGAACCTAGAGCCTGTTATACAGAGTGAAGAAAGCAGAAAGAGAAAAGCAAATATCATCTATTAACTCATACACGGAATCTAGAAAAAAATGGTACTGATGAACCTATTTGTAGGGAAAGAATAGAGACACAGACATTGATAATGGACTACTTGACACAGCAGGGCAATGAGAGGGTGGGACGAATTGAGAGAGTAGCACTGATACATACACACTACCATATAATGCAGATAGCTAGTAGGAAGCACCTATATAACACAGAGAGCCCAGTCCAGCACTCTGTTACAAGCTAGACAGGTGGGATGGAGGCAGAGAGGTTTGGAGGGAGAGGATTTTTGTATACTCATGGCTGATTCGAATTGTACAGCAGAAACCAGCACAATAATGTAAAGCAGTTATCCTACAACTTAAAAAATAAAGAGAAACTATTTAAAGAAAAGATGAGACATCTACTCAACCAAAATTTTAGTTTGGACAAGAACACACTAATGTGAATGTGAAATGATAGTACCTCTCATTAATTCTTGGTGGAAGTGCTGTTAACTACTTTAGAAAATAGTCTGCATCATCTGACAAAGACAAAGCTATGCAAGCTCTACGATCTGGGATTTGCATTCTGGGTATATATTCTGGGGAAATATGCAGATATTCATCAAGGCATATGTGAAAAATGTTCCAGGTGGCATTTTTCATGATAGCCAAATGCAAAAAGCAACTCAAACATTTACAAACACATAAGTTGCAAGATATTGAATATTTTATAAAAATGAAAATTGAATACACAGTAATATGGATGACTCCTATTAACAAAGTGTTGAGCACAAGAAGCTAGACCCCAAATAATACAATGGTATGATTTAATTCAAAAACACTTCCAAAACAAGGAAAACTAAATCATTTTGTTGGAGACATACCCATAAATAGTAAAAATTGAAAGAATAACAAAGAAATCTTCTCAAAATCATGATGAAGATTTTGCCCATCATCAGGAAAGGGGGCACAAGGGATTCTAGGGTGCTGGCAATGTAATTTTTTCTTTATCATTGGTGAATACTCTGGCTCACATTGATCTTGTTTTGTTGGTGAAAAATACCCAAAGTGACGTTTCATATAATTTTACATTAGGAGACCTCCAAAATTAATGTACTTTTGTAATCCTCATTTACAACTATGTTGTATACTGTCTTTTTCCCTCTATATCTATTCTTCATCTTTCTTCACCCTGAGACTCTGGTCATTTTGAATGAATCATCATCTCTTTTGTCCTCTTGCTTCCTGTGGTCTTGACCAATGAGACTTTCCAGCAGGAATGAGCACGACATCACAATGCATTCACCCCTGGCTTTTTATGACTTAAAAGTCCCTAATAAGTCGTTCTCCCCTACCACTATGCCCACTTTTGCTTTTACTGGAAAGCTATTATTCCCTTCCTTGTCATTGTGAGTGTTAACACTACTCTTTATTTTTGGGTGTAGAGTATTGCATTGCTCCTTAATTATTTTCCTTAATCCTGTTCATATGAATATAGAGACCTTTCATTGAAATCTACTAAAATAATATATCTGAGTGTGCAATCAGTTACCTGTCAGTTAGTTTTCTGTCTGACTGGCTTTTCTTCTCCTTGGTCAAATCAAAATAAAAAAAAAAAATTCTAATCACTTTAGCTGAAATTTCAAATTCTAGGAACATATATTGTTAATGTTTTATGAGTTGGCAATCAAATAATTCCCCCATTGATTTTTATGTTATTCATAAGATCATATAGATCTTGAAAGCAGGACCATTTTATGGTTCTATCCCACTCACAGTATTTGGCGGAGTGCTCAATTTTCTTTGGTATAAGGATTCACCATACATTTCCTGATTGATTCAGCTATTATGTTCTCATTTAATATGGTTTATTTGGCAACTAGGGCATATGTTTCTCACAAATAAAGTATTCCCTATTTCTATCATTTAATAAGTGACTCCCAAAAATTTCCTTTGTGATCTTCTCATTTGTATCATGATATGTTGATGTTTATATATCATAACAGAATAATGCTATTAGACATTATTTCTATGCTATTACAAGGGAAAATTATTATTTCTATTGATGCCATATGAAATTGGAGGAATGTAATTCTCTATAACTAAATATCCAGTGTAAATAAAAAAATGAGATTTTCATTATTTTGTCAGTATATAATAAGTCAACATTTCTTCAGGCAAGAATGTGAAGTGTGTAGCCATTCTCTTCTCCAGGAGATCTTCCTGACCCAGGGATCAAATGGGTCTCCTTCATTGCAGATGGATTCTTTACAATCTGAGCCACCAGGGAAGCCCCACATAAACCCACATAGTATCTAATAACATAACTGAGTAAAAATGGCTTTTATTTCTAATATGTTAGGTATTAGAAATAAATATATTAGGAAATATATTAAATAAAACTGTATGCTGGGAGTTCTAAATTAACTTTTAAATTTTCTTAAATAAGGTGCAATTGCTACCAATTCAATTCTGCTGCTGCTGCTGCTAAGTTTGCTCAGTCGTGTCCAACTCTTCACGACCCCATGGACTGCAACCCACCAGGCTCCTCTATCCATGGGATTTTCCAGGCAAGAGTACTGGAGTGGGGTGCCATTGCCTTCTCCAATTCAATCCTAAATAATATTAATTAAGCATTTGTTCGTGCTTTAGTTTTGTGTTTGCAGGAAGGCCATATCAGATACGATTCTGGTTTGTTCAGTACAAGTTTGTTTCCACATTCATTCCACCTAACAGGGAAAAGTAAAAACAGTCTTCAAGCCAATGAGTCTACCTGTCAGATGTAAATATTGCTAGATTTGTGTTTGTGATGTATTTATTTGATTTTGTTCCTATCTGAACACCTATTACAGAGTTATAGAGCCAGATTTTATCTATATTATTTCATGATAGTACATAAAGTGTTAGTCATCTATGTGCTTCAAAATACTCAGATGTTAGGCAACCCAGAAGAGTTAATTCTTTTGAAGTTTAGTTTTGGCCAAGAGTGTGCCAGAGAGTCAGTGGATGGGCCAAGACTTAACGTCTGTTGGGTGAAGTTATATGGTGATTAAAGTCTTAAATAGGACATGGCAATAGAGAAGGTATGATTAAAATAAATCTAATTTTTGATGTATTCTATGTATAAAATAAAAGAAAGTTTTGAAAGTTTCCACAAGGCTAGTGATATAATGAATTATAAAAATAACCTGCTTAATTGCAAAGCATAATGGGATAAGAACTGAAGGACCGTGAGAAAATATGACAGGGAGGTTCTAAACATCTCATTGACCTTAAGGTGCTTAAGGCAGATAGTAAGCTGTCCTTAAACTCTCCTCATTTTACTCTGCATATGTATGAGAGTGTGTGTGCGCATTTAAAACACACTGTTTTTTTCTTAAACTGCAGGTTCAAAGGCCATGGGTGATTTCTAGTGGAGAATACAGAACTGACACATGCCAACCCAGACTAGATATATGTTAGATTATGAAGTCAGGGCTTTAGCCAGAAGGAAACAGCACAGCTTTACAAATCATTATTAAATTAAAATAAATTTTTGAACATTAAAAAAATTACCTGTGAGAACATAGAAAAGAGAATACTTAGAATTTCAGACATGTACAAAACCCTGATAATCTGTGTTAACTACAAACTCAGTATCAGTATTGTAAAACAGCTGGCAGAATTTAGTGCACATGTCCACAGCATTGATAGAAGAACCATGTTTCTGTTCCTCCAGTCTGTGCAGAGAAACTGTGATAATGATAATTATAATAGATTATTATACCAGTAAATTATTAGTGTAAAATTCACTTTTGCACACATTTTAGCAATATGCCAGCAAATTTGCAAAACTCAGCAGTGGCCACAGGACTGGAGAAGGTCAATTTTCATTCCAAGCCCCCAAAATGGCAATGCCAAAGAAGGCTCAAATTACCGCACAATTGCACCCATCTCACGCGCTAGTAAAGTAATGCTCTAAATTCTCCAAGCCAGGCTTCAGCAATACGTGAACCGTGAACTTCCTGATGTTCAACCTGGTTTTAGAAAAGGCAGAGGAACCAGAGATCAAATTGCCAACATCCACTGGATCATGGAAAAATGAAGAGAGTTCCAGAAAAAACATCTATTTCTGCTTTATTGACTATGCCAAAGCCTTTGACTGTGTGGATCACAATAAACTGTGGAAAATTCTTTAAGAGATGGGAATACCAGACCATCTAACCTGCCTCTTGAAAAACCTATATGCAGGTCAGGAAGCAACAGTTAGAATTGGACATGGAAAAACAGACTGGTTCCAAATAGGAAAAGGAGTACGTCAAAGCTGTATATTGTCACCCTGCTTATTTAACTTCTATGCAGAGTATATCATGAGAAACGCTAGGCTGGAAGAAGCACAAGCTGGAATCAAGATTGCCGGGAGAAATATCAATAACCTCAGATACGAAGGTGACACTACCCTTATGGCAGAAAGTGAAGAGGAAATAAAAAGCCTCTTGATGAAAGTGAAAGAGGAGAGTGAAAAAGTTGGCTTAAAGCTTAACATTCAGAAAACGAAGATCATAGCATCTGGTCCCATCACTTCATGGGAAATAGATGGGAAAACAGTGGAAACAGTGTCAGACTTTATTTTTAGAGGCTCCAAAATCACTGCAGATGGTGATTGCAGCCATGAAATTAAAAGATGCTCACTCCTCGGAAGGAAAGTTATGACCAACCTTGATAGCATATTCAAAAGCAGAGACATTACTTTGCCAACTAAGTTCCATCTAGTCAAGGCTATGGTTTTTCCAGTAGTCATGTATGGATGTGAGAGTTGGACTGTGAAGAAAGCTGAGCACTGAAGAATTGATGCTTTTGAACTTTGGTATTGGAGAACACTCTTGCAAGTCTCTTGGACTGCAAGGAGATCCAACCCATCCATCCTAAAGGTGACCAGTCTTGGGTATCACTGGAAGGATTGGTGCTGAGGCTGAAACTCCAATATTTTGGCCACCTCATGTAAAGAGTTGACTCATTGGAAAAGACTCTTATGCTGGGAGGGATTGGGGGCAGAAGGAGAGGGGGACGACAAAGGATGAAATGGTTTGATGGCATCACCGACTTAATGGACATAGGTTTGGGTAGACTCTCGGAGTTGTTGATGGACAGGGAGGCCTGGTGCGCTGTGATTCATGGGGTCACAAACAGTTGGACACGACTGAGTGACTGAACTGAACTGACTGACTAGCACAGATGCTAACAGAATTTGTCTATCTGGGAGAGCATAATAAAATAAATGATATGGAAACAACAAAAAAAAGAGGGAACAATAAACAAACAAACAAAAAAACATAGAACACTTTAGGCAGTAGCTTTGAGGCAGCAAGTTAGGCTTTAAAACAGGGACTTGTAGAGTTTCCAAGTTTCATTCAGAGGATTGAAAAGTAAAATGAATTTTCATAATAATATTAAGAAATTATTTGCCCTTTTTCAATGTATTGATACTTTTACTGTATTGACATCTTTACTGACGATGCAAAAGCAACAGTGGGTGAAATTTCTGATGCTTTTGCCTGAATCAAAGCAGTGGTACAAAACTATACTACTAGTCATTGTTATTATTCGCTGCCACATACTCACAAGAAAGAAATGCCAGATTCACTTAAGAATTTTTGTCCTTGGATTAAATGTACTACATATCAACCCTTTAGTACATGTCTCCTTAGTCTGGGCACAAAAATGAGAAGTACACATAAAGCATTTTTGCTACATACCAAAGTGAACCAGTAATTTTCAAATATACAGTGCATGATGTTTCAAAGTTTGCAAATTATGCATGGGTAAAAGATCCATTCAAAATGAAAGTTCAACCAATAGATCTTAATGGAACAATTTAAAAGTTTATTATTTGCAGAAGAATGGATACATGTCTATGTTTCCCTGAGTCCCTTTGCTGTCCACCTGAAACTATCACAGCATTATTAATCAACTACACTGTAATATAAAAAGATAAAAAAATAAAATAAAAGTTCATGAATACATTTGTGGATTCCATGTTACAATTTTTAAGGAACTGTCAAGTTTGAGAGTAGTATAAAAGTTTAACATTCAAAAATACTTGAAGATCTGTTTTAAGATATCCTTCCCCTTTTCAACTGTGTAAGGCTAAATTTTCATCAAAACAACACAGATTGAAGGCAGAGAAGATATGAGAAACCAGCCATCTGGAGATATTAAAGAAATCTGAGATGTATAAAAACAAAGCCATTTTCTCACAAATTAAATTTTTATGATAATATAGTTATTTATTCTAAAAAGTACTCTAGTTGTGTTAATAGGTAACAGGTTTATTATTTTTGTTTTTTAGGAGTTAATAATTAATGGTGTTTACATTTTATGTTTTAATTTTTAATATGGTAAATATCAGTATATATAACTCAAATACAGGAAAATCATTAGAGATTCTCAACAGTTTAAGGAGTTTAAAGTAGTCCTGAGACTAAAATGCTTGAGAAGTGTTCACTGAAATAAACCTAATAGAAGAATAATGAAACAACATGCTAGCTGTCATTAAGTGTTCGAGAAACTACCTTGGACATCTTTTGTGTTTACCTGTTTACCTACATGGCATCCAATTCCAAATTTCCTGATAAAAGCACATCAGTTATCCTCTTAGGAGTAATATTGCTTCTTTATTTTAATTGGGGTTATCTTAACCCTTAGATGCAGGGGTAGATATTTTACCTCAGCATAGCCAATAAGTACATTTTTCATAGGCTTTACCAGGTGGCTCAGCAGTAAAGAATCCACCCTCCAATGCAGGAGACGTGGATTTGATCCCTGAATCAGGAAGATTCCCTGCAGAAGGAAATGGCAGCTGACTCTAGTACCCTTGCCTGGGAATTCCCATGGACAGAAGAGCCAGTCAGGTTACAGTAAATAGGTTCTCAAAAAGTCAGGCACAACTTCACAACTGAGCACGCATGCACATTTTTCATAAACCCCATCTGCTCCTCTCATGGCCAGAGTGATTAATCAAAAAATGGGTACAAGCCAATGAAGCTCAATCCTCAAGCTTTTGCAAGAAGATTTGGAGAAGAGATGAGGTTGATAAACCATTGGACTATTTGGCTGGAACTGCTGTTTGGCCTCATGGTCACCATCTGGACACCACTTTCTCAAAAAGTATTGCAGAAGACAATAGAGATGGAGAGAGATATAGCTCTAATTATATTATTTGAGCACTTGGCTCCAACCATGCCAGTCTTATGAGACTCCTAATTCCCTATTTGCTAAAATCACTTTGACCTGAATTTCTCTCATCTATGTCTGAAAAGATCCTATTGAGTATTGTTCCCAAAAGAGTAAAAATCATGATCAATCACCTTTATTCTTAACATAAGGAAGAAAATTCTAACAATCAGTTCTGTTCAAGTTATGGGAAAAACAGCCCCAAAGAATTATCAAATTTTGAGCAGGAAGAACACTTAGGGATGAAAGAAATAAACACCTTTATTTTAGGAGTAAAGAAAATGAAATTAATATTTTTTAATGTTATTTCCAATTCTTAATTAGTGCTAGATTAAGAAATAAGCTCAATATCGCTCAAGTATTTATAAGCATTCAATGATCATTTCTTCAATGATAGAAGAGATATAAAAGATTCCAAAAACATCGGTGGAAACCTATATAATGTCAGCTAATTATCAATATAGCTCAGCTGGTAAAAAAAAAATCTCCGTGCAATGCAGGAGACCATGGTTTGATTCCTGGGTTGGGAAGATCCCCTGGAGAAGAGATAGACTCTCCACTCCAGTATCCTTGGGGTTCCCTGGTGGCTCAGGTGGTAAAGAATCCACTTGCAATGTGGGAGACCTGGGTTCAGTCCCTGGGTTTGGAAGATCTCCTGGAGAATGGAACGGCTACCCACTCCAATATTCTGACTTGGAGAATTCCATGGACAGAAGCTCCTGGCAGCCTATAGTCCATGGGATCACAAAGACTCAGACACAACTGAGCGACTTTCACTTTCACTATGTAATTTCAAGATTACAGAAGTCATATTAAATGAGATGAAATAAAATGGGGAGTTGAAAGAAGAATCCAGAAAATCTAAAAGAAAATACCTGATATGGACAAAAAGAGTTGTCACAAGATCATTTATTGTTGTTTACTATGATTGAGAATTAAACTACAATAACTGTTCAGCAGTTGTTGTTGTTGTTGTTTTTCTTTTATGCTCAGGTCTATTCAAAATCATTTTTATGTTATTTTTCCTAGTCTTTGAAAAGTCAGTTTTAAAGATTATTCTTAAGATTATTTGCTGATTTTATATACACAAACATGCACATACACTCTGATTAATACAATATATTTAATAATTCACATTTAATTTTCCTGAGTTTTCCCTCTACACTGAACCAGTTTTTCCAATATATAAGCTTTTAATTTATTGTAATTCAGGTAGAAGTTTAGGAAATAATAGTTATTTCCATCTCTTAGTGTGATGTATAATGCATGAAATCAACACCAGTTTAACTTGAACTGTGCCACCCATGTACACATGAGTACAGGGCTAATGTGAGGTAGTTTGAAGCTTTTGGACATTTGTACACTGGGGCAGTGTCCCAGCACACATTATGTTATTACTATTCTATTGTGTTTTTCCTTCTATGCTGCTCTGACTTGAATGTAGTTGTCTTTAAAATATGAAACAAACAAGTCCACCTTTTGATAACTGTACTCTTCTTTCCAGCTATTGATTACTCAGATATCCCAGGTAAACTCTCACTGAATTTTCATTATCTTGGAAGGAAGAGTCTCGAGTTATTAAGAACTCCATATAGACAATTTTTCCAATCACTTGTATTTAATATTCTACAAGTCCAAGTTACTAATGTACAAAACAAACTGATTTCCTATTTGGAAACATAACAAGTGTAGTAAAATAAGAAAAATAAAACTTGTTACCTCAGGGCAAATCTTTTTTCAGATTTAATTAGCAGTACTATGATTCTGTTGATGAAAGGTAAAGCTCAACTTTGAAGAATGTTTATTACAGCAAATAAGTTGAAAAGAGGGGAAAAAAAGCCAAATGATAAGGAAATGGTAAAAAAAAAAGTCAGTAACTATATCATCATATACTTCTTCATTTATAGGAATGGTTCAAAAACTTCAGAGGCACCTGAGAACTTTGTTAAATATGCGGACATGGTTGTAAATATTCTGATTCAGTAAATTTTAGTCAGAGCCCAAGAATCTGCATTTTAGATAACATCCCAGAGAATTTTGATAGAGGTGATTCAAATACTACACCAGGCAAAGCAAACCTATATAGTCCATATACAAAGCCCAGTTAAACTGCGTAAATTACATGTAACAGTTTTTAGTTTCCAGAAAAGGAAGTAAAGGGTATTCAAGAAATAACTCTCTGAATGAGTGACCACTCTAAATACCTGTGTGCTCAGTCATGTCCAAAATCTCTTTGTGATCCATAGACCATACCCCACCAGACTCCTCTGCCCATGGAATTTTCCAGGCAAGAATATTGGACTGGGTTGCCATACCCTCTTCCAGGGGATCTTCCTGACCCATGGATCGAACCCACCTCTCTTGTATCTCCTGTACTGGCAGGAAGATTCTTTACCACTAAGCCACGTGGGAAGTTAAAGTGCTTAATTTGCCAAAAATCTCTCAATGAAAATACAAGAAAAAAAAAAAAGACAATCAATCAAATGAGAGAGATAGAAATAGACAGAGAGAGACCTGCTTGAAAAACAGAGTGAAACACCTTTTTCTCATCTTAGTGACTTCTGTCTAGGGCTAAATCCCTTATAAATTGCAGTTGTACTATAATTGATTTCATTCTTAACAAAACATCAAATCCTCTTGGGAAAAAACAAAGGAAAGTGAGATTAGCTAAGGAAACAGAAAAAAAAAAAAACTACTTCAATGATTAAAATTTATGCCTCAGGAATTAAGCAGGCTTGATGCTTTCCTGGATTTACAGCATTTCATTTGTTACTGCCATTAGCTTTAACTGCTTTGGGAAAATTTAACAACAGAGCCATGGCATGGCTTACAATCATCATGAGCTTCAAAGATTCAAGAGCATGCAAGACGTTTCCTTGCAAACACTGCTTTAATAGGATTACATGGATAACGTCTTTGAATATTTATTCTCTCTACAAATCAGGTAGAATGCATTTTAATGACATATTTAACGTTGTCATCTTACAGTTGAAGACAATGACACCTGGAAATGTGTACATTTCTAAAAGCAGTGAATCACAAGCTTCAAAAACTTTTTTGAAAATAAGACGCTAATTTCAGGATGCATGGTGTCATCTTCATTGAACAAATTGAAAAGCAGAATTTATGAAATAGTAGTACTGCATATCAGTTCGGCAGTGAATTGGGAAAAATGATATTAAACACAATCATAGAAACACAAAGCTAAAATGGGGCCCTTAATCTTTTGCTATATTTGCTACTGGACATTTTTTGCTTCTGAAAGGACAATTATGATATGCAGTTGGATCGGTATCTCTCTCTCAGTTCTCATGCATAAAAAATAAACTGCCAATACATAATTAATGCAAATAATGAAACTGGAAACAAAATCTGAGGCCTTGTTCAGATAATGCCAATTGCTTGACTTGCACACATCCCTGTCATTTATATTAAATTTTGACTAGATTTCCTTAATATCTTCCTGTTTAAATACTTTAACCCAAAAACTATAATATATTTTGAATTTAGGCATGCTGCATTTCTGTGTATGATTTTAATATCAGAAAACTTGCCTGAATCTTCTACAATCAGCCTAGAGGTGACTTGAATAAAGTTGTTAACTAATGAACAAAGTCGTTTTTAATATTAATCTGCATGTGCTCATCATTCTCCTGAAGGACATTTATTCAACTTTGAGTTGCAAAGCTATTTGGAAGTCATGGCAGTTTGATAAATATTGGAAATAAGGCTAATATTGTCATAACATTTATTCCTATTTCATTAATTTTGTAATGAAGAAATATCTGAATGCTTTCTCTCTGTAAATAGTACATTTCTCATTACATGACTGAACCACAATATTTATAGAAATTGGCCACTATTTGAACAGCATCCCTCTTTCTTTATAATTAAAATTCTTCTCATAATTAGAAATGGAAGAACCATTCTTCAGGAGTTATAAAGTAAAGAAAGAATTATTAGGACTACATAGAATAAATAAAATATTTTAAAAACAATAGTTAATAATATGTTTATGTTTTTCTTTTTCCTATTACTAAATCATACTTTTAAAAGAGGTATATACTCATTTATTTAACCATTACTTGAATCTACACTTGTATTAGTTAGCTTTGTTGCTAAAGAATCAACCCATACTATTTTACGAGATTAGTCCTTACCCCTTAAGCATTGGTGATTGCAGGTTATCTATGACTTCTGTGACTCAACTTCATTTAGCATGGCTCTTCTCAAGAAATCTCCCGTAAGATCAAGGCTGAAAGAGAGGACACTATTTACAGCATACCCGTTCTTTTGACAGGGAATTAGCAAGAGACTAAGGGAAGCCCTGGAACTTCCCTGGGTGGCTCAGTGGTAGAGAATCCATGTGTCAGTGCAGGAAATGTAGGTTCAATCCTTGGGTCAGGAAGATACTTTGGAGAAGGAAATGGAAATCTGCTCCAGTATTCTTGCCTGGGAAATCCCACAGACAGAGGAACCTGGCCGGCTCCAGTCCATGGGGTTGCAAAGAGTTGGACATGACTTAGTGACTAAATAAGAGCAACAAGACAAACTTACAATCATATCTAAACTTCTACCTAGTTATAGTGTATTTCATATCCACTTATATTGCATTAATCAAAACATGTTACTAATTAGCTTACTATTAATGGGATAGAAGGTGGACACCAAGGGTGAAGTGAACAAAGGTATGGGAATGAATATGTACCTATGAATATGTACCATATGAATATGTACACCAGTAGGCTCTGTCACCTGGCTATTGCAATCAGGAGGATTTCACTATAGAATAAGTAGTTTGCAAATAAAGCAGATTTGTATTATTTAAGAAGACCTTTCTCTATGTTCATCCTATCACACTATTTGAATTCTGGACATGTTTCTTTAAGAAAAAATTAAATCTTATTTCTATCTGGAATTTCATTTAAGTTATATACTATCAGTTCCTCATTGGAAACACTTTCTGTTGCTGATTTAGATTGCATTTTCATAAATTATTTTAATTCTATACATGGGAGACAGCCCAAATTTAGAGTCTCTACCAGAGAAAAATCAAAGTTGATTTATAAGTGAAGACTTGTATGTTGTCACAACAGTAGGAGGAAGCTGAGAGACATGAGATTACTTTTAATTCTGAGTCTCTTTCTTGTTGCTTCTGGTTGAAATATTTTACTGCCTCCAGGCTAGATACAACTTTCTACCTCATCTAGATCAGCTAGAATCAATGACCAATGACCAGTAGTCAGTACTGTGCACCTTCCCAGGTTTCTTTTTGGGACTAGTAATGGTTAAATTAATTAATTGGTATGTGTGTTGGTATCTAGGTGAAATGATAAATAATAGTATTTTGTCTAAGTCCATTTTTTAAAAGTTTTATGTATATGTGTGTTTAATTGGGTCCAACTCTTTGCAATCCCATGGACTGTAGCCTGCCAGGCTCCTCCCCATGGAATTTTCCAGACAAGAATACTGGAGAGCATTGCCATTTCCTCCTCCAAGAGATCTTCCTGACCCAGGGATTGAACCCAACTCTCTTGTGTCTCCTGCATTGGCAAGGGGATTCTCTACCACTGAGCCACCTGGGAAGCTCTTTTGTAACGTTTACTGATGGCTTTATAATGCAATAAGCCATTCCCTATTCCTTAGAGGCTACTACTGCTATTTTCCACTTGGAAATGAGAAACTAGGAATTCACAAGAGCTTCCATATCCAATATGGTCCAAATCTAGTGCTATCCAACTACATCATATATGCTCTGCTTTGGTCTTCCTTGATGAGTTAATGCCTCTGCACTGATAAAGAAAATTTTTATTTTCTTTATTCTATTCAAATTATCAAGATTGCACCCATGTTTCTTGCTTTATTTATGTCAAATAAATTAGCAAAATTGTAAATGTAATTGCAAGAAATATAGTCTATAAAATCTGATAAGCATCAATTCAATAATAAAAAGAATACTTGAACCCCGTTATCTGGCTCACAAACCTTAACCAACAACAACCATCCTTTATTTTGTTTTGTGTAAAGGACTTGATAGTGGTCACTCACTCACTGATGTAAGGGATTCTCCCACTATCTTTTTAGAGTTGGTAGGGCTGGTCCTCACACACCAGGAGCGAGTGATGGAAGAGTTGTTCACTGAGTTCTATATGCATAAGTTTCAATGATGCCAAATAGACTTGCCAGAGTCTCACAGATTACCAAAAACCTTAGAGCTACCAAGGTACTGATGGTCATTCCTTCAAATTCATTTTATTATTTTTTAAATTATGCTTCTTTTTGCCTTATAGATCATAAGACAAAAATATTTTGGCATAACCTGTCTCTCTCCCTTTCTGTACATTATAAACATATTCACACATTTATACACACTTCATTTTTCACAATGTAGAATTGGCCACCAGGTTTTATGGATACAATTTAATCTCATGATATTGACTTTTTTATTTAGTAAGAATAAAAGGTTATATTCAGGGTTATATATATTTCATTTTGTTTTCATTTTTTATATGATGTCTTCATAAAGAGTTTAAATGATTTTATAAAATTGTTTAATACTTGGGCAAAAATCTTAAAATAAAAGGAAAATGTAAAAGCCTCAATAGATTTTCTAGATAGAAGAATTAACTTTAATTAACTTTAAATGCATTTCTTCTATTTAATTATCAAAGAAAAGCCAATTCAAACAATCAAGTGATTAATTTTTCCACCAATTGATAAAGTATATAAGTACTTGGTGTTAATGATGACACTATAAAATGTGCATTACTGGTGCGTTATATGATTTTAATACCATCTTTCCTAAAAGCAGTTTGGCCACACATATTTAAAGTTTGAAAATGCTTCTACATTTGTCCAAGTAAATCTACTTTGATATACCAAAGGAAGTAAATTATTTATGCACATCTACTTGACTATAGAGGGAATTTTAAATTAACAAAGAAAGATCTAAAAATATGGATTTATAAGTAGATGTGAGTTTCTCTATGAAACTAGAGATCACATCATTATTTGTGTATTCAAAATTAAACTCATCCAGCTGACTAGAAGAAAAGTCTGAGATCAGAATTTTTTGAGTTCCTTCTCCTTGCCTTGCTCAGATCATTTAGAAATATGTTAAAACATTAAACATTCTTACTATATTAAAAGTAAATTAAAATTACCATTTCAAAAATTCTTATAGTTCTATGAAATTCAAAAGAGAAACATTGAAGGCAAAAGCAAATTTTAAAATGTATGCAATTTGAGATAATCTTCATGAACACATAAAGCTAACACTCAGGACAATACTGATTTTAATACTCTGAGCTATATAAATCATACATTAGATAATACAAATATTCAATTTTTGTTTTACTGTATTTTATTTTCACTCTTTATTTCTTTCTCTTGCTCTTTAGAATCAGGTTTTAGAAACATGGGAGGAAATAACTAACAGTAAAAGACAAATTGAATCTTCATAGAATTCACTAAATGAGTTGTACAATCTTATAACTAATGTGTCAGATTTACTTTAATAAAAGTAGAGTGTTCCATTGATGGGAAAACAAATAAAGAATCAAAGACTAATTCTCTACTCCTAAGTAGAGACAGCATTGAACCCCTGAAGCAGAAGCTTAGTTTTTTGTAATCATTTATAAATTGAAAATAGATAAATTTCAGGAAATTATAAGATCAAATATTTCTCCCTGAGGGATAGACAGGTTTATAGAACTGTGACTGGCATGCCCAGAATTGTTTCCAGGAATTGGAAGTATAGTCAGTCAGCACTCTAGACACTAAAACATGGTACAATCTAGAAATAGAAAGTAAGTTTAAGAAAAGTGGTTAAATGAGTGTCCAAAGCTGAATAATGAGAATGTCAAGTCAGGAAGGACCAAAGAAGAAACTACTAAAGGGATGTGAAAAGAGAGAAACAGATAACTTATTTCAAATGAATATGGGTTTATCCTAACTCTGCATAATTTATAAAGGGAATGTTATGATTGAACCTAATTGTTATTAACTGAACTCATATATAGATTTCTAAAGTTTTAGAAATAGACTTGGGGTTGTTCTTCCAATAAAGTCTTTCTTACATAGTAAAAGTTACTGATGCTGTGACTATCTCCTGTCACTTGACATTGAGAAGAAACTTGTTGTCGATGCCATGGACTTAGAGCTACTTCATCAACTCTGTAACAAAAAAATGATCAAAAGTTTATTTATTATGGAGGTGGTAGTCATTCAAGATCATCTCTGAATTTTCTTTACCTTGAATCTCATCTGTAATTCCCCAATGTTATAAATGGAGATCATTCAGCTCTTTTTAAAAAAAATTGTAAATCTCCTCTGTCATAGGAAAATGAAATATACAGTATAGGGCTTTAGCACATTGGTCCAGGATCAGTTTAGTTTCATTATTGATTCCTTTTGGATTATTTATTGTCTGACTCCCTAGACAAAACTCATATTTTAATCAACAGGTTGAAGTCATGTCCTTTAAGGCTGAGCCATTATGTTGGTACCAGGATAGGTATTTTGCCCTGAAAAACAAGCACATATTATTGTGTTTTCTTCTTCCAAAACTCCTAAATATTGCGCTTCGGATGCTTTATGTAAATTCTGCTAAATGTTTATTGTTGGAACTTTCTGTCTGTATTTCCCATCTAATTGGACCTTTCATATTATTCATTTTACTATCCCTTATCCTGCCTCTGCCAATTTATCTGGACTTCATGTATCACTCCTTTTGGTCTGGTGTAATAGAGCCTCAGTTACACATGGAGTACATCATGGGTATCACAGTGCATCACGGTTTTCTCTGTTCATTCCCTGTCCCCTCCCCAAATTCTATACAAATTTTGGATTCAGGATAGTGATAGTGGTTGGGGCAGGTTCACATTGGCTATTAACAGAAACTTAAAAGAAGTAGATTGGGCTTCCCTGGTGGCTCAGTTGTAAAGAATCCACCTGCCAATGCAGGAGACATGGGATTGATCCCTGGTCTGGGAAGATCCCACAAGCTGTGGAGCAACTAAGCATGTGAACCACAACTATTGAGCCCGTGCTCTACAGCCTGGGAGCTGTGACTACTGAGCGTTGCCACTGCAACTACTGAAGCCTGCGCCCTAGAGCCAATGTTCAGCAACAAGAGAAGGCACCTCAATGAGAAGCCACAACTAGAGAGCAGCCCCCACTCACCACAGCTGGAAGAAAGCCCACCCAGCAATGAAGACCCAGGACAGCCAATAAAAAAATAACATAAATAAAATTATTTTTTAAAAGAAGTAGATTTACTAGAGAATATTTTGATCAAGCTCCTTTTAATACAGACAGGTTTCAGAGGTAAAAGTTGGCATAAAGTTTTGAAATAATCTCAGGATGACAAGTGAAATATTGGGATCTGATGGCATTATACTAAAGTATCCTCCTTGAATTCCAACAGTATAATTCCATAGTTCTAACACTAAGCAAAATCCTGAGGTTGGCAGAGTTGTAGTTGGCTTGTTCCTACTGCTCTTTCACCAGTTCTCAGACCTCAAGATATCTGGTGCTCATGAAACACTTATTCTTTGTTTCATTTCTTGAATATAAGACTCTTAAATGCAGGGAATATGAATATTGGTTAAGTAGCATTTTACCATGGAGAAGGCAATGGCACACCACTCCAGTACTCTTGCCTGGAAAATCCCATGGGCAGTGGAGCCTGGTGGGCTGCAGTCCATGGAGTTGCTAAGAGTCAGACAGGACTGAGCGACTTCACTTTCACTTTTCACTTTGATTCCTTGGAGAAGGAAATGGCAACCCTCTCCAGCGTTCTTGCCTGGAGAATCCCAGGGATGGGGAAGCCTGGTGGGCTGCCATCTATGGGGTCGCACAAAGTCGGACACAACTGAAGCTACTTAGCAGCGGCAGCAATATTCTACCATGGCGTCATGAGCGGCACCAGAGTGAAGCATGGAGAAATAGTCAAGCCTAACAGGTTAGCTGGCATCCTATACTTCCCCATCGCTCACTCTACCTGTTCTATTGATTGCATCTCTGATTAATGGTCTGTGACAGCAGAATCTGTGTCTATCTTGTTCACTACATTATCACCAGTTCCTTGCATGGCATATGACCTACAGTCTGATATATAAAGAAATGCCATGTCCAAGAAGTCCTTTAGCCCTAGTCAAAGAAATTACATGAAAAAACAAAACAAAACAAAAAAGATTCCCATAAAGGTGGAGCTTGAAATTTGGGGGAAAAAGAAAAAAAACTTTAAATTCAACAGCAGTTAGATGTGAGGGGATACAAAAATACATCATTTGATAAAGTGAGTCTTAGCTTCATTGTCAGATGAAATATTTTATTTCAGAGTCACAAACATAAAGAGAATCTAGAAAATTCCTTATGCATTTAGAAAACAGTTAGAGAATTAGAACATTACTGAACTCTGCAGAATAACAAATGATAACCCTGAGGATATAACTAAATGTGAGTAAACAGTACCTCAGAAAACTTTTACCAGAAAGAAGGAAGCTGTATCTTTAATGTGTTTTTAAGGAACAAATGCATAAGAAAGTGTGATATGGGTAATTAAAACCAATGTATGTTTATATGCCACTGTTTAGCAAATTGATAGAATAAATGTAGTGGGAACCTAAGGTAGGGTCTTGTGTGACAATGGAAAAAAATTAGAATGAGATTATGTTTTGAAAACATAAAGTTTTGTTATTGCAGCCCACTCTGAAGTTTATGGGCTGAAGAGATAATATCATCAGATGGATTTGAAACTGTTTGACTCAAGAGACAAATAAAGACCTTAAATTGTTTGTTGTGCTTGGTACTGCCTATGGCTTTGGGAAAGACAGATCAATAAAAGAAGCAAACAACCAGGGAAAGAATCAGTGGGGTTGTTAAGGACTCTAAGTAGAAAGTTAGTGACAGATAGAGTTGATAACACTGTGTAAAAGCAAAGAAAATTTCCCCTTCTACATTGACTAAATTCATGAGTGTGTAGGTCTTGCAAATGATGTGGTGCATCATGTGTGCAGTAAATCCAATCTCCTTTCAGGAGATAATTGATTATAAATGATATGGTAGTAAAAAAAAAAAAAAGAAATGTCTTAACCCTGATGACTGTAAATCCTGGAAGAAAGAATATCATGCTGGTTCACTAGCATCAGAATCCTTGAAGGAATAATAAACTCAAGATCTCTTCTCCAACTGGCTTCAGTTCTCTCACTGAAACACTGTTCTTGTTACAGCTGGTGGCTGATTGCAGAAGTTTCCCACAAGGAAACTGGTGTACTGTGCCCTGGTGAGTTCCCAGGAATGGTGTGTGCCAAGAACATTTTGATTCTATGGAGGGAGGGAATGCAAATGGATTGTAAAATATTCTACTATGGTGAACAAAGTCGAATGACTCACCAAATACTCTCAGAAACTGTTACTCCAAACCATCCAAATAACCAGGGTCCAAGTAAAGATATGACCATTCTCAGAAGCATGATCAAGAAATATTAAGAAGTAAACCTCTTACCTAGATTCAAGGGAATTTAAATTCTTTTCTGTTTTATTGAAACTAAAAATTGTTTTAGCTTTATGGTGGCCATACACATCATTTCCATGCTTCTACTCATATTCATTTTGTTCTCAGTGTTACATACACACAAACTGTTGCTACCTAGGTTTTCTCCATGTTACTCCAGACACAATTTTAAGTTATTATTATTATTATTATTTTGGCATAACAGCAACTGATCACTGATTTTTCAGTTTCATCTTTTTAGCATATACTCGGGACTGAACACCACAATTTCTTGGTCATCTTCCTTAGCCAGTCACCCTCAAACTCCTTTACTGGCTCAACTCTCTGACTTCAAATGTTGAAGGGCTCCAGAGCTTAGTCTTTGATAAATCATGTCTATGAACATATCTGAGATTATTCCATCCAGTAAAATTGTTATCTTTAGATCTCTTCTGTGAACTGCAGGCTTGTATAACCAATTGCTTATTACATATTATGGAGCTTTGCTGGTAGCTCAGTGGTAAAGAATCTGCCTGCCAATGTAGGAGACACGTGGTCAATTCCTGAGTCAGGAAGATTCCCTAAAGAAAGAAAGAGCAGCATCCTCCCATATTCTTGCATGGGAAATCCCATGGACAGAGGAGCCTAAAGGGCTATAATCCATAGCATTGCAAAGAGTAGCACACGACTTAGTGACTAAACAACAACCCATGCTATGTCTCAAATTGGACACATCTAAATTTGAACCTGAATCCTAATTGCCATGGACTGAAGGTCTGTGTTCTCTCAAAATTCATATGCTGAAGCCAAATTCTCATTATGATTGTATTTGTAGGTGGGGCCTTTGGGAGGTGATTATAGCACATGAATGGAATTGGTGCTCTTATAAAATAATAAGGCCTCAGAGAACACTTTACTTCTTTTGTCGTGTGAGAACACAACAAAAAGCAGCTATTTATAAAGCAGGAAGAGGGCTTTCACCAGACACTAAATTGTTTGCACCCTGATCTTATACTGTCATCCTCCAAAACTGTGAGAAATAAACTTAAAAGTCACACAGCGGATACCAGCCCAAAAGATTAAGACACTGTTCTACGTACAGTTTTCCCTATTAGGATATTTTTCATTTTTTAATTGCTAAGTCGTGGCTGACTCTTTTGCTACCCCCATGGAGTATAGCCTGCCGGGATCCTCTGTCCTTGGGATTTCCTAGGGAATAATATCAGAGTGGGTGGCCACTGCCTTCTCCAGGGAATCTTCCTAAACCAGGGATTGAACTCACATCTCTTGCATTGACAGGCAGATTCTTTATGACTGAGCTACCAGGGAAGCCCTGTCAGTACATGGCTCCACCTTATCATTGCTCAGGTTACAAACCTTGATGTCATTCTTGACTCCTCTTTTCCTCTCACAACTTATATCCAACCCATTAGGAAAAACCACAAAATGTGCCCAGAATCTGACCGCACCTCACCACCTCTATTGTGATAAACTGGTCAGTGTCCCCGTCCTTGTTATCTCTGCCTGGTTTACTACAGTAGTCTTCTAACAGGTCTTCTCCCTAACTCTGTCCTTATCTTCCCACAGTTGATTGCCAACACAGCGGTCGGAACGACTTTATTTTTAAACGTTCCATTATGGTATTATTTTGATCAAAACCTTCAAGGTTCTAATTCAGAGGACAATCTGAAGTCCGTATGGTAGAGTTTGGCCTCATATTGTATAGCTCTGTCCTTTGACTCCTCTGTTCTTCAGTCACATAAGCCACTTTATTAATCCCTAAATACTTTCAAGTCAGGACATGCACATCAGCTTGTCTATCTGCCTAAAATAATTTTCCCAAGATCTTTCCATGATCGGGATTCCCTTGTTTCTCAGGCCTTAGTTCACTGAGGTCTTCCCTGATGTTCACATATAAAGTGACACTTCCACTATACTTATTAATATCTTAGAGACCACAGGACAACATACATATTTTTTACTATCTCCCTCACTAGAATTAAACTATGAGATGACAAAGGTTTTTCATTTTATTTGTTTGTTTGCTAGTTTTTTTTCCCCTGTTTTGTTCAAATCAAGGACAGTATCTAGCATCTAACATCTAAATGAATGTTTACTTTAAAAAATCTTATACTAATGCATTCTAAAATTAAAAATTAATATATGATGATATTAATTCTTAAATATGAAGCAAAGAATATATAATGAACAATAAATCAAATACCATTTTGTCTTCTACTCAAATATGTAAAGTATATAATCTCTCTCTGGAAAGTAACTTGCATCTCTCATTTGAATTACATTTTCCTCGCTATAGCTGGGATAACTACTATTGTGACTTTGTGCTTATAATTCCTTTGTTTTTCTTTATAATTTAACACATGGATGAGTTGTTAAACAACATATTATAGTTTTCATTTCCCCTTTTTATGTAAATGGAATTATGTGATACACATTTTCTTCAACTTGCTTTATTTCACTTAATCTCCATTAAAGATTTGTCCAGTTAGCCATTCATAGATTCCTTAAATATCTTGTGAACATCTTCTATATGCCACACACCTTACTATACCCTGAGGGTATATCAATGACCAAAGCAGACAAAGGTTCTATCAACATGGGGACCACATTATAGCAAAGAACAATAAATAGTAATAGATGTAAGTAAGTGAAATAAGTTCAATGTGTTTCATATCAAAGGAGAAACATATAGAATGGAGGAAAAATACAGAAAAATGTAAAATATATGTAATATGTTGTTTAGCAACTCATCTGTATATGTTAAACTATGACAAAAATAAAGGAATCATAATCACAGAAGCCAAAATAATAGTCATGCTGGGTATAGGCAGGAAAACCCAATTCAGGCAAGGGATGCAAGTTACTTCAAAGAGGGAATTGATTTTATTTTCCTTTTAATTTACTTTTTTTTATTGAAAGATAATTGCTTTACAGAATTTTGTTGATTCTGTCAAATCTCAACATGAATCAGCCATGCTGCTAAGTCGCTTCAGTCATGTCCGACTCTGTGCGAACCCATAGACGGCAGCCCACCAGGCTCCCCTGTCCTTGGGATTCTCCAGGCAAAAACACTGGAGTGGGCTGCCATTTCCTTCTCCAATGCATGAAAGTGAAAAGTGAAAGTGAAGTCGCTCAGTCATGTCCGACTCTTCAAGACCCCATGGACTGCAGCCTACCAGGCTCCTCTGTCCATGGGATTTTCCAGGCAAGAGTACTGGAGTGAGGTGCCATTGCCTTCCCCATGAATCAGCCATAGGTATACATATATCCCCTCCCTTTTGAATCTCCCTCCCCATCCCACCCCTCTAGGTTGATACACAGCCCCTGTTTGAGTTTCCTGATCCATACAGCAAATTCCTGTTGATTATCTATTTTACATATGGTAATGTAAGTTTCCATGTTACTCTTCCCATACATCTCACCTTCTCCCCATGTCCATAAGTCTGTTCTCTACGTCTGTTTCTCCATTGCTGTCCTGTAATTAAATGTGTCAGTATCATTTTTCTAGATTCCATATATGTGTATTAGAATACAATATTTATCTTTCACTTTCTGACTCACTTCACTCTGTATAATAGGTTCTAGTTTCATCCACCTCATCAGAACTGACTCAAATGTGTTCCTTTTTATGACTGAGTAATATTTCATTGTGTATATGTACCACAACCTCTTTATCCATTCATCTGTTGATGGACATCTAGTTTGCTTCCATGTTCTAGCTATTGTAAATAGTGCTGCAATGAACAATGGGATACATATGTCTTTTTCAATTTGGTTTCCTCAGGGTAAATGCCTAGGAGTGGGATTTCTGGGTCATATGGTGGTTTTATTCCTATTTTTTAAAGAAATCTCCATACTGTCTTCCACAGTGGTTGTGTCAATTTACATTCGCACCAACAGTGCAACAGCAATTCCATTTATTCCACATCCACTCCAGCATTTAGTGTTTGTAGACTTTTTGATGATAGCCATTCTAACCAGTGTGAGGTGACATCTTATTTTGGTTTTGATTAACATTTCTTTAATAATGAGCAATGTTGAGCATCTTTTCATGTGTTAGTCATCTGTATGTCTTCATTTGAGAAAGGTCTGTTTAGGTCTTTTCCCATTTTTTGATTGGGTTGTTTGTTATTCTGGTACTGAGTTGTATGAGCTGCTTGTATATTTTGGAAATTAATCCTTTGTCAGTTGTTTTCATTTGCTATTATTTTCTCCCATTCCAAGGGTTGTCTTTTCACCTTGCTTATAGTTTCCTTTGCTTTGCAAAAGCTTTTAAGTTTAATCAGGTCTCACTTGTTTACTTTTGTTTTTATTTCCATTACTCTAGGAGGTGGGTCATAGAGGATCTTGCTTTGATTTATGTCATCGAGTGTTCTGCCTATGTTTTCCTCTAAGAGTTTTACAGTTCCTGATCTTACATTTAGGTCTTTAATCCATTTTGAGTTTATCTTTGTGTATGGTGTTAGGAAGTGTTCTAATTTCATTCTTTTACAACACAGCTGTCCAGTTTTCCCAGCACCATTTATTGAAGAGGTTGTCTTTGACCCACTGTATATTCTTGCCTCCTTTGTCAAAAATAAGTTACTCATAAATGCACGGGTTTATTTCTGGGCTTACTATCTTGTTCCATTGGCCTGTATTTCTGTTTTTTTGTGCCAGTACCATACTTTCATGATGACTGTAGCTTTGTAGTATAATCTGAAGTCAGGAAGGTTGATTTCCCCCCAGCTCCATTTCTCTTTCTGAAGACTGCTTTGGCTATTCAGGCTCTTTTGTGTTTCCATATGAACTGTAAAATTTTTTGTTTTAGTTCTGTGAAAAATGCTATTAGTAATTTGATAGAGATCACATTGAAACTATAGGTTGCATTTGCTAGTATAGTCATTTTCACAATATTGATTCTTCCTACCCAGAAACATGGAATATCTCTCCATCTGTTTATGTTGTCTTTGATTTCTTTTATCAGAGTCTTATAATTTTCTGTATCAGTTCAGTTCAGTCGCTAAGTCGTGTCCGACTCTTTGCGACCCCATGAATTACAGTACACCAGGCCTCCCTGTCCATCACCAACTCCCAGAGTTCACTCAAACTTACGTCCATCGAGTCAGTGATGCCATCCAGCCATCTCATCCTCTGTCATCCCCTTCTCCTCCTGCCCCCAGTCCCTCCCAGCATCAGAGTCTTTTCCAGTGAGTCAACTCTTTGCATGAGGGAGCCAAAGTACTGGTTTCGGCTTTAGCATCATTCTTTCCAAAGAAAACCCAGGGCTGATCTCCTTCAGAATGCACTGGTTGGATCTCCTTGCAGTCCAAGGGACTCTCAAGAGTCTTCTCCAACACCACAGTTCAAAATCATCAATTCTTCGGCATTCAGCTTTCGTCACAGTCCAACTCTCACATCCATACATAACCACTGGAAAAACCATAGCCTTGACTAGATGGACCTTCATTGGCAAAGTAATCTTCAACTTTGTTAAATTCACTGCTTAGCTCTAGAAATTTTCTGATACTATCTTTAGTGTTTTCTATATACAGAATCATGTCATTTGCAAACAGTGAGAACTGTACTTCTTTTCTAATCTGGATTCCTTTCATTTATTTTTCTTCTCTGATTGCTGTAGCTAGGACTTCCAGAACTATGTTGAATAATAGTGGTGAAAGTGGACACCCTTTTCTTGTTCCTGATCTTAGAGGGAATGATTTCAGTTTTTCACCATTGAGAATAATATTTGCCATAGGCTTATCATATATGGTCTTTACTATGTTGAGGTAGGTACCTTCTATGCCTATTCTTTGAAGAGTTTTAATCATAAATGGGTGTTGAATTTTGTCAAAGGCTTTTTCTACATCTATTAAGATTATTATATGTTTTTATCTTTCAATTTGTTAATATGGTGTATCACTTTGATTGATTAGTGTATAGTGAGGAATCCTTGCATCTCTGCAATAAACCCAGCTTGATCATCGTGTATGAACTTTTTGATGTGTTGCTGAATTCTGTTTGCTAAAATTTTGTTGAGGATTTTTGCATCTATGTTCATCAGTGATATTGGCCTGTAGTTTTCTTTGTTTGTATTGTCTGTCTGGTTTTGGTATCGGGGTGATGGTGGCCTTATAGAATGAGTTAGGAAGTGTTCCTCCCTCTGCAATTTTTTGAAAGAGTTTTAGAAGGATAGGCATTAGCTCTTCTCTAAATGTTTGATAGAATTCTCCTGTGAAGCCATTTGTTCCTGGGCTTTTGCTTTTTGGAAGATTTTTGATCACAGCTTCAATTTCAATGCTTGTAATTGGGTTGTTCATAATTTCTATTTCTTTCTGCTTCAGTCTTGGAAGATTGAGCTTATCTAAGAATCTGTCCATTTCTTCTAGGTTACTTATTTTACTGCCATATAGTTGTTCACAATAGTCTCTTATAATCCTTTGTATTTCTGCATTGTCTGTTGTAAACTCTCCTTTTTAATTTCTAATTTTTTTGCTCTTTTTTTCTTGATGAGTCTGGCTAAAGGTTTGTCAATTTTGTTTATCTTCTCAAAGAACCAGCTTTTAGTTTATGAATCTTTACTGTTGTTTCTCTCATTTCTTTTTCATTTATTTCTGCTCGAATCTTTATGATTTCTTTAATTCTACTGATTTGGGGGGGTTTTTGTTTTTCTTTCTCCAGTTGTTTTAGGTGTAAAGTTAGTTGTCCATTCAATGTTTTTCTTGTTTCTTGAGGGAGGATTCTATTGTTATGAACTTTCCTCTTAGAACTGTCTTTGCTTATCCCATAGGTTTTCAGTTGTGGTGTTTTTATTGTCATTTGTTTCTAGAAATTGTTTGATTTCCCTTCTGATTTCTTCAGTAACCTGTTGGTTATTTAGAATTTATTGTTTAATCTCCATGTATTTGTGTTTCTTACAGTTTTTTTCTTGCAATTGATATCTAGTCTCATAACATTGTGGTCAGAGAAGATGCTTGATACGATTACAATTTTCTTAAATCTACTGAGGTTTGATTTGTGATCCAAGATGTGTTCTATCCTGGAGAATGTTCTATGTGCACTTTAGAAGAAGATGTAGTCTTTTGCATTTGGATGGAATGTCCTGAAGATATCAATGATATTCATCTCACCTAATGTATCATTTAAGACTTGTGTTTCCTTATTAATTTTCTGTTTTGATGATCTGTCCATTGGTGTGAATGGAGTGTCTATTATTGTGTTACTGTTAATTTTTCCGTTTATGTCTGTTAGTGTTTGTCTTATGTATTGAGGTGCTCCTATGTTGGGTGCATAGATATTTACAATTGTTATGTCTTCCTCTTGGATTGATCCCTTGATCATTACATAGTGTCCTTCCTTATCTCTTGTAATCTTCTTTATTTTAAGGTCTATTTTGTCTTATATGAGGATTGCTACTCCAGCTTTCTTTTGCTTCCCACTTTCATGGAAAATATTTTTCTATCCTCTCACTTTCAGTCTATATGTGTCTTGAGGTCTGAAGTGGGTTTCTTGTAGACAGCAGATATATGGGTCTTGTTTTTGTATCCATTCAGCCAGTCTGTGTCTTTTGGTTGAAGCATTTATTCCATTTACATTTAAAGTAATCATTGATATATATGTTCTTATTGCCATTTTCTTAATTGTTTGGGGTTGATTTTGTATCTCTTTTTTCTTCTCTTATATTTCTTGACTATATAAGTCCCTTTAACATATTTTGTAAAGCTGGTTTGGTGGTACTGAATTCTCTTAACTTTTGCTAGTCTGAAAAGCTTTTATTTCTACATCAGTTTTGAATGAGATCCTTTCCAGGTACAGTATTCTTGGTTGTAGATTTTTCCCTTTCAATACTTTAAATATATTCTGCCATTCCCTTCTGGCCTGCAGAATTTCTGCTGAAATATCAGCTGTTGAGCATATAGGGTTTCCCTTATATGTTACTAGTTGCTTCTCCCTTGCTGCTTTTAATATTCTTTCTTTGTGTTTAGTCTTTGTTAGTTTGATTATTATGTGTCTTGGCATGTTTCTCTTTGGATTTATCCTGTACACGACTCTTTGTGCCTCTTGGACTTGATTGACTATTTCCTTTTTCCATGTTGGGGAAATTTTCAGCTATAATCTCTTCAAAATTTTTCTCATACCCTTTTTCTCTTCTTCTTCTGGGAGCCCTATAATTCAAATGTTGGTGTGTTTGATACTGTCCCAGAGTTCTCTGAGACTATCCTCAGTTCTTTTCATTCTTTTTACTCTGCTATTTAGAAGTTATTTTCACCATTATATCTTCCAGTTTACTGATTCATTCTTCTGCTTCAGATATTCTGCTATTGATTCCTTCTAGAGTATTTTTAATTTCAGTAGTTATGTTGTTTGTATGTTTACTCTTTAATTCTTCTAGGTCTTTGTTAATTGATTCTTTCATTTTCTCCATTTTGTTTTCAAGGTTTTGATCATCTTTACTATCATTAGTCTGAATTTCTTTTTTTTTTTTTTTCAGGTAGTTTGCCTATTTCCTCTTCATTTATTTGGACTTCTGTGTTTCTAGTTTGTTCCTTCATTTGTATAGTATTTCTATGCCTTTTTATTATTATTATTTTTTTTAACTTATTGTGTTTGAGGTCTCTTTTTCCCAGGCTTCAAGGTTGAATTCTTTCTTCCTTTTAGTTTCTGCGCTTCTAAGGTTGGTCCAGTGGTTTGCATAAGCCGCCTGTAGGGTGATTTTTATGGTGAAGCAAAGGAGGGCCTAGAGGAGCCATCCCATGTTGAAGGTCAGGAAGGGCGGTGGTGAGGAGACATCCCTCATCCAAGGTAAGGAGCAGCGGCTGCGCTTTGCTGGAGCAGCCGTGAAGAGATACCCCACGCCCAAGGTAAGAGAAACCCAAGTAAGATGGTAGGTGTTGCAAGAGGGCATCAGAGGGCAGACACACAAACCATAATCACAGAAAACTACTCAATCTAGTCACACTAGGACCACAGCCTCGTCTAACTCAGTGAAACTAAGCCATGCCCATGGGGTAACCCAAGACGGGCAGGTCATGGTGAAGAGGTAGGACAGAACGTGGTCAACTGGAGAAGGGAATGGCAAACCACTTCAGTATTCTTGCCTTGAGAAACCCATGAACAGTATGAAAAGGCAAAATGATAGTATACTGAAAGAGGAACTCCCCAGGTCAGTAGATGCCCAATATGCTTCTGGAGATCAGTGGAGAAATAACTCCAGAAAGAATGAAGGGATGGAGCCAATCAAAAACAATACCCAGCTGTGGATGTGACTGGTGATAGAAGCAAGGTCCAATGCTGTAAAGAGCAATATTGCATAGGAACCTGGAATGTTAGGTCCATGAATCAAGGCAAATTGGAAGTGGTCAAACAAGATATGGCAAGAGTGAACATCGACATTCTAGGAATCAGTGAACTAAAATGGACTGGAATAGGTGAATTTAACTCAGATGACCATTATATCTACTACTATGGGCAGGAATCCCTCAGAAGAAATGGAGTAGCCATCATGGTCAACAAAAGAGTCTGAAATACAGTACTTGAATGCAATCGCAAAAACGACAGAATGATCTCTGTTCGTCTCCAAGGCAAACCATTCAATATCAGAGTAATCCAAGCCTACGCCCCAACTAGTAACGCAGAAGAAGCTGAAGTTGAATGGTTCTATGAAGATCTACAAGACCTCTTAGAACTAACGCCCAAAAAAAGATGTCCTTTTCATTATAGGAGACTGGAATGCAAAAGTAGGAAGTCAAGAAACACCTGGAGTAACAGGCAAATTTGGCCTTGGAATGTGGAATGAAGCAGGGCAAAGACTAATAGAGTTTTACCAAGAGAATCCACCGGTCATAGCAACACCCTCTTCCAACAACACAAGAGAAGACTCTACACATAGACATCACCAGATGGTCAAAACTGAAATCAGATTGATTATATTCTTTGCAGCCAAAGATGGAGAAGCTCTATACACCCAACAAAAACAAGACCAGGAGCTGACTGTGGCTCAGATCATGAACTCCTTATTATCAAATTCAGACTCAAATTGAAGAAAGTAGGGAAAATTGCTAGACCATTCAGGTATGACCTCAATCAAATCCCTTATGATGATACAGTGGAAGTGACAAATAGATTTAAGTGCCTAGATCTGATAGATAGAGTGATGAATTATGGAATGAGGCTTGTGACATTGTACAGAAGATAGGGATCAAGACAATCCCCATGGAAAAGAAATGCAAAAAAGCAAAATGGCTGTCTGGGGAGGCCTTACAAACAGCTGTGAAAAGAAGAGAAGTGAAAAGCAAAGGAGAAAAGGAAAGATATAAGCATCTGAATGCAGAGTTCCAAAGAATAGCAAGAAGAGATAAGAAAGGCTTCTTCAGTGATCAATGCAAAGAAATAGAGGAAAACAACAGAATGGGAAAGACTAGAGGGCTCTTCATGAAAATTAGAGATACCAAGGGAACATTTCATGCAAAGATGGGCTCAATAAAGGACAGAAATGGTATGGAGCTAACAGAAGCAGAAGATATTAAGAAGAGGTGGCAAGAATACACAGAAAAACTGTACCAAAAGATCTTCATGACCCAGATAACCACGATGGTGTGATCACTCATCTAGAGCCAGACATCGTGGAGTGTGAACTCAAGTGGGCCTTAGAAAGCATCACTACGAACAAAGCTAGTGGAGGTGATGGAATTCTAGTGGAGCTATTTCAAATCCTGAAAGATGATGCTGTGAAAGTGCTACACTCAATATGCCAACAAATTTGGAAAACTCAGCAGTGGCCACAGGACTGGAAAAGGTCAGTTTTCATTCCAATCCCAAAGAAAGGCAATGCCAAACAATGCTCAAACTACCGCACAATTGCACTCATCTCACATACTAGTAAAGTAATGCTCAAAATTCTCCAAGCCAGGCTTCAGCAATACGTGAACCATGAACTTCCTGATGTTCAAGCTGGTTTTAGAAAAGGCAGGGGAACCAGAGATCAAATTGCCAACATCCGCTGGATCATGGAAAAAGCAAGAGTTCCAGAAAAACATCTACTTCTGCTGTATTGACTATGCCAAAGCCTTTGACTGTGTGGATCACAATAAACTGTGGAAAATTCAGAGAGAGATGGGAATACCAGACCACCTGACCTGCCTCTTGAGAAATCTGTATGCAGATCAGGAAGCAACAGTTAGAACAGGACATGGAACAACAGACTGGTTCCAAATAGGAAAAGGAGTATGTCAAGGTTGTATATTGTCACCCTACTTATTTAACTTCTATGTAGAGTACATCATGAGAAATGCTGAAGTGGAAGAAACACAAGCTGGAATCAAGATTGCCGGGAGAAATATCAATAACCTCAGACATGCAGATGACACCACCCTTATGGCAGAAAATGAAGAGGAGCTAAAAAGCCTCTTGATGAAAGTGAAAGAGGAGAGTGAAAAAGTTGGCTTAAAGCTCAACATTCAGAAAATGAAGATCATGGCATCTGGTCCCATCACTTCATGGGAAATAGATGGGGAAACAGTAGAAACAGTGTCAGACTTTATTTTTTGGAGCTCCAAAATCACTGCAGATGGTGACTGCAGCCATGAAATTAAAAGACGCTTACTCCTTGGAAGAAAAGTTATGACTAACCTAGATAACATATTCAAAAGCAGAGACATTACTTTGCTGACTAAGGTCCGTCTAGTCAAGGCTATGGTTTTTCCAGTAGTCATGTATGGATGTGAGAGTTGGACTGTGAAGAAGTCTGAGCACTGAAGAATTGATGCATTTGAACTTGGTTATGGAGAAGACTCTTGAGAGTCCCTTGGACTGCAAGGAGATCCAACCAGTCCATTCTGAAGGAGATCAACCCTGGGATTTCTTTGGAAGGAATGATGCTAAAGCTGAAACTCCAGTACTTTGGCCACCTCATGCAAAGAGTTGACTCGTTGGAAAAGACTCTGATGCTGTGAGGGATTGGGGGCAGGAGGAGAAGGGGACGACAGAGGATGAGATGGCTGGATGGCATCAGTGACTCCATGGACGTGAGTCTGAGTGAAGTCCGGGAGTTGGTGATGGACAGGGAGGCCTGGTGTGCTGCGATTCATGGGGTTGCAAAGAGTCGGACATGACTGAGTGACTGAACTGAACTGAATTTTGTTTTTCCTCGGGCAAGGCTGAGTGAGGTGGTAATCCTGTCTGCTGATGATTGGATTTGTATTTTCTGTTTTGTTTGTTGTTTAGATAAATGAGGTGTCCTGCACAGGGTGCTACTGGTGGTTGGGTGATGCCAGGTCTTGTATTCAAGTGGTTTTTTTTGTGTGTGACTTCTCACTATCTGATAATCCCTAGGGTTAGTTATCTGGTAGTCTTGGTTCTTGGAGTCAGTTCTCCCACTCCAAAGGCTCAGACCTTGACCTCTGTTCAGGAATAAAGATTCCACAGTGGTCTGTTATGGCATTAAGTGAGATTAAAACAAGTAGCCAAAAATGAGAAACCAAAGATGGACTCCAGACAAATGGCAGTTATAAAATCAGCCAAGTACTAATTAAAATAATGGAATAAGCATGTACGTATACACCCATGAGCAAAGTCAAAACTGTCTAACAAAAATAAATTACAATAGATTGACCTGGCAATAAAGGGAAATAAAAAATTTTATTTATCATTTAAGAACAAAACTAACTAAAGCACAAACTGGAAAACAAAACTAAAGCAGGGTGCCAAGTGGGGAATTAAGCAATGAAAACAAAACTGACAAATATGTTGAGAGGAAAGGAAAGAGGTAAAAGAAAGAAAGAATAGATATGTAAAGTTAAATAGAGGTAGATGAAGAAGGTTTATATATATTAAAGATTAACTGCAAGAGGAAAAGAACTGTAGGAAAGGCCAGCACAGGAATAAATATAGAAAAAATATAATAGGTTTAAAAAACTAAAAATTAAAATTACAAAAAAGGAAAAAAAATGGAAGAAGAAAGAAAAGAGGGAAAAAAGGAAAACTCCACAGAACTGCAAAAGCCCAACATAGAGGCAGAGGTTTATAACAACAATAAAAAGTGTGACTGAATATACACATATACATTTACCCCCATAACCAAAATCAAAACAGTCCAACAAAATAAAGCACAGTAGATTGACCCAGCGAACAAAGGAAACCAAAAATTATGCCTACCAGAACAAAACTGACTAAAACACAAACTAGAAAACAAAACTGAAGCAAGGTGCCAACTGGGGAATAAAGCAATGAAAATAAAACTAACAAATATGTTGAGAGGAAAGGAAAGAAAGAAAAGAAAGAAAGAATAGATATGCAAAGTTAAATAGAGGTAGATGAAGATTTATATACATTAAAGATTAACTGCAAGGGGAAAAGAACAGTAGGAAAAGCAAACAAAGGAATAAATGTAGAAAAATAATAATAGGTTTAAAAAAATTAAAATTGAAAAAAGAGAGAGAGAAAAGGAAAACTCCCCAGAACTGCAAAAGCCCAACGTAGATGCAGGGGTTTATAACAACAATAAAAAATGTGACTGAGGGAAAAAAGATAAATAAAAGCTCAAAAGCTTAATTAGATTTCATAGTGCCAGTAAGATTGACAACTACAACAGAGGAGGAAAAAAAGGAAAATTAAAAAAATCCAAAATAATCTATAGTATAAGTCAAAAATAGGAATAATAAATGTTTTTCTTGAGTCACTGCTGTCAGAGTCCTTCACCTCGCTGGAAGTCACAGTCCACCTCACCTCTCTAGGATGCCCTCCAACACTGTGCTGATCTCTGGACCTATTGTGGGGGCAGCTCAGATTCTAATCTGGTCCTGCTCCTCTGTGTTCTTGCCTCCAATGTCTACAGCTATCAGAACTGTGCATTTTCTTTTTTGGGCATCCTCAGTGATCTTTTATATAGTCCATAGACATAGAGTCTGCTTAGTTGATTGTGTGGATTTAATCTGCAGCTTGTACAGCTGGTGGGAAGGTTTTGAGTCTTCTTCCTTAGCCACACTGCCCCTGGGTTTCAGTTCTGGTTTTATTTCCACCTCTGCATGTGTGTCGTCCACTGGGGTTTGCTCCTGAGGCTGCCCTGGAGGACTTGGGTTTTCTCCTGTGAAGACCAGGTGTGGAGGTGGTGGAGCTACTCGGGTTGCAGGTGTTCTGGCACCACCAGGTACTCTGGGGAGTTGGCAGCTAGGGCAGCAGGAAATATAGTGCTCTAGAAGGCAACCAGTATTGGCCAATACACTCTAGTATTCTTACCCCCAGACCCCCTCTCCCTGACAGAAAAGCCTGGCAGGCCAGTCTACAGGGTAACAAAGAGTCAGACATGACCGAAGCGACTCTGCGTACATAGACGCAAGACTCTTTTTGCCTGTGGCAGCTCTGCCCCAGTAAGAGTTGAGCATGAAGATGGTGCAGGTGCTTGGTTTTGGGGACCCTGGCAGCGCCAAGTGTGCAGGGACACAGACTGCCTCCACTGCAGGAGATATGGCCCTATCAGCGTCTTTATTTGAACCTCTTGTAGCTGCGATCGGAAGGCCTCTTTGGCCAGTCTTCTCCATAGCTCCATCCATTCGGGAACTTAGAGGGCTTCCTTGCCTGGGGCCCTTCTCTGTTGTTTGGTGTGTCAGGCACATAGAGGAGCCCCCCTGGCTGGGGTGCTACTGTGTAGATTGGCAGGTCAGGCACTTAAAAGGGCACCCTAGGTTGGGTCCTACTGTGTGTAGTTCAGTGCATCAGGCATTTGATGGGCCAGCCTCTCTATTGTTCAGCTGCCAGTGCTTGTGTGTCGGGGGAGAGAGGCTAGGGTGATGGCTCCACCCCTTAGACATGACACAGTAGTATCACCTTGCTGCCTGCTTTCCTCCACAGGCATTTCCCACTACAATCTCCTCCCTCACATTCCCTTCATCTGTCTCTCTGCAGTCAACAGCAGCCCTTGCCCTGGGATTGCTCCACTATCCCTAAACTCCAGCTCCCAGCCACTGCACCTTCCAGGGGATCTATGTCCCTGCCCTGGGTATGTATGGCTGTGGCAAGGACTGTCTGACTCTCATCCCATTTAGGCTGCCACAGATCAGCTGTTTCATTCTCAGCCTTAAATGTTTCTCCTCCAACTCAGACAATTGCCTTGATGTGGGAATTGGACCCCTGCTTCAGTTCCCCCACCAGCTGAGGGCAGGTCCAGCCCTACTAACACTCCTGTCCCCCTACTCCCAGTTCCTTCATCCTACTGAGTTTTGCATAGGTCTATATATTCTTTTCCTCTGGTAGGTACTCCTGTCCACTCTCAACTGGTGTTCTGCATGCACTTCTGTGTCTGAAGGTGTATTCCTGATGTATCCATGGAGAGAAATGTACTCCACATCCAACTACTCCTCTGCCATCTTGTTCTCTCTTTAGGAGTTGATGTTTTAACACATATTTAAGCAGAGGGAAAAAATGGTATTTGATTTATTATTCTATAAAATATAAATTTATATTTATATAAATATAAAGCAGGAATCTGTGAATGAGCAAGACTAGGAAAGCAATGAAGAAGGAAGCAAGTTTGCTGTATTAAATAGGGGAGCTAGAGGAGGCCTCATTGAGTGAATGATTTTGAGCAAAGATTTAAAGAAAGTAAAGAGCTAGAGAGGAGAAGGAAATGACAACTCACTCCAGTATTCTTGCCTGGAGAATCCCATGGACAGAGGGGCCTGGCAGGTGACAGTCTATGGGGTCACAAAGAATTGAACATGGCTGAAGTGATTTAGCACACACACATGCACAGAGGGCTAGAAATCTGTATTTATGGGGGAAGAACATTTCACATACCAGAAATAACTAGAAAATAAGAAGTTAAGGCAAAAGTGTGACTGGTGTGTTTGAAATACAGCAAGGAAGACATTGTGGTTGGAGTTGAGTGAATAAAGAGCACAGGAGATGAACTCAGAGATTGAATGAGGACCCAGAACCCAAAGAGTGTTTCCAGCCACAGAAAGGATGTCATTATTTTTTGTGAATGAAGTGAAGAAACACAGCAGCATTTTGAGCAGAAGAATGACATGATCTGCCTTATATTTTACAAGTATTTCTTGTTGCTATACTGAAAATCAATGGTAGAGGACAAAGATGAAAATAAGAGAGCAGTTTGGAGGCTATCACAGTTACTAAGCCAATAGAATTTCCTGACAAATTGGATGTGCATGTGACAGGATAGAAGTGAAGAATGATTCCATAGTTTTTGCCCTAAGAATTGGAAAGATGCAATATCCATCCACTAAGGTGATTATTCCATTGCAGTCCCATTTAACTGTGCCCTATGTAGAAAACTGATGGATCACTGAGAATGACAGTGAGCTATCCATAAGCTCAATCAAAGATGTCTCCAATTATATTTTCTCCTTAATGGAAATAGTGAATATAATCCATGACACACGCAAACTTAACTATCAAGCTGATCAATGCATTTTTTTCCCTCAATACCAATAAACAAAGAATACCAGAAGTCACTTACTTTCAACTGGCAGGTAAAACTGCACTGTTTTGCCACAAAGGCTCCATCAATTCCTGGACTTGGCCTTATCATTTAGCTCAGTAGGACCTTAATTATCTTGTTTCCTATAGGAAATAATGCTGGTCTATCACAATGATTGTCTATGTTGATAGGGTATATTGATTGGTAAGTAGCAGGTATCCAAAATACTTTGAAAGATATATGCATACTAGACAATGAAAAATAAGACTCTTAGGTACTTGCCACTGAAATGTTTTTTGGCTGTTGAGGTATCTAGGATATGTTGGAATGCCTCTTGCAAAGTCTCAGATAACTTGCACCTTGCATCCCCTAACTAGGAAAAAAGAACAATGCCTGTTGGATCACTTGGATTTGTAGATGCCATATGCCAAAATTTAGTGTGTTCCTCAATTGATATACATATTTGGAAATGCTACTCTATCTATTTACTTAGTAATCCAGAATACTGAGAGCTTTTCATGGGGCTTGATCCAGGCTGTAAAAAGTGCTGCCACTTCTGACTATGATCTGTTGGAATCAAAAGTGTTCAAGGTGCCTGTTGTCAGAGAGCAACATTCTCTGGAAATCATGTCAAGTGCTGATGGGGAATTGCAGTGTAGAACAAGGGTATTTGGGAGGAAATTCAGGTTCTCTGAGGAAAAATCCTGATAAGCTCCTTGTGAACTGCATATATTGCCTCATCTACCAAGCCATCAAGTTGGGTATGCCCTGATTATATGGATGAATCATATAGAAGAGTCCTAAGGAGTAAAAATACTTGTTTCCAATATAAACACTCAGTGTGCCTGAGGAGACACTCAATAATCAGGTGTTTAAAAAAAAAAAAGATATACTGTCAATATCACTCTCTTTCACTATCAGCCTGGGTACTTGATCACTGAACTTGTTAAGGAAGCCAAAAGAGATGTTTTCATTAACTTTTCAACAAGTAACCCATCCTTGCCCAGTCCTCACTGCACTCCTTCTCCACCTCATCTGTGATCTGCCTATAGCCATTGCTTAGTGCCCTACCTTCCACGGGCAAAGAACAATATCTAGTCACCTCGTGATAAGTCGATTCTATTAGACCTCTTTTATCTTAGAGAAGATAGCAGACAGAATACATTCTCTAGTGCAGTAGATCCTTGCACTAGATATGGATTTGGTTTTCCTGTCTACCGCTGCCAGTAGCAACTCTTAAGGAATTAGAAAGCTTTATTTATTGTTAGAAAGTTCTACACAATATTGCTTTGAACTAAAGAATTCAGCATTTGCCAAGAGAAGAAAGGGAATGGGCTGATGCCATGGTATTTAATGATCATTCCCAATAGGGTACGGCAACACCCAGAAGCAACAAACCAAAGAGAAATATGAAACAGAATTTTAAAAACTCACTCATAGCTCTGGTTGGGAGGGTAATACCTTGTCACGTTGAACTAATATACAAGAGGATGCAGGTCCCACTCTGTGTGTGTGTGTGTATGTATGTGTGTATGTGTGTGTGTTTCTCCATAGCCAAAATAGAAGGAAACCAAAAAGTGAAATAAGGAGCAAAAATGTTGGGCTTCCCTGGTAGCTCAGACAGTAAAGTATCTGCCTGCAATGCAAGAGACTCAGGTTCGATCCCTGGGTCAGGAAGATCCCTTGGAGAAGGGAATGGCTACCCACTCCAGTTTTATTGCCTGGAGAATTGGATAGAGGAGCCTGTTGGGCTACAGTCCATGGGGTCATAAAGCATCAGACATGACTGAGCGACTGAGCACATAGATGACTGTTTGACGTAATGACCCACCAATGCAACTGAGTAAGTTTTCACTTCAGTTCAGTTCAGTCGCTCAGTCATGTCCGACTCTTTGTGACACCATGAACTGAAGCACACCAGGCCTCCCTGTCCATCACCAACTCCCAGATTCCACCCAAACCCATGTCCATTGAGTCAGTGATGTCATCCAACCATCTTATCCTCTGTCGTCCCCTTCTCCTTCTGCACTCAATCTTTCCCAACATCGGGGTCTTTTCAAATCAGTCAGCTCTCAGCATCAGGTGGCCAAAGTATTGGAATTTCAGCTTAAACATCAGTCCTTCCAATGAACACCCAGGACTGATCTCCTTTAGGATGGACTGGTTGGATCTCCTTGCAGTCCAAGGGACTCTCAAGAGTCTTCTCCAACACCACTGTTCAAAAGCATCAATTCTTCAGTGCTCAGCTTTCTTTATAGTCCAACTCTCACATCCACACATGACTACTGGAAAAACCATAGCCTTGACTAGACGGAACTTTGTTGGCAAAGTAATGTCTCTGATTTTTAATATGCTGTCTAGGTTGGTCATAACTTTCCTTCCAAGGAGTAAACGTCTTTTAATTTTAGCAGGATATTTTTTAGCCTATTGAGAAAATCTTTTTTTTTTAAACTTTAAACTGATAAACTGTAGCATTTAAATTGTACACAATTTTAAGAATAAATCAAGTTTTCACTTCTATGTTGGTGGTGGTTTACTCACTACATCAATTCTGACTTCTGTGATAAAACTTAATGTCATGTTTTTGCTACTATAATTTCTAGAATTTTACCAGTAGTTGCCCAGTGGGAGCTTTAGTTCCCTGACCATGGATAGAACCTACTGCTGGATCACCAGAAAAATCCCTTAGTATTTCATCTGCTGCTTCTATCACATTATCTCCTACTCATTCTTCAGTCTGCTTTAGAATGATTGCTGTCCTCTATTCTACTGACTCTGATTCTATAAAGCTCTTTAGTAATCTATGAATGTATTAGATTATTCTATTATATATTGTTATTAATATCTTTCTTTTTCTACAAACATTTTAGTGATTTTTCTAATTATCCTTTAAAAAGACCCTTTAGGAACTCCTTTTTCTTTTCCTACCCCTTTATTTTAACTGTTCACCATTACTCTCTCCTTTTATCCATTTCCTTCCTACTTTAGCTTGCACCCCTTGGCCAATCTCATCCATTTCCCTTAACTATTAACAAATATTCATGTCATTTAAATATTAATCTTTATTTCTGAATCTTCCTTCCATTTCTAGCTACTTACTTGGTTTCTCAACCAATATTAACCACAAAGTCTTCAAATACAAATTGTATACCAAAGAGCTGGGCTGTCAAATTTCACTATATTGAAGTTTCCTGAGTAATTTTATTACCACCACATCCTAACACCCAAACTTTTACCATCTTGCCCCTGTATTCCTATCACTTATTCTATCAGTTCAGTCCAATTTGGTCACTCAGTCATGACCAACTCTTTGTCACCCCATGGACTGCAGCATGCCAGGCCTCTCTGTCCATCATGAACTCCCAGTGTTTACTCAAACTCATGTCCACTGAATCAGTGATGCCAGCTAATGATCTCATCCTCTGTCATCCCCTTCTCCTCCCAAGTTCAATCTTTCCCAGAATCAGGGTCTTTTCAAATGAGTCAGCTCTTGGCATCAGGTGGCCAAAGGACTGGAGCTTCAGGACTTATTTTTTTTAGGATGGACTGGTTTGATCTCCTTGCAGTCCAAGGGACTCTCAAGAGTCTCTTCCAACATCACAGTTCAAAAGCATCAATTCTTCAGTGTTCAGCTTTTTTAATAGTCCAATTCTCACATCCATACATAACTACCAGAAAAATCATAGCCTTGACTAGATGGACCTTTGTTGGCAAAGTGACACCTCTGCTTTTTAATATGCTATCTAGTTTGGTCATAACTTTTCTCCCAAGGAGTAAGCATCTTTTAATTTCATGGCTGCAATCACTATCTGCAGTGATTTTGGAACCAAAATAATAATAATAAGAAGAAATAAAGTCTCTCACTGTTTCAAATCTATTTTCCATGAAGTGATGGGACTGGATGCCATGATCTTAGTTTTTTGAATGTTGATCTTTAAGCCAATTTTTTCACTCTTCTCTTTTACTTTCATCAAGAGGCTCTTTAGTTCTTCACTTGCTGTCATAAGGGTGGTGTCATCTGCATATCTGAGGTTCTTGATATTTGTCCCGGCAATCTTGATTCCAGCTTGTGCTTCATCCAGCCCAGTGTTTTTCATGATGTACTCTGCATAGAAGTTAAATAAGCAGGGTGGCAATATACAGCCCTGACGTACTCTTTTTCCTATTTGGAACCAGTCTGTTGTTCCATGTCCAGTTCTAACTGTTGCTTCCTGACCTGCATACAGATTTCTCAAGAGGGAGGTAAGGTGGTCTGGTATTCCCATGTCTTTCAGAATTTTCTACAGTTTATTGTGATCCACACAGTCAAAGGCTTTGGCATAGTCAATACTGCAGAAATAGACTTTTTTGGGGAACTCTCTTGCTTTTTCGATGATCCAGTGGATGTCAGCAATTTGATCTCTGGTTCCTTTGCCATTTCTAAAACCAGCTTGAACATCTGGACGTTCACGGTTCACGTATTGCTGAAGCCTGGCTTGGAGAATTTTGAGCATTACTTTACTAGCATGTGAGATGAGTGCAATTGTGTGGTAGTTAGAGTGTTCTTTGGCATTTCCTTTCTTAGAGATTACAATGAAAACTGACCTTTTCCAGTCCTGTGGCCACAGTTGAGTTTTCCAAATTTGCTGGCATATTGAGTGCAGCACTTTAACAGCATCATCTTTCAGGATTTGAAATAGCTCAACTGCAATTCTATCACCTCCACTAGCTTTGTTCATAGTGATGTTTCCTAAGGCCCACTTGACTTAACATTCCAGGATGTCTGACTCTAGGTGAGTGATCACACCATCGTGATTATATGGGTCGTGAAGATCTTGTTTTGTATAGTTCTTCTGTGTATTCTTGCCACCTCTTCTTAGTATCATTCAGTCCATATCATTTCAGTCTTTTATTGTGCCCATCGTTGCATGAAATATTCCCTTGTTACCTCTAGTTTTTGTGAAGAGTTCTCTATTCTTTTCCATTCTATTGTTTTCCTTTTTGCACTGATCATTGAGAAAGGCTTTCTTACCTTTCCTTGCTATTCTTTGAACTCTGCATTAATATGGGTATATCTTTTTTTCTCCTTTGCTTTTTGCTTTTCTTCTTTTCTTAGCTGTTTGTAAGGCCTCCTCAGACAGCCATTTTGGTTTTTAGCATTTCTTTTTCTTGGCGATGATCTTGATCCCTGTCTCCTGTACAATGTCATGAACCTCTGTCCATAGTTTATCAGGCACTCTGTCTATTAGATCTAGTCCCCTAAATCTTTATCACTTCCACTGAATAATCAGAAGAGATGATATCATATAATCATAATCATATATCATATAAGTGAATATATATTTTATATATTATATTGATATTAATAATCATATCAATAATCATATGATTTAGGTCATACCTAAATGGTATAGAAGTTTTTCCTACTTTCTTACATTTTGTCTAAATTTGGCAATAACGAGTTCATGATGTGAGCTGCAGTCAGTTCCCAGTCTTGTTTTTGCTGATTGTATAGACCTTCTCCATCATTGTTTGTAAAGAATATAATCAATTTGATTTCAGTGTTGACCATCTGGTGATGTCCATGTGTAGAGTCTTCTCTTGTGTTGTTGGAAGAGGGTGTTTGCAATGACCAGTGCATTCTCTTGGCAGAACTCTATTAGCATTTGCCCTGCTTCATTCTGTACTCCAAGGCCAAATTTGCCTGTTTCTCCAGGTGTTTCTTGACTTCCTACTTTTGCATTCCAATCTGCTATAATGAAAAGGACACCTTTTTGGGGGTGTTAGTTCTAAAGGTCTTGTAGGCCTTCATTGAACCATTCAACTTCAGCTTCTTCAGCATTACTGGTCGGGGCATAGACTTGGATTACTTTGATGTTGAATGGTTTGCCTTGGAAAGGAACAGAGATCATTCTGTCGTTTTTGAGACTGCATCCAAGAACTACATTTTGGACCCTTTTGTTGACTATGATGGCTACTCCATTTCTTCTAAGGGATTCTTGTCCACCGTAGTAGATATAATGGTCATCTGAGTTAAATTCTCCCATTCCAGTCCATTTCATTCGCTGATTTCTAAAATGTCGACATTCACTCTTGCCATCTCCTATATTAGCATCTTGTCCCTGTAGTCCTTTCACTTATTCTGTATTGCTACTTATTCCACATTCAAAAAGAAACTTCAGTCTCTACTGGATGATTATAATAGATATCATCCCAGTCTTCTTTTCTGCATCAGTAATTCACCAAAAAGACCTGTCAATACTTGGTTCAGTTGCTCGATAGCATCTGATTCTTTGAGACCCCATGGACTGCAGCATGCCAGGCTTCCCTGTCCATCATCAACTCCCAGAGCTTTCTCAAACTCATGTCCATCGAGTTGGTGATGCCATCCAACCATCTCATCTTCTGTCATTCCCTTCTTCTACAGGCTTCAGTGTTTCCCAGCATCAGGGTCTTTTCAAATGAGTCAGCTCTTTGCATTAGGTGTCCAAAGTATTGGAGTTTCAGCTTCAGCATTAGTCCTTTCAATGAATATTCAGGACTGATTTCCTTTACGATGGGCTGGTTAAATCTGCTTGCAGTCCAAGGGACTCTCAGAGTCTTCTCCAACACCACAGTTCAAAAGCATCAATTCTTTGGTATTCAGTTTTCTTTATGGTCCAACTCTCACATTCATATGACTACTGGAAAAACCATATCTTTTACTATGTGGACCTTTGTTGGCAAAGCAATGTCTTTGCTTTTTAATATGCTGTCTAGGTGGGTCATAACTTTCCTTCCAAGGAGCCTCTTTTAATTTCATGGCTTCAGTCACCATCTACAGTGATTTTGGAGCCCTGAAAAATAAAATCTGTGACTGTTTCCATTGCTTCTGCATATATTTGCCATGAAGTAACAGGACTGGATGCCATGATTTCAGTTTTTGAATGTTGAGTTTTAAGCCAGCTTTTTCACTCTCCTTTTTCACTTTCATCAAAAGGCTGTTTTGTTCCTCTTTACTTTCTGACATAAGGATGGTGTCATCTGCATATCTGAGATTATTGATATTTCTCCTGGCAATCTAGATTCCAGTTTGTGATTCATCCAGTCCGGCATTTTGCATGATGTACTCTGCATATAATTTAAATAAGCAGGGTGACAATATACAGCCTTGAGGTACTCCTTTCCCAAATTGCAACCCGTCTGTTGTTCTATGTCTGATTCCAACAGTTGTTTCTTGACCTGCATACAAATTTCTCAGGAGGTAGGTAAGGTGGTCTCTTATTCCCATCTCTTGAAGAATTTTCCACCGAAGAATTTTCCAGTTTGTTGTGATCTACAAAGTCAAAGGCTTTGGTATAATCAATAAAGCAAAAGTAAATGTTTTTCTGGAATTCTCTTGCTTTTTCTGTGATCTAACAGATGTTTTTTGGCAATTTGATCTGTCAATATCTCTACTCAAAAATTTTTGATTACAATTTACTGATTAAACAAGTGAAGCAGAAATCCTAATGGGAGGGGTCTTCCCTGGGGTTCAGTGGCTAAGACTTTGAGCTCCCAATGCAGGGGACCCAGGTTTGATTCCTGTTTAGGGAAACAGATACCACACATCACAACTAAGAGTTCACACACTGCTACTAAAATCCTGCATGCTGCAAAGAAAATCAAAGAGTCTGTGAGATATAACTAAGACCTGGTACAACTAAATAAATAAAATTTAAAAATAATTCTAATGGGGGCTTCCAGTTCCTTTATGTTCTCTTCTCACCCTGCATGGTGACGTTCTTTTTTACCCTCATCTTTTTCCCTACACTCAAATGCATATACATGATTCTGTGTACTTATAATCATCTTAGGTTTATTTATTTCAGCTCCTTATTATGCTTTAAATATATTTATCTGCCTCCTGAACATCTTCCTTTTGAGACTCTGTAGATTAAATATCACACACTAAATTTTAAATACCGTGAGTGTAGGATAATTTGTTTTATACATTTTTTTTAGATATTTGTTACATGATACCTAGCAATGTGTCTATTGTGTAGCATCACTGAATACCTGATTTTAAATGGATGAAAATTGGTAAATGTTCTTTTCATCCTCACTTGTCATTTGTTTCCTCTCTTTGTTCTCAAAGCACTTTATGCTTCTTTCACATTTTTTGTGTAATATTCCTGACTTATGGTTAGTAGCTACATTCTGTCTTCCCCACTAGCCTCTGATTGTATTTGTGGACAAAGGTTGTGCTTTAGTAATCCTGACATCTACAGAATTTAGTATAAAACATCACACACAATGTTGAATGAATGAGCTTCCACTCCCTGTCCTGTGGTTCATTAATCCTTTCTTAGGTCATTCAGTAACTTGCCACCACATATTGTCAGTCACAATCTTTATGGTGACCTTCCTTTTGAAACACCAATAAGAAATTTTTTAAAGCATTGAAAAATGTATTTAAAAATTAAATGATAGAATTTCACAGAAAGTGTCTTTAAGCAAATGTGAGAATCATTAATAGAATGTTATTTAGTAAAAAAAAAAAAAAAATTCAATGTCAAAATCAAAAAGCATATCATGATAAAAATATGTGAAATAGCAACTTGTTTTAAGCAAAAGAGCAACACACCTAGGTTTATTTAACTATTAGTACTATTTCAAGGTATGAGAAAATATAAATAACAAATCAAAATGATGTCTTTAGCATTATAAAATAAAGAATATCTTCTTATAAGCATTGATTAGATACAGTTTTAAAATATTAAGAATTGAAGTTACATACTTAATATTTGCAATGCCATTCAGTTTCTCCCTACTGTAGAATCAATTTAAAAAATGTAAAAATATGTACAATGAAAGAAATTTAGGCAGAATGGCTTTGTTTTAATCTCAGAGAAAGTGTGTTCTAATAGTGATCTCATTGGGAATATAAGAACTGTATTTATATAATCATGAAAAGAAAGAAATGGGTTGATGGTCATAAAACTCCCTTGATAGTTGAGCATTGTTAATTTAAAAGTAGGAAGGCAGGGATTAAAGTTAATGAGGGGATGAGCCTTCATTCAATTTAGTTAAACTGTTTAACACAAAAGCTGGTAGAATATATGGAAAGAGTGTACCAGAGGGAGCAATAGAAGCAAAGATTGTAAATCAGTCTGTGAAAAAGAAAAGAGAAAAATAGAACACCCTTTTAGAGGAATGAGAATCCACAGTTTCATCATTTGGTAGATTAGATCAATCAAAAGGTTGGGATGTTTCAAATTCAGTCATTTGATTGATTGGAGAAATCAGTATAAAAGACATAAATAGGTAAATTTGCATTTCCCATGAGGACAATCAAAGTGGATTATTAGGTACTCCTATAGCTGTTAAATATTACATTGATTTTAATTCTTCCCTGGGTGCCTGAGAATGTGTCTTTTCTGATCATAGAAAGAACAAAGTTACTTCTAGACTTTTATTTGCAGACTGCCTGGACGTCAAAATTATATTACTCTCTGTGAGAGAATAGCCATCTTCAGAGTTAGTAGTTGCTACAGCAGAGATAAATTTTCACTATCCACACAGAGTAAATTGAATGAAAGCTGGACAAGAACCCAGGCAGCAGTAGTGAGATAATTTGCAAATATATATATATATATATATATATATATATTTCACTTAATTCCTTTTTCATCTATCTGTTCATTTAATAAACATTTCATTCCTACTATGAAATTATTTTAGCCTTTATAACCCAATGGTTACATGTCAAAACTGACTCTGTCAGAGCTTGAATAACCTGTGATTTTTCAAGATTTTTTAACAGGGTTTTTTATTTATGTATAAGTATCAGTGAGATATTCAAGTTATTTTTTATTGCATGTAAGATATATCTATTTAGCATCAAAAGTTTTTTTCAGTCAATTCTAGTTACATTTTGTTTTAAATTCGTTGGTCTTATATTCTCAAGTGTAGTTTATATAGAAGAGGAAAAAGCATTTAAACAGTGAGATCACGTGTTCCTGTGACCAGGGAAATGCTGGCAAATAGACCTTAGGAAATTTTGCAGAAGCAATGACATTCCACTAAAGAAATCTTTTTAGAAGGTCATATTGAATATCATCGCTTCCCAGGTGGCTCAGTAGTAAGGGATCTGCCTGTAAATGTGAGACACAGGAGATGTGGGTTTCAACCTTGAGTTGGAAAGATCCCCTGGAGGAAGAAATGGCAACCTGCCTCAGTCAGTGTTCTTGCCTGGAGGATCCCATGGACAGGAGACCCTGGCAGACTGCAGTCCATAAGGTTGGGAAGATTCACACATGACTGAGTGACTAAGCATTCAATTTGAAAGCAGTTCTTTTCCTGTCACAAGGTGGGAAAACTATAAAACTGCAATGGTCACAGGGCAGAGCAGAGACCAAGAAGACAAGGACTGTTAGGGTGCAGCTCAATGTGGAGGTGGAGGGGCATCAGAACCAGTGAGACAAGTGGCCCAATCATGTTCATATTCTGATTATGGAACAAGAAAAGTAACCTCTGGATATACTTCCCTATACAAGGAATATGTGACCAAAAAATAGAAACCTTCCATCAGCTAAGTTCAGTTCAGTCTCTCAGTCATGTCCAACTCTTTGTGACTCAAATAACTGCAGCACGCCAGGCCTCCCTGTCCATCACGAACTCTCAGAGTTCACCCAAACTCATGTCCATCGAGTAGGTGATGCCATCCAGCCATCCTCAGTCATCCCCTTCTCCTCCTGCCCCCAATACCTCCCAGCATCAGAGTCTTTTCCAACGAGTCAACTATTCATATGAGGTGGCCAGAGTATTGGAGTTTCAGCGTTAGCATTAGTCCTTCCAAAGAACACCCAGGAATGATCGCATTTAGGATGAACTGGTTGGATCTCCTTGCAGTCCAAGGGACTCTCAAGAGTCTTTTCCAACACCACAGTTCAAAAGCATCAATTCTTCAGCACTCAGCTTTCTACACAATCCAACTCTCACATCCATACATGACCACAGGGAAAACCATAAGCTTGACTAGACAGACCTTTGTTGGCAAAGTAATGTCTCTGCTTTTGAATATGCTGTCTAGGTTGGTCATAACTTTCCTTCTAAGGAGTAAGCGTCTTATCATTTCATGGCTGCAATCACCATCTGCAGTGACTTTGGAGCCAAAAAAATAAAGTCTGACACTGTTTCCACTGTTTCCCATGTCTTCACTTTCTTCCATAAGGGTGGTGTCATCTGCATATCTCAGGTTATTGATATTTCTTCTGGCAGTCTTGATTCCAGCATGTGCTTCTTCCAACCCAGCGTTTCTCATGATGTACTCTGCATAGAAGTTAAATAAGCAGGGTGACAACATACAGCCTTGACGTTCTCCTTTTCTTATTTGGAACCAGTCTGTTGTTCCATGTCCAGTTCTAACTGCTGCTTCCTGACCTGCATATAGGTTTCTCAAGAGGCAGGTCAGGTGGTCTGGTATTCCCATCTCTTAAAGAATTTTCCACAGTTTCTTGTGATCCACACAGTCAAAGGCTTTGGCATAGTCAATAAAGCAGAAATAGATGTTTTTCTGGAACTCTCTTCCTTTTTCCATGATCCAGTAGATGTTGGCAATTTGATCTCTGGTTCCTCTGTCTTTTCTAAAACCAGCTTGAACATATGGAACTTCATGGTTCACGTATAAACCATGAACTTGCTGAAGCCTAGCTTGGAGAATTTTGAGCATTACTTTACTAGTGTGTGAGATGAGTGCAATTGTGTGGTAGTTTGAGCATTCTTTGGCATTGCCTTTCTTTGGGATTAGAATGAAAATTGACCTTTTCCAGTACTGTGGCCACTGCTGAGTTTTCCAAATTTGCTGGCATGTTGAGTGCAGCACTTTCACCACATCATCTTTCAGGATTTGAAATAGCTCAACTGGAATTCCATCACCTCCACTAGCTTTGTTCATCGTGATGCTTTCTAAGGCCCACTTGACTTCACATTCCAGGATGTCTGGCTCTAGATAAGTGATCACATCATCATGATTATCTGGGTCATGAAGATCTTTTTTGTATAGTTCTTCTGTGTATTCTTGCCACCTCTTCTTAATATCTTCTGCTTCTGTTAGGTCCATACCATTTCTGTCCTTTATCGAGCCCATCTTTGCATGAAATGTTCCCTTGACATCTCTTATTTTCTTGAAGAGAGCTCTTCAGTTCAGTTCAGTTCAGCCGCTCAGTCGTGTCTGACTCTTTGCAACCCCATGAATTGCAGCATGCCAGGCCTCCCTGTTCATCACCAACTCCCGGAGTTCACTCAGACTCATGTCCATCGAGTCAGTGATGCCATCCAGCCATCTCATCCTCTGTCGTCCCCTTCTCCTCCTTCTCCCAATCCCTCCCAACATCAGAGTGAGGTGGGCAAAGTACTGGAGTTTCAGCTTTAGCATCATTCCTTCCAAAGAAATCCCAGGGCTGATCTCCTTCAGAATGGACTGGTTGGATCTCCTTGCAGTCCAAGGGACCCTCAAGAGTCTTCTCCAACACCACAGTTCAAAAGCATCAATTCTTCGGCTCTCAGCCTTCTTCACAGTTCAAGTCTCACGTCCATACATGACCACAGGAAAAAACCATAGCCTTGATTAGACAGACCTTAGTCAGCAAAGTAATGTCTCTGCTTTTGAATCTCTAGTCTTTCCCATTCTATTGTTTTCCTCTATTTCTTGCATTGATCACTGAGGTAGGGTTTCTTATCTCTCCTTGCTATTCTTTGGGACTCTGCATTCAGATGCTTATATCTTTCCTTTTCTCCTTTGCTTTTTGCTTCTCTTGTTTTCACAGCTATTTGTAAGGCCTCCCCAGACAGCCATTTTGCTTTGTTGCATTTCTTTTCCATGGGGATCGTCTTGATCCCTGTCTTCTACAATGTCACAAACCTCAGTCCATAGTCCATCAGGCACTCTATCTATCAGATCTAGGCCCTTAAATCTATTTTTCACTTCCACTGTATAATCATAAGGGATTTGATTAGGTCATATGTGAATAGTCTAGTGGTTTTCCCCACTTTCTTCAATTTAGGTCTGAATTTGGCAATAAGGAGTTCATGATCTGAGCGACAGTCATTTCCTGGTTTCGTTTTAGCTGACTGTATTGAGCTTCTCCATCTTTGGCTGCAAGGAATATAATCAGATTTCAGTGTTGACCATCTGGTGACGTCCATGTATAGAGTCTTCTCTTGTGTTGTTGGAAGAGAGTGTTTGCTATGACCAGTGTGTTCTCTTGGCAAAACTCTATTAGCCTTTGCCCTGCTTCATTCTGTATTCCTAGATCAAATTTGCCTGTTACCCTAGGTGTTTCTTGACTTACTACTTTTGCATTCCAGTCCCCTATAGTGAAAAGGACATCTTCTTTGGGTGTTAGTTCTCAAAGGTATTGTTGGTCTTTATAGAACTGTTCCACTTCAGCTTCTTCAGCATTACTCATTGGGGCATAGACTTGGGTTACTGTGATATTAAATGGTTTGCCTTGGAAATGAACAGAGATCATTCTGTCGTTTTTGAGATTGCATCCAAGTACTGCATTTCGGACTCCCTCGTTGACCATGATGGCTATTTCATTTCTTCTAAGGGATTCCTGCCCACAATACTAGCTATAATGGTCATCTGAGTTAAATTCACCCATTCTAGTCCATATTAGTTTGCCAGTTCCTAGAATGTTGATGTTCACTCTTGCCATCTCCTGTTTGACTACTTCCAATTTGCCTTGATTCATGGACCTAACATTCCAGGTTCCTATGCAATATTGCTCTTTATAGCATTGGACCTTGCTTGTATCACCAGTCACATCCTGATCTGGATATTGTTTTTGCTTTGGCTCCATCTCTTTATTCTTTCTGGAATTATTTCTCCACTGATCTCCAGAAGCATATTGGGCATCTACTGACCTGGGGAGTTCCTCTTTCAGTATCCTATCATTTTACCTTTTCATAGTGTTCATGAGGTTCTCAGGGCAAGAATACTGAAGTGGTTTGCCATTCCCTTCTCCAGTGGACCACATTCTGTCAGACCTCTCCACCATGACCAGCCCGTCTTGGGTGGCCCCACATGGCATAGCTTAGTTTCATTGAGTCAGACAAGGCTGTGGTCTATGTGATTAGATTGAGTAGTTTTCTGTAATTATGGTTTGTGTGTCTGCCCTCTGATGCCTCTCACAACACCTATCATCTTACTTGGGTTTCTCTTACCTTGAACGTGGGGTATCTCTTCATGGCTGCTCCAGCAAAGCACGGCCACTGCTTCTTTTCTTGGATGAGGGGTATCTCCTTACAGCCTTCCTTAGAATACAGTAACCTCTACTTTGAGTGTCAGCATTGTACAGATGCAGAGAGGGAGACCAAATTCCTTGCACGGTTAGAGAAAACCTTGATAAGTAGAAACAACAATTCTTCTGCAGATTTACTTGAAAGAAAGAAACTAATCAGATTATCATGAATGTACAAATAAAGACAAAACAAGAAGAAAATACTTGTATTCACTATAAAGAATAAATGCTTTACCAGTATGTGTGAGGAAGAATTAAAAATAAACTTTATGCAATATTACCTATGTCATAAGTTTAATGTTTAATAATTTCTCTATTGGTTTTTCTCTCTTACTATTGGAACCAAAAATTGCATTCAATCCTGTATTTTAAAAATCTAGATCTTTAAATAAAATAACTATATTGATCCAGATAGATATCTTGACAGTCATTTGAACTGACAACTGTTTCCAAGATTTTACTGGCCAGTCTTGTCAACTAGGTGAACAGCACCTGAGCAAACTTATAGCTTCTCAAAGCTATTTCTATCAGTATACACTTAATTTGGTTTTCAGTTCAGTTCAGTTCAGTCGCGTCTGACTCTTTGTGACCCCATGAATCGCAGCACGCCAGGCCTCCCTGTTCATCACCATCTCCCGGAGTTCACTCAGACTCACGTCCATCGAGTCCGTGATGCCATCCAGCCATCTCATCCTCGGTCGTCCCCTCTCCTCCTGCCCCCAATCTCTTGTATAAAAAGTGGACAAGAATGAATTTTCTTACTCTACATGCTGTGGCATATCCATGAAAATAAACTCATAGCCTATATGCTGTCTTTTGTGATTTGGATCTTTGTCATAACAACAGAATTAATTGTGTTTGCTTGTGTTTACCTGGCTCACATGGAAGACTTGTTCTTACTATAGATATGAACAACTCCACATTGAAAAAAATTTACAATAGTAAAAATAGCATATTGGAAAAGACTCTGATGCTGGGAGGGGTTGGGGGCAGGAGGAGAAGGGGATGACAGAGGATGAGATGGCTGGATGGCATCACTGATTTGATGGACGTAAGTCTGAGTGAACTCCGGGAGTTGGTGATGGACAGGGAGGCCTGGCGTGCTGCGATTCATGGGGTCGCGAAGAGTCAGACATGACTGAGCAACTGAACTGAACTGAACTAACTGAATATAGGTTATTTATAAATACAGAAATATCCACAAATGTTATATCCATGTATATCTTTCAAGCTTTTCATTACTCATTAAAATATATATATTTACTTTACAAGTAAAGAAAGCAAGACATAGAGAGTTTGAGTAACTGGTTGAAAGTCATACAATTAGTAAGTGGTGTAACTGGGAATTAAACCCAGTGTCTTAACAGAATCTATGTTTTAACTAACTATCCCATTCTTCTTGCCTTAACTTATATTTAAAATAAAAATATATATCAATATAAGAATATTATACTATTCTTAATATTCTGTGACATAATCATTATGCTTACTATTTATGCAAATACATAAAATAATCTATTTTTTGTCCATTATTTGTGTGGTATTTCAAAGTAAGAATGCACTGTATTTAATTTCACCATATAAAAATGAATGGGCACATAGGCTCTTAAATGTTTGTTACTTTAAAAATATAATAAATATCTTCTTACACACATGTTTTTGTAAAGGGAACTGACTCATTAAATTATGTGTATATTTTAATTGACTTCCTCAAGGACTTAGTGTACCAGAGCTGGTTTACCCAACTTTTTTTTTTCCCCAACACAGGATATTATTGATCATTTCAAGCATTGTTCAAAGGTAATGTGTAAAAAGTAGGATTGAATTTTCTTGTGATTTCTTGATAATACTAAAGGTTGACAATCCACTCATTTCCCATGCTAATTACTTGAGTTTCTCCTTTTTTGAACTACTTAAATGTATTTGTTTCCCACTTCACATTAGTTCAGCAAATGTTTTCCTATTATTTAGAGAATCTCTATATTTTGTACACTAACCCCTTCATCTGTTGTATACACACACTAATACTTTTTCTGACTTAGTCTTTCTTTTCTTTGTTTTGGATATTATGCTTATGATTTGCCAATCATTCCTTTATGTTTGAGGTATAACCCTGACTGTGTATGGGAAATATCAAAAAGCCTTCATGGAGGTGATAACAGCACAAATGAATTTATATATATAAACAGGGTTTATTCACACCAAGTGATGTTGGAGACAGGTATACTGGAGAGAACTCACTATATGAGTAAAGGAATAGTGATGAGCGGTTACATGGAGTGCTCATAGAAAATATAACCAATTAGTGTGCTGGAACTTAAAATTGTGAGAGAGACAGTGGAAACACATGAGACTGAAAAAGGTAGATAGATACTAGAAAAGAGTGAAGCTGTGTGCTACAATAAGAAACATGGAAATATGTGTTATGGCAATGAGAAGAAACATATGGGGAGGTGAAACAGTCATTCATTTAGGTTCAGTCTCTCTGTCATGTCTGACTGTTTGCAACCCCATGAATCACAGCACGCCAGGCCTCCCTGTCCATCACCAACTCCCAGAGTCCACCCAAACCCATCTCCATTGAGTCAGTGATACCATCCAACCATCGCATCCTCTGTCGTCCCCTTCTCCTCCTGCCCTCAACCTTTCCCAGCATCAGGGTCTTTTCAAATGAGTCAGCTCTTCACATCAGGTGGCCAAAGTACTGGAGTTTCAGCTTCAACATCAGTCCTATCAATGAACACCCAGGACTGATCTCCTTGAGGATGGACTGGTTGGATCTCCTTGCAGTCCAAGGGACTCTCAAGAGTCTTCTCCAATACCACAGTTCAGATTTGCATTTTATTAGAAGATTCTACCAACTGTAGGAAAGATGGCTTTGAGATAAGATGGTGACCAAATGAGACATAGTACTATAACAGATAATACGTCAAACTAAGGTGCTGGTAATTGAGGAGAAAAATGGATTCCTCTGTTCATAGCATTGAAAGGTGCTAAATTAAAAAAAAAAAAATCAAACAAATAGCTTTCTTTTTCAGTCTAGTCTACCTAAAATTTTACTTCCTAAAGGTCCTTAGTTCTGTTGATTTTTATAGTTATATACTCAGGCTTAGACAAGAAAAATGTTGACATGTTCAACAATGTGCCACATAAGTTTCAAATCACTATCAGAGGGCTTTCTATTGAGTGTCTAGAAATCTCATGCTACCTCTATGTGTAATATTTTGCAAAATTTCATATATAATACTTAAATGTAATTTATGATAAAAGTAATAAATTCATGATTAATTTTTCTAACCTAGTCATTAATACAAAGAAAACTAGTATTTTCTGAATTCCTACTACTTTCTATGTTACCTTTACTATAAAGACACAATTATATGATAGGTATTTTAACAATTTGACATATAGAAAATGAAGTCTCAGGAAAGTGAGTAAATTTCTTATGGAAGACAGTAGATTCTGTACTTTAATCCAGATCTTTTATTTTAAATTACATTCTTTGGCCTAATTAATGATACCTATTACCTAGAATTTAAAGATTAAGCATGACCACTCTAAAATAATAATGGCATAGTAATAATAATAATGGCATAATAATTGCAATAGCAGTGAAAAAATTTTGAATTGCTTAAAATTTTTATTTTTAGTTTCATAAATCCTAATAGGAGAAATTTACTTTCAAAGATAAATTTCTACATTTTCTAGCATTTTGGTCTTTTGAGCATGTAAATAATATTAGCATAATAATGGCTCAAAATTTTCTAAGTAGGATATGTTAGGTTAAACCCTCCCAATCTCATCATTTATCTCCAAGTCATAAACAAACAAAAATTTAAAATTTTTAAAAATCGAGTCATAGCATCACTTATATCAAAGTATTTGACTTGGAAATTAATTATATATGAGAATAAAGGACATATGTGATGAATTTTCTAATTTATTTTTAATTGAGTTTTATATAATTATTCACATCCTCTGAAATATATAATAAAACAAATACAAGTAGAATATTAAGTGGTCATCTACTAACACATTTTAATGGGTTAATTCTTTTAGAGGAAAATATCAAGTATAGGCTTAATATCTTAGATTTCAAAATGTTATCAATACATTATTTAAATTAATTTCATGACTTATAGCAGTAGCAAACTTTGTATAAGTGCATAATATCATTACTGACATTTTCCCCTGCTGACTCTTCTCTGCTGTGTTTGGCAGTCTGTGTCAGACCCGAGTTTGATTGGTAGAGCAGCAGTTCACTCCTTGTCATGAGGTTTCTCTACTTTAATCAGTCTTCAAATTAAATAGATTTTATTGCACCTGGAAATAAATAACAGCATGCTGCTTTTTTTTTTCCTCTTAAAATAGAACAGACCAAAGCTGTGAACCAGAGGCATGCTTTAGAGCTTAACATCTTCTGTTTTGATTGGTGAAATCTATCTGATTTTGCATGAAATATGCATATATATATATAACTAAGTTAACATTTTTTAAAATTAATTTTTAGCTCTGTTTAAATGATATTCAGAGAAGGTGATATCAGTAGATCATTGCTATAGCTTTTAGGTTTTTTTTTATTTATGCAAAACATTTTACTACATTAATGAAATTAGAATTTTAGTGCATCTTATATATAAGGAATCAAAAAAATTAAATATACTGTATAGCATTTGAGATTCTATTTTAATGTGTATTTTTTCTTGGTGTATTTTTAATTAATTGCTAATGAAAATCTTATAAGAAAATGAATTGAATCAGTGAGAAATTAAAAGTAAAATTAATTTTTAGACTAACAGACATTCATCTTTTAAATGCTGCCACCAGTCCCTTTAATTTGTTGATCTTCTTCTGACCTACTTATTTTACATGCTTTAGATGCTTACATCATATAGTATTTGGTAAGTATTTAATCATGTAATTAATGATACAAAGGACAGCAAGGTAAAGTAATCACTTATTTTAACTGGTCAATGAACAACGACTATCACCTAGACCCTTTCCTTCCTGTGTTCACTTGCATCATGACACAGAGTGTATTGCAGGAGAGCATCAGTTGGTGTCATTTTCTTACTCTAGTGCCAAACTGGGTGGTTGAATTGTTTGCTGAAAACAACTTGAACATTCATCTTAGCATTTCAGTTGAAAAGGGGTCAGAATATTTACTGAAACCTGGTCTTTGCAGTCAGCAAATGGGATTGCTAATGGCCTTAGCAAAGCAATTTTAATAACTTGGAAGACATGTTACCAGATTGCTCCCAGTCAAGGGGAGGAAGAAAGGGGAGAAAGCATTGGATAATAACACACAGATGGGGCCGCAATAGTTGCAAAGACATTTAAGTTTTATGTTTAGCTAGAGGGAGACAGGGGCTTTCCAGGTGGCACTGGTGGCAAAGAACCCACCTGCCAGTGCAGGAGACATGAGATATGGGTTCAATCCCTGTGTTGAGAAAATCCCCTGGAAGAGAAACTGTCAACCCACTCCGGACTCTTGCCTGGAGAATCCTATGGCCAGAGGAGCCTGGTGGGCTATGGTTCATAGAGTCTCAAAGAGTCAGTCACAACTGAAGCAAATTAGCATGCATGCAGAAAGAGACAGAATCAAGAGAATTACTTTTTAATATTAAATTGAGCACATTCATAAGAAAAAGAAACCAGTGATGACCAAAATGTTATAGATAATGCAGAGAAAAGAATTATTAGCTAGAGCAAAGTCTCTGAACATGTGAATTGGAGTGGGAGGCTGAGCACTGGGAGATGAATTAACTTTCAGTTACGTGGAGGGCAATGCCTCTTTCCATTTAGAGCAAAGGAATTCATAAGTCATTTGTTTTCACATCTCTGTATCTGGAGACAAAGACAGTTGGGTGAGAGGAAAGTCAAGATGACAGGACCTGCCACCGAACAGACGAGAATTTTTAAAAATAAATATTATTTTTATTCTTTAAGAGGGGATTAATTATGTCATAACTGAACTATGCAACCAGAACTCAAAGAGCAAAATCTCCAAATATTTTATGGTTTAAGTTTATGACCTCTTCACACTTCCAATGAACACTTTATATTTTCTTTTGACTGAGTCCAAATGTTATCGAATCAGAATGGGAAAATGAGTTATTTGCTGACACATGAAGTGGAAAGAAGTTGCGCTTTTATTTTTTCAGAAGTATTTTCCTAAAACGTGTGTTATAAAATTTTATTTCTTGATGCTTTCCTTTTTAATTAAAATTTCCTTGAGATGAATGACCTTATTTTTTTTAATCTTTTTTCTTTTTTCTTCTTTTTGTGACTAGAATAGCAGCCCAGTCTTCCCCAGATCAATTATGGTTTCAGTTGTTAATAGAATCTCAGTATATGTGGTCTACATCTTCAGGTTTTAAAAACACTTAACACTAATTTGCTTAAGTTTGTTACATATTTTCAGATATTATCTGTAAGTGTTTAAGCATGTTTAGTCCTACTAATTGCTTGAAGAGAGTTAGTAAAAAGCAACATTTTTAGAACCGATTTAGTATGTTTTGTGAAATGTGGGAATATATAGCTCAGACCATTTTTTTAAAATTTATTTTGAAGGCAATAAGAGACGTCATAAGAAAATTTTTCTAAGAAAAATTTATTTCACCCAGTTGGGTTGCTTACTAAAACTGTCTGATAAGAATGATTTCAGAAAGGGAATAAATAATATTCATAGTAAAATCTTCACGCAGTCTAAATAGAGTCTATTATTGACACCATGTACATACTCGCTCCTTCTTCTCCCCTTGGATAAATAGATGAGAGGATGACACAAAGGCTATGACTATATAATGATAAAACATCTGGTCACTTCAATATACTTTCAGAAATCAAATGATCTAAACTGTTAAACTTCAACACAAAGTTTGTGGGCTGCTTGAATTTTTTTAATGAAATAAAGCTATCCAGACAAACAATTTTTTTTCATCTTAAAGACATTCAGAACAAAATGAAGGTGGGAATGATTATCAACTTGGATTTCATGATTACAATTCAAATGCTTTTTGCAGATATAGAGTACAGAGTGTTCTTTACAACATTAAGTAAAAAATGAGAGAATTATAAGAATGATCAAATTAAAATGAAAAGGGGATAGTTTAATAGTAAATACCAATATTAGCACATTCCTCTGTAAAGTGGAAAGGCTCAAATCAAACTATAGATAATATAGTTTAATTAAAGTTAATTTAGAATTAATGGAAAGCAAAGGCTTTCAATAAATATAACCACCTCACCACCACAAGCAACAATAGCAACAGGATAAGAAACGAAGTGTAAGTCTGGGCTATGACAGTGTTCATCAGCAGGCTATGAACTGAGACTGTAAAATCAGGTAGACTTCAAATCTAAGCTGAGATCTTTAGTCCTGTAGCTGTATTTCTGAGCCACCTTTGAAAAATGAAGATAATATACTTTATAATCTGAGCTTTTGTGAAAAGGCTAAGTGAAAATATATATTAAAGTTTTTATTATAAAAGAGTATCTGGAACAAAACAGTCATTTTAATACCTGATATCCTTCTTACCCTTCTACTCTTCTCGAAATGTTGTTGTGTTGATGCTTCTTGACTCTATTTGCCAGTAAATACAAATGTTGTTTAAGGGAGTGTGATCATCCTGACGGATTTTCAGAGAAGACAGAGGCTCCTCACCAAATCTAGGTGTAGGAACTCTGGGAAGTATGAACTGAGAATATACTGAGTTTCAGTCTAAAGGCCCTATTTTCATGTATCACTTACTGATTACAATTAAAAAAATAGGTTTAATTTGTCCTCATAAGTTGAGTCCCAAAGATTTTTGCATGGCTGCATATTGAAGGCTCAGCTCAATGTCAGGCTTTCTAGTTCATACAATCTGGGACTGTAACCTTCAAACCTATTGCACTATGCATCATAACTTTCTGTTTCATTTTATTCATGGCAACTGTCACCATTTAAAATTATTTTATTAGTTTATTTATTATTTTAGTGTTTGTCTTCCCCATCTAGAGGGAGAGGCAGTGATATTACCAGTCTTTTAATTGATTTTAGAAATCTACTGTGTAGTGACTTAATATGGTTGAATAAATTAACAAACTATTCATAATGAGTTTTCAGAAGCAGATAACCAATGCTAATACTTCTTGTGCACTTCTTACAAGCCAAGGATTACTTTAAGCATTGTATATGTTTAAACTTATTTATTCCTCACAATTACACTCATCAGATAGGTACTATTATTATCCACTTTTTGTCAAAGATCAAACAAATGTAAAGAAAGAATAAGTAATTTGCCAAATGCCCCACAACTGGTAAGAGTGGACAGAAATTGGAACCCAACCGGCTTTAGGGTACATAGGTTTGAGTGCTGTACTGTGATAATTTTGCTTCTCCTGACACAGGGATGTTTTCTGTGTTGCTATGGATATCTGCCTATATGATGGTGCTTATCTAAGATTGCTGTGTACTCTAACACATAAGTAATAACATCTTATTTCCAGAAATTTTCACTATTAAAAACATGGGAAAAATGTCTTTCTGTAGTAAAGCTTGCTAAGAAATAGCGTTTGATAAAGTAAGTTGTATGTTACTGTACAAAACTTCTTTAAACTTAATAGATTCTATAATCTCTGAGATCAATTCCTAGTATTACAACACCAAGATGGAATAAGATATCATTCAATGAAACTTTTAGAATCTCACTGGAAAGAGATGTATTTTGAGAACAAATATAGATTTTAATTCCAGCTCTGACATTTATAAGACTTATTAGATTTATATGAGTCACTTAATCTTTTTGAGCATCTGAGACTCATTTTCCTGATCTTTAAAATGGTTATAATGATGTTTGACTTATGAAGATCAAATGAGAAACATACAAAAGGCTCAGAAAAATGCCAAAAGAATAATGGAAGTTAAATGAAGGTTAGATGCCATGGCTTCCCTTAGATTCTGTACATTAGGAAAAAGTAAATTAGGCTAAAACCCTTTACTATGCATAGCTTATCATATAGGCATTTTTTACTCTTTTAGTTTATTCATTCAATTAATTATCAAGCTGTACCAGGAATGAGACACAATAATATGTCCCAGGAAATTGTGTGGGTAGTATCGAACAAAAGAGGGTCTCTGTCTTCTATGAGAACAAATGCCCTGTCTTATCCTCCCTTCCATTCTGGTAGGGAAGGAAAACATTTAACAACTAATCATGAAAATAAATATATCATTATGGATTGTGATTTTTTTTTAATTGGTAGCTAAATTAGCAAAGAATGAGCTAAAGAAATATAATATTATACTTATGGTATAGCATGAGCTTAGTGATTCAATTAATCAAAAATATTAATGTGTCAGAGTGATTGTATTTGACTTGAAGACCTAGTATGAGGCCAGATTGCACAGGACTGGCCCTATTGTCCAGGTTAAGGATTTAAACCCTATTTAGAAGGAAATACAGCCTTGAAGTACCCGTTTTCCTATTTGGAACCAGTCTGTTGTTCCATGTCCAGTTCTAACTGCTGCTTCTTGACCTGCATCTAGGTTTCTCAAGAGGCAGATGAGGTGGTCTGGTATTCCCATCTCTTTCAGAAGTTTCCACAGTTTATTGTGATCCACACAGTCAAAGGCTTTGGCATAGTCAATAAAGCAGAAATAGATGTTTTTCTGGAACTCTCTTGATTTTTCCATGATACAGCGGATGTTGGCAATTTGATCTCTGGTTCCTCTGCCTTTTCTAAAACCAGCTTGAACATCTGGAAGTTCACGGTTCACGTATTGCTGAAGGCTGGCTTGGAGAATTTTGAGCATTACTTTACTAGTGTGTGAGATAAGTGCAATTGTGAGGTAGTTTGAGGATTCTTTGGCATCACCTTTCTTTGTGATTGGAATGAAAACTGTCCTTTTCCAGTCCTGTGGCCATGGCTGAGTTTTCCAAATTTGCTGGCATATTGAGTGCAGCACTTTCACAGCATCATCTTTCAACTGGAATTCTATCACCTCCACTAGCTTTGATCATAGTGATGTTTTCTAAGGCCCACTTGACTTCACATTCCAGAATGTCTGGCTCTAGGTGAGTGATCACACCATTGTGATTATCTGGGTCATGAAGATCTTTTTTGTACAGTTCTTCTTTGTATTCTTGCCACCTCTTCTTAATATCTTCTGCTTCTGTTAGGTCCATACCATTTCTGTTCTTTATCAAGCCCATCTTTGCATGAAATGTTCCCTTGGTGTCTCTAATTTTCTTGCAGGGATCTCTAGTCTTTCCCATTCTGTTGTTTTCCTCTATATCTTTGCACTGATAGCAGAGGAAGGCTTTCTTATCTCTCTTATCTCTTATTATTCTTTGGAACTGCCCTGGGTGTTCTTTGGAAGGAATGATGCTAAAGCTGAAACTCCATTACTTTGGCCACCTCATGCGAAGAGTTGACCCATTGGAAAAGACTCTGATGCTGGGAGGGATTGGGGGAGGAGAAGGGGACAACAGAGGATGAGATGGCTGGGTGGCATCACCAACTCGATGGACGTAAGTTTAAGTGAACTCCGGGAGTTGGTGATGGACAGGAAGGCCTGGCATACTGCGATTCATGGGGTCGCAAAAAGTTGGACACAACTGAGTGACTGAACTGAACTAGAAGGAAATAGGTAGCCAATGAAGACTTACCAGCAGAGTAGTACAAAACATAATTTATCTTTTTAGATAATCACTTTGCCTGCGTTTTGGGGAATAGATTGGAAGAGGGCAAAACTAGAAGAGAGAAACTTGGTTGGAGGATATTATAAGAGATTTATGTGATGTGGGCCAAGTTGACAGCAGTCACAAGGGAGCAATGACCTGTTATTATTATTATTTAAATTTACTTATTTATTGTTGGCCACATGGCATGTGAGATCTCAGTTAGGATTGAACCCATGCCCTCTGCATTGGAAGCACCTAGTCTTAACCACTGAAACACTGGGGAAGTCCCATGATAATCTATAGAAATACACTTTGGAGGCAGTTTCTGGGGCATGGTAACAGATGAGCTGTGTTGGTGAGAGAAAAGGTAATGCTAAGAATGCCTCTTCCTAAGATTTTACATAAATAACTGGGTTGATTGGGAAGCCATTTACTGATAAAGAAGAGGAAGAATATATAAAGTAAAAAATGAACATGTTAATTTTGTGATGTTTGAGACAAATTCTGATGGATCACAAATACTATTTGTTTTATAAGCCTAAAAGTTAGAAGGAATGTTCCAAGCTGGATATACAATTTTGGAAAATATGAATTTATCTAGAGGAGTTTGGCAAAGCCAGGAAAGTGAAGAGATTCTCAAGGGCATAGACTGAGGAGACTTCCCTATGGTCCAGTGGTTAAGACTCTGTGCATCAGATGCAAGTGTCATGGGTTCAGTTCCTGGTGGGGGAACTATGGTCCCACTTGCCATGTGATACAGCCAAGAAAAGTATTTTTTAAAAAAGAAGAAAAAAAAAAACAGACTGAAAAGTGAAATAGGCACACCCTTGAGCCTTGTGTTTGGTTTCTTCTGGAAACTGACTTTGAGGTAAGGATTCTAGTGCAAGTGATGTATTTGAAAAGTGTTAGGAACACTGACAAATGAGTAAGGAAATGACCTAAGGAAGATGAATCAGGGAACACAATCATCTTATTGTGACATCTTATTCTTGACATCTTATTCAAGTCAGCTACTACACTTAAGCTTAATCCCATGGTGCAACTCTTGGAAATGAAGTCAGTCACACACTTCAGAATTAACCTATGGAAGGGCACAGGACCTGAAATATTTATTCACCAAAACCCTTTTGCCATTGGAGATGGCTACTTCCAGAAAGTGTTAATTATCTGGCACTCTCAGGCTGTTCCAGGTGAGTGAAGGGGTCTTCTCAGTTTCTAAGAAAGTGGGATTAGCAACAAAATATCATTTATGATCAAAAAAAGGGCAGTTTTGGCTCATGAAGAAAGATGGATATTTGGGAAATTAGAGTTGTCAGATAAAATACATGCAATATTTGGAATGTGTTTATACTAAAAATGATTTATTATTTATCTATTTAACTACTTGTACTTTTTAAATTTGTTTTGTTTGTCTTACAACCCTTGGTTGAATAAGTTGAAGGGTGAATGGTAAACAAAAAATTAGTGACCCAGGAGGTGGTGATATTGACTATGTGTGGAAACAGACAGCTGGAAAGGAAAAAGATTCAGATTGTGCTTTGCATGGTCATCCTACGGCATATATGAAGGCTGAGAGGAGGAGGCAGTTAAGAATGAGAAGTAGAAAGAAAGAGAGCAGGGAGCAGAGTAGATTAAGGTAGTACTTCCCTACTGTGTCTTTGTTTCCTGTGATTCTCCTTTACTACTCACACAGAACATGTCCCTCCTGACACTTCTGGTCACCAAATATGTGGGTTTTGTGTGTTGTTTTCTCCACATAACAAGCAATTTTCTGCAGTGCCGCATGGGTGTCCTGCAAACAATTTAACTCAACTGTTACACTATCTACCTAGAGATAGTGTCAAATTGCACAGGTTAAGGGCTTAATCCCATAAGAATGCCCCTCAATGCAGACACACACACACACACACACACACACACACTTTAGACCCAGGTTGTAACCTGTGCTTCTGACCGAACAGCTATAGATCAGAGGTGTAAACAATCCTCTCCTTGGATTCTATTAGTTCACTACAGCAGCTCAAAGAATTCAGGGAAACACTTACCTTTACTAGTTTACTAAAGGATGTGATAAAGGATACAGATGAAGAGTTGGATGTAGACATACAGACAGTGAGGTCTGGGAGGGGCCAGCATAGGAGCTTCTCTTCTCATGGAGATGGGGTGCATCACCCTCCCCTTGTGGACATGTTCATCAGCCTGGAAACACTCTGAACACTGTTCTGTTAGGATTTTATGGACCCTTCCCATGTTGTGGTTGTTTAGTTGCTAAGTCATGTCCAACTCTTTTGTGACCCCATGGACTGTAGCCCACCAGGCTCCTCTCTCCATGGGGTTTTCCAGGCAAGAATACTGGAGTGGATTACCATTTTCTTTTCCAGGGATCTTCCTGACCAAGGACTCGAACCGAGATCTCCAGTATTGGCAGGTGGATACTTTACCACTGAGTGACCAGGAAAGCCCCTTCCTCATATAGATAGCATGATCAATTATCAACACTGTTTGTAAAGCCCCTCCCTTCTCTGGAGGAGGAGTGGTGGTGCTGAAAATACTAAGCTTCTAATTATGGCTTGATATTCCCAGTGACCAGCCCCATCCAAGAGCCACCCTGAATCACCTCCTTAGAATAAGATGCTCCTAGTGTTTTTATTGTTTAGGAATTTATAAAGGTTTTAGGAGTTCTGTGCCAGGAACTATATACATATATCTTACAGTTATGTAAAATTGGAAGGTATTTGATCCAATGAATGAAGATGGATTGACTTCTGATTGGAAATGAGACACCTGCATCATACCATGAAGCATGAGAGAGGGAAGAACATTCTTAAAGAAATGGGGGAACATATCAAGGATTTTGATAAATAAGGAATCAGATTTTCAAAAAACATATTGAAAGTGTTTTGGAGACAGGGCAGGAGGAATGTCTGCACTAGAGGAGGATGTGGGGCAGTGGGTTATGTCTGATTATCAGAAGGGCTTATAGTGTGGGAGGCAAGGAGTGTAAACAAGAATGGAGAAGGGATGGATTCAGACTGCAAGGAGACTGAAGAATTGAGCCTAGTCCATTAAACATATTTATTAGTAGACTAAAGACAAAAATCATTTAAGATAATTAAAACTAGCAGCTCTTCTTAAAAAACGTTTTCAATTGTGTATAGCCACATATGTTCATATATATATGGATGGAACATTTAGGTATAATTGAAATACTTTAGGTTTTTCAGTGGTCAATTTCTTTTTCAAGTTTAATATTATTTAAAATATTTGTAAATGGAATCCTTTCAAGTACCTCAAAAACAAATTTAAGTCTTTATAAAAGATTTTAGGCTACTGAATATTTTACCAATTTTATTTCTGTGTAGTCTTCTAATACACATATAACCATAGTCAAATCAACTATTGGTTTTGAAATACAGAACAACAGTTAACAGAAGGTAAGTTAATGGATAAAGTTGTATAATGACCAATTGAGTAAACCTCCTTGGACATAAAAGATAACAGACCTTACTTATTACCTTGAAACAACAGAGGTATAACCATAGTTCTGTGCTTTGGGGTATGATTAATGAGCTCTGTCTTCAGTTATATTAAGAACTGAGTGAAAGTTTAACTACCAAAGAGCATATATATCACTCCAAAAAGAAGCTGCACTGTGTACAATTCCCTTGGAGATAGTAGAGAATCTTAAGAAAAATAAGCACTGAAAATTCAATAGTTGGATGTCTTCTAGGGAAGATATTCAACTAACGGTGTAATGAATCACTGCAAATTGAAAACTAGAAGAAAATTATAGATTTTGGGGTTTTAGGCCCCAAAAAAAAAATACTTTATTAACCAAATAATGCACCCTGACCTGATCTGAATGCATAAATGAAAAAACAAAAAGACAGTTCAATAAAAATCCACCAGGAATTATTCAGAATTTATGTTTAACAAATATATTTATAAGCTAATTAAAAATAATAACAATTTAAGTACTAGAAACCAGAGGAAAGGAATATATCAAGATATATTCTTCATTATATATATATTTTTTATTTAGAAATATCCTTGTATATTAAAATATATAATCTTTTAATGACATATATTAGCCAAAATAGAATACCAAGAACAAAAATAAAAATTTAATCTAGACAAATATAAATAAAGTTCACTTACCCTCATATTTAGTAAGAATATTTTTTCTTCAGTAAATAGAGTAGTTCTGTTTTGAATGATTGATTTTTACTGATTCTCCCAGATATAACAACAATAAAAGCAATTTTACTTTAACTTTAGTGAAGCAGCTCCCTGAAACCATTCTAATTCAGAAAATATATAGTTATACCAGTTTTTTTAAGTCTCTATTGTCTATATACACCATAAAGTTGTCAGGAGTCTGAAAGTGTTATTGATACAGCCTCTCACGATGCTTTCATAAGAAGGTGGCACATAAATTTGTCTTTCAATACACTTTACCTTTCACATGCTCTTAATCCTTTAAAGCAAATAGAAACCAGATATAATAAAGGTAGTCAAAACATACTATGTGTATGATAAATCAATCACATAATTACATGGCATTTAAGCAAAGCTAAGCCATTGATTCACTAAACACATACAACCAAACACTAACCCAATTGTTGATTCAATAGTGAAGCCTTGATGAAATTTCCAGTGATAATGTTCATTTTACTGCACACTTGCTAAGTGGAAATTCACATGCCAGTTCAACCCTACTTAAGACAGGAGTGGGCAATCATAAAGTTAAAATTGAAATACTCTCTATGACTCATTTGCTTTTCTAAGAGCTATTCATTAATGATTATTTCCTTGAAGTAACTACATGATTTTACTATGGTTAGTTTTTCATTTTAACTGTTATGGTAATGTCAGTCTGGTAAATCAGAGGGGTGAGAATATTAACACACTTAATTGTGGTGACACATTGCCTATTTATTCACTTGCTTCTATAATTTAATTCATAATGCATTTCTTTCCTCTATCCTATACTGTTCTTTGGTCCCTATTCAACTTATAGACTAAATTATTATATTTTAATATGCTTATTTTAAAAAAACAGATGAGATTGATGATTGGATTGTATGAAGGATAAACATTTAAATGAGCTTGTTTCATGTAATCTACTATTAACATGATTTAAAACTTATTATAAATTCAGAGACTGGGATTGACAGATATATACTGTTGATACTATGTGTAAAATAGATATGGCTTTCCTGGTGGCTCAGTGATAAAAAAATCCACCTGCCAATGCAGGAGACACAGGTTGATTTCTAGGTCTGGAAGATCCCCTGGAGAAGGAAATGGCAGCCCACTCCAGTATTCTTGCCTGGGATATCCCAATGGACAGAGGAATCTGGCAGGCTATAGTCCACGGGGGTCACAAAACAGTTGAACACAACTTAGCCACTAAACAATAACAACATAAAATAAGATCATACTGTTTAGGTCAGGGAACTTTACTTAATGATCTGTGGTGATCTGAATGGGAAGGAAGTCCGAAAGTTATAGGATATATGCAGATATATGGCTGATTCATTTTTTGCTATACAGTAGAAACTAACACAACATTATAAAGCAACCATACGCCAATAAAAGTTAACTTTAAAATAAATTAATTATTAATTATTAAATTAAATTATTAAAAATAATTTAAAAATAAATAAAATTGATTACAAGATATGAATGTATAGGGAAGGTAGGTTGTTAATATGAAAACCGTAAAGAAATTAAATAAATGAAAAAACCTTTGCTTTAACATTCTCAAAGAGGTATTTGGCTCAGCTGTGAAAACCTGAGGTTAGGCACCTTTTCTGGTTTAGAGGACTTCCATTCTTGGTGGAGAGCTTTCAGTCCTCCTGTGGTGGGTACCCTGATATACACTCAGCCCTGATGACCCGTGACCATGAGCACAGAAAAAAAAAAAAAAGCTCCTGAAATTTATGTTTACCATAAGTGTTATTCTTTGCTCAGCTTCTTTCCCACAATGGAGTCCATTCCTGTGCATATAACCTGGGAACTGTTCTCATTCTAAATCTCCTCAGGTAAGGTTTTTATCATCTTTATTCTTACTTACAATATAATCCACAACGTGGTTAGCTTCAAGCTTTTAGACGCTCACTCAACAAACATTTTACATCATGGTTTTAGACTCTTAGTGCCATGAATGCATCTAAAGCTTTCAGGAGCATGGAAAATGTTCTCAACATACTACAATCCAGTTTTGTGCATACATTCAACAGGATGAAAGATGCCACAGAGCTCAACAGTGCTAAGAGAAGTTCTTAGAGCTAGAGCCAGGCACAAAGTATACAGTGTGCTAAACAAAGAACTGCCTGCACAATAAAGGGGTCATGCAGATAGGGATTTTTCTTTACTGACAGTCCTTCTGTTTGGTTGAGGGGAGAGCTTTTGTTCTGAGGCTCTGATTACAGCTTCCCGGAACTACATTCTAAGAAAAACCACCTGGGCTAACTCAATTGGTCTCATACTGGTGGCGAGTTGTAGCCCAAAGCCAGGGTTTACTTGTTTCACAGTGCCTGCCAGCATGATGCTGTAAATGTCAAATTGTTTCTGGCATTCAAAGAATTTGGAGATTTCTCATAACCATCAAAATTTTTATCTTCTGTTGAGAAACCAGTAGCACAGCTACATTAAGACCAATTTTAAAATTAAAAACATCAGTTGGAACTGAATAGAGCTGATTGTTCAGAAGGAGCCTCTAACACTCCTTGGGGGTTCTGATACACAGGCTGTCTGGCCTACCTCTCTCTTTTACATTATGATCACCACTAGCAATCATTGTGACCCCTATTGCCCTTAAGTAAGTCTATCTCGACCATCTTCAAGTTAGAGGGCTGTAGTAAGGGATTTACTTCAAGGTCCCCTTCATCCTCCCAGGCCAAAATAACCTTGTTTGTTTGTTTGCTTTGTCCTTAGGGGGTTGTATATGCCATTGATTATCCTTTTCTTCTCTGGGGCCATTTTTTTGCACAAGTATTTTTGCGTTATCTAAGGTCAGGAGTAGCTCCTCCCGGCCGCCACCCCGATCTTGGATTTGGGGTAACTCCTCTCTGCTGCTCATGCGCTGTCACAGCCTGGCACTCTCGGCAGCTGCCCCTGACCTCTGACATGAGGTAGCTCCTCTTGGCCACCGCTCCTGACATTGGGCGAGGGGTAGCTCCTCTCCGCCACGCGTCTGCACTGTCCATCACAGCCGGTGCGCTAGAATGGGTGAATTTAACTCAGATGACCATTATATCTACTACTGTGGGCAGGAACCCCTTAAAAGAAAAGGAGTAGCCATCATGGTCAACAAAAGAGTCTGAAATGCAGTACTTGGATGCAGTCTCCAAAAACAGAATAATCTCTGTTCGTTTCCAAGGCAAACCATTCAATATCAGAGTAATCCAAGTCTACGCCCCAACCAGTAATGCTGAAGAAGCTGAAGTTGAATGGTTCTATGAAGACCTACGAAAACTTTTAGAACTAACACACAAAAAAAGATGTCCTTTTCATTATAGGGGACTGGAATGCAAAAGTAGGAAGTCAAGAAACACCTGGAGTGAAAGTCAAATTTGGCCTTGGAATATGGAATGAAGCAGGACAAAGGCTAATAGAGTTTTGCCAAGAGAACACACTGGTCATAGCAAACACTGTCTTCCAACAACACAAGAGAAGACTCTACACATGGACATCACCAGGTGGTCAACACTGAAATCAGATTGATTATATTTTATGCAGCCAAAGATGGAGAAGCTCTATACAGTCAACAAAAACAAGACGAGGAGCTGACTGTGGCTCAGATCATGAACTCCTTATTGCCAAATTCAGACTGAAATTGAAGAAAGTAGGGAAAACTGCTAGACCATTCAGGTCTGACCTAAATCAAATCCCTTATGATTATACAGTGGAAGTGAGAAATAGATTTAAGGGCCTAGATCTGATAGATAGAGTGCCTGATGAACTATGGACTGAGGTTTGTGACACTGTTCAGGAGACAGGGATCAAGACCATCCCCATGGAAAAGAAAGGCAAAAAAGCAAAATGGCTGTCTGGGGAGGCCTTACAAATAGCTGTGAAGAGAAGAGAAGCAAAAGCAAAAGAGAAAAGTAAAGATATAAGCATCTGAATGCAGAGTTCCAAAGAATAGCAAGAAGAGATAAGAAAGCCTTCTTCAGCGATCAACACAAAGAAATAGAGGAAAACAGAATGGGAAAGACTAGAGATCTCTTCAAGAAAATTAGAGATACCAAGGGAACATTTCATGCAAAGATGGGCTCAATAAAGGACAGAAATGGTATGGACCTAACGGAAGCAAAAGATATTAAGAAGAGGTGGCAAGAATACAAAGAAGAACTGTACAAAAAAGATCTTCATGACCAAGATAATCACGATGGTGTGATCACTCACCTAGAGCCAGACGTCCTGGAATGTGAGGTACAGTGGGCCTTAGAAAGCATCACTACAAACAAAGCTAGTGGAGGTGATGGAATTGCAGTTGAGCTATTTCAAATCCTGAAAGACAATGGTGTGAAAGCGCTGCACTCAGTATGCCAGCAAATTTGGAAAACTCAGCAGTGGCCATAGGACTGGAAAAGTCAGTTTTCATTCCAATCCCAAAGAAAGGCAATGCCAAAGAATGCTCAAGCTACTGCACAATTGCACTCATCTCACACAATAGTACAGTAATGATCAAAAGTCTCCAAGCCAGGCTTCAGCAGTATGTGAACCGTGAACTTCCAGATGTTCAAGCTGGTTTTAGAAAAGGAAGAGGAACCAGACATCAAATTGCCCACATCCACTGGATCATTGAAAAAGCAAGAGAGTACCAGAAAAACATCTATTTCTGCTTTATTGACTAGGCCAAAGCCTTTTACTGTGGGGATCACAATAAACTGTGGAAAATTCTGAAAGAGATGGGAATACTAGATCACCTGACCTGCCTCTTGAGAAACGTATATGCAGGTCAGGAAGCAACCTAGATAGTATATTCAAAAGCAGAGACATTACTTTGCCAACTATCATCCATCTAGTCAAGGCTACGGTTTTTCCTGTGGTCATGTATGGATGTGAGAGTTGGACTGTGAAGAAGGCTGAGCACCAAAGAATTGATGCTTTTGAACTGTGGTATTGGAGAAGACTCTTGAGGGTCCCTTGGACTGCAAGAAGATCCAATCAGTCCATTTTGAAGGAGATCAACTCTGAGATTTCTTTGGAAGGAATTGAACGGTTTTATGAAGAACTACAAGATCTTTTAGAAATAACACCCCAAAAAGATGTCCTTTTCATTAGAGGGGACTGGAATGAACATGTAGGAAGTCAAGAAACACCTGGAGTAACAGGCAAATTTGGCCTTGGAATACGGAATGAAGCAGGACAAAGACTAATAGAGTTTTGCCAAGAAAATGCACTGTTCATAGCAAACACCCTCTTACAACAACACAAGAGAAGACTCTATACATGGACATCACCAGATGGTCAAAACCGAAATCAGATTGATTATATTCTTTGCAGCCAAAGATGGAGATGCTCTATACAGTCAACAAAAACAAGACCAGGAGCTGACTGTGGCTCAGATCATGAACTCCTTATTACCAAATTCAGACTCAAATTGAAGAAAGTAGGGAAAACCGCTAGACCATTCAGGTATGATCTAAATCAAATCCCTTATGATTATATAGTGGAAGTGAGAAATAGATTTAAGGGTCTAGATCAGATAGATAGAGTGCCTGATGAACTATGGACTGAGGTTCGTGACATTGTACAGGAGACAGTGATCAAGACCCATCCCCATGGAAAAGAAAGGCAATAAAGCAAAATGGCTGTCTGGGGAGGCCTTACAAATAGCTGTGAAAAGAAGAGAGGTGAAAAGCAAAGGAGAAAAGTAAAGATATAAGCATCTGAATGCAGAGTTCCAAAGAAAAGCAAGAAGACATAAGAAAGCCTTCTTCAGTGATCAATGCAAAGAAATAGAGGAAAACAACAGAATGGGAAAGACTAGAGGGCTCTTCAAGAAAATTAGAGATACCAAGGGAATATTTCAAGCAAAGATGGGCTTGATAGAGGACAGAAATGATCTGGACCTAACAGAAGCAGAAGATATTAAGAAGAGGTGGCAAGAATACAAAGAAGAACTGTACAAAAAAGATCTTCATGACCCAGATAATCATGATGATGTTATCACTAATCTAGAGCCAGACATCTTGGAATGTGAAGTCAAGTGGGCCTTAGAAAGCATCACTACAAACAAAGCTAGTGGAGGTGATGGAATTCCAGTTGAGCTGTTTCAAATTCTGAAAGATGATGCTGTGAAAGTGTTGCACTCAATATGCCAGCAAATTTGGAAAACTCAGCAGTGGCCACAGGACTGGAAAAGGTCAGTTTTCATTCCAATCCCAAAGAAAGGCAATGCCAAAGAATGCTCAAACTACCACAAAATTGCACTCATCTCACATGCTAGTAAAGTAATGCTCAAAATTCTCCAAGCCAGGCTTCAGCAATACGTGAACCATGAACTTCCTGATGTTCAAGCTGGTATCAGAAAAGGCAGAGGAACCAGAGATCAAATTGCCAATATCTGCTGGATCATGGAAAAAGCAAGAGAGTTCCAGAAAAAACATCTATTTCTGCTTTATTGACTATGCCAAAGCCTTTGACTGGATCACAATAAACTGGAAAATTCTGAAAGAGATGGGAATACCAGACCACCTAACCTGCCTCTTGAGAAATCTGTATGCAGGTCAGGAAGCAACAGTTAGAACTGGACATGGAACAACAGACTGGTTCCAAATAGGAAAAGGAGTACGTCAAGGCTGTATATTGTCACCCTGCTTATTTAACTTATATGCAGAGTACATAATGAGAAATGCTGGACTGGAAGAAGCACAAGCTGAAATCAAGATTGCTGGGAGAAATATCAATAACCTGAGATATGCAGATGACACCACCCTTATGGCAGAAAGTGAAGAGGAACTAAAAAGCCTCTTGATGAAAGTGAAAGAGGAGAGTGAAAAAGTTGGCTTAAAGCTCAACATTCAGAAAATGAAGATCATGGCATCTGGTCCCATCACTTCATGGGAAATAGATGGGGAAACAGTGGAAACAGTGTCAGACTTTATTTTGGGGGCTCCAAAATCACTGGAGATGGTGACTGCAGCCATGAAATTAGAAGACACTTACTCCTTGGAAGAAAAGTTATGACCAATCTAGATAGCATATTCAAAAGCAGAGACATTACTTTGCCGACTAAGGTCCATCTAGTCAAGGCTATGGTTTTTCCTGTGGTCAGTATGGATGTGAGAGTTGGACTGTGAAGAAGGCTGAGCGCCAAATAACTGATGCTTTTGAACTGTGGTGTTGGAGAAGACTCTTGAGGGTCCCTTGGACTGCAAGGAGATCCAACCAGTCCATTCTGAAGGAGATCAACCCTAGGATTTCTTTGGATGGAATGATGCTAAAGCTGAAGCTCCAGTACTTTGGACACCTCATGCGAAGAGTTCACTCATTGGAAAAGACTGATGCTGGAAGAGATTGGGGGCAGGAGGAGAAGGGGACGACCCAGGATGAGATGGCTGGATGGCATCACGGACTCAATGGACGTGAGTCTGAGTGAACTCCGGGAGATGGTGATGGACAGGGAGGCCTGGCGTGCTGCAATTCATGGGGTCGCAAAGAGTCAGACACAACTGAGTGACTGAACTGAACTGAATTGATGCTAAAGCTGAAGCTCCAGTACTTTGGACACCTCATGCAAAGAGTTGACTCATTGGAAAAGACTCTCATGCTGGGAGGGATTGGGGGCAGGAGAAGAAGGGGAAGACCGAGGATGAGATGGCTCGATGGCATCATGGACTCAATGGACGTGAGTCTCAGTGAACTCCAGGAGATGGTGAGGGACAGGGAGGCCTGGCGTGCTGTGATTCATGGGGTCACAAAGAGTCGGACACAACTGAGCGACTGAACTGAACTGAAGCAACAGTTAGAACTGGACATGGAACAACAGACTGGTTCCAAATAGGAAAAGGAGTACATCAAGGCTATATATTGTCACCCTGCTTATTTAATTTCTATGCAGAGTACATCATGAGAAACGCTGGGTGGAAGAAGCACAAGCTGGAATCAAGATTTCTGAGAGAAATATCAATAACCTCAGATATGCAGATGACACTACCCTTATGGCAGAAAGTGAAGAAGAACTAAAGAGCCTCTTGATGAAATTGAAAGAGGAAAATGAAAAAGCTGGCTTAAAGCTCAACATTCAGAAAATGAAGATCATGGCATCTGGTCCCATCACTTCATGGCAAATACATGGGGAAACAGTGGAAACACTGGCTGACTTTCTTTTCTTGGTTCCAAAATCACTGCAGATGGTGATTGCAGCCATGAAATTCAAAGACTCTTACCCCTTGGAAGGTAACTTATGACCAACCTAGACAGCATATTAAAAAGCAGAGATATCACTTTGTCAACAAAGGTCCATCTAGTCAAGGCTATCGTTTTTCCAGTGGTCATGAATGGATGTGAGATTTGGAGTAAAAAGAAAGCTGAGTGTCAAAGAATTGATGTTTTTGAGCGGTGGTGTTGGAGAAGACTCTTGACAGTCCCTTGGACTGTGAGGAGATTTAACCAGTCCATCCCAGAGGAGATCAGTCCTTGGTGTTCATTGGAAGGACTGATGTTGAAGCTGAAACTTCAGTACTTTGGCCACCTAATGCAAAGAGCTGAGTCATTTGAAAAGACCCTGATGCTGGGAAAGGTTGAGGGCAGTAGGAGAAGCGGATGACAGAGGATGAGACGGTTGGATGGCATCACTGACTCAATGGACATAGGTTTGGGTGGACTCTGGGAGTTGGTGATGGACAGGGAGGCCGGGCGTGCTGTGGTTCATGGGTCGCGAAGAATCAGACACAACGGAGCGATTGAACTGAACTGAATAGAATGTCTTTCATGTAATACAGGGCAAATGAAACAAAGAGAGGTTAGTCTATGTTCTAAAGAAATAATAAGCTGAAAAAATTACAAGCTCTACTGCCACATGTCGAGATTAACATATTGGCTGAGATTCGGAGCACTAGAACTATATTTTCTGTCCATCATGTCTGATCTTTACTTCTGTCAAGATCTCACTTTTGTGGCATATCTCACAAACCATGCATTAAGAAGCATGTGTAGTATTAACTTCCTCTGCTCCCCATATTCTTCTATTTCTCTTGCAAATCTCCTCATAGTCTGCCTTAAAATATTGAATAAGTAAAAAACCACACACAAAAGGAGTAATGCCACAAACATTACTTACTAAATATCTATCAATAACAAATATTGGCAGTCAGTTTTATTTTATATTAAAGAATCATTTGATCACTCTCTCAACTGACTTACCTCCCTCTCTCAGATGAGTATCACGGTCATTAATTTGATATGTATGGTTTCAGTGTTAACCTTCATGTTTTAATTACAGAAAACTATATCATACTGTTGATTTATGGATTTAAATAAATATAAATTTTATTTTATCATATGTAATACTAAGCACAATGGTTTATCAAAGCCATGATACACTGTACTCAAATTTCATATAGATTCAATTAACATTTTTATATTCTTTACAATGTTTCATTATAGATATATTTCATAAATACATACACATAAGTATATCCTACTGACAGACTTTTATTCCCAAATGTGACTATGGCAATTCCTCCTAGAAGATATCTTTCCATTCCTTTGTTTCATTTGGCTTCAAATATAAGTCTTCTAAATAACACAAAACTGAGTTATATTTTATTTTAATTAGATACAGTTTTCTTAATAAGCTATTTAAATGTCTTCATTTATTTTGATTTAGTTCTAACATACTAGTTTCTATCTTCTATTTATCTCATTTATTTTTTCTGTCTGCTCTTCCTCCTTCCATACCTTCTGTCTGATTGACCAAATATGCTTTTATTCTTTTCTCCTATTAATTGCCTTAGATGTCCTAATTTTCAGTTGCCACAAATTTTTTAATGCTCATATTAAATCATGAGGTGTCAATACCATTATTCTCTTGAAGGCTGTGACTATCTTAGAGTGCTTTAACATGGAGCTCCCTAATTCTATCTTCCATATTATTGTTTCAAAAGTTTTACATTTTAGTTTCCACAAATAAGTATTTTTATATTCAATATTTATTAGTTTTATGAAGGTGTTACTTCCTGGATTAATTTATGTGTCTACCATTGGCTCTCACATACAAAGCCAATTTAAAAATAAGGCTTTTGTGAAGAAACTACTAGCAAACTGTGAAAGGAACTACTATGGTTTTGGAGGGAAACGCGAGGAAATAAAGTTTCAAGAAGGAAAGGTGAGCCAAGAAATCAGTTAATGTGCATACAATTTTTAGCTTAAATTGTTATTAAAATTTTTATTTTATTGGGATCAGAGTGAATATATGAGCTTTTCCGCAGAGGAATGAACAAAAGTAGGGTGTTTATTATCCAATTATCCTTCTGGATATATAACATCTCTCTTCTGTCCTCTGAGGCCTGCTGCTTCTGGCCTTGGGTTACTACAGAATTCCTTGTGGTTTCATAGACCCTGCATCCATTTTGTAAATAGTCACTTTGTAAATAAAAACTCTTTAAATTATTATAATTTGAGTGTGGCATTTATTCCTGTTGAGATAAATATCTTATAATCCTTTTGGCAATTTTTTTTCAGGTTTTGCCTTGAAAAGAAAGGTATTTGTGATAGAACACAGACATCAAAGATGTATACATAAAGTTCAACCTCATTAAATTATTCAAATTGGCTATATCTTTATTTTTATGAATTTAATCTATTATACTCAAAGACCCATAGTTTTGTGTTTAAATCTCCCTATACATTTATGCATTTGTGCATTTCTCTTTGAATTTCCAGCTGTTTTAAAAATAGACTTTATTGCCATATATTTAGAGAGTCTTGATCCATAAATCCTTATTATAAACATTACTGTTTGGCTTTTACTCACCTTATTATTTCCCTTTATTTCTCATGGGTGTGTAATTTTCTTAGATATTAATATTCATATCTTTTTTTTTTCTTATTTTGACTTACATGTATTTCCCCAAACTTTTAGCTGGACTTTTAACATCTTGTATGCTTAAATTTGTTTCTTGTAAGTAATATATAATCTGATATCCTTTGTTTCTTTTAGCAAAAAATATTAGCAACAGCAAATACTTATAAGTTTTCTATGTGCTGGCATTTTCCTAAGAGCTTTTCTTATTGAAACTAATTGAATCATCCTCATAACTCTATGGGAGAGTATGTTATAATCCTCCTTTTATTGCTTAAGAAACTAAAGCCCAGAGTTTTTAAACAATGTCAGACACTAGCAAGCATTAGATCAGGTCTCTACACTCAGGCTTTCTGCTCCAGATCCTGTTCTTAGCCACTATTCTACAATCCTGCTCACAATAGTAAATTTAAATCATTGGATGGCATATCTGATGTATGTAATCTTATGTCAGTTGTATTGGTTTAGATTCTCCTTTTGTTGAATAAAAATGAAAAAGTGTTAATATTTCTCTTCCTCCCATTTAAGATGAGATATTTGGTGTGTTCTCACTTTTTTCCTCTCATTTGGAAACTATGTTAATTTTGTGTGAGTCTATAATAGGAAGGGTAGTTTCTCCTGTGTTTTTTGTGTGCCTGTGTGATTTTTTGTTCACGTGTTTTTTTGTTCCCAGCTTGCAGTGCGTAGGATATTAGTTTCCCTGACCAGGGATCAAACCTGTGCCTCCTGTATTGGGAGTGCAGAGTCTTAAAGATCATCACAGGAGTCCCGAGGGTAGTTATTTTTAATAATACAATATTGTTAAATGCAATAATACTTAAATACAGTCTCTTTCAAAAATTCATTTTGATTTTATTGTACTCAATTTTTCCACATTTTATTATTATTACTTATTCCAGAAGATCTATATCTATGTATTTTGATGCTTATCTCTTATATATTTTTGTTTGTAAAAGGACTTTTCAGTGTTATTATTTCATCTTATAGCTTGATTCTATGTATATGCAAACATTTAACTATATCTATACTTTGCATTCATGCTTATATACATTTACATCAGATACACTTTGAAAATATATTAATGTAGGTATACATATAGAAATATGGGCTTCCCTGGTGGCTCAGTCATAAGAATCTGTCTACCAATGCAGGAGACACAAGTTCGAAGAAATGAATTCCATTCCTGGGTCAGAAAGATTCCCTCAAGTAGGAAATGGCAACCCACTTCAGTATTCTTAACTGGAAAATTCCATGGACAGAGGAAACTGGCAAGTTATATATTGTACATGGGGTCGCAAGAAGTTGACTTAGCACACATGCTTGTGAACATATAGAAATATACATATATATTCTCATTTCTTAGATATTTACTAATGAAGTCCTATTGTCCTTCATATATAAACCATATAGAAATGAATATAGAATCTCGATTATTAAGCACATTTTCTCAGAACTATGTTTCTTACAACCAACATGTTTTCTTTCAATTTTCACTATTGAAAAAGGAAAGTTTAAGGTAGGAGGAGACTATTTGTATGCATTTTTGTTATGAAAATTGTATGCAAGTTAAGATTTTAGTGTAATTTTTCAAGTATACTGGAATTGTGGATTTTATTATCTTAATTATATTAGAAAAGTGGTGATCTTTTTCATATGAAACTCTTAGTTTCATTTTTGCAGCAGAAAAGCTTTGACTTCTACTCAGTTAATTCTGGATTCCTTTTCAATGTCCATATGTTAAAGACTTGTTCTTACATTTATGATTTTCCTGTAATCTGGGCTATTTATTGATAATACTATGTGTGTGTGTACATGTGCGTGACTTGTGTCTATATGCTTGTAAGCAAACTGTTACTCTTAATCCAAACTTGGCTCCTTTATCTCTTGACATTTTCAGTGAATCTGAAACTATAAATGCATGTTACTTGAACCTGGCAGATTGCATGGGCTTCCCAGGTAGCACTAATTGAAAAGAACCCACCTGCCAAAACAGGAGACAGAAGAGATGTGGGTTCAGTCCCTGGGTTGGGAAGATCCTTAAAGAAGGAAATGGCAATCCACTCCAGTATTGCCTGGAGAATCCCATGGACAGAGGAACCCGCTGGGCTACAGTCCACAGGGTCTCAAAGATTTGAACACCCCTATAGTAACTTAACAGTAGCAGTCGTAGATTGCACATTCTGATATATTTGGTTAGTAATACATGTTTATTCAGAATGAATAATAGATTATAAAATATATAGAGAAAGACCAGTCTCTACAATAGCCATTAATAATCTACCTGTCTAGACAAAGAATCAGCATGTTTACTTTGTCTCTCTTTCTGCATCCTCTCTTCTCAATTCCCAGACAATAGCTTGCCCTTAGAGATATTACCAAGACTAATGATAGCACAGGTCTTTTAGAATGAAATGTATGGCTATTGATACAAAAGTAGATTCATTTCTCCTTCTTACCACTCTATTTTAAGTAAAACATCCATGTTTGGGGTTAGCATACTTTGTTTTGCAAAGTTTGTGTTCTGTAAATCTGGTATGTGTTTCTTTAGAAGGAAAATATAGAACATTTTATGCAAATACTTTATTTCTTAGGTGCAACAATTATTTGCCCACTACTAAGAAAGATTTCTCGATATGTAACTGTAAAAATCTTGAATTTAGTCCCAAAGTTTGAAATTAGCTTTTAGGTCCTAAAATAGGACATAGGATTAATGAATGCAAAGATGGCTGTCATAGATCAAGGTATAAGAAGACATTAACATAATATGATTAATTGCCTTTAATATATACACTTAGATTTCAATTTATACCAACTTGCAAATGAAAGTCTGTAATAAATGCAGATCGTGGGGAAAATGCTGATTGAGCTCAGTAAGTAGCTTTTGTGCTTTTAATCTTGTTTACTATGTCATGCTAAATATATTGAGGCCATAAAAATGATTGGTATGACATTATATAAAAGAGACTTAATCAAATACTATACATTTAACTTAATTAATTTTATAATTTTCATACACATAAATTAATGCCTGAGACAAAATATAATCAAGTATATAAACTTCAGAGATATTTTTGTTGAAAAAATAATGTTCTCACTACCCAAGAAAGGTGTTATTATTTGACTAACAAAGGATCCTAAAACATAGATTGCTGTTAAAGCATGTCCTGTCCAATGGTTTCTGCTATATTTTTGCAAACTTTATAAATGGTATGCACAAAGATGAACTTTACATTTTTAAAGTATTTTCAGAATTCTTATTGTTAATTACTTATAAAAAATAAGGAATCAATTATCCCTTCAACCTAACCTCATATTTTTGTCAACTCATTCTCATCAGAGACTCTTTCCTACAAACGCCCTGTTATCCATTCAATTTCTGTACATTCTGAAATTCTTAATCAAGCTACACTGCCTCCAGAAATCTCCCAACCATTATCACCATCCTCTTCTAATTCTATAAAAATATCATTCACCAATTTCATACAATTTTACTAAAATAACAGACTGTGGTGTTGCAACAGCAATACATACAAGTAAGTATTTAATAAAGACTTGATTGATAATCTGCTATTTTTAAGATACTAGTGTTTGTACAAAAGAGTGATTATAATGATGAATCAAAGAACTTAATCTAACAAAAAAAGAAATAACTGACAAAACAATTTATTGGACCCAATTGATTTGAATTCTAAACAAGGTAAAGAGAATCAACACAGCAAAAGAAATTAAAAACAAAAAGTAACCTACTGAATGGGAGAAAATATTTGCAGAGGTTCTGGCTGTTATGGGATCAATATTCAAAATATATAAAAAACTCAAACAACTCAAAAAAAAAAATCCAATTAAAAATTGGGCAGAGGACCTGCACAGACATTTGTCCAAAGAATGCATACTGATGGCCAACATGCACACATGAAAAGATGCTCAACATCACTAATCATTGAGGAAATGCAATCAAAACCATAGTGAGATATCACCTCACATCCGTCAGAATGGAAAATGTCTTGTATATAAAGAAGAAAAACCAAGGTTAGGTGAGGATGTGGAGAAAAGGAACTCTTGTGCACTCTCTGTGGGTTATAAATTGGTACAACCATTAAGGAAAAGATTATGGAGGTTCCTTAGAGAATTAATGGAGAAGTCAATGGCACCCCAATCCAGTACTCTTGCCTGGAAAATCCCATGGATAGAGGAGCCTGGTAGGCTGCAGTCCATGGGGTCGCTGAGTTGGACACGACTTCACTTTCACTTTCACTTTCACTTTCACTTTTCACTTTCATGTCTTGCAGAAGGAAATAGCAACCTAAACCAGTTATCTTGCCTGGATAATCCCAGGGATGGGGGAACCTGATGGGCTGCCATCAATGGGGTTGCACAGAGTCGGACACGACCGAAGTGACATAGCAGCAGCAGCAGCAGTGTCAGAGAATTAAAAATAACATGACCATACAATGCAGGATTCTACTTCTGAGTATTTATGTGAAGTAGACAAAAATGATAACTCAAAAAGATATGCAGTATTTGGGTGCAGTCTCAACTATGACAGAATGATTACTGTTTGTTTCCAAGGCAGACCATTCAATATCATAGTAATCTAAGTCTATGCCCCAACCCCTAATGCCAAAGTAGCTGAAAAGTACTATGAAGACCTACAACCTTCTAGAACTAACACCAAAAAAAGATGTCCTTTTCATTATACAGGACTGGAATGCAAAAGTAGGAAGTCAAGAGATACCTGGAATAACAGGTAAGTTTAGTCTTGGAGTACAAAATGAAGTATGGCAAAAGCTAACAGAGTTTTGCCAAAGTAACACGTTGGTCATAGCAAACACCCTCTCCAACAACACAAGAGATGACTCTACACATAGACATCAACAGATGGTCAATACCGAAATCAGATTGATTATGTTCTTTGCAGCCACAGATGGAGAAGCTCTGTACAATCAGCAAAAACAAGACAAGGAGCTGACTGTAGCTCAGATCATGAACTCTTTATTGCATAATTTAGACTTAAATTGAAGAAAGTATGGAAAACTACTAGACCATTCAGGTATGATCTAAATCAAACCCCTAGGATAATACAGTGGAAGTGACAAATAGATTCAGGTGATTCTGATAGATAGAGTGCCTGAAGAACTACGGACGGAGGTTTGTGACATTGTACAGGAGGTGGTGATCAAAACCATCCCCAAGAAGAAGAAATGCAGAAAGGCAAAATGGTTGCTTGAGGAGGCCTTACAAATAGCTGAGAAAAGAAGGGAAATGAAAGACAAAGGAGAAAAGGAAAAATATACCCATTGGAATGCAGAGTTCTAAGAAGAGCAAAGAGAGATAAGGTCTTCCTAACTGAACAATGCAAAGAATAAAGGAAAACAATAGAATGGGAAAGAATAGAGATTTCTTCAAGAAAATTAGAGATACCAAGAGAACATTTTATGCAAAGATGGGCACAAAGGACAGAAATGGTATGAGCCTAACAGAGGCAGACTATACTAAGAAGAGGTGGCAGGAATACACAGAGAACTATACAATAAAGATCTTCATGACCCAGATAACCACGATGATGTGATCACTCACCTAGAGCCATACAACCGGAGGTGTGAAGTCGAGTGGGCCTTAGGAAGCATTACTATAAACAAAGCCAGTGGAGGTGATGAAATTCCAGCTGAGCTATTACAAATCCTAAAAGATGATGCTCTGAAAGTGCTGCACTCAATATGCCAGCAAATTTGAAGATCTCAGCAGTGGCCACAGGGCTGGATAAGGTCAGTTTTCATTCCAATCCCAAAAAAAAGGCAATGCAAAGAATGATCAGACTACCATACAAATGCACTCATCTCAAAAACTAGTAAAGTAATGTTCAAAATTCTCCAAGTGAGGCTTCAATAGTACATGGACCAAGAACTTCCAGATGTTCTAGTGGATTTAGAAAAGGCAGAGGAATCAGGGATCATATTGCCAACATCCACTAGATTATACAAAAGGCAAGAGAGTTCCAAAAAAAATCTACTTTTGCTTCACTGACAATTCTAAAGTATTTTATGTTGTGGATCATCACAAACTGTGGAAAATTCTTAAGATATGAGAATACCAGCCCACCTTACCTGCCTTCTGATAAATGTATATGCTGGTCAAGAAACAACAGTTAGAACCGGACATGGAAAACTCAGCAGTGGCCATAGGACTGGAATAGGTCAGTTTTCATTCTAACCCCAAAGAAAGGCAATGCCAAGAAATGCTCAAACTACCACACAATTGCACTCATCTCACACACCAGCAAAGTAATGCTCAAAATTCCAAGCCAGGCTTCAACAATATATGAACTGTGAACTTTCAGATGTACAAGCTAGATTTAGAAAAGGCAGAGGAACCAGAGATCAAATTACCAATAGCCACTGGATCATGGAAAAAGCAAGAGAATACCAGAAAAACATCTACTTTTGCTTTATTGATTATGCCAAAGCCTTTGACTGTGTAGGTCAAAATAAACTGTGGAAAATTCTTAAAGAGATGGGAATACCAGACCACCTTACCTGCCTTCTGAGAAATCTGTATGCAGGTCAAGAAGCAACAGTTAGAATCAGACATGGAATAATGGACTAGTTCAAAGTTTGGAAAGGAGTCCACCAAGGCTGTATATTGTCACCCTGCTTAATATGCAGAGTATATTATGCAAATGCTGGAATGAATGAAGCACAAGCTGGAATCAAGATTGCTGGGAGAAATATCAATAACCTGAGATATGCAGATGACACCACCCTTATGGCAGAAAGCAAAGAGGAACTAAAGAGACTCTTGATGAAAATGAAAGAGAAGTGAAAAAGCTGGCTTAAAACTCAACACTCAAAAAATGAAGATCATTGCATCAAATCCCATCACATTGTGGCAAACAGATGGGAAACAGTGGAAACAGTGAAAGACTTTATTTTCTTGGGCTCCAAAATCACTGCAGATGTTGACTGCAGCCATGAAATTAAACTATGTTTGCTCCTTGGAATAAAAGCTATGAAAAATTTAGCATATTAAAAAGCAGAAACATTAATTTACTGACATAAGTCCTTATAATCAAAGCTATGGTTTTTCCAGTAGTCATGTCTGGATGTGAGAGATGCACCATAAAAAAAAAAAAAAAAAAAAAAAAAAAAAAAACTGAGTGCCAAAGAATTGATGCTTTTGAACTGTGGTGGTAGAGAAGACTTTTGAGAGTCCCTTGGACTGCAAGGAGATCTAACTAGTCAATCCTAAAGAAATCAGTCCTGAATATTCATTGGAAGGACTGATGCTGAAGCTGAAACTCCAATACTTTGACCACCTCCTGTGAAGAGCTGACTCATTGGAAAATACCCTGATTCTGGGTTAGACTGAAGGTGGGAGGAGAAGAGGATGACAGAGGATGAGATGGTTGGATGGCATCACCAACTCAATGGACATGAGTTTGAGCAAGCTCCAGGAGTTGGTGATGGACATGGAAGCCAGACGTACTGCAGTCCATGTGGCTGCAGAGTTGTATATGACTAAACGACTGAAATGAACTGAAATGGTGGGACTGCAACATATGGCATAGGGAATATAATCAATAATATCATATTGGTAATAACTCGTATGATTACACATGGTAACTAGACTTAGAATAGGGATCACTACATAATGTATAAAAATATTATCTTGATTTTGTACACCTGAAACTAACATAATATTGCAAGTCAATTATACTTTAATTGATAGGGATTGCATTGAATCTGTAGATTGCTTTGGGTAGTATACTCATTTTCACTATATTGATTGTTTCCTATCCATGAACATGGTATATTTCTCCATCTATTAGTGTCCTCTTTGATTTCTTTCATCAGTGTTTTATAATTTTCTATATATAGGTCTTTAGTTTCTTTAGGTAGATATATTACTAAGTATTTTATTCTTTTCGTTGCAATGGTGAATGGAATTATTTCCTTAATTTCTTTTTCTACTTTCTCATTATTAGTGTATAGGAATGCAAGGGATTTCTGTGTGTTGATTTTATATCCTGCAACTTTACTATATGCATTGATTAGCTCTAGTAATTTTATGGTGGAGTATTTAGGGTTTTCTATGTAGAGGATCATGTCATCTGCAAACAGTGAAAATTTTTTTCTTTTCCAATTTGGAGTCCTTTTATTTCTTTTCTGCTCTGATTGCTGTGGCCAAAACTTCCAGAACTATGTTGAATAGTAGTGGTGAAAGTGGGCACCCTTGTCTTGTTCCTGACTTTAGGGGAAATGCTTTCAATTTTTCACCACTGAGGATAATGTTTGCTGTGGGTTTGTCATATATAGCTTTTATTATGTTGAGGTATGTTCCTTCTATGCCTGCTTTCTGGAGAGTTTTTATCATAAATGGATGTTGAATTTTGTCAAAGGCCTTCTCTGTATCTATTGAGATAATCATATGGCTTTTATCTACAGATTCAATGCAATCCCTATCAAGCTACCAGCGGTATTTTTCACAGAGCTAGAACAAATAATTTCACAATTTGTATGGAAATACAAAAAAACCTCAAATAGCCAAAACAATCTTGAGAAAGAAGAATGGAACTGGAGGAATCAACTTGCCTGACTTCAGGGTCTACTACAAGGCCACAGTCATCAAGACAGTATGGTACTGGCACAAAGACAGAAATATAGATCAATGGAACAAAATAGAAAGCCCAGAGATAAATCCACACACCTATGGACACCTTATCTTCAACAAAGGAGGCAAGAATATACCATGGATTAAAGAAAATCTCTTTAAGAAGTGGTGCTGGGAAAACTGGTCAACCACTTGTAAAAGAATGAAACTAGAACACTTTTTAACACCATACACAAAAATAAACTCAAAATGGATTAAAGATCTAAACGTAAGACCAGAAACTATAAAACTCCTGGAGGAGAACATAGGCAAAACACTCTCCGACATAAATCACATCAGGATCCTCTATGATCCACCTCCCAGAATACTGGAAATAAAAGTAAAAATAAACAAATGGGATCTAATTAAAATTAAAAGTGTCTGTGCAACAAAGGAAACTATAAGCAAGTTGAAAAGACAGCCTTTTGAATGGGAGAAAATAATAGCAAATGAAGCAACTGACAAACAACTAATCTCAAAAATATACAAGCAACTTATGCATCTCAATTCCAGAAAAATAAACGACCCAATCAAAAAATGGGCCAAAGAACTAAATAGACATTTCTCCAAAGAAGACATACAGATGGCTAACAAACACATGAAAAGATGCTCAACATCACTCATTATCAGAGAAATGCAAATCAAAACCACAATGAGGTACCATTTTACTCCAGTCAGAATGGCAGTGATCCAAAAGTCTACAAGCAATAAATGCTGGAGAGGGTGTGGAGAAAAGGAACCCTCTTACACTGTTGGTGGAAATGCAAACTAGTACAGCCACTATGGAGAACAGTGTGGGGATTCCTTAAAAAACTGCAAATAGAACTGCCTTATGACTCAGCAATCCCACTGCTGGGCATACACACCAAGGAAACCAGACTTGAAAGAGTTATGTGTACCCCAATGTTCATCGCAGCACTGTTTATAATAGCCAGGACATGGAAGCAACCTAGATGTCCATCAGCAGATGAATGGCTAAGAAAGCTGTGGTACATATACACAATGGAGTATTAAACAGCCATTAAAAAGAATACATTTGAATCAATTCTAATGAGGTGGATGAAACTGGAGCCTATTATACAGAGTGAAGTAAGCCAAAAAGAAAAAACACCAATACAGTATACTAACACATATATATGGAATTTAGAAAGATGATAATGATAACCCTGTATGCGAGACAGCAAAAGAGACACAGACGTTTAGAACGGACTTTTGGACTCTGTGGGAGAGGGAGAGGGTGGGATGATTTGGGAGAATGGCACTGAAACATGTATACTATCATGTAAGAAACGAATTGCCAGTCTATGTTCAATACAGGATATAGGGTGCTTGGGGCTGGTGCACGTGGATGATCCAGAGAGATGACATGGGGTGGGAGGTGGGAGGGGGGGTTCAGGATTGGGAACTTATGTACACCCGTGGCTGATTCATGTCAATGTATGGCAAAACCAATACAGTATTGTAAAGCAAAATAAAGTAAAAATAAAAATTTTATAAATAAAAAATTATACTTTAATTGAATAAAATAAGGTGGAAAGATTATTGTAGAGGAATACTGAGCAAATGAATAAGATGAATGGAAGTGGATGGTCATTTTCTGATTGCCACAATTTTTGATTTTACCAACATGAAGGATAAGACACAGGGTAGAGCTTTAGTTGGGGAGGCAGTGATATTAAGGGCAGAGTGCAAGATGGGTCACCCCTAGGGAAAGCATAATTTTCAAGCATGTCCTTTGATGACCAAGAGTACAGTATCTGTTCTCACTTTTTCTAAGTGTCCCTTTTTTTCTGGTTTGGTTAAGCTTCTACTGTATTTCTATAGATCATACATGCCAGGATTTGGTTACTTCCTATGTTTAAATTCAAAGTCTATGTAAATGGTTTATATTTGATTTGTTTCCCCTTTGAGAACAAACCTTTCCCAATAAACATCTTAAGAACTTTTTCCCACTATTTTCTAGAAACTATATCCTCTTGTCTTGAAAATCATACGAATTGTTTGTTTCCTTGATCTTTCAACAGAACTTTCAGCCTGATAAGCTATTTTCTGTTGTCTTTGCTGTACTATATTAATTCTGAAATGTGCATTTCACTCTGACAGGAAAAATTCCTATTTTAGTTAAATTTTTAAAATGCATTTTCTCCATTGTATTAAATCATGACAGTTATTTGACATAACTCCTTTTAATATTCTTTTGGCATTAGTAGTTCAGATATTTCACCATTTAATTACTTCATCTCTTCTATCATGAAGATTAGACTTGCTCTACTGAATGGTTTCACTGTTTCCTCCAAGGAAAATAAAAAACTGCACTGAGTTAGGTTGGTGCAATAAGATCTCAAGTTGTTAAAATTATTTATTATTTATTTTGCTATCATTATTGTCTATAATATTAACACTTTTTTTAAGGCTTCAATTTGGGAAAACGATCAGGAAACACTATTTGATAAAACTAAGATAATCGTAGACATAAGAAAGCAAATTAAAACTTCTGAACTAAAAAAGAAATGACAGCTGTACTCAAGGTAAAAAAATAAATATGATAAAAATACAGCATGAAAAAGTATCCTTCTGAAAAATCTGATTAGCTTACTTCACTGATTTAAAAAGTGTTCTGTTCAGTTCAGTCACTCAGTCATGTACGACTCTTTGTGACCCCATGAACTGCAGCGCACCAGGCCTCCCTGTCCATCACCGACTCCCGGAGTTTACTCAAACTCATGTCCATTAAGTCAGTGTGCCATCCAATCATTTCATCCTCTGTCATCTGCTTCTCTTCCTGCCTTCAATCTTTCCCAACATCAGGGTCTTTTCAAATGAGTTAGCTTTTCGCATCAGGTGGCCAAAGTATTGGAGTTTCAGCTTCAGCATCAGTCCTTCCAATGAACACCCAGGACTGATCTCCTTTAGGATGGACCGGTTGGATCTCCTTGCAGTCCAAGGAACTCTCAAGAGTCTTATCCAACACCACAGTTCAAAAGCATCAATTCTTCAGTGCTCAGCTTTCTTTATAGTCCAACTCTCACATCCAGACATGATCACTGGAGAAAATCATAGCCTTGACTAGATGGACCTTTGTTGGCAAAGTAATGTCCCTGCTTTTTAATATGCTGTCTATGTTGGTCATAACTTTCCTTCCAGAGTAAACATCTTTTAATTTCATGGCTGCAATCACCATCTTCAGTGATTTTGGAGCCCCCCAAAATAAAGTCAGCCACTGTTTCCCCATCTATTTCCCATGAAGTGATGGGACCGGATGCCATGATCTTAGTTGTCTGAATGTTGTTTTAAGCCAACTTTTTCACTCTCTTACATTCACTTTTATCAAGAAGCTCTTTATTCAATTATTCTCTATTACCTAAAGCAATTGTCTGTATATCTCTTTTTCTATCATATATCTGCCTTAGTAGAACAGTATTGAACAAGCATATGCACTTTATATATATTTATATTTAAATTGTAGTAATACATTATTCTACATATATATTCTATACAATTATGTACATATATAATATAGGGATTTCTAAAGGATAAGAAAAATATATATGAAAGTCTTTTGTTTTTCCTAGGGGAAAACTCCAATACTAGGGGTTTCCTCTTGTATAACTTAGCACATATTCAGTCTCCTGTGGCAACCACGAACTTAGACCATGGGCCAGCATCTACAGTCTGCAGATAAAATCAAATGTGACAGTTTTAAAAATAAAGTTTTACTGAAACACATGCACATTTGTTTACATAATGTCAATGGCTGCTTTCATACTACAATAATGCTTACTTAACAAATGTCCATATGGTCCGCAAAGCCCTGACCTATCTTCTGTGTATTGTTTTGCTACTAATAACACTCAATCTCTAAAGATCTGGAGCTCCTGTCTTAGAATATTCCTCATTGTCTTTTACAGTATATCGTGTGTTTTCACACAACTTCAGCTTTAAACATGTTTTTCCCTTTGCCTAAAATGCCTTAGTGGAGGTCTTTTGTTTAGTTCTTTATATAGCATTCCTTACTTTTTTTTTTTTTAAGAGCCTCCTCCTATGACTGCTTTGGCATTACAAATTGTGGGTAATAAACTTTAGTCTCTCTGGTTAAAAATAAGAGCCAAGCAAAGCAAATGTAACTCTGTATCCAAACTTTAAATCTCAAGTAGATACTCCAAGAAAATGCAATTGGAGTTTTGTTGTTTGTTTGTTTGTTTTCCAATGGTAGTGTGCCCATAGAAGGGTTCACAAAATTCACTATTGAGATTCTTTGAAATGTCTTTATTTACATCATTCACCTGGTCTGGTCATTTTAGGTCTTCCTTTGATTTTATAAAATATGTAATATTTTTCTAATTCATTTGTTTTTGCTTAAGCTAACCGTGATCTAACATTATTTGTGAAATGTGAACAACTCTATCAGGATCTCATTTGCTGATTAGAAACTGTTCACATTCTTTCAAGGGAAGTTTTTAAGTTATTAATTACTAAAACAAATATTTAACACATTCAACTTGTCATATAATTAAATCGTGTCTATAAAACTTAGGACCAACTGTAAGTTACAGAAGACTCTAAACTATTGTCTTTCTCAGTAACTATTGATTCCACTTCACTTTGGGAAAGGATACTGGCATAGTTTCCCAGATGGCTCAGTGTAAAGAATCTGCCTGCAGTGCAGGAGACATGAGTTGTATCCCTGGGTTGGGAAGATTCCCCTGGAGAAGGAAATGGTAACCCACTCCAGTATTCTTGCCTGGAAAATCCCATGGTCAGAGAAGCCTTGCGGACTGCAGTCCATGGGATCTCAAAGAATTGGATACGAATGAGCATGCATATACACTGTAATGGTCAATATTAGCATAGTTGTGAAACCCATTTATCATGTATAACATTGGATTCAGAGACTGACTGGAGGTGAGTAATCAGGAAGAAAGAAATAGTACATATTATTGAAAGAGAATTTAGCAAATGAAAATTTATATAATGTTAAAAAAATTATGTTTAAACAGAAGAAATCAGTAACATTTTTCTATAAAAGGCATTTGATAAATATTCTCAGTTTTGCAGGCCATGTAGTCTCTGTAGCCACTAAACAACTCTGCTGTTGTAGGACAGAAGCAGGCCACAGATGAACAAGCATGGCCATGTTCCAATAGAACTTTATTTATAAAAACAGACATAGTTAGCTGACCTGGTATATAGACTGGAGTTTATGCATATCTATAGGCTTCTATATTGAAGCTGAAACTCCAATACTTTGGCCACCTGATGCAAAGAACTCAATGAAAAAGACCCTGATGCTGGGACAGATTATTGAAGGCAGGAGGAGAAGGGGACAACAGAGGATGAGATAGTTGGACGGTATCAGCAACTCAATGGACATGAGTTTGAGCAAGATCCAGGAGTTGGTGATGGACAGAGAAGACTGACATGCTGCAGTCCATGGGGTTACAAATAATTGAACACAACTGAGCGAGTGAATTGAACTGAAGTAATAGGCTTGTCACTGTTTCCGTGACATGTAGTCATGTATGGATGTGAGAGCTAGTCTATAAAGAAAGCTGAGTGTCAAAGAATTGATGCTTTTAACTGTGGTGGTGGAGAAGACTCCTGAGAATCCCTTGGACTGCAAGGAGATCTAACCAGTCAATCCTAAAGGAAATCAGTCCTGAATATTCATTGGAAGGACTGATGCTGAAGCTGAAACTCCAATATTTTAGCCACCTGATACAAAGAACTGACTCATTGGAAAAGACCCTGATGCTGCGATAGATTGAAGGCAGGAGGATAAGGGGGCAATAGAGGATAAGATGGGTGGATGGCATCACTGACTCAATGGACATGAGTTTGAGTAGGCTCTGGGATATGATGATGGTCAGGGAAGCCTGGCGTACTGCAGTCCATGGTGTCGCAAAGAGTTGGACACGACTGAGTGACTGAACTGACCTGATAGGCTTCTATGCCTGAGGTTTCAACTGTCTTGCACGGTTATAAAATGATTATAGCTCATTTATGGATTGGTTGAATGCATATTTTTGAGCCCATATTTTAAATCAGGGGCTTCGCTGACAGCTCAGATGGTCAAAAATCCGCCTGCAATGCAGGAGATCTGGGTTCGAACCCTGGGTTGAGAAGATCCCTTGGAGGAGGGCATGGAAACCCCCTCCAGTATTCTTCCCTGGGGAATCTCGTGGACAAAGGAGCCTAGGAAGCTACAGTCCATGGGGTCGCAAAGTCAGAAACAACTGAGCAACTAAGCAGAGCACATTCTGAATCAGGAAAAGTATGCAAACTCAGAACTTCTTTTCCATATTTCTAAAAGCAAAAAAATGCATTGCTCAATTTAAAGTAATTCCTCAGATGAGGTACTGGAGAAAGAGATTTTTAGATTCCAAATGTACATACGTTAACAGATGATCTGATGGCAATAGAAATCTGTGTTTGGATTTTTCTTCTGTTAGTTTGAGGGCATGTGTCCCAGAATCTATGCTCAGATTCATTTTAACTACTAAGCCCAGGAACTCGTTCTCCTTTATTAGCGATTTACTTTGCTTGTGTCATGATTTGTTGGCTTTTATTAGACTTAATACATTTTTTGTGCAGTACCATCTTGAAATGTACTATCATTAACTCCATCATGTTTTCATAGTTCATAGTCTTTATGGAGCTAAGAAAAAATTCATTGCATATGAACCTTGAAATTTGTTTAAAACTCTGGATTTTGAAGCTATGTTTTGAGAATGTTTCTTCCATTAGACCTACTTTTATGTGATAACTTGCTGTTCAAATTGTCAATTAAATATACTTGGAAAGTGCTATATTAAGGCTCAAAATGGGGGAAAGAGTAATTGTTTTCATCTCCAATTCAGAACCTCTTTTCAAGACTATAAGTAAACAAAGAGTTTACAGCTTTTAGGTAGTCAAAAAATGGAAGCTTCTCCATTGAACATGTGGATAAAATATCTTCTTGTTTTAAAGACAGTCTTGTAGTTGTGTTTCATTTATTTGAGTACATTTTCTTGATGCTTTCTATTATCATTATCTTCCTAACAAAAAAGTTCCCCATCTCAGTTTTTTTCCCTGTGTTGCACCTTATTGATTTGCTGTCCTTGGGCAATATTTGTATGTATAGCTTACAAATTCTCAATTCATCATACTGTCTTGTTGGGCTTACAGCTTTAATATTTTAAAGGCAATCCTTGTTCCCAGCAGTTTTTGAAAAAAGTAGTTACCCACATGGGATTCAACCCTGTCATCAAAATGTTTATCTGTCTCCTCTGTTTGGCATAGAGAACAGGGTCATTGCTAAAAGACAAAATAATATGCCTTCTCTTGTGAAAAAAATGCCATTAATTGCCCTCCAGAATTTCCTGTCAGGTATAAATAAGAGCAGATAAAATTGAAAAATGCACAGTAATGGCTCTCCTTCATTTTAGAAATAACCTAATTATGCTTTAGTATTCCTCGGTTGTTTTCATTATTTATATTTCACGTATTTAAAAACTTTCATATGAAAACAATCATTATTAAAATAAAAATTTAGTGTATCTGTAACATTCCTTTTTTCACAAGTTCTAAAGCAAAAATTCCCTCTACACCAAAAAAGGAGAGAAAAGCCACTGCATTAGTCCAGAAAATAAATTGTACAATTATAGTTTATTGCTCTGAAAAGTAAAACAAATGCTGAATTCACTTAAAAATAACATATGTAGCCACCTTCATAGTGTTGCTTCTTACAGGGGCATAAAATTTAGTTATTATTGATACCACATGAATGGGTAATTAGAACCTGTTTAAGGAAAACCCCCAGAATGGTTGTAACCATGCTCATATAATACTGCAAATAGCCTTCTAATTGCATAGCTTACATTCAGGTTAATTGTGGTACTGACATTGGCTTTGCTGCTCTACTGTGAAGTTGGCACCTATAGTAAACACTGCATAGTTCAAGATTAAGTATTACTTAATACTCACCTTAGATTCAAAATGGCTCAATACAGGTTGATTAAATGTTTCTTTAGTATCTTAAGCTTCACTGGTTTTAGAAAGAAATATTTTTTCTCATTTTAACATAATTATGAATATTGTTTTAACCCCAAAATATTGGGCACTTGAGGGAAAAATTAAAATATTACTCAAGAGATATGTTTCTTTAAAAAAATAATGAAACATAATAAATAAAGATCTGAATGCTAAGAAAATACATAGAAATACTTGATTGTAATTGTTAGATCCAAAGGCTGTTAGACCATCTATGCTTTTAACAGGAGGGTCATTGCAGACTTACTGAGTGTGGATAAGAGAAAACTTAGCTAAGAGTGGAGTGCATAGTAGATACAAAATATTTCATTACATTTACTTTTGTTTTGTTATTTGTGTCTCAAATGCTTTCATTTCAAATTTTTAAAACTGGGAAGAAAATTAAACCCATTCATTTTACAGAGGACTTCCCTGGTGGCTCAGATGGTAAAGCGTCTGCCTACAATGCGGGAGACCCGGGTTTGATCCCTGGGTCAGGAAGATCCCCTGGAGAAGGAAATGGCAACCCATTCCAGTACTCCTGCCTGGAAAATCTCATGGACAGAGAAACATGGTATACTACAATCCATGGGGTCACAAAGAGTCAGACACAACTGAGAGACTTCACTTTCATTTTACAGAGGAAGAAGTTGTGTCTCAGATATTTTAAACAGCATCAAAGAATTAAGAAAAATCATTTACCAGGGGAGATCTGGATAAAACTTGTTTAACTGTAGGATTGTGGGTTTCATAACTATCTCGAGAAGAGACTACGTATTTGGGATGGAATATACGTTATTTCTACTTATTGGAGAAATGTGTGTGGGTGTGTTGCGTGTGTGTGTGCAGCCAGAGTGGGCACAGTAGAAACTTACTCAGCTATCCTGGAAACCAAACTCCTCTCATTCAATCACTAATGAAATGTTCAGGCAAATGAATACATGTAAAGCATATATAAGTTATAAAGCAAACACTTTAAAGAATACTATCTCCCCAAGTTTCAGTATGTAACTATTTGATGATGTCCCTTGAGACTGTTTAGATTACAATTTAAATCATTCATAATTCAATACCTTTACAATTCCACACAGACACAGGGTGTCACAGTTCACTTCCTGTAATAGGTGCAAATGAATCTAAGTGAATGTGAAAGTGAAGGTATGAAAGAATAAAATATGTAATATGACAATGCAGAAGAATACAAATTCTAATGATGTGTGTATTGCAAATAACCTGTAGGTAATTAGCAGCGAAGTCAAACAGGAGAAACATAATCTTTGGCTATTTGACACAAAGTAAAGTCTTTAAATTTGAAAGTAGCACAATAACTCCTCATAATAACATGATTGTTGATCTTATGCTATTAAACACATCTCTGATGGAATGCCCCATAATGTCTCCAGATTAAACATGTGAACATATCCTTTAACCTTCTAAGAGAAATTTTAATTTTTAATGGACTCATACTTTAAACATTTTTTAGCCTTTTACTATAATAGCCAATGTTTTAATAATGGCAATTCCACATATATTTCATACATGCGTACATATATCAGTGACAGGCTCTTGTAAGCTTTACAGTATGTCACAACAGCTTCCTTTATCCTAACTTGCCAGGATTAAACCTATTTTGTGGAATTAACCAAAAAGAATCCTTACTGAGTATTTTTGTCTCTTTATGGCTTGGATGGAGGAGCCTGGTGGGCTATAATCCATGGGGCTGCAAAGAGTAGGACATGACTGAGCACACAAACACACACTGATGCAAGTACAGGGGTACTGTGCTTTCTTACAACGTCCCAAATGGTTAAATTAATGCCACAGAGTTTAAGCTCAACTCTGAGCCCAAATATATGAGAACTGCTTAAACATTAAGTGCACTTTATGCTTTGTAGAAAATGCATTAAAAGAAATTTCACACTAGTTCTCTTGAAATCCCTATAAATTTTCTGAATTTATTCTCCTCATTAAGTAGCAATTATTGGATTTCCTTTATAAAATTTTATTTCCCTATACTATAAGACTGAGAGAGAATGGATACAAAGGCTCTTTCAATTATTCATAACTTAATAGTTTATTAATATTACTAGAACCTTAGAAATATGGCAAACAGAAATGGTGAGCTTCAGTTGACTTGTGATTTGAGTTTTCAAGTAGGGCCAATAGGATTTATGGTTGGAATTGTGAGAGAAACAAGGGGAAAGGAATCAGCTCAGCTCAGTCACTCAATCATGTCCGACTCTTTACGATCCTATGAATCGCAGCACACCAGGCCTCCCTGTCCATCACCAACTCTCGGAGTTCACCCAAACTCATGTCCATTGAGTTGGTGATGCCATCCAGCCATCTCATCCTCTGTCGTCCTCTTCTTCTCCTGCCCCAATCCCTCCCAGCATCAGGGTCTTTTCCAGTGAGTCAACTCTTTGCATGAGGTAGCCAAAGTATTGCAGTTTCAGCTTCAGCATCAGTCCTTCCAATGAACACTTAGGACTGATCTCCTTTAGGATGGACTGGTTGGATCTCCTTGCAGTCCAAGAAACTCTCAAGAGTCTTCTCCAACACTGGAGTTCCAAAGCATCAATTCTTTGGCTCTCAGCTTTCTTTATAGCCCAACTCTCACATCCAGACATGACCACTGGAAAAACCATAGCCTTGACTAGACGGACCTTTGTTGGCAAGGTAATATCTCTGCTTTTGAATATGCTATCTAGGTTGGTCATAACTTTCCTTCCAAAGAGTAAGGGTCTTTTAATTTCATGGCTGCAATCACCATCTGCAGTGATTCTGGAGCCCCCAAAAAATAAAGTCTGACACTGTTTCCACTGTTTCCCCATCTATTTCCCATGAAGTGATGGGACCGGATGCCATGATCTTTGTTTTCTGAATCTTGAGCTTTAATCCAACTTTTTCACTCTCCTCTTTCACTTTCATCAAGAGGCTTTTTAGTTCCTCTTCACTTTCTGCCATAAGGGTGGTATCATCTGCATATCTGAGGTTATTGATAAGTGATATCATTTGCCTGAACAGGCAGAATGCAGATGTCAGTGACTGAGATGAAGAAACCTAGAAATAGAGGTGTTATGAAAAGAGGTCTCAAGTTTAATTTTAGACTAGTTCACTTTGAGCTGTCTATTATATACCCAATTACAGATGCCAATTAAGTAGTTAGACATGACGGTTTAGAATTAAGGGGAGAGGTCTGTCCTATAGAAAAAAAAAAAAAAGTTGGGAGCTTTCAGCCTAGACATTAAATGCAGTAAGGCAGAATGTTGTCTGTTGGGTAAAATATGCTCTCTGTTGGGTAAAAATTGGGGTGGGATATGTATTTACTTGTATATGGGTAAAATTTTTAGAAATATACATAATACATGTGCATAAAAATCTACATACAGAAATCTATTTAATAGTGTGCCACTTGTTGATGGGGTGGAACTGGGCAAGGTATGGAGGGAGACACTGATGGTATATCTTCTGTCTTAAAAAATAACAGGCATGTTATTGAAGATACCATTAATTTAAAATAAAATAACTCTAATGAAAAATTAAGACACAAACTATTACAAACAAAAAGGAATAAAAAATAAAACATTTTAAAATAAATCCTGTTATTATTTTGAGGATTATATTTACTTAAAATTACTTTGTATACAGTAAATCAAGTATCATTTGCTATAAATTCACATTATTTAAAGCTACTTCAAGGCTTCCCCAGTGAATCTGAGTGTAATGCAGGAGCCCCAGGAAACATGGGTTTGATCCCTGGGTCAGGAAGATCCCCTGGAAGAGGAAATAGCAACCCACTCCAGTATTCTGGCCTGAAAAATCCCATGGACAGAGAAGCCTGGAGGGTTATAGTTCATACGGTCACAAAGAGTCGGACAAGACTGAGCATGGACATGGATGGAAAACTATTTCAAAAGTCTCTTGAATGATATATAATACCTTTAATCATCACCCTAGTCTGATATTTAATAATATTCTTTCTTTAGTTTTATAATTGTAAATTAAAAAAAAAAAACTTACTTAAAAAAAATAAAATAAATTTCAACTCAGATAAATAGTTTCAAACAACCTAGTCCTGCTGCTCAAAAAGTCATCAGGGATGTTTTTCTTGTCTTCCTGATTTTTTTTTTCCCCCCTCAGGTAAGGTCTTTCCTTTTTCCATGTGTTGGTGAAGATGGCTTCTGGTCTCTCCAGGCTTCCAGTCTCTCCAGGCTTCCATGGTTCTTCTTATCAGTGAACTCAGGAGGAGAGTATCTTTTTCTATATAGTTCTGGCAAAACTGCCAGAGATGAGCCACTATACCCAAGCCTGAGCCAGTGTCTGTGTTCTGAAATGAGGTGTACTCTGATTCAAAAACTAGAATTCAGTGCAAGTTTGAGACTAGAAAAACAAGTTTTTCCCAAGAAAATGCAAGAAAGAAGCCAAAAAGCTAATGATCACTATAGATATCTTCTTATTATCCAGTCTGTACAAATGCTTATCTTAATAGTAATATAGAATATACCATGAGAGTAGAGTAAATGTGCAATTTTTACTTCCTCACATTACTTTTTTCAGACATCCATCTCTAAGAAGAAGGGAATGAGGAAATATTTTTCCCAAGGTAGTGTATGTTAATTCATTGAATGTCAAGACAATAGGGTTTATATTTTATCTGCTTAACTACTGGATATGAATGGAGGTTCATGAACAGGGAAAATATGGCCATTATAATGTTTAAAATGATTATATTCATAAATTTAAATGATATGTGTGGTTGAGGTACAGAGAACACAAATAGGACTTTGTACTCAAAATGTGAGGTAGAAAATCCAGGTTTAAGGTTGTTATAGTAGAAACAGAGATGAATAACTTTTCTTTTCTCTCTGGAAGAAAGATTTAACCACATGTGGATTCAAATGTAACCAATTTAAACGTGTTCACATAACCTTCTTAAGTGAAATGAAGCAGCTTTCATTTCAAAGAGCCAAAGGCAATAGGCTTATATTTGCAACAATCACCATGACAAAACATTTTTCCAGTGGAGCCATACTTTAAAGAATGACTCATATATTCTTTCTATAATGGATACTGCCCCTTTAAGTAGCAGCAAACAGCTTTAGAGGATAATAGTTGTTATTATGATTGTCAATCTGCCCCAGATATGCTATTCTGAATTTTGTTGCTTATAGTCATAAATAGTACTTTCAGTGTGAGAATTTTATCTCAAGCCAGAGTGTCAAATCGCTGATGAACAGGAAAAGGATGGTATCTGTGTGTGTGTGTGTGTGTGTGTGTGTGTGTGTCTGTGTGTGTGTGTGTGTGTGTGTGTGTGTGTGTGTGCATGGAGAGAAAAGAGAGAGAATGAAAGCACTTGATGCCAAAATGGAAGAAAATTATGCTATAGACTTCTTAAATCAATATAATAGTATATATTTTAAATTAACTTCTTAAAAATCAATTAACTGACAATTGTCTTTTACTGTTTAATTAGAAAAATATGTCAAGCCAGTATGTGGAGAATACATGGGATCACAGCATGTGCTATCACATCTTTGAAATATCTCATTTCTATTATTTGTCAGTAATAACTTTGAAAATATGTGTCTGACTGTGTAGGATTAGGCACCATATTAATGTATCTGAAACTATCACCTCAGGCTTACATGTATATCTTTATTAATTTCTCATTAGTTTGTTGACTAAACAACAGTTAAAGGCTCACAAGCCTTTAGATTTTCAGAAGTATATAATTTGTTTTAACTCTAAGCATGCATCTAATTTCCTTGTGTTGGTTAACTCATCTGTTAAATGGGTCTCTCCATATATACAAAGCATTATTTGAGATGCTACATCAACAAAAATGCCATGAAGCATCATGCTCAATATTTCAGAAATATAAAGTTGTCATAAATAAAAAGTCAGCTTATTTTATTTAAGGATGAGTCTCTGGTTCATCTTAGGAAAATCTTTGCTTAATCATGAGTTTGTTATCCAATAATGAAGACAAGTTCTCCGAATTGCTGATTTACTTCTCATACATCATCTAGGATGAGATTTTATTTTAAGAACTCAGTGTCAACATAATATTGTTCTTCCAGATGTTATTTCAAGAAATAAAGAAGAAAAAAATTGAGCATTTTTTCTAATGAAGTGATATTTATGCCACTGGGCAGCTGAAAGAACAAAATACTCCTCTGGAAATAAATAAGTGCCAAAAAATACATTGCTTTGAACATAAGTTGATGAAGGAAGCATTAGTGTTAGGAAAGATTATGTAATTAACAATGAAAAGGAGATTATAGAGGATCTGAGAAGAGCTATTCTACAGAGAAAATAAGAATGGGGTATGAAGCAAAAACAACTTGGTGAAACCTTCATGCCCCTTTACTGTCTATATTACTAGGGAGAAGTTTAGTAATCTGAATCTTTGTCTCTAAAACTGGAAAAATGGGATAAAAAGCATATCAGTGACTCCCTTAAGAGTTAAAAAGTAATGGTAAGCAGGGACTTCCCTGGCAATCCAGTGGTTAAGACTATGCTCTTCCAGGGCAGAGGGTGTGAGTTCAATCCCTGGCTGGGTACATGTTATCGCAAAAAAAAAATAAAAAAAAGTAAGTAAATTAAAAATAAATAAAACATTTTTTTAAAAGTAATGATAAGCATGAGCAAATTGCTAAACACATTGTCTAGAACATTATAGCATCTTACTAAGGGTGTGTTCAAGTTTCTCTAGTGGCTCAGCTGGTAAAGAATTCACCTGCAACATTCGTTTTACAATGGTTTGTTCTCTTCACCTATAGAAGAGAAATAAACAAATAATATGAAGATTATAACAAATGAGAAGGATTTCAGGTTTTGGCATTCACTGTGTGGATCACAAGAAACGGTGGAAAATTTTGAAAGAGATGGGAATACCAAACCACCTGACCTGCCTCTTGAGAAACCTATATGCAGCTCAGGAAGCAATAGTTAGAACTGGACATGGAACAACAGACTGGTTTCAAATAGGAAAAGGAGTATGTCAAGGCTGTATATTGTCACCCTGCTTATTTAACTTATATGCAGAGGATATCATGAGAAACGCTGGGCTGGAGGAAGCACAAGCTGGAATCAAGATTGCCAGGAGAAATATCAATAACCTCAGATATGCAGATGACACCATCCTTATGGCAGAAAGTGAAGAACAACTAAAGAGCCTCTTGATGAAAGTGAAAGAGGAGAGTGAAAAAGTTGGATTAAAGCTCAACATTCAGAAAACTAAGATCATGGCATATGGTCCTATCACTTCATGGCAAATAGATGGGGAAACAGTGGAAACAGTGGTTGATTATTTTTCTTGGTTCCAAAATCACTGTAGATGGTGACTGCAGCCATGAAATTAAAAGACTCTTACTCCTTGAAAGGAAAGATATGACCAAATTAAATAGCATCTAAAAAGCAGAGACATTACTTTGCCAACAAAGTTCCGTCCAGTCAAGGCTATGGTTTTTCCAGTGGTCATGAATGGATGTGAGAGTTGGACTATAAAGAAAGCTGAGCAAAGAAGAATTGATGCTTTTGAACTGTGGTGTTGGAGAAGACTCTTGAGAGTCCCTTGGACTGCAAGGAGATCCAACCAGTCCATCCTCAAGGAGATCAGTCCAGGGTGTTCATTGGAAGGACTGATGTTAAAGCTGAAACTCCAATACTTTGGCCACCTGATGTGAAAAGCTGACTCATTTGAAAAGACCCTGATGCTGGGAAAGATTGAGGGCAGGAGGAGAAGGGGACAACAGAGGATGAGATGGTTGGATGGCATCACCGGCTCAATGAACATGGGTTTGGGTGGACTCTGGGAGTTGGTGATGGACAGGGAGGCCTGGCGCACTGCAATTCATGGGGTCACAATTAGTCAGACATGACTGAGCGACTGAACTGAACTGGAGGAATTATAGCCCTTGAATTCTAATCTCAAATATGGTAGCCATCCACTGTCTTCAGTTTTCATAACTAAAAAGAGAAGGTTGGCTAAGTTAGCACTAAGAAACATAATTTCTAATATTGATGACTGGGTGACTATTGGTATGCCTTTTGGCTTTATTAATACAGATGATTAGTCTATTTCCTAATGCTTGCAAAAAATTTAATAACTTAGAAAATAACAATTTGGGTGAAAAAATGAGTTCTCTAATTTAGCATCCTTTTATTTTGGATTTGATAACTAACTTTGATATAATAGGTGTAGAAAATGCAAAATAAATTTCAACTGTTCAGGTATCATACAAAAGTAAGAATAAAATCGGTACATCAGTAAAATTTGTACATAAAAGTTAGAAATTGATGTACCTTTGAGACACTATAGAATCATGTAGCTAGTAAAAACCAAAATAACAAAATCAAAAGTTCAATAATGTTAGGTACTCCATAATACTGGGTACTGGTTCTAGTTTCCATAATGATTATTTGACTGTGGGTTTTGACTTTATTAAAATAGTTCACAGTTGGTGGGGTATTTTTTTACACTATTACTTTAAAATTATCACCACTTTTGAGGAGAATATAAAAAAAGTCTATGTCTAGGAAACTAAAGATTTCAATTCTAGTTACAATTTCTTCAGCCATCATTGTATGCCTTATTTTCTTTTTGTGTTCTAATCTATAAACCTAAAATGTCTAACTCTTTCAGTTTGAAAACTGATTTTTGCTATAAACAAGTCTTACAGATGATTTTTTTAATTCATTTTGATCACTATTTGCAGAGGCCTCAACAATTTCTAACTACCTTCTACTAAATCAACATGTTTATGAGTAATGTTTATAGTAATTAAAAAGTACCATGGCCCAGTTATTTAGTAGGCATGGCATGAACAAACATTCTTCAGAAGTGTGAATCTTTCCACCTGTGAACACGTGTCAGCACCCATGGTAGGAACATGTGCAGAAGATGCACTATAGAGATAAATGTTTCAACTCTCTTTGACCCTGAAGCAAAATAAATGAGAGTAATAAACTTCACCCCTTTGAGTTTTGCCTTGTTATCAAATATTTCCCAAATCATGAAGCCAATAAAATTGAAACAGTCTGTCAGGGGATAAACAACAAAAATACTTCCTAGTGTTTTCCCCCAAGCGTTGTAAGAAAACTTCAATTCTAGATGTATGAATGAAATTACTTCTAAAAATCAGAAAATTCTATCAGCTCAGAAATATATGAACATCTTTAGCAGAAAGTTAGACTTCTATCCTCATAAAAAAAATATTATGCCATTTCATGGGTTTTTCCCTGCCTCAATATAAACTGAAGGAAATTTTTTGACTTAGTTTCTTATGTTTTAATTTGTCAATTAGATTCACATTTTAAAAAAATATAAGATTGAAATGGTCCTTGGGAGACTCAACACTTCCCCTCACTAGATGGGTGAAGATCATTGCTGAAGAATCTTCATCACAGTTTTAGTGGATTGCAGGTGATCAAAAAGTTAATGCTTATTGAATAAATGAAAGGATGAAAGTCATAACCTAGGACCTACTCCACTGCTTAAATGCTACTCCGGCCTTGGGGTGGACTCTCTCCCTTTGATGTCATTTGACAGCTATTTCTGTCACTATTTAATTGAGATTTTTGATTCCCTTGGGCCTCACTCTCCTTCACTTACACTTCTCTCCTACTTATTAAACCAACTCATAGGCTAGTGACTGTGGTTCAAGAAATATGCAAACATGCATATGGGGTTCATCTTCATTTAAAAATGCCTTATCATCTCTCATTTACACTTGCTTATATTTTTATAGTACCTTTCCAAATGTGTCCCATTTCAATCCTTATATAAAGGAAAAACAGAGGACCTTCAATTTCCCTTTCCACGTCACCCTTCCCCCCAGTCTTTATGAATCTACATCTGACACACCCACTGTCAGAGAATGATGTGGTCCACACACCGAGGCTTATTCCCTTCAAGTTTCCTTCAGAACTCTGCTGCATGACTGATGACCCGATGTCATCATCTTCAGTTTCTCTCTCCTATAGATCTAGCCCTTCAACGTTTTTTTTTTTTTTTTCATCTCTCAACCTTTTATTGATTACCTATTTCATTTCTTATTACCTCCAGTTGAGATTATCCACTGGCTTCTCCTGGGTATTCCTCAATAATTAGATGTCTTTTCTATGTATATATCTGTACTTACTTTTCATTTTTCAAGTGGAGGTGTCCTTAAGCCTGTAGCTAAAGGCCTATTTTATCTTTCTTTTAAAATCTCCCCCTTAGTAATCTTATCCTAAAATCATAGCTTTATTTATCTTTACTTTATGGGGGATTTTCTAATAAACAAATGTATTTATTCCCATTTCTATTTTGAGTCCTACAGTCCTAGATCCAAATGCTACCTCTTTAACTACAAATTCACACCTTCCCCCCTCTAACCACTATTTTTATAAATGGTGCCTTCATACCATGCCCCTGCACCCACAACCATCATCCAAATCAAAAGAGAACCATTTTTATTCCATCCTTTTTCTCTTGGTCCCTACATTTAATGAGTTGCTCAGTCTTTTCCACTCTGTTTTATTACTGTTTTACTGATCTTCTGGAGGCCTTGGAGTGCCTGACAGAAGAAAAGAAGAGAAAAATTATGTAAATTAATTTGCAATTCTTTCTCGTCCAGTAACATGCTTCTCATACCCCTCTTAGGCATGAATTAAGATGACACAGAAAGGGTGTATAACTTGAACCCAAAACAACAAAGTAAATGGCAGTGGGACCATATTTATCAATAATTATCTTAAATGTAAATGGGTTGAAATCCCCAACCAAAAAAACAAAGACTGGCTGAATGGATACAAAAACAAGACCCCTATATATGCTGTCTACAAGACACTACCTCAAACCAAGGGACACATACAGACTGAAAATGAAGAGTTGGAAAAAGATATTTCATGCAAATGGAGACAAAAAAAAAAAAAAAAAAGCAGGAGTAGCCATACTCAGATAAAATAGACTTTAAAGTAAAGGCTGTGAAAAGAGACAAAGAAGGACACCACATAATGATCAAAGGATCAATCCAAGAAGAAGATATAACAATTATAAATATATATGCACCCAGCATAGGAGCACCACAATATGTAAGGCAAATGCTAACAAGTATGAAAGGGGAAATTAACAATAACACAATAATAGTGGGAGACTTTAATACCCCATTCACACCTATGGATAGATCAACTAAACAAAATTAACAAGGAAACACAAACTTTAAATGACACAATGGACCAGCCAGACCTAATTGATATCTATAGGACATTTCATCCCAAAATAATGAATTTCACCTTTTTCTCAAGCGCACACGGAACCTTCTCCAGGATAGATCACATCGTGGGCCATAAATCTAGCCTTGGTAAATAAATTTAAACAAAATGAAATCATTCCAATCATCTTTTCTGACCACAGTGCAGTAAGATTAGATCTCAATTACAGGGGGAAAAAACTACTAAAAAGTCCAACATATGAAGGCTAAACAACATGCTTCTGAATAACCAACAAATCACAGAAGAAATCAAAAAAGAAATCAAAATATGCATAGAAACAAATAAAAATGAAAACACAATGCAAAACCTATGGGACACTGTAAAAGCAGTGCCAAGGGGAAGGTTCATAGCAATAAAGGCATACCTCAAGAAACAAGAAAAAAATCAAATAAATAAACTAACTTTACACCTAAGGCAACTAGAAAAGGAAGAGATGAAGAACCTCGGGGTTAGTAGAAGAAAAAAATCTTAAAAATTAGGGCAGAAATAAACGCAAAAGAAACAAAAGAGATTACAGCAAAAATCAACAAAGCTAAAAGCTGGTTCTTTGAGGAGATAAATAAAATTGACAAACCATTAGCCAGACTCCTCAAGAAACAAAGGGAGAAGAATCAAATCAACAAAATTAGAAAGGAAAATGGAGAAATCACAATAGACAACACAGAAATACAAAGGATCATAAGAGACTATCAGCAACTATATGCCAATAAAATGGACAACTTGGAAGAAATGGACAAATTCTTAGAAAAGTACAACTTTCCAAAACTGAATCAGGAAGAAATAGGAGATCTTAACAGACCCATCACAAGCATGGAAATCAAAATTGTAATCAGAAATCTTCCAGCAAATAAAAGCCCAGGACCAGAAGGCTTCACAGCTGAATTCTACCAAAAATTTAGAGAAGAGCTAACACCTAACTTATTCAAACTCTTCCAGAAGATTGCAGAAGAAGGTAAACTTCCAAACTCATTCTATGGGGCCACCATCACCCTAATACCAAAACCAGACATAGATGGCACACACACAAAAAAAGAAAAATACATGCCAATATCACTGATGAACATAGATGTAAAAATCCTCAACAAAATTCTAGCAAACGGAATCCAAAAACATATTAAAAAGATCATACATCATGACAAATAGGCTTTATCCCAGGAATTCAAGGATTCTTTAATATCTGCAAATCAATCAATGTAATATACCACATTAACAAATTGAAAGGTAAAAACCATATGATTATCTCAATAGATGCAGAAAAAGCCTTTAACAAAATTCAACATCCATTTATGATAAAAAAAAAAAAACTTTCCAGAAAGCAGGAATAGAAGGAACATACCTCAACATAATAAAAAGCTATATATGAAAAAACCCATAGCAAACATTATCCTCAATGGTGAAAAATTGAAAGCATTTCCCCTAAAGTCAGAACAAGGCAAGGGTGCCCACTCTCACCACCACTAATCAAATAGTTTTGGAAGTTTTTGCCACAGCAATCAGAGCAGAAAAAGAAGTAAAAGGAATCCACATTGGAAAAGAAGAAGTAAAACTCTCACTGTTTGCAGATGGCATGATTCTCTACATAGAAAACACTAAAGTCTCTACCAGAAAATTACTAGAGCTAATCAATGAATATAATAGAGTTGCAGGATATAAAATTAACACATAGAAATTCCTTGCATTCCTATACACGAATAATGAGAAAATAGAAAGAGAAATTAAGGAAACAATTCCATTCATGATTGCAATGAAAAGAATAAAATAGGAATATATCTACCTAAAGAAACTAAAGACCTATATATAGAAAACTATAAAACACTGATGAAAGAAATCAAAGAGGACACAAACAGATGGAGAAATATACCATGTTCAAGGATCGAAAGAATCAATATAGTGAAAATGAGTATACTACCCAACACAATATATAGATTCAGTGCAATCCCTATCAAGCTACCAATGGTATTTTTCACAGAACGAGAACAAATAATTTCACAATTTGCATGGAAATACAAAAAACCTCGATTAGCCAAAGCAATCTTGAGAAAGAATAATGGAACTGGAGGAATCAACCTGCCTGAATTCAGGCTCTACTACAAAGCCACAGTCATCAAGACAATATGGTACTGGCACAAAGACAGAAATATAGATCAATGGAACAAAATAGAAGCCCAGAGATAAATCCACACACCTATGGACACCTTATCTTCAACAAAGGAGGCAAGAATATACAATGGATTAAAGACAATCTCTTTAACAAGTGGTGTTGGGAGAACTGGTCAACCACTTGTAAAAGAATGAAACTAGAACACTTTCTAATACCAGACACAAATATAAACTCAAAATGGATTAAAGATCTAAACGTAAGACCAGAAACTATAAAACTCCTGGAGGAGAACTTAGGCAAAACACTCTCCGACATAAATCACAGCAGGATCCTCTATGACCTACATCCCAGAGTAATGGAAATAAAAGCAAAAATAAACAAATGGGACCTAATTAAACTTAAAAGCTTCTGCACAAGGAAGGAATCTATAAGCAAAGTGAAAAGACAGCCTTCAGAATGGGAGAAAATAATAGCAAATGAAGCAGCTGACAAAGAATTAATCTCAAAAATATACAAGCAACTCCTGCAGCTCAATTTCAGAAAAATAAATGACCCAATCAGAAAATGGGCCAAAGAACCAAATAGACATTTCTCCAAAGAAGACATACAGATGGCTAACAAACACATGAAAAGATGCTCAATATCACTCATTATCAGAGAAATGCAAATCAAAACCACAACAAGGTACCATCTCACGCTGGTCAGAATGGCTGCTATCCAAAAATCTACAAACAATAAATGCTGGAGAGGGTGTGGAGAAAAGGGAACCCTCTTACCACTGTTGGTTGGAATGCAAACTAGTACAGCCACTATGGAGAACTGTGGGGAGATTCCTTAAAAAAACTGGAAATAGAACTGCCATATGACCCAGCAATCCCACTGCTGGGCATACACACGGAGGAAACCAGAATTGAAAGAGACATGTGTACCCAATGTTGATTGCAGCACTGTTTATAATAGCCAGGACATGGAAGCAACCTAGATGTCCATCAGCAAATGAATGGATAAGAAAGCTGTGGTACATATACACAATAGAATATTATTCAGCCATTTAAAAGAATATATTTGAATCAGTTTTGATAAGGTGGATGAAACTGGAGCCTATTATACAGAGTGAAGTAAGCCAGAAGGAAAAACACCAATACAGTATACTAACACATATATGTGGAATTCAGAAAGATGGTTAACAATAACCCTATGTGAGAGACAGAAAAAGAGACACAGATGTATAGAAGAGTCTTTTGGACGCCGTGGGAGAAGGCGAGGGTGAGATGATCTGAGAGAATAGCATTGAAACATGTATAGTATAATATGTGAAACAGATCGCCAGTCCAGGTTCGATGCATGAGACAGGGTGCTCAGGGTTGGTACACTGGGATGACCCAGAGGGATGGGATGGGGAGGGAGGGGGGAGAGGGGTTCAGGATGTAAACTCATGGCTGATTCATATCAATGTATGGCAAAACCCACTACAATATTGTAAGGTAATTTGCCTCCAAATAAAATAAATAAAATAAAGGCTAGATGCCTAATCCCAAGGGACTTAGAAACCTTACACCGCTATTTCAATTGTAATTTAAATTCACACCTTTCACTTATTTTCTGTAGGTATTTATTATTTGGTCAAGTAGAAAACATATCCTTTAATCCAGTTCGTAGAAACATCCTGAGACAATTTTTGTTTACTTCTGTAGATTTTTCTCTCTTGAGTACATCAGACTGTAAACTCTACTATTTTCTGAGTTTCTCCTAAAGTGAATATAATAAGTAGCATTACATTTAATTGCAGTAAGCTCATTTATAAAGAAATAATAACCTATGAATCTGAATCCTTATTTTGAAATCAACTTTCAGAAATTTTGATATTTTACTAGGCATGGTTGAGGTATCTAACCATGTACCTTAACTGATGGTGCTTCTAAAATAAAAATCTTGTTTCAAAGCAATGCAAAAAGTTAACAAAACAAAAATTCTCTAGTGTATTCACTTGATTTGTTGTTATGTAAGAGCATTTTATAACTAAACTTTTCAGTAATAATTAGTAGAGTATATGTATGTCTATTTGAAAGTCACTCAGTCGTGTCCAACTCTTTGAGACTGCATTATCTGTAGCCCAACAGGCAACTCCGTCCATGGGATTTTCCAGGCAAGAATACTGGAGTGGGTTGCCATTTCCTTCTCCAGGGTATCTTCCCAACACAGGGATCAAACCTAGGTCTCTTGCATTGCAGGTAGACTCTTTACTGTCTGAGCCACCAGAGAAGCCCATAGTACAGTATATATCTTCATTTAAATTAATCAAGAAATTATATTTTAGTATCAAAGCTCTCTCACACTGAATGCTCCTGGAATGCATTCTTATAAGGGGTCAACATTGATCCTATCCTACAATTTACTGACTGCCAGAAAGTGAAACTTATATTTAATTGAGCTGAATGAGAGAATCACACAACAAGGAACTCTGTATTATTCAATTCTCAGACATTTCTATCATGGGATGACAAATAAACATAATTATTGATGGATGGTATATATTAATATGCCACATAGTTTTAATCATAAAAGTATATTTCAAACTCATCCTAATCAGAAACATTTTAAACCCCAAATGTTACCCAGTAATTTCAAACTCATGGTTGCTGACAAAGGTCCTTATACTCAAAGCTATGTTTTTTCCAGTAGTCAGGTATGGATCAAAGAGTTGGACCATAAAGAAAGCTGAACACCAAAGAACTTATGCTTTTGAATCATGGTGCTGAAGAAGAGTCTCTTGCAATTCAAGGAGATCAAACCAGTTAATCCTAAAGGAAAACAATCCTGAATATTCATTGGAAGGACTGATGCTGAAGCTAAAGCTCCAATACTTTAGCTACCTGGTGTGAAGAACCAACTCATTGCAAAAGACCCTAATGCTGGGAAAGACTGAAAGCAAAAGAAGTGGGGTGCAGAGGATGACATGGTTAGATAGCAACACTGACTCAATGGACATGAATTCGAGAAAATTCTGGGAGAGAGTAGAGGACAGAGGGGCCTGGTGCCTGCAGCCCATGGGGTTGCAAAAGGTCAGACATGAATGAGCACGTAAGCATGATTTGTGGTAAATCTTTCATTTCTCTCCACATGATTTATATCAACCACATAAATGGCTTACCACAGCTACTGATCCTTCTTGATACAGTCTCTACCAGAATTTTCTACAAGAAATTTTCTGCAAGAATTTTGTTCTCAGCACCCTGGATGAGAACTTACATAGACTGTTACCAGAGAGATACCTTACCTAATCATAAGTTATGCTAAAAGCTACCAAAATGGCATATCTACCATCTCCCACAACTATATGGTAAAAGCCTTTATAAAATAGATTCTTCTTTCAAGGATCTCTGACTGGCTAGCACAGTGCAACAGTATTTGTGAGTGAATAGCTCAGGGTTGAGGGGAAGGCAATGGCACCCCACTCCAGTACTCTTGCCTGGGAAATCCCATGGACAGAGGAGCCTGGTAGGCTACAGTCCATGAGGTCGCTAAGAGTCGGACACGACAGAGCGACTTCACTTTCACTTTTCACTTTCATGCATTGGAGAAGGAAATGGCAACCCACTCTAGTGTTCTTTCCTGGAGAATCCCAGGGACAGAGGAGCCTGGTGGGCTGCCATCTATGGGGTCACACAGAGTCAGACACGACTGTTGCAACTTAGTAGCAGCAGCAGCAGCAGCTCGGAGTTGAGGAAGTAATTCTATAGCATAGCTATGTGAACATGTAGTTTATCTTAGATGCTTTCTCTTAAAGCAATAGGACTCACAACTCTTACCTGATCTGAACTCAGAAAAAAACACTTGAATATTTATTCAAAAATTGCACTCACTGAACATTGTTTCCCATTGATATATGAATGCTGAGCTTTGAGTCAATTATTTTTATGTTTAGGATATGACTTCTAGACTAGGTTTAAAAAAAACTAGCAGGCTCATCCTTACCTTGAAAAAGTATCATTACCATTATCTAGAATGCAAATACATTCATAAGTCTGCTCACTTTTATTGATGAATGAATACACACAGTTTATATATCAAAGTGTACTCAAATTTCAAGCAGTCTCTGTTTATGTATATATTGATTCTATATTTCCCTGATTTAAAAATATGTAAAAATTTCTATGTAGACAAACAGAATTTTTATTTTTTGAATACATTAACTACTTAATTTCGATCCAGTTGACGTATTTCTCTCTTTAGTTAAAAGCAAAAGGATTTGTGTACAGCACTTTCTGCATCTCTTCCTATGTTATATATAAATTAAAATGATTAAGGTTTTTAGTTTAAATCTGAAGCAAAGCAGTTATGACTTTTTCCAGGTTTTTTCCCCATGTTTGTCAGAGATCCTTATCTGTCAAATCCACATTTGATCTTTAATTTCTTGAGGCTATTTAAACTGACACATGTGTTAACTGACTATCTTTAGTTCTTCAGAGTTTGGTTTCATCCATTCCATCAAGTATTTTAAGAAGCCTCAAATGCTCCCAGGATTTCTTATCTAAAAGAGATTTAAAGAAAGACAATGCTAGTAGGATTTTATTGTATATCCATCTGAAAGGAAAATTAATTTTGCCTCAGGTATAAAATGCAAATGAGAATTCCATCATATAAAGCTTTGTATGAGTAGCCTAATTGAATTAAGGTATGATATTCAGATATTTTATGCCAAAAGATGTACTTTGTTTAAACTATTACAACTCAACATCCAAACTGTCCCCAATTCACCAGTCTAGCAACGTTTCATGTTTTGTTTCTGTATCTGTGATATACTTCCTATAACATTCCAATGAAAATGATAAAATGATGTCATATTACCTCAACGTTTGACAGTACAGTACATAGATTTAAATGAAGAATGGCAAAAGTTGACTTGGAGATGTGAGACAAGATCAATCACAGATGATTGGAAATTATATTGCTTTTATTCCCCTCCTATAATAATTCTTCTGAAGAGCCAATTTTGCGGGATAACCTACTCTTCCCACTTAATAATTTGATCCCATTGTACTATAAATATAATATCAAAATCTCCTGCAGAACAATGGCTGGCAAAACCTTGGAATATGAAGAAGCATATTTTTTTCCATCATTTTTATGCACAAATACCCAACATCTGGCCCACATTGAAATACATAGTTCCTGGCAGCTGGTATCAAACTTTGTAGACCAAATGTAGTCAGAATTTTTTCTGAGCAGGTTCCCTCTACATGATCTGGGACACATGTTTGATATTATCTGGGAAAACAAAAATAATGAGTCAATGGTTTGAGCTCTGCTTGACACTGAAAAGAAGTTTGGCTCCATAAACTATTTCTGAGAAGCATATTTCTCTCTGAGCGTAGTAGCTAAAAGTTCCATTATTAATGTAAATACATTAGAAGGAAGAGGGAAACCTTGATGATTGCCATGGTAAAAAAATTAAACAGCCCTGGGACTGTTGATCAGAGTTGACTTTAGTAACTGGCTGGGAATGCAGACATTTGATCCAGCATATACACTATTACAAGAATTCACACTGACCAATGTCTTCTCCTATAAAACATTTGCACTCCAAGGAATTATAGAATTTCCAGTGACATTTGTGAAACCTCATGAATTTCTGGAAAATAGCTTTGGGAATAAATACTATCTGGATTTTAGAGTAAATTTAAAGTAGTTTCATGTGTAAAAGCCAAATATTTTTCCTTCCTTAGATAACATATAGATTTAAATAATTTAGAGACCTTTTGTTGATTTTAGACTACATATGTACTTCTGCATTAATATCACAGGTCCCAAGATAAACAGGACTCATCTTCCAGAGCATCAGTTTTACTTACTGGTAATACCATATCAGTTTGAGTTCCACAACAATTTCCCAGAAATGACTGGAAATCATATATATCTGCTAAAAAAAAAAAACTGTAGACAAATGAGTAAAATTTTATTTTTAGACTTTTTGATTATTTTGATGGAATATTTTGGCAATAATTTGTAAGAGAAAAAGTTGCCAAGATGTAGATCATCTTTGTAAAATCCTATTTGGATTAAGTTGTACATGTGTTGCCAATGCTGCTGCTGCTGCTGCTAAGTCACTTCAGTCGTGTCCGACTCTGTGCGACCCCATAGATGGCAGCACACCGCTGTCCCTAGGATTCTCCAGGCAAGAACACTAGAGTGGGTTGCCATTTTCTTCTCCAACGCATGAAAGTGAAAAGTGAAAGTGAAGTCGCTCAGTCGTGTCCGACTCTTCACAACCCCATGGACTGCAGCCTATCAGGCTCCTCTGTCCACGGGATTTTCCAAGCAAGAGTACTGGAGTGGGTTGCCATTGCCTTCTCCGATATGTTGCCACTAAGTGTTAGTTAATAATGTTGTGGACCAAGTAACAGATGGCCATTGCCTTAAATTGAATTTATTGTAATACACATACTTAGGAGTTACAGATACAAAGACATACAGATACATATGTATGCAAAGTAATCATTCCTTTCATTTCAGTTAGATATCTCATCCTAAATATTAGTTTTATTATGCCCCTAGAATTCCACCTCCTTGTTGGTAGAACAGATTGTTAAGCTAAACCCATTCTTCTACAGTCCCCAAATGTGAAAAGAAAAAATTAGGTGGGGTGAAAATATGCTAATCTTTCAGTTCAGTTCAGTTCAGTTCAGTTCAGTCGCTCAGTCGTGTCCGACTCTTTGCGACCCCATGAATCACAGCATGCCAGGCCTCCCTGTCCATCACCATCTCCTGGAGTTCACTCAGACTTACGTCCATTGAGTCCGTGATGCCATCTAGCCATCTCATCCTCGTTCGTCCTCTTCTCCTCCTGCCCCCAATCCTTCCCAGCATCAGTCTTTTCCAATGAGTCAACTCTTCTCATGAGGTGGCCAAAGTACTGGAGTTTCAGCTTTAGCATCATTCCTTCCAAAGAAATCCCAGGGCTGATCTCCTTCAGAATGGACTGGTTGGATCTCCTTGCAGTCCAAGGGACTCTCAAGAGTTTTCTCCAACACCACAGTTCAAAAGCATCAATTCTTCAGTGCTCAGTCTTCTTCACAGTCCAACTCTCACATCTATACATGACCACAGGAAAAACCATAGCCTTGACTAGATGGACCTTAGTCGGCTAATCTTTAGTAATTTCCATTTCCCATTTTCCAAACAATGTCTATTGAGTCACCATAATAAAATGGTGTATGATTTGAAAGATAATTCTTTTTCATGATTTTCAGTGAAATAACTTATTCTATAAGTAGACAAATGAGCTCTGGTCTATACAACTTAGAATAAAAGGGAATTAATGGACAATAAATATCTGATGATTCAAGCCCATTCAGGGTTTGAACAAATGCAAATGAAGATCATATCAGTTATCATTTTGTACCCATTTTACTGGAAAAAAAAGTCAGACAATAAAGCAAATGTCAGAAAGTATGTGAATGCATAGGATCTCTTCATTTTTGGATAAGTCAAACACACATCTTCACATGAAAAGGGATGGAATTGTTACCACTATATCAGTAAGGTGACAAACAGGTAAGGGAAATGGAAGAGATCTGAAAGATTTTAGTTTTTGTGTTTAATGGTGGTTTAGTGAATGTTTATTCTTTTGTTAAAAACAAAAAGTCCATCCAGTTAAATTTAAAAAGGACATTCATAAAAAATAATGTCTGTCATTAATCAAAGACTACATTTATGCTAATTCAATGTATCTGAGGAAAAATAAATATATAAGTAAATCAAGCTGTAGCTGTGAAAAAACATCTGCTGTATTAGAAACAGCATAAAAGTTTATTGCATGTTTTGCACCTGAATTTTATTTGGTTTACCCTTCCTTTCTTTAAATTCAATTACAAAGGAGCAAGGATGAGAGAATAACAGAATGAAATTCAAAATTCAGAACTGTTCTAGTCTCTACCTTAACAAATTGATTATCTTGCACTTCATTCCTTTAGGCTTTTGTTTCTTCACTTGGAAAAATAACAGATTTACTTCTTTCTGGATTTACTCAGAAATATTAAAACAAATTTTAGTACTTTTATGTGCCATATTGGGCTTCCCTGGTGGCTCAGATGGTAAGGAATCTGTCTGCAGTGCAGGAGACCTGGGTTCAATCCCTGGGTTGGGAAGAACCTCTGGAGGAGGACATGGCAACACATTCCAGTATTCTTGCCTGGAGAATCCCCATGGACAGGGGAGCCTTGTGGGCTACAATCCATGGGGTCATAAAGAGTCAGATACGACTGAGCAATTAAGCACATGTTCCAGATGGGCTTCCTAGATGGATTGGTGGTGAAGAATTTGCTTGCAATTCAGAAGGTGTGGATTCGATTCCTGGATTGGGAAGATCCCCTGGCCTAGGATGGCAACCTACTCCAATATAGTTGCCAGGAAAACTCTAGGGACAGAGGAGCCTGGTGGGCTACAGTCCATGGGGTTGCAAAAGAGATACAACTGAGTGACTAAACAACAACAACATATTCCAGATACCATTTTAGATAGTAGAGATACAGAGATGTGTGTATGTATGCTCAGTCACTCAATCGTGTCTGACTCTTTGTCATGGCATCGACTGTAGCCTACTAGGCTCCTCCTTCCATGGAACATCCCTGGCAAGAATACTGGAGTGGGGTGCCATTTCCTTCTCCAGGGGATCTTCCCGACCCAGGTATCAAATTCAAGTCTTCTGCATTAGCAGGCAGATTCTTTACCACTGGGGCCACCTTGGAAAATCCACAGAAGTGAATAAATATCAAATTTCTACACTTAACAAATTTACAGTATAGTGGAAGAAAGAAAATCTAATTAAACTCCCAATTAAATATAGCATTGTCACTGAGGTCAGTGCTATGAAAGAGAAACATAGCGGTACTTGTGGTGGTAGAGGATCACAGCACATTAAAGTGACTTGAGCTCATAAGAAAGATAAGGCAAGGCTTTCCAGCATGTGATGGCTGAGCTGAGATTTCAAGAATGATCATGGGCATTGCCTGATGAGGGAGAGAAAGCAAAGAACTTTGTACAAAGGGCTAATATAGGCATGATGGACAGAAGGGTGTGACCTATCCGAAAGGATGAAGCAAGAAGATGGGGTTCAGAGAGAGAATGAGAGAAAGAGAAAGAGCAAGAAGGGGAGGGAGGGAGAGAACATAATCCTCAAAGGGGCCGAGGATCAATACGGAACACATGTACACATGTACACTCATGGCATATTCAAGTCAATGTATGGCAAGACCAATACAATATTGTAAAGTAAAATTAATTAATTAATTAAAAATAAATAAACAAAAAAGAAAAATATTTCATATAGAGAAAAAAAAGAAAAGAAAAAGAAAACAGACTACAAAAGATCTATAAATTGGGTTGGAAGATTTTGTCATAATCCTGAGAGCAGTGAAATTTCATTCATGGTTATAAACAGGAAGGTAAGGTGTTCATATGTTTGCTTTAAAAATGCTGCCTGACTCAAGTGAGAAGACAAGACAGGTTGGTCAAGAATGAATGTGGGTGTCAGAACATTTCCAGAGTAGAACCAAACAGAAAAGAGGCTAATTTGTATTAGTACACTGGTGATAAAAAGGTATATAGTTTGATGAATTAGGTACCTATATAGCAAGCAATATCTGGGACCCAGCGCTGAGTTAGATATGAAGGAAAGGGGAGAATGCAGAACCAAAGATAACTCTTCCATAAATTGGTAAAATATTCTGGGAAAGATTGGTATTGTAATTGTGATGCCATCTAATGAGATAAATAATGGGAGAGGATCTAATTTGGTCAGAAGGAAATACTCATGTTTCATTATGGACAGGCTGAGTTTTGTGTGTTGAAATTCTCCCAAAATGGTTGGCTTTGACGGGTAACAAAAATGAGTGTTGTAATGTAAGTCTTAGGTAAGTTTCAGTTTTCTCATTACTATAAAAATTACATTTCCAGCCAGGCATGTTAAAGGCTATTAGGATTAAGGACACTGGAGAACAAAGCCTGCTGAATCTTCTAAATTCCTCTTGGGTTATTTGCTCCCCTTGACAGTGATGGCATTTTACTTGCTTTTGATGAGGTGCTGCCAAGTCATATAATGTATTAAATAAGGGTTTAATTTTAACAAGCTTCTTTTATCACAGATTGTGTCCCATAGACCTAACTACCAAGTTCTATACACACTTTCTAAGTCTGTATTGGTGCTAACTTATCAACATCAACCTTAGATTAAATAATTATCAACAAAGTTGATGTATGTATATATGTGTTGCAATTTTTCACTGATGACTAGTCTGTGTGCTTACAGAAACACAAGATTAGTCATCCACAGCTTCATTCTGTTACAAGGAAGTTTAGGAGGAAGTGAAGACAACAGGCCTACCTGGTACTCACTGTAGATGCCATCAAGACATTCATGAGAAAGTTTTCAGTAGTTAGGAGAAGTTGGGAGATAGATATTTTTAATCTTTTGAGCACAAACAACAATGAAAGCAATGGGCACAAAACTTATTTTAGAAAGTGTACAGAGTGAGAAAAGAGTCAGGCAATGTAGTTAATACTCAAATGATGAGTTTAAAAGAGAAAATTGAATTGTAAGCCAAATAATAAAATAAATATCTATTAGTCTATATTAGTACAAAAAAATGATTTAAAAAATAAATTACTTTTAAGGACAGTGAGTGAATGCTGGATGGAGAAGGATTCAAAATAATTTATGTAGATATTCCACCTTCAAGAAGGTAGAGGATAACTCCCCATTCTTTGTCTTTACAGCAGAGAAAACCCATACTGTCTCAGCAAGTAATTAAGGTTAGCATCATTAACAGTAAGTCATACTGACAAAATGTATCTTTGCTAGGCTGTGAAGAGATTATCACTTTACCTCATCCTTCCTGCAAATCCAAGACTCTAGTTCAGTCATGTGGTAATATCAGACAAATACCAATTTGGGGACACTCTACAAAATACTTAACCTGTACTCCTCAAAAATATCATCATCAAAAACAATAGGAAGCTGCTCTATAACACAGGAAGCTAAACCTGGTACTCTGTCACTAACCTAGAAAGGTGGGATGGGGTGGGGGAAGAGAGGTTCAAGAGCACAGGGACATATATATACTTTTGGCTGATTCACATTGTTACATGGCAGAAAGCAACATAACATTGTAAAGAAATTATCCTCCATTAAAAATAAATTTTTAAAATATGTTAAAAAGGAAACAATGGGAGAAACTAAAGTATCCAGGTAAACACATATTATCTTCTAAGGTCACTTCATAGATTTCATTTTGTTTTTTAATGCCTCTATTCTATATATTCTCTTTCTCAGACAGCTTCCTTACATTACTTCATGGCAAATAGAAAGGGAAAAAGTGTAAGCAGTGACAGATTTTATTTTCTAAGGCTCCAAAATCACTGAGGACAGTGACATAGCCATGAATTTAAAAGATGTTTGCTCCTTCGAGGGAAAGGCTATGACAAACCTAGACAGTGTAGTAAAAAGTAGAGACATCACTTTGTCAACAAATGTCCATATAGTCAAAGCTATGATGTTTTCCAGTAGTCATGTATGGATATAAGAGTTAGACCATGAAGAAGTCTGAGTGCCAAAGAATTGGTGCTTTCAAATTGTGATGCTGGAGAAGACTCTTGAGAGTCCCTTGAGTAACAAGGAAATCAAACCAGTCAATCCTAAAGGAAATCAATCGTGAATATTCATTGGAAGGTTGATGCTAAAGGTGAAGCTCCAATCCTTTGGTCACCTGATGCAAAGAGCTGACTCATTGGAAAAGACCCTGCAGGTGGGAAACATTGAAGGCAAAAGATGTGGGTGGCAGAGGATAAGACAGTTAGATAGTATCACTGACACAATGCACATGAATTTGAGCAAACTTGAGGAGACAGTGGAAGACAGGGATGCCTGTAATGCTATGGTCCATGGGGTTGCAGAGAGACAGACATGACTTAGTGATTGAACCAGAGCAACAACCTCTCTTCTATTCCTTTTCTCAGCCAGCTTCCTTAGCTTGATTAAATATGCTAAAAAAAAAAAAAATGTGACTGACATCTAGTTTCCAAGTATGCATAACTTTGTACCTCCTGAATCAGCAGACAATTTATATCTTCTGTCTCTAGATCCAAATCCACAAGGAGATAATTGGTCAGCCTATCTTTGTTACTAGTTTTCAGATATCATAAATTATTGGCTAATCTGTAAATGGGCTCCTTCTTCAGTTAGATGTTCCCCTAGTTCCATTCAGCTGTGACCAGTGGAGAAGGGCAAACATTTGAGAAAGGGTACACTCAGTATGGGTCTTCCCAGGTGGCACTCCTGGGAAAGAACCCACCGGCCAATGCAGGTAGATGAAAGAGATGTAGGTTTGATTCCTGGATTGGGAACATCCCCTAGAAAAGGAAATGACAACCTACTCCAGTATTCTTGCCTGGAGAATTCCATGGACAGAGGAGCTTGGTAGACTATAGCCCATAGGGTCACACAGAATTGGAAAAGACTGAGGCAACTTAGCACACATGCATGCTTAGAGTGGGCACCGCCAAAACATTTCTACTGAAGCTACTGAGGTTAAGGAACACAACACCTTAGCATGGAGTGGTAGGCCATATAATAACTGCCAAAAATGTCCATGTTCTAATATCCAGAACCTATGAATAATTGTTAGTTACATGGCAAGAGAGAACATGGTGTGTATAGATGCAAACATGCTAATGACCTGACCTTAATTTAAAAAAGGAAGAGTAGTAGCCTGGATTTCCCAAGTGGGTCCTGTGTAAACAATCATAAATCCTTAGAAGTAGAAGAGGGAAGAAAATGAGTCAATGTTAGAATGATGAGATGTGATATTCAACCTGCCATCACTGGCTTTGAAGTTGGAAGGGGTCCTGGAGCCAGTGAATGTTGGCTTCCTCTAGAAGCTGGAAAATGCAAACAAAAGTATTCTCCTCTTGATCCTCCAGATCAGAACAAAGTCCTGCAGACACCTTGAATTCAGCCCAGAGGAACCTAGTTTGGACAAGTGTGGATTGACTGTAAGGAAATTTGTGTTGCTTTAATCTATTGAGCTCATGGCAATTTTTCACAGCAACATTAGGAAACAGATGTAATTGGTTTGCAAGTGATATACATATCCTAATCTATACCTGAAGAGTACTTTAGCAGAGTCTATATATTTATGGTAATTGTGGATATCCCTGTATGGACTATGCCTGATTTGCTGATTCATTTCTCATAAATAAGTGGGGATTATCCATTTTAAAAAAGATAAATGATCAGAGAATTAATATAAGAATAACCCCATCAATAATATGAGTTAAACTCTACTCCCCACGTAATAAAATACTCATGAAAGGTTCCTATAAAATGTTTTGTTTTGAGAGGAAGCTGTCTGGATATTGAGGCAATGAGATCCATGCTTATTTATGTCTTACCATTGCTCTTGTCAGACATGGTCTATTTGTATTTGTCATAGTCAAATTCTTTTGACTTTAGCACAGTAGGCAATGCTATATAAAGAAGCTGAAGAAGGATAAGTAGTATCATTCACTGATATGTGTAGGTTAATATATATGTTAAGGAGCATAATAAAAAAATTAAAGGTAAATGATACTTGGAAACTATTTACTTCAATAAATCCTCAACATTTTCAAGAGAAATCCAAGAGTTCTCACAGTTAAGAAAAGAATAAAGCCTCCAAATATGCTTTCCTCATAAACGGTACAAAAGAAAGGAATGCAAGGCTGATGGTGAAATTTTGCTGTGCTTAGAAAAAAAAGTCTCTAAATTATGAAGCCTGCTTCCTTTTTACAACTGAGTGATGACTAAAATTTCCCAACAGAGAACAGTTCTGCCTATACCTTTCTCTACCTCCTCTATGCTTTCCAGGCCTCAAGAAGGTTTTTCTGGGCATCAGACCTAATGTGTCTTATATTATCACAGAACAAAGGTATTTTTAATCAGCAGCCCAAGTTAGAGGAAAATTGAAGTAATTTGGGGTCAGTGCCAGCATCAATCTGAACTTGAGTAACACTGTCCCGATTTCAACTCTCTCTGTCTGCCAAACCTAGATTTTCCCACAGTATTTTAATATGACTTGGATATGACAAATGCACATGCTGTAGTGCCCAGACTTTGTCTTGGAAAGGAGGGACAGAGTCTTCCAGAGAGTGAAGAAAAAGAGCATGGGTTCCTAATGCTGACTAGGACTGCAAGATCAGAAAAACATCTTGTAGCCAATTTTTAAAAATAGACATGCATTTCCAAGTGTTTGGCAATCATTTCTGGTCTCTATCTCTAGAAAGGATTCATCAGGAAGGACATCATGGGAAGGGTGACATGGGCTACCTGCTTATTGTTCCTATTATCTGCAGGAAGCAGGGTTCTTAAACTGTCAGTGTTAGCATCTATAGCTCTGAGAACTGGAATCAAGTAGCTCAGCAGAAGAGGAACAAAGCAGACATCTCACATTTAAAACAAACAAACAAAAAAAAAGTCACTGGGGCAGAATCCCTTAGGAAAAGGGGGCAACAGAGGATGAGATGGTTGGGTGGCATCATCAGCTCAATGGATATGAGTTTCAGCAAACTCTGGGAGATAATGAAGGACAGGGAAGCCTGGTGTGCTGCAGTCCATGGGGTCGCAAAGACTAAGTGACTGAACAACAAGAATCCCTTAGAACACCAAAAAGGACTGCTGTTCTCATTATAAATAGACTATGCTTCTTACCGATTTTAATATCTAGCTTAAGATAATTAGATTTATATTTAAATATTTTGAAAAACAAGCTAATGAAAGAGACATGTTTGTAAGGCAGTGAAATTTTAAGATATAATTTTAAAGTTTTAAGCATCTGCCTTAATAAATAAACAAGATCATATATCCCAAGGCAATTTACATTTTGTGATACTTTGTCTTAAGCTGAGAGCCAAGAAACATGGTTTGGTGGAAAAGAACTTCCCCAGTCCAGACACTTTGCAAGGCCAAGAGAGGAAGGTCCATTTTGGTTGGGATTGTTTGGTGTCTTTTGTCCAATACCTGCTTTGTGAATACTCACCCACCCAACCCTCTGCCCCAACAAGGGCCCCTGAAATATGATATGAGTTATTCACAGAGGATATGTGTGCTCTTGCCTGCCTTCCAGAGTCATCAGCTAGCACAGTTTGAGGGTAGTGAAAAGGGAAAGAAATGTGATTCCTTTACAGGTTCTCATTTTGTTCTGCCCAGTTTGTTCTCTCCTCAGTCTGAGTATTTATTTCAATCAATTAAGATCCATTAAACTCAACTGAACAAATATTTAGTTATTGCTTTCTGTTCAAGGAAGGAAAGTAAGTTACTTACTAGATTATAACTGGTAGTATGTTTAAGGGAATTTCACTTAAAAATACCTTTCTATTCTCAGAGAAAAATAAAATTGCCATTTAACTTTTTGAGGGCAAGTAGTATAAAGCATGTCTCTAGGCTCTTTCTTCAATTTGTTTCAACAGAACATAAATACAATGTCATAACTCTCTTGTTATTTCAAATAAAATGTTTACTCATCATAATACATGGGCATGTACTCAGAATCTCTTGGACCCTTTCTCTAGAAACATCTCAAACACAGGACTTCTGTTCAAGGTACATCTCCTTACATTCCCCTCCCACCCTGTCCCTACTCTGTATTCCCTGTCTTGGTTAATCACCAGTTATCTACTAATGCACTCTGGAATTTGGATCATTTTTATTCCCTCCATTTTCTGAACTTCTGCACCTAACATTACTCAATACATCTTATCAAATCCATTTTTGAAATGACTCAGAATACCATCTATTATGCTCCCCTCTTATAGCCCTTGGATTAACTGATTCTTTCATTTTCAGCCTAGATTACAAAAGCTGATTTCCCTTACTAGGTTTCTTCACCATTCTCATCCATGTGAAGCAGCTAGCATTATCTTTCCAAGTGCAAATTCAATCATGCCATACTCATGATTAAAACTATTCAATGATTCCTCATAATCTCTAAGATAAAGTGCCACTTTGAGGCCAAAGTATATCCTCAGCCTTTCTTCTTTTAATTCTCCATATCCTTTGTCTCCGTATGCCAGCTGTAGTAAATTCTTTGCTGTCCCTTAAAAATCTCATCCATTTCATGACCCTCAAATTTCCATCCAACTATCTTTGAACTTATCTCTCTTCTTTTTCCATGGGAAGAAAATGGAAATGTCCAGGTCAGGTCAAAGTAATGTCATCACACATTTGGATTTCCCTTTGTGATTTCTGGCTTACATCTATTGCTTCAAAATAATCAGAAATATCACTCCCTTTCACTCAGAATCATAGTTGCCCTGATGGTAAAATAGATGATTCCCTTAGCCAAAAGTCATCTTCATCTTTTTTTCCACTAAAACTTTCCTTGAATTATTTAGGATCAAGTAGGTGTCCATGGAACACAAAATATGTCTACATAGTTTGCATGGTAGTATAAAAAACTTATGTAGCAAATGTCCTACTAATTTATACATTCTATAGTAGTAGGCCTTTGACTGTGTGGATCACAATAAACTGTGGAAAATTCTTAGAGAGATGAGAATGCCAGACCATCTTACCTGTCTCCTGAGAAATCTGTATGCAGGTCAAGAAGCAACAGTCAGAACTGGACATGAAACAACAAACTGGTTCCAAATCAGGAAAGGAGTACGTCAAGGCTGTATATTGTCACCCTGCTTATTTAACTTTTATGCAAAGTACATCATGAAAAATGCCATGCTGGGTGAAGCACAAGCTGGAATCAAGATTGCCAGGAGAAATATCAGTAACCTCAAATATGCAGATGACACCACCCTTATGGCAGAAAGTGAAGAGGAACTAAAAAGCCTCCTGATGAAAGTGAAAGAGGAGAGTTAAAAAGTTAGCTTAAAGCTTAACATTCAGAAAACGAACATCATGGCATCTGGTCCCATCACTTCATGGCAAATGGATGGGAAAACAGTGGAAACAGTGAGACTTTATTTTCTTGGGCTCCAAAATCACTGCAGATGGTGACTGCAGTCATGTAATTAAAAGACACTTGCTCTTTGGAAGAAAAGCTATGACCAGCTTACACAACATATTACAAAGCAGAGACATTACTTTGCCAGCAAAAGTTCATCTAGTCAATGCTATGGTTTTTCCAGTAGTCATGTATGGATGTGAGAGTTGGACTATAAAGAAAGCTAAGCACTGAAGAATTGATGCTTCTGAACTGTGGTGTTGGAGAAGACTCTTGAGAGTCTCTTGGACTGCAAGGAGATCCAACCAGTCCATCCTAAAGGAAATCAATCCTGAATACTCATTGGAAGGACTGATGCTGAAGCTAAAACTCCAATACTGTGGCCACCTGATGTGAAGAACTGACTCATTTGAAAAGACCCTGATGCTGGGGAAGATTGAAAGTGGGAGGAGAACAGAACAACAGAGGAAAAGATGGTTGGATGGCATCACTGACTCGATGGACATGAGTTTGAATAGGATCCAGGAGTTGGTTATGGATAGGGAAGCCTGGTGTGCTGCAGTCCATGGGGCTACAAAGAGTCAGACATGACTGAGCAACTGAACTCAAGTAGGAATCACAGCTAACATTTAACGCAAACTCAGTGTGTGTCAGACAATTTAAAAAACCTGAGTAAAATTTCACAACAATCCTGAAAGGAAGGCACTCTGGTCATCCCCATTTTGGACATAAGGAGACTGAAGCAAAGCAAGTTTAAGTAACCTGGTCAAGGTCACATACATGATAAGAGGCAAGAGGTAGTGTCATCTGGTAAACCACAGCAATGGTTTAAAAGTCCACACTATTATGAAGTTCAATGTGCATATTTACCTGTGTGCCCCTTTGCCTTCAAGTAAGTATCTAAGAGATGCAAAATAAATGCCATTGTAATAAAATGATTATTTTAAAGATAATGTCATTTCAAATATTGTAGTTAAATACAGCCTTAGATGACTGGTTATGTCAGAATGCTATCCCCTTCCTCTTTGTTTCATTTTATAAAATTCCTGTGATAGCACTGTTAACTTTCTCTCCCTCAACCAAGAATGCTACTCCTGAAATTATTCTAATTATACAGCTAAATAGTTATACAAAATGCTTTTTTGAAAGTTATAATGAGTAGGGTTTTTTTTAACCATTTCTAATTTTAGAACATTTGTTGCTTTTCATTTTCATATATGTGTTTGTCTTAACAGTAGAAATACACTCAGGGTTTGTACTGGTATTGGGAATCTTGAACTAAGAATAGATGAGAAAAATTAGAATTTCAAATGGTACATTGCTGGCAAGTGGAAGGATTGCTCAGATGCTAGCATCAGTAGTGAAAAGTGACTATAATTCCTTAATCGAGTATTTGGCTTCCTACATAGAAGAGAACTTGCCTAAACAGTTGTTAAATTCCTTAAGAGTTAAGCAGAAAAACATGGCAATACCTTACTTTCCAGTGCAATTAGATTTTCAAGTTAAGTTTAGAGAGAGAGGGAAAATACTTAGGAATACTCTGACACTCAGAAATTAAATATAGTTATTGGTAATAGAAGAGATTTAAAGAACTGAGAAAAATTGTATGCATTTAAGAAGAATCTTCATAAAGGTACTAATCTTCAACTCTCCCTGACTGGAGTCTGATTCCATAATGAGTTGTGCGTGCGCACACACACACACACACACACACACTTATCTGTATAAAGTTTTCTTTGGATCACAGCACAGGAAAGAGAATCTGATATCCCTCAAGAACAGACAAGTCTATATTTAAGCAGACAGAGCCTCAGATCAATTAAACAAAATGAGCTTTATGAGAGAAAACATTAAGTGGACTCCTTCCTGGATTATTTTTCTAAAAGAAAATTTTAGTTCTAATTGATATCTTGAAGCTTGTTGCTGCAAATTGAAGTTTATGTCAAATATTTGGCAGGGCTTCAGGAAAAGGTTTCAGTTCACCTTGATTCCCTAATTGAGATGTTCAGGGGGTGTTTTGCTTCCTTTTTACCTAGAAGTGCTGTGGTGACATTGTCTACATGGGCTGTTTCAACCTGAGTTCTCACTTCTTTCCTTGCTGAGTGCTAAATTGTTTTTTTAGTCTATCTGGCGATCTGTTATTTTTTTTCTTCGCCCCACAGGGTTCAGTATTTGTCCTTGAAGAGTTGTCAACTGCAAAACGCAAAGAAAATCGTATGTCCAATTAAAGTGAGGCAAAACACAACTGTCAAATAAAAGCCATTAACCCCATGAGTACCAGAAGTTTTGGTATACCTGACAGCTCCCTTCTCAGTTCCCTCAGTTCTAGTCATTCCCAATCCCTTTCCTTTCTTTGAAAGATACTGCTTATGGGAAAGTTTCAGAGTCAATCAAGTTTTGTCAAATCTCCATCCAGTTATAAGTAGCATATTTAATTTATTAGACATGTTTTCAGAATGAATGATTAAGTGTATTTAGAAGAACAGTAGTGACTCCTCATATTTAATATTTTCAGTTTTATCCTGTTCATTCTTTTCATTTTATTATAAAAACTTCATTCCTACTTTTCAGGGCCAAACTGGATAGACAACATTGAATAAGGCAGGAAAGTTCATTACCCTTACAAGTTTATAATCTACTGAGACAAACAAGCAATTCATAGACTATGATTCAATTACAATTGTCATCAGTGACAAGGAAGAACAGGGTGAATGCTATGAGAACAGCAGATCTGATATAGCCTTTGGTCCACCTGGAAGGGTGAACAGAAAGGAACTGAGCCACCAAGAGAAGACTTGAGGTCAGTGCCTTCCCTGCAGGGGATAGAGTTTGTGTTAAGGATTGAAGGATGATGCTGATATTGAGGAGAAATACACAGGAGGATGAGGAAGAAGATAGCTAACATATATTGAGGGCTTCCTGGTTTTTGGTACTGGTGGTTTATACATTCGTGTTACAGAAAACAGTGATGCTAATTGGTTTTAAAATTCACAACCCTATGAAATGTGGTCCAAGAGTAAAAGTCTCCATTCAGGTTCAGATCATCAAGCACCTGGGATTTTGCATATGTCTTCTCAACCAACTGTGCGTGGCGATGGCCATTAGGCTGCTTCCACTCATGACTGTAAAATGGCAACAACAGTTCCAGGTGTTATAATCTGACATGACAATATATTCAGAGGATGACTCTTTCTCTGTCTAATCTCTCTTTTCATGAGAGGGAACTAGTTTCCAAGATGCCCTCAGCTAACTTTCTCTCATGTTTTATTAGGCAGAATTGGGACACAGTCTCCATTCCTAAGTGAATAATTCAGGAGGAAAGAGATAAGAGATACGATGATATTAGAGATGGAAATTAACAAATCAGGCCTGTAACTACTTCAGATATCCTGAAGGTTTTTCATGCCACTTTAATGCATATATTGAAAACTCTAGATATATGTCTTCTTAAAGGAAGCTTACCATTCAAAATGCATTTGCAATTTTCAAGTCAGTTTCTCATAATCATTTCATTCCAATTATTATCAACATATCTGCTACTTAAGACAGTAAACAGAATGTGTTAGAAAACTATGGTAGCTATTACATTTTTGTTGTTCAAGTTTATTCATGCAAAGTATTTTAAACCTAAAAAAATAGGGGACAGATGCTACTGAAAGTGATACAGTCTATCTTCCTTGCCATTTACTGTGACAATGAACAATATGTCATGTTGTCTTTACCAATATGAGAAATAAATCACAGAAGAAACTGATAAAAAGGAGAAAATTTAAAATACCACAAGGAAACTCTTTGTACTGACTGTACTCAACTACCTTTTTATTATACTGATAGTATAATTATAAACTTGGCCATTAAGGATTAACATATGGTTGATGTTAGACACTTAATCTTAATTCTTATAACATCATGTGCAGTGTATTTTTATTCCCATTATCTTGGAGTTCAGAAATTTATATGACGTTAAATCAGTGTGAGAGGCTGCCAATATTCACATTTATCCATCCTACTCTAAAGCCACTGCTCTTATTACAAAAATATTCTGTCTGGCATTGTGTCTTGACCCTAGAAATTTCCTCCAAAGAATCGGAAAATGGATTCAACAATCAATGGGCTTTTGAGAATACCATTAGGAATTTGTACCTATAATTCATTTGTCAATAAAACTTAAAGTTTACATTTTCACCTTTCATGTATAGCACCCAAATTAAAGTTGCTTTGCTATCATTATACTTTCATGGTGATTCACTGCTATAAACTTGCTACTTTTAACTTGTATAAGCTTAGTTCTCTAAAGATTGAACAGGAGGTGAAAAGACATTTATTCTCTACAAGTGTTCATGCTTTATGTTTGGCCTAAGAAATATAGAGTTTTCTTACAGGAAAGTTAGAGATATTTCTGACCTTGAGCAGAGCATACTTGCCTTCCTATTCTATTTTGATATTTTTCACAATTTTTACATGCTTACTCACCAATGTCCTTTTGCATGAGATAGATATCATTTTATTCTTTCAGATAGATATAGTAGTATTATTCTAAAAGTAACTTTGAGTGAGTGAAATTCTAATGACAAGGCTTTTTCATAGCTTATTTTCTTTCAGTTTAAGTCACTGCTTTTCCTGTTATGTGCCTTCTCTGCCATAAATTAATTGAAAGTGTGATGGTATATAGTCCCACTGTTATTTCTGTGGATAGGTAAAGGTATTTTAAAATACAGGGAAGAGAGAGAGATTAAACAGTTCTCAAGACAGATTATACATAGAGAGAAAATATTGGTTATACTTCCCTTGCTCAGGGCTAGAATACTCCATGTACTGAGTTTATATTTCAGAGAAGTCAAGTTTATAGACCCTTGCTCTCAATGCCTCACAGCTTGGATGATTTAGGGTGGAGGGAAAGAAAGAACTAGTTCTGTTTGAATACATATTCATATACATTACATATACAACAGTTTGGGTTTTTGTTTGTTTGTTTGTTTTATAAGTAGGCTTCCCAGGTAGCTCAGTCTGTAAAGAATCTGCCTGCAATGTGGGAGAGCCAGGTTCAATTGCTGGATTGGAAAGATCCCCTGGAGAAGGAAATGGCAAGCCACTCCAGTATTCTTGCTGGAGAATCCCAGGGACAAAGGAGCCTGGCAGGCTCCAGTTCACAGCGTCACAAAGAGTTGGACATGACTGAGTGACTAATGAATGAATGAATGTCCCATATAGTGGTTGAGACATGAGGAAGGGTAACTTCCTAGTGAGAATGCAATAGAAGCCCTTACCATGAACCCTCCTAAAGGCAAGATCTGTGAACTTTATATCTACACAACTTAGTTTCTGGCATAGAGTGAGGATTCAGCTAGTTGGTGGTGTTGGAGATGGAAAATATAGGCATGATTGATAGAAGAAAATGAAGCAGGAAGAGTATGTGCTTGATAAATGTCAGCTGAACTGAATGAAATGTCACAGATTCTGATGCTGGGTCCTGAGGATATTATTATTTATTTACATTATCAGGGAGCAGAAACTAACAGAAGACACAGGAGCACCCAAAACCTCTCGACTATGCATCAGAAGCTTTCAATGCTGTCAAAGTTCTGACCAATCTCCTAATGTTAGCACAAAAGGACTACAATTACCAAAGACCATTCAAAAAGTAGATTCTTTTTGATGCCACTTAAACATTTAGTTTCAATTACTATTAGTGCTTTTCAGGTGTATCATAAAAGCTATTATATGACAGCCAAAAAATAATTCACCTAAGACTTAACTGGCAGGTACTAACATAAGTTATTATTTTAGTATGAGTTTTAACAAAAGCAGAGTTCTTTTTCTTCTTTGGTGTTCTTTGCAAATTTCAGAGAAATATATACTGAGAATATCATTAAATGCTGTGACAATTTTTTTTTCTATGTGGAATTCAGACTCTAGGCTGAATAGTTCATGCATTTTGCTTATGTGATGTTTTGATTTGTATCTTTTAAGATGTTAAGCTAGAATCAAACTGACTCATGATGCTTCCTTAGTCACCCATGCTCCTGTCACTATCCCCACTACAACATGTGACATTTCTGTCACATTTCATGTGACTGTGCAGTTCATAAGTCTGCACAGAAAGTACCCCAACTATATCGGGAACCATGGAGACAGCTGCAGGTTATGGCTGACTAAAACATCTGTGATGTCTGAACCAATAACCACATGCCATTTGAACTTTGAACCCTGGAAAACTGTCAGAGCTTATAAAATAAACAGATGATTGATGATGTCTTTTTGAAGATAAAGATAAGTAAAGGGCAAAACCAACTATTCTAATCCTAAATTTCTATTGATTTATATAACAACAGGGAAATATTATATCTAACTTTTCCCCCTTATCACCAAACTTGGGAAATATGAAAAAATATAACAAAAGAGAAACAAAATATGATATAAAACATTCTCAAGGGCATGGAGAATGTGCAAGCTCCAGTATACAACTAATTATCATATATGATACTGTGGGCTTTTTGTTATTCATGACACATAGTAAAATTGCATACTTCATGATTTGTGTTAGTTTCACCATACAACTCGCCTTGAGTACTGAAATGTAAATGGAAATATCATATATCACTTCAGGGCAGAAGCATTAAGAGTATATACTTTGCATATGACTCAGACATAAAGAGTGAAATTTTGCCATTTACAGCAACATGGATGGACTTAGAGGGTGTCATGCTAAGTGAAATAAATCAGGTAGTGAAAGATAAATACTGAGTGATATCACTTAAAATACAACAAACTAGTAATATAAAGGAAGTAAATTAACCACACTTCAATTCAGAAAAAGAAAAAAAGAAGCAGACTTACAGATACAAAGAAAAAACTAATGATTACCAATGTGGGGGTGGGGGAAAACATAGGAGTGCAGAAATGGGAGGTACAAACTGTTAGGTATAATACCTGTATTCATCTCATAGTGCAGTGGGGAAAAAATAACAAAAATTAAATAATAACAAGAAGGAACTGGCAAATCTTTGTTATAGTGAAAGACATTAAAATATAGTCCATGCTACTTGATAAGCCAAGCAAACAATAAATGAATTAAAAATAAAAGATTTGTGCAACAAAATTATCAATATTTATTTAAGGCATATGCATAAATTTTTAAAGCATATTTTTGAGAAAATAACTTCTTCTCAAGCCCTTAGAATATTATAAAATTTGTCACATGCTTATCAAATATAAAAAGTTCTAATAGGTTTTAAAAAACTAGTATGTAAGATACTCCCTATGCTAATGGTAATAAGGTGAGAAAAAATGAAAAGGATAATATAAAAATGTATAAACATATATTTAAATGCACCTTAGTCATTCATGGATCAAGATATAATACACATTTTAAATAAAACTTGGAATAGAATGTTAATTAAAATATGCCATCTTAAACTTTATGGGAAACAGCTAAAAATTAATTTGAGGGCAATTCATCTATATAAATACTTATATTGGAAAACAAAGAATGTTTACTATTGATGTGCCAACTGTCCAACTTAAATTATTTGGGAAAGAATAAGAGAATACAAAGAAAAATAGAAGGAATAAAAAGATCAGAAATTAATACAGTGGAAAACAGAGATAGCAGTTAGAGAAATAACGAAGTTGTTTCTTTGACAAGACCATTAAAATATTTTTTTCAAGAAAGAGAGACATAACTAAATACAACATATAATATTTATTTAGAGAATTCTTTGTAGAATTAACAAATTGAAAATTTTAAAGTAAGTTTAATGTCCCCTCAAGTCTTTGGCCTAGAACTAATTTGATCAAGTCTGAGAGGAAATTACCAAAATCTTGGCTAAAATAAACTGAAAATGAATAGGAAACTTTCTAGTGTCCACGCAGGTCTTGTAATAGCTTACATTTACAACAGCCAAGAGGAAAAGACCTTGTCATAAACAGAATTAGGTAGGATTCACAGAAATGTAGCACTGTAGTGCTGGGATAAATATGACTTGGATAAAACACTACTTTGGACTCACCCTAAATAACTTAAATTCATGGCAGACCAAAAAAAAAAAAACAAGAACACTATTTCTAGGGATATGACAAAATGTAGTAATCAAAAAATTTCTAATGTCTGGCACACCTGAAAGCCAATGAAAAATTATTAGACATGCACAGAAGCTGGAAAATGTTAACTCATAACCAGAAAAAAAAAAAATCAAATCAAAAGAAACAGATTCTGATGATGGAACTAGCAGATAAACGTGAAAAAAGGAATAAAATTCTCTGTATGTTGAATAATGTAGGAAAAACAAGAGTATAATAGGGACAGAAACAGAAGATTTTAAAAGAATCAAAGCAATTGTTCTAAGATGTGATAGCTCAAGGAAACAAAGGTTTAATAGCTTCTTAAGATGACAAGAACAATAAATTTACAGGTTTAAAACCTTAATGAATTCCCAGCCCAACAAACGTAAAAATACCCCAAGGGACATCACAATTTACTATAATCTAGTGTTTAAAAAGCCTGTTCATAAAGCAGCCAAGGGGGGGAAAAAGCACATTATTTACAGGGAAAGGAATTTATAAATTTACACCAGAATTCTCATCAGAAAGTGTGCAAAACAGAATATGGAGCAATATTGTTAAAATGCTAAAAAAATAAACTGTCAATTTATAAATTTTGCCCTTCAAAATAACAATAAAAAAGAACAGACTTTCTCAGAACACAAATCTTATAAGAACTCATTTGTAACAGATTAACTATAGGAAATACTAAAGAATTTTTCCTAGCAGAAGAATTATAGCAGTTAGAAATTTGGATTCAAACAAAGATTGTGGGCAAAATACAAAAAAAAAAAAAAAAAAAAAGGACAAAGGAAAAGAAAAACTATATTGTAATTCCTTTAAAAGATAATTGTTTTATGTAAAAATAAAATTTATAGCAACAAAAAAGGGTGAAGTAGACAATGAAAAATACTGTCATTAAATTTATATTACATATGAACTGACAAAATTATCACAAGGTAAACTGTGAAGAAATAAAGGGTACATATTGTAAATTCCAAACTTACCATTAACAAGATTATAAACAAAATACAGAATATGTCAATAGTGCAAAGCAATTAAATCATTAATTAAATCAAATTTAATCCAAAAGAAAGCAAGAAGAGATTTTAAATGAAAAAAAAATCTGAAAAAATAAGATTAATGAATACATTAAATTTAAAACATTTAAACACCTCAATTAAAAGGCAGAATTATTAACTGCTCAATTAAAAAGAGGACCCAGCTCTATACTATCCACAAGAAGACTGCTAAAATACAAAGATACAGATACAGTTAAAGTAAGTAGAACAAAGTTTTCCACACAAATATAAAAAGCAAGCTAGAATGGTTGTATTAATATAAAATGATGCAGATGTAAAAATGGTACCAGATATTTTACAATGATAAAGTCATCAAGAAGATATGACATTTCTAAATGTATTTAATATATACTACTGACAATGCACTATAGAAATGAAAGAAAAAATACATAACACCACATATTTCTCTCAATAATTAATAGAACATTTAAGACAAACAGGAGACTTAGCCAATGCTCTGAATAACTTGACCTAATTCATATTAGAACAGCTCAACCAACAACCACAAAACATGCATTCAATAATACATGTAGCATTCACCAAGACAGATTATATTCTATGCCATAAAACAAGTATTGATAAAACTTACAATATTCAAATAATGCACATATATATTATAATAATTGGAATTAAATTCAAAATCAGTAACAAAATGACATCTAAAAAACAAAACAAATATTTGGAAGTTAACATACTTATAAATGTGAAAGTGCTGCACTCAATGTGCCAGCAAATTTGGAAAACTCAGCAGTGGCCACAGGACTGGAAAAGGTCCATTTTCATTCCAATCCCAAAGAAAGGCAATGCAAAAGAATGCTCAAACTACTGCACAGTTGCACTCATCTCACATGCTAGTAACGTAATACTTAAAATTCTCCAAGCCAGGCTTCAGCAACACGTGAACCGTGAACATCCAGATGTTCAAGCTGGTTTTAGAAAAGGCACAGGAACCAGAGATCACATTGCCAACATCCTCTGGATCATGGAAAAAGCAAGAGAGTTCCAGAAAAAACATCTATTTCTCCTTTTTTGACTATGCCAAAGCCTTTGACTGTGTGGATCACAATAAACTGGAAAATTCTTCAAGAGATGGGAATACCAGACCACCTGACCTGCCTCTTGAAAAACCTATAAGCAGGTCAGGAAGCAACAGTTAGAACTGGACATGGAACAACAGACTGGTTCCAAATAAGAAAAGGAGTATGTCAAGGCTGTATATTGTCATCCTACTTATTTAACTTCTATGCAGAGTACATCATGAGAAACGATGGGCTGGAGGAAGCACAAGCTGGAATCAAGATTGCTGGGACAAATATCAATAACCTCAGATATGCAGATGACACCACCCTTATGGCAGAAAGTGAAGAACAACTAAAGAGCCTCTTGATGAAAGTGAAAGAGGAGAGTGAAAAAGTTGGCTTAAAGTTCAACATTCAGAAACTAAGATCATGGCATCTGGTCCCATCACTTCATGGCAAATAGGTGGGGAAACAGTGGAAACAGTGGCTGACTATTTTTCTAGCCTTCAAAATCACTGCAGATGGTGATTGCAGCCATGAAATTAAAATAGTCTTTGAAATGAAAGTTATGACCAACCTAAACAGCATATTAAAAAGCAGAGACATTATTTTGTCAACAAAGGTTCATCTAATCAAGGCTATGGTTTTTCCAATGGTCATAAATGGATGTGAGAGTTGGACTATAAAGAAAGCTGAGCAAAGAAGAATTGATGCTTTTGAACAGTGGTGTTGAAGAAGACTCTTGAGAGTCCCTTGGACTGCAAGGAGATTAAACCAGTCCATCCTCAAGGAGATCAGTCCTGGATGTTCATTAGAAGGACTGATGTTGAAGCTGAAACTCCAATACTTTGGCCACCTGATGTGAACAACCGACTTATTTGAAAAGAGTCTGATGCTGGGACAGATTGAGGGCAGGAGGAGAAGGAGACGACAGAGGATGAGATGGTTGGATGGCATCACCAACTCAATGGACATGAGTTCAGGTGGACTCTGAGAGTTGGTGATGGACAGGGAGGCCTGGCGTGCTGTGGTTCATGGGGTCACAAAGAATCAGACACGACTGAGTGACTGAACTGAACTGACACTTATAAATAACCCATGACTCAAATAAAAAACATTATAGAAAATTATAAAAAAAGAAATTAAGTAAATTAAAATCAAAACTCAATGTATTAATAACATTTGCAGAACATACTTAAAGCATTTTTACTGCTTATATTAGAAAAATATTGTCAATCATGTAAGTTTCTACTTAATAAGTATAATAAAAGTACCCCAAATAAACAGGAAATAATGAAGTTAAGATTGGACAATGATGGGGAAAACAAAATCACAAAGGAAGTCAAAGAAATAACTAATTCTTTAATGAGTTCAAGAAAATTGATAAGCATCTATCCAAACTAATCAGAGGGGAAAAAAAAATCACAAATTTACCTTTGTTAATCACTATCTGCTAATACAGTTTACTGTTTTGCTGAAAGTTTTACATTTGTTTTAGGTTCAAAGGATTTAAAAACAAAAAGTTACCATTCATTACACACACACACAAAAAAACACTTTCAATTTTTTTAATAGAAAGTCATTGAACTTAATTTCAATATACAGTCATTAGAAGGAAAGAAAGCATTTTTAGATCGCCAAATTCGGCTGAAACCTACAGCCAGATTTTGGAATCGCTGGGAAGTTCCTGATAATAGGCAATCTGAAGTCCCAACTGGGAGGAAATCCCAGGCAATGATTTCACCCCAAGGGTGAGACTTAAACTGTAGTTTTGGGGAGTCTCACATATAATATCAGGCCCTAAACTGATACTATCAGTTTGAGTGTAAATGGGCAGCTCTGGTTTTCATCAACAACATTGTTCATTTTATCACAGTATTGTAAGATTTTCCATCCAAATTCAGGGAGTCACCGGATTCTCAAAGCTCAAGAAATTTCACAACTCTCTTCTTTTATCTTAAGTGCCACCAGGTTTAGGAGCAGACCTCCCTGGTGACTCAGATGTTAAGGGGTCTGTGTGTAATGCGGGAGACCCTGGTTCAATCCCTGGGTTGGGAAAATCCCCTGGAGATGGAAATGGCGACCCTCTCCAATATTCTTGCCTGGAAAATCCAATGGATAGAGGAGCCTGGCAGGCTACAGTCCATGCGGTCACAAAGTGTGGGACATAACTGAGTGACTTCATTTCACATGTAGTCCAGGCAAGGTCATGAACAAATTCATCAGAGGCCTAAATTGTCTCTGAAGCCTGAACAAAACTACTTCTATCTTAAGTTTCCTAACATTTACAACTTAGGTGAAATGGGAAAATTAGTTGAAAGAAATCACCAAAGTTCATTTAAGAAGAAATAGACAACCTAAATAGCCCTATATTCATTCTAGCATTTCAATTTTTAGGTTAAAATTTTCCAACAAAACAAACAATTCCAGGCCCACACAGCCTCACTGGTGAATCTACTGAACATTTAGGCAAAACAATTAAAAACTAATGCCAAATTTATACATGCATGTTAGAAGTATAAGATGGAGGACCCCAGTAATTCATTTTATGAAGCCAGTCTTTGTCCAATAGCATTACAAAGCATAAGAGAAAGCTATAAACTAATACTTCTCGTGAACACAGTATCAAAGATTTTTAACAAAAGATTAGCAAATCAAACACTGATATGTAAAAGAGATAATAGCTGAACAGACTGAAAACCAACAACTTACTTCGGATTCATTAGAAATAGGCAAATGCAGCTCACAGGAGATGAGACTCACTAGTGGAGATGACCTCAGGAATGAGTTCTGGGGTAGAAAAGCTTGAACTGTAATTAGTGACTTGCTTGAGGCTTGGTCTGGACAACTCTTGAGATGTAAAAACTCCAGGGAGACCCAAGCACAAAGGCCCCCACAATTTTGCAAGATTTACCTACAGGAGCTCTCAGTAAATATAAGACAAGAATCTTCTCAAGCTTCAGCAAGGAGAGGGGAAAGAAGCCATTTTGAATTGCAAGAGCTCTCCTTTCTTAGTTAAGGTCAGCCCTCAGGAGAAGCTAATTAAGCAGTGATTAACCCACAGAGGTATTACTAGAGCCTAACTGACCTACTGGGATATTACCAGAATCTAACTAACTTATTGATGCTGATCTTGTGCCATCCATACACTTAGAGAGGCTTATTTAGCTCATGAGGAGCTCAACTGCGCATGATCAAAGAACTCACAGGTGTTCTAAATTGGCTGCAAGCTCACTGGGAAACGACAGGTAAGAAACACTACAAAACAATACGATCCAACACAATACTATAAAGCAATTATCCTTTAATTAAAAATAAATAAATAAAAATACAACCCAGCTAGAGAGAGTAGATTTGGATGTAGGTGAGAGACAGCCTGTGGGACAGTATTATCAGCAGAAAAAAGATTTTAAGAAAAGTCACACTGTGGGACAAAGTAACAAAAATGGTCTACTTATAGGGTTACTTGGTACAGGATAAGATTTAGTTGATGAGAATGATATTAAGTTACTAGAACCAATGCTAAACCCTGCATATTGATCAACTTGCTTTCTGGGGATGTATAATAGAATAAGGATGCTCTGTGTGTGTGTGTGTGTGTTTTAATAGAGATGAGTTCTTTCAAATCAGCGCAGAGTGCTAGTCTGTCCTTAAAGGATTCTTAAATCATGGGATTCCTTTTGAAAAATCCATTTGTGCAGGGATTGTCTTTCATCTGCAAAATAAAATGCTTAGCCAAACATTAAAAATAGTATTGCCTAAATACAAAAAAAAAAAAGTTTGTCTCAGGGAGCATGGCAATTACTGTGGTTGTGGTTTTGAAGACAGCTCCAATATTTTTCAACATTTCTCCCATTATGTCTGTGGTGGTGGTTGTTTAGTTGTCAAGTTGTGTCTGACTCTTGAGACCCTATGTACTGTAGCCCCCCCAGGTTCCTCTGTTCATGGGATTTCCCAAACAAGACTACTGGAGTGGGTTTCCAGTCCCTTCTCCAGATTGTCTGAATCTCTCCCTTAATTCCAGGTTACATCACGGCTTGGCCAAGGAAATATGGTGGAAATGATACTGTGCCAGTTTCTATATTCAGTCCTTATGAAACTGATAGCTTCCATTTCCTGTCTTTTGGATATTTGCTCTTAAAAATCAGTCCCTAAGCAGTGAAGAAGCCCATGCTGGCTGTCCCATGGAGAGGCTCAAGAATAAGCATCAAATTGCCAGTCAGGAGATTAAATCATTTTGTAAGTAGGTCCTCCAGCCAAGGTGAACTGCTCCAGCTGACAGCATGTTGAGTAGAGATTAGCTGACAAAATTACACATTGGTAAGCAAAATAAATGAGTGTTTTTGTGTAACAGCCCTGGAATTTTGAGATAGGTATTGCACAGCTGTGGATAACTGGATGACTGGAACAGCTATATACTTAGTAGTCCTGGAGTTCTGTACAGAAGTCATACACTTGTGGGAATTTTCCCTTTATGCTAGGAGTTCTAACCAGAACAGATACAGTAACATCTTTCTTTCTTTAGTTACTACCAAATCTTTGTTAAAATAAGCAGCCTGCTATTATCCCATTCAGAAAACAATTTGAGGAAGGATTGTACCATACAAATGAAAAACCAAAGACAAGATATTAATTTGTTCCAAGTTACACAGTTAGTAGCAGAACCAAACCTGGTTCATTGGACATGGTTCTTTATATAGTTGCCTCTCAATGCTCCTATGTAAACATGTCTTCCTTAGAATCCCAAAGGATCTCATGAACAATCTTTGGGCCATCTTTGAATTGCCAGGAGTTGTATTTATCACCAAAATTTTATCTTGAGATTTCCAAAGTTTTATCAGTTTCTCAAAAGGAAGCCCTTACACTTTGTTAGCATCATTTATGCTCAGTTATCATAGAAAATTTTGTATTTATTGAGTTAAAAACAGCAGTTGTAAACTGAAGTTATATCTGCATCTTAATAAAAGTATGGCACACTCTACAAACTTGTATTCAGACTTATGAGACATGTTAACTCCCCATTACTTCACTGAAACTTTATTAACAAAGATCCTACTAGGTGCCAGGCATGTAAAAAATGAATGAGGTGTGGTCCCAAGCTGAATTTTCAGATTTGGAATTTTCTTTCTCATACTTTCTGATCTAAGGGCTTTGGTTGGTAAACACAATCTGAAGAATGGAACACCTGCCTCGCTAATCATTTGTTTGGATTTCACTTTTTTCCTGGATTCCAAGCAAAGTATTAAAATGCCTTTTTTTGATTCTTTGTCTTTAAAACTTGACTAGTTCTCTCTTTCCTAGCTTATTTCACTCTCAGGTGACAGCAGTTTTGACAAAGCTCCCAGTTGTACTTATTCCCTGAGCTACCAAAAAAAAAAAATATATATATATATATATATCTTTCAATTTCAAATAAGAGTTCTTTGTAATCCTCTTTGCTCTCAGATCAGAAAAACTAGAATGAAAGCTTAAAGGACATTTCCCAATTGAGAGATTTTCTATTTACACTTTCTTCCCTAGGTTTGATATTTTACAACAAACAAAAAGAAGTAAATTTCTACTTTACCAGTGTTGAAAGAGAAATGTAAACACACACCTTTATTGTCAGGGTAATATGCCAAGTAGATGTATCTTCATTTTTTTTTTTTTTTTGGTCTACTTTTTAGCAAAAGTTAGCACACTGCAACTGAATAATCCTCACCAAAGAGTGCTTAAGAAGCTGTTTATGAAAAAGATATGTAGGCATTCTCACAGGACACAGGATACTTGGGCATTTTATAAGCTTTTGATTTTATTTGCTTCATGACAGTCAATAAAAATGTTAAAAGCCCGTATTGGCTTCATTTGATCATTTATTACATAAGTTAGACTAGGAAATTAGTGTCACATAATCTAAATTGTGGTTTCTAGAGAAATCAGCAAGTTCTTTACCCAAATACACGACCCTTCCTTGGAACCAGAGACTTTCCCTGGATGGAATGGTGAATGCATCCACTTTGGACTGACTAGAAAAAAGCAAGCTTCTTTACATTATGTCAGCTGCTGCCAGCTGTAGGACGTAGGACTGGCCATAGCATTTATTTTCTCAACCCGTCTATCTTTGAGGGTGAAAGGAAAGGCTTTTCACAAACATATAATAATAGATATAAACAAGGCAACTGGGTAATTCTTATGAAACTGGGACTTATGGTCTTCCACCATAGGTGATGGCATGGGATTAGGGCTTACTTTTTTTCTAAACTTTTCTTTAAATTCTGTCTAGGCAAGGAGAGAGTTTTTTGTCAATGCAGAGCTGTAAGATTGTGAATTTGAAATCGTCTTAAACTTTGTCACACATCATGTGTGGAATTTGGGCTTACCTGGTGGCTCAGTTGGTAAAGAATCTGCCTGCAAAGTGGGAGACCCAGGTTTGATCCCTGGGTAAGGAAGATCCCCTGGAGAAGGAAAGTGCAACCCACTCCAGTTCTCCCTTGCCTGGAGAATTCCATGAACAGAGGACTTGGGCAGGCTACAGTCCATGGGATCACAAAGAGGCGGACATGACTGTGCGACTTTCACTTTCATGTGTGGAATTTAATCTCAACAATTAAGATATAATACAAATAAAAGGGAATATGAACAATAAGAAGAAAGAATTCTGATTTTACTTTGGTTTCTGATTCTTATTGCCCAGGTCCATTTTGCTGTCACTGGTTGCTTATACAACTAGTGTAAATAGTGCTGATAAATCCCTTTTATGCTTATTCATTAATGTTGGGCTTATTCCTTGCAAATAGAAATATCCTAATGCACATGCATGGATTTTAAGGTATTCATTAATATAGGAATTTTCTCTGGGGCAAGAAAAGGCATAATATTTTAGTGTGGGGACACAAATGCTCTCTGCTTCCTTTTTTGCTTACTTGGCAATTTTGAAATTCAATCTCCCTTGACTTGCCTATTTGGATAATATGAGTATGGTTCTTCCTTATAGGAAGGTTCACTGTGCCAGGCAAAAAGAAGTTATAGGCCTGTCTATATATTAAAGAGGAGAAGGCAATGGCAACCCACTCCAGTACTCTTGCCTGGAAAATCCCATGAATGGAGGAGCCTGGTAGGCTGCAGTCCTTGGGGTGGCTGGGAGTCGGACACGACTGAGCGACTTCACTTTCACTTTCCACTTTCATTCATTGGAGAAGGAAATGGCAACCCACTCCAGTGTTCTTGCCTGGAGAATCCCAAGGGCAGGGGAGCCTGCTGGGCTGCCTTCTATGAGGTTGAGCAGAGTCGGACACGACTGAAGCAACTTAGCAACAGCAGAAGCATATATTAAAGAATAATCTCAATAGTTTCATGTTAGCCAACCTAGTTCATCCAGAAAAGTAATTAACTTTTGTTGCAAACACCTTTTATTAATAACAGAGTTCTATATGCCTAGAGTAGTTTTATACATATGTATTAATAACAAATGAACACTTCCTGCTTATAAAAGTCATGAATTTCCCTGTTTTCTCTCTGTTCCAAGCCCGCCTGTTCAGCTTTCCCTTTAGTCTAGTGTGTTCCCTCATATCCTTTGAGTAAATTTCTTTTACATCAAAGGAAATCATGATTTTCTACTCACAGCCAAATCACAAAAGCAGAACACAACATTTTATACAGGAAATAGAATCAGAAAGTAAGTTGCCAGCCAAAAACAGAAAAGTGTTTTGCCAGCCAAAAATCAGAAAAGTGTAGGATACTAGAAATAAGTTATCTGGTCAACTGCCTCATACTACACAATGGTAACCTAAATGCCCATATCATGCTGTGGTGAAATGCCTAATTCAGTCATTACCTAATTTAACTAGAACTACAGTCCTACTGAGAGCAGGACTCTGGGATCCTGAGTGCACTAGCATAGGAATTGAAGGTATGAGGAATTATAGAACTGAAGAGATTGCTTTTGAGGCTTTAGATAATTTAAAGAATACCAAGATTCAATTTCTATCTTCTTGTCTTGAGGCAAAGAAGGAAGCTAAGAGAGTTCTCTTAAAAATAATTTCTTATTTCTTTATCTGCTGGGCCAAGTGAGTAAAAACCAAAGTCCGGAATTCCTTTCTGTAGGTTTCTTATACATTCAGCTGAATTCATGGTTTTGGCATTTCAGTTCAGTTCAGTTCATTTCAGTCGCTCAGTCATGCCCGTCTTTGCAACCCCATGAATCACAGTACACCAGGCCTCCCTGTCCATCACCAACTCCTGGAGTTCACTCAAACTCATGTCCATCAAGTCACTGATGCCATCCAGCCCTCTCATCCTCTGTCATCCCCTTCTCCTCCTGCCCCTAATCCCTCCCAGCATCAGACTCTTTTCCAATGTGTCAACGCTTCACATGAGGTGGCCAAAGTACTGGAGTTTCAGCTTTAGCATCATTCCTTCCAAAGAACACCCAGGACTGATCTCCTTCAGAATGGACTGGTTGGATCTCCTTGCAGTCCAAGGGACTCTCAAGAGTCTTCTCCAACACCATAGTTCAAAAGCATCAATTCTTTGGCACTCAGCTTTCTTCACAGTCCAACTCTCACATCCATACATGATCATTGGAAAAACCATAGCCTTGACTAGATGGATCTTTGTTGGCAAAGTAATGTCTTTGCTTTTGAATATGCTATCTAGGTTGGTCATAACTTTCCTTCCAAGGAGTAAGAGTCTTTTAATTTCTTAGCTGCAATCACCATCTGAGTCTTATGTAAAACTTGAGCATTAGCTAACAGAATAGGGGGAAAATAGGAATGGTTGAGCAAGTCAAAAGACATAAAAGAACTCTAAACTCTCTAGTGCCTCCCTAGCTAATCATCCCAACAAAGCAATATACTCTCCCTTATCTTCAGAACTTATTTGCTGTTTCTCCCTTGTTTACAGATGTCATTATGCTATGCCCCTACCTGAAAGGTCTCACTGCAGGAAGAAACCAGTAAGGCCTGTCTTGCCTCCCTTTTCATTACCATTAAATTGCATCACTGAACTAGCAGATAGCATCATGTAAAATCTTTTTGAAAAATTTTTTGAATTTTTTATATTCAGAATCTAACTGTAGGACTGAATGGCAAATTATTGCTTAAATTGACTTTTCCAGTGCTGTATTGTTAATAGGGCTCCACTTACCAGTGAGTCTGACTGCAGTAAACAGCCTTCTGCTACTAATGGCCCTTAATGATTTCCTGGGTTGAATAAAAGCAAACCTCATTTCAGCAGAGGGCAAGAATGTGGGAGTGCCAGAAATCATCTGGTGAAATGCAGAGGAAGAATTCCACCATACCAAGAGTTTAAAATGCTGGACAAAATTTCCTATGTGTGAGCCATCATTCCAATCCCTGCATGTGTTTCATGGCAGAATCCAGAAAACAACTGTATTTGGTTCCTAGGGCTGTCATAATAAAGTACCACAAACTAAGCAGCTAAAACAACAGAAATTTTTGTCTCACAGTTCTGGAGGCTAAAAGTCTGAGATCAAAGTGTCAGAACAGGGTGGGTTCCTTCTGAGCTCTGTTCCTTCATAGAAAGCTGTTCTATGTCTCTCCTAGCTTCTGATTTTTGCTGGCAGTCTTTGACATTCCTTGGCTTGTAGTTGTCTTCATCATCACTTGGTAATATCCCAACAGACCTGCCATCTTTGTGTTTAAATTTTTCATAAGAACACCAATCTCATTGGATTATGGGCTCACCCTAATGACCTCTTAACTTAATCATCTGCAAACACCTTCTGTCCAACTGAGGTCACATTCACAGGTAGTGGGGATTAGGACTTCAGCAACTTTTGGGAGAAGTGATTCAACTCATAAAAACAATCAAAGATCTGAAAGATATCTTGGCAAGTGAAGCAGCAGTACAGTTTTTCACAACATTACTGGCTTCTCTGTGTGCCTGGTTATTTAAGGCACAGAGTTAAATTATGCAAGGATGAAAAAGACTATTCAAAGCATATTTTTGGTGAGCTGCTCTTTCAACAATCAGGTCTTCAGGAGTTTTATGTATTAAAAATGCAAATTGATACATACTGATTTTTTTCCTTCAAATTAGAAAGTAATTGATAATTAAGGATATGGGAAAGGAAAAGAGTTTTTAATAGGAAAATATACAGTGGAGAGAGGAGAATATCAGAAATGGAATAGTGACTGGGACACAGGTATAAAAGATGCTTTAAAAAGAGGGCTACTGATAGTGAAGAGTAGGTGGTAGTGTTCACAACATAAAGATGTCTGGCATATTGAAAAAGAGGTTCATATTGAAATTAATATAGTTTAAAAAACTAATGGGAGATTATTACATATTTTCCCACTACTACTCCATTAACATATGTGATTTATCCTATACAGGCATTGCACTTTGCAGATACTACATTTTTTTACAAATCAAAAATTTGTGACAACCCTGCTTTAAGCAAATCTATTGGCACCGTTCTTCTAACAGTATTTGTTCACTTCATATCTCTGTGTTACATTTGGTAATTCACACACTATTTCAAAATTTTCCATGATTGTTGTATGTGCCATGATAGTCTGTAATCAGTTACCATGATAGATTGTAATCAGTTATGATACTGTTAATACTATAATTCACCAAAGGCTCAGATGATGGTTAACATTTTTAGCAATACAGCACTTTTAACTAAACTGTGTACATTTTTTTTTGTATTTATTTATTTTTTATTTTACTTTACAATTCTGTATTGGTTTTGCCATACATTGACATGGATCCACCACGGGTGTACATGCGTTCCCAAACATGAACCCCCCTCCCACCCCCCTCCCCACAACATCTCTCTGGGTCATCCCCGTGTACCAGCCCCAAGCATGTAGTATCCTGCATCGGACATAGACTGGCGATTCAATTCTTAAACTGTGTACATTGTTTTTTAGGCATGCTACTGGCACACTTAATAGTTACAGTACAGTATAAGCAACTTTTATATGAACTGAGAAACCAAAAATTTAGCGGTACTATCTGCTGGAGGAAGGATGTCAACTCACTCCAATATTCTTGCCTGGAGAATCCCATGGACAAAGGAGCCTAATGGGCTGCAGTCCATAGGGTCACAAAGAGTCAGATATGACTCAAGTGACTTACCATGCACACATGCTTCATTGCAACATTTGCTTCATTGCAGTGGTCTGGAACGGAACCCATAATGTCTCTAAGATATTCCTGTAACTACATAGTAGACAATCAGGCAGTGTTACTTGAATGAATATATTAATTAATCAATCAATTGTTTCAATAGAACATATAATAGTTGTGTTGCCTGGGATAGTAAATAGAATGCATGAATAAGTAAAGGAGTATATTTAAAGAACTCTGAATGGCTAGGATACTAGTAAACAACAATCCTTACATGTTGTTGTTGATGGGATAGATGGAAACTCAGTTAAGACTGTGGGAGTCCGGAGGATCATCACTATTATCCAGATAAGGGGATTTCTCAATTTTATAAATGCAAACAAAATTGATCATAAAATAAACATTTTACAAGAGAGAAAAATATTTGAATTTTATCACACTAATGAAAGATTATTTATAAAAACACTAACATCTCTTAATAGCTTAGTGTTTGGTACAATCACACCATTAATCAAGTGAAGCAGAATACCATAAAGAGCAAGATATGAAGCAGATGTGTGATGTCTACTATAAAATCCTAGAACAAAAATATTTAAGTGGAATGTTATAGTCCATCATCTGTATTTCAACATTATAATGCCAATCAGTTCAGGCAAGGAAACAAATCCAAATAAAATAAAGCAAAGTTAATTTTATTAATAATCAACATCTGTGCAACTTCTAAGAATTACTAGTTTGATAGTTATTGTCATTTACTGTTATATTTTTATACATGTCCTTTATGAGTTATAGTTTTATACCAACAAAAGGCAGATAATATTCTTAGTCATCAGAACTTCTTTATTGACTCCAGCCCTCAATGACATTATGAAATCCACTCTTCAGATTGCTTCCTGGGCATATCTAGTGAATTTGCTTTTACTCTGTGTGTGTCTATAAAATTGACTCTATAACAATATTACCAAGATAGTGACTTTGCTTGAGGTACTAAGTTCCACAGACAGGATTAATGATATGCCTACTCCACTGCAGTTTAAATCTCAACTAATGAACAATGAAGAACAAGCAGTGCAGGACTTCAACAAGTTGCAAAACTTAATATTAATGCCTATTCCTGAAATGTTACATCTATCACCACATTAAGGGAATGAATAACCTAAGAGAAAAGAAGCTTTACTTACCAATTAGGTCGGCTGAGTCATGCCCGACAGAAGAGAGAAAGGGCACCAGAGCTTCTTCATATAAGCAAAGCAGTGTCCAAGTCCTCCTCCTGAGAGGCTGAAGCAGGTATCTTTGAAATACTTCCCTCTAGTTGCTCTGTTAAGAGACACAATAAGGATTGTTAGATTTAATTTACCTTCAGTTTAAATGTTTTCATTAAAATTCTGAGATATATAAAAATTACAAAAATACTAAATAGTTTCTTCATGAAGGATATGTTTGGATTATTTTCTTCTGTTTTTAAAGAAAAACAAACATAATATACATTTTTTAAAATAAATAAGCAGAAAATTAAAAGAAAATAGCTTGAAACACTAGTGAGCTCATGTTTCTTTACCAGCAAAAAGACATTGTTTTAGGAAAAGACAAAAATGCAAAACCCTGTGAGGCAGTGAAGGAAAGGAAAGCCTGGTGTGGGCAGTCCATGGGGTCACAAAGAGTTGGTCAAGATTTAGTAACTGAACAACAATAAACATTCCATCAGTGTCAGTGTAAAACATGCTGTTCCTTTCTTCCTTCACTGTGAATGTGGTTAATCACATACAACAAAGGACTAGACTATATACGTATAGTGAGTATTTTAAGTACTGCTTTTGGTATAAGAGTTAGAGTTGTCTAGGACTTTAATAAGGGCTTTCCCAGTGACTCAGCGGTAAAGAACCCAGTGGCAATGCAGGAGCCGCAGATGTCATGGGTTCAGTCCCTGGACTGGGAAGAGTCCCTCAGAGCATGGCAATCCGCTCCAGTATTCTTGCCTAGAGAATTCCATGGACAGAGGAGGGTGGCGAAGAGGGACATGACTGAACAACTTAGCACAGATGCATGTAGTACTTTAATAAGCCCACAAATACCTCAAGTTGTTCCCAATAGTACCTAGAAATTATGTAAGTGGTATTCATTCAGTAGAAAAGAGCTGAATAATTGGAAAAGACCCTGAGGGTGGGAAATGTTGAAGGCATGAGGAGAAAGGGATGACAGAAAATGAGATAGTTGGATGGCATCACCAACTCGATGCACACGATTTGAGCAAGTTCCAGGAGATAGTGAAGGACAAGCAAGACTGCTGTGCTGCAGTCCATGGGGGCACAAAGAGTCAGACATGACTGAGTGAACAACAACAATTTAAATTAAAGTCATTATAAAGAAAGCTTCAGAAAAATGTCAGTAGTGATATTTTATTTCTCTTCTAACTATACCCTTTGATATTTGGGATAAAATTCATTGTTTATGGCAGTAGCTATAAATAAATGGTTCTATTGATTATTCTGAGAATTTCTGATGCTTAATATATGCATCTAAGAGATTAATGTATTTGAAATAATCGAGTAAAGTAAAAATAATCCATAATTTGGGAGGCTCAATTATTTTGTGGCATATTTTTATATGGAGTTATGCATGTAATGGAAAAGAAATCATGTAAAGACAATCAGCAATATTATAATATATATTTTATATAAGAAAATTGATAAAGTTAAAACAGTTTAAACATAGTAAATTACCAGAAAAAATAATCTTTGAAAGGCCAAGGAAGCAAAAAATAAATAATACAGAAGATGAGAATAAAATAAATTGCTTAAAAATGCACTGAACTTTTTGTTTTATTAAGTGAATATATTCATGGGACAAACTAGTCACTATGATAGGAAACATACCTTCATCTCTCCAAGGAATAATTCTACACTACTTTTCTTAAATTCAGAATCCAGTATGACTAAAAGTAGATATTAATATTCTAATTAAAATAAACATTTCAACATGCCCATGACATATGTATATATATTAAAAGATATTATGTCTCTATATTTATATATGATTGCTAAATAATAAACGTTTTTAACAATAAGGCTAATACAATGTTGATCTATAACTAAAGCCACACTTATAGGAAGCTTTTCATTATTAAATACAGAGGCATTAAAACAAACTGAATTCATATACAACGTGAAAACTTAGAGAATACCAAAAAAAAAAAACCAATAATAACTGCATAAATTACTTTGAAACATAAAAATGGAAAAAAATATTAGAAAAAAATATAGAAATGTATATTAGTAAAGAAGATTTTAGTCACAGGTAAACTCTAACTCAATTGACATCATTGTTGGTAAAGTGTATGATCTCACAAGATGTGAAGTTCAAATATAGGGACGCTCCACATACGACATTGTAAGGGCCCCGGTTATGCTCTTCACTCTACCCTTCTCTATACGTGATTTCCTCAAAGGCCAGCTCTACAACATGGTTACAGAATTCCTAGGGGTCTCTTTCAGACATGACGGTGCCTAAATGTGTATTCTTTGTGTCTCTTTTGAAGAACAGGACAATTAATCCCAGGAACTTCCCAGTATAGTTCACTTCATATCTTTCGGTCATAGTTATATCCCCTGCTTTCTACCAAGTCAAGAAATGGAAAGATGATTGGAACAAAGAGTGGCTTAAACCAATCATGACTCAAATCTCTGGACTAGGTCAGAAGTGACTTACCTGAAACCCACAGCTCTTCTGAGGAGGCTGAATCTTTAAACCACACACTGAACACATCGACTAAAAAAACAAATTGATGTCTATAGCTAAATTTAACTTATTTGAAAAAATCCGGATACATAATTTTTATAATCATATTTCAAGTCTGACCAGCTAAAATACTCAAATCCATATTATATCAAATGCAGTATATAGTACAGAAAAGGGTAAAGTATTCAAATCACACATAACTTGAATAAAGTGAATGAAATGGACAATTTTCTTAAAATACTAATGCTAACTAACACAGGGAGAAGAAACATATTTAAACCAAGAAAAAAAACTGTCCTAAAGTATTTTTAAAACTACCCTTGACTCTGGCAGGTAAATGCTTAATCTTCAAAATTAAGGAAAAGATTGAGAGGATCCTGATTACTTTTCAAATTAGCATATCTTATATCAAAAACATTAGATAGATTTTAAAAAGTGGAAAATTGCAGACCGATCTCACTTATGACTATGGATAAACCTAATGTACTAAGATTAGTTTTAGGTAAGGCAGCAGAAAATGCAAAATTACAGTCACTTAAGGTAGAAGTTTGATTCTCACATAAATGAAGTTCAAATGTAGGCAGGTGGGGGCTGGTATACCAGCTACAGAAACATCGGAGACCCAGGTTTCTGGCATCTTTCTCTTCTAGTCTCTTCATAGGTGGCTTCCTTTTTAGATCATGTTCTAGAAGGGCTGCTGGAGCTCCAACATAGAAATTTGTGCCTTAAAAAAAAGGGAGATAGGAGAAAGAACAAAAGGGTACATATCCTGGCTAAATTAGATCCTTTTAAGAATACTTAGTAGAAGTGAATTTGCATTTCTGCTTGTACTACATCATCTGAACTCTAGCCATATAGAAATTCAAGAAAGTCTGAGCAGTGTAATCATTTAGTTGAGCACACTGACCTTCAAAGAAACCAAGCCACTGTAACAAAGAAAGCATGGAGGTTTCTGCTGTATATGCAAAAACCCTTAATAGATAACTAAAAAAATCTGATCCACAAATGTAAAACAAAATGTTTAATGTTCTACAGCCTATTTGTAGCATTCGTCACATAACTAAATCAAAGGAGAAAGATTCTCCCAGAAGTTTGCAAAAGATGATTTTAAAAAATTAAACAACAATTCCTGAAGAAAAGGAAGTCTAATTAAAATGACTATTTAAAATGACAAATAAAAGCTCTAAAAAATAAAGCTAATGAAGGACTTAAAGGGAAAAAATAGAATAACTTGTTTTATGTCTGAAATAATTCAGACATGTTTAATTTCACTCATACACTCTTGTGATAGTGCTTTTTGTTCAGTACTTCTTCAGTCTTTTCTTATTATCAACACAAATAAGTAAATTATACAGGAACTTGTGTGTTTAGGAAAAAAGACCTTCATGGGATTATTATTTACTCCCATCTATACTCTAGTGAGGATTTACCTCTCCAATTCAGAATAACTCTAATTGACTTCCTATGCAAAATTAAAAATACAAAATTGAAAAAAATCAAACTAGTATTGTATTGTATAAAGTGGAGTATTAGCAAAAATGACAGACAATATCATTAGTTTCCTTATATCCATAAAGAAAACAAACTGAAGAACAATTCCATGAAAAATAACAATAGAAAACATAAAATGTCTAGAAATGAACTTAACTAACTAAAGCATCTAATAATAATTATATAGAACTTATACAGAGGAAACTATAAATTGAATGAGACATCAAAGAATATCTGTGTAAGGTAAAAGATGGTGTTTTCTTGCTTGAAAAAGATTGCTTAAATCTTTCACTTAATTATTTATTGACTTTCTATTATTTGCCTTCTATTATTCTAAGCACTGGGGATAGAGTAGATAACATATTTGCTATGACCTGAATGGTTTTGTCCCCCTGCCAAATTTATATGTTGTATGCTAATGTTCAGTGTGATAGTACCAGGAGGGAGGCACTTTTAGAAATGATTAAGTCATGAGGTGGAGCCCTCATAAATTGGATTAATGCCTTGATAGAAAATGCCCCAGAGACTTAGCTCATCCCTTTCATGATATAATAGTACAACAGGAAGTCTGAAATCCAGAAGAGGGTCCTCATCTAACATTTGTGGTAATCTGATCTCATACTTCCAACCTACAGAACTATATTTCTATGGCTTATAAGCCTGAATGGACTAAGACAATATTTAACATTATACTCTCTTGGAAGCATACTATTAAGGGACAATAACTAATATTTTCAGTAATGAGATAAAGCCATCCTGCTTGTTAAAGAATATCTAGTGGGCAACTTGTATCTGAATGGTCAGCAAAATTCTTTTTGTGGAGACATTCCAGCTGAGCCCTGAATGACAAGGAAGCAGATATACTACTATCTGGCTTAATAACATTCCAGAAGAAGAAATAACAAGTAAAACAGTTTCAGGTCAAAACAAGCCAAATTAAAAGAGACAAAGAAGGCTCTTTTCCTTACAGGAGTGCACAAGAGGGAAAGTTTTATGAAGATATGAAAATTGCAAGGCAATAAAAGAAAACCATTGTTAAGAGAACGAACAATTGACAGAATCAGATTTAGATATGAAGCAACAATTGATGTTATCAGAGAATTTTAAAATAACTATAATTAATATGATAAAGCTGAATCTCCAGTACTTTGGCCACCTCATGTGAAGAGTTGACTCATTGGAGAAGACTTTGATGCTGGGAGGGATTGGGGGTAGGAGGAGAAGGGAACGACAGAGGATGAGATGGTTGGATGGCATCACTGACTCGATGGACACGAGTCTGAGTGAACTCCGGGAGTTGGTGATGGACAGGGAGGCCTGGCATGCTGCGATTCATGAAGTCGCAAAGAGTCGGACACGACTGAGCGACTGAACTGAACTGAACTGAATATGCTAAAAGATCCAGTGGAAAAGGTGGGAAATATTTATGAACAAATGGGGAAACTCATCAGAATAAAGAAATATTAAGTATGAATCAAATGGAAAAGCTAGAAATGAAAAAACAGGCAATACAGTATTAGAGACAAGTTATTACTTTAATTGGCTCATCAGTAGACTCAGCACATCTGAGAAGCAGTCAGTTTCAACAAAAATCCCAACAGGATTTTGTATAGAAATCAATAAACTGACTCTAAAGTCGTATAGAAAGTCTGAGGAAATAGAATAGCCCAACAGTTCTGAGAAAATAAGAACAAAGTTAGAGACCTTACAGAACCTGATTTGAAACCTTTATATAAAGGTATCACACTCAAAATGGTGCTATGTTCATAAAATGACAGTTGTATCAATCAGTGGAACAGAACAGAGTGTCCAGAAATAGACACACACATAGCTGATGCATTTTGACACATTTTGCAAAGGTATAAAGTTAATTCCATGAAGGAATATAGTCTCATTAACAAATGGAGTTGTAACATTTACACATCTGTATATAAAAATAAACTTAAATCCATAATCAGAGAACTCCTGTAGAAATCATAGGAGAAAATGTTTACTATCTTGTGTTTCACAAAGATTTCTTAACTAGAATAATATTCACTTAAGTCACTTAAAAATGCCAAAATTAGACTGCATCAAAATTAACAGCTTACATTTTTCAAAAGATACTGTAAAACAATGAAAGGGCAAACCAGTGTCCGGGAGGAAAGATACACAAATCATATACCTTATAAAGAACTTTTTTACACAATCTGTAAAGAACTCTTACATCTCAATGATAAGAAAAAAACAAACATGGTTTAAAAGAGAGGTGGTGGTGGAGGCTTTGAAAGAATATTGCACCATGAAATAATATAGAAATGACAAATACATAAAAAGATGCTTAGTATCTTTAGTTTTCAGTAATTGCAAATTAAAACCACAGTGAGATTGTACTACACAGCCATTAGAATGACTACAGTTAGAAAGGAAAATTGACAATACCAAGTATTGGTGATGACCCAGAACAATTGGATTATTCATATATTGCAGATGGGAATGAAAAATTGTAGAACCACTTTGAAAAACAGCACGATAGTCTCTTGCATGAAGTTATGTTCACTTAAATATATATGTACCATATGATATACAAACACAATGCTACCTGTTTAATAAGATAAATGAAATTAACATTTATATAGAGATCTGTGCAATACTGTTTATAGCAGCTTTATTTGACACAATCAAAACCTGTGCAAAACCCTTTTCTATCCTCAGGTGAAGGAATAAACAAACTATGGCCCACTGATGAAGTAGAAGCATTGGATAAATGTAAAAACATTTTGCTAAACATAGTAGCCTGACATAAAGTGATAGAGCATGAATTCATCTATACAACCTTTTTTAACAGAGAAAGCTAGAGAAATAAAACCAGATAGTGGGATTGTAGGTGCAGGGAGGTGATGAAAGAGAATGATAATAAAGAAGCACAGGAAAATTTTCAGTGATGGAATTCTATATCCTTACAACAGTGATAGTTATATAGCTCTATATATTTATCTACCATACTCCAAAAAAATGGATCTTGCTATGTTTCTATTATCCCCACATGTACTTGACTGAAAAAGAACCTCAAAAAACAAAAAGCAGTACTCTACTTATTGTAAATGGACATGAGACAGGGGTGGTTCCAAATGCTGTGATCACATCCCTAGATGCTCACATTCTTCATTTTTGCCTACGGTTTTCTATCAATCTTGTTTTTGATTTTTAAAGGTGGTACATATTTTGCCCCATTTTTTAGTTGTCTGAGGCAGACATTATTAAAGGGTGAAGTTGAAACCTGCTTGTTCTACATTTTCACAATAAACAAGAAAACTATTTTAGGTACATTCAAAGCAATGCCGTTAGCCAAACCAAATTATATATAAATAGACTTGGGAATTGCCTATAGATGTGAGGTTTTCCTCAATCATATTTTTGGCTTGTTGTACATAATTAAAATGAAACCATCTTATTGCTATCTCAAAAGGAGTCTGATGGGATCTATCTGCTCATCTTCCCAGAATGTTATTAAGACTTCAGAAATAAGTGCACCTGCAAATCAATTAGCATTGGCAGATTCATTATCAGAAGCAGGATTTCATGTACAACAAAGAATGCATCTGTACTTTGATCTGTTGTTTGCCACTTGATTAGAATGTCTTATGATGGTTTTGTTATAAATGCCAAGGATATGAAAAAGAAGTGTTAATAGGTAACACATTTATTTCTGTAATCAAGTCTCCATTTGTACTACATTTTCTCACATACATATATAACTGATATCTTCTGTACATTCATACATAAAACAAAATATTCATTGAAGTCCTCCCCATGTCACCCAGTGTGACGGATACTAGAAATAAAAAGACTTTATAAAAAGATGAGGTTCCTCCATACAAGGAGCTTATAAATCCAAATTCACACATGCAAATAATTCTTAAAGATATGAAAAATGATTGAAAATATTATTGTAAGAGTTCTGCTTAAATTGCTGAAATAAAAGAAAGGTGTTTTGTGAACCTTCACTAGTATTAATAATACTTTCTTTCCTGACATTAAAAAAAACCCTCTCAGGCATCCCCTGAAGGATTATATAATAGAAGAGACACATGTCCCCAAGAGATTACTTGGGACAACCCAAAAGGAAGTGTAGCTAGGACATCAAGGTCCTTCCTACCCATTCAACAAAAGCCTCATTAAATGACTCATAGACTCAACCAAATCTAGTGTTAACATGCTATGCTTAAGAATATTTTCTAGTGTTATCACTCAGCACCCACGGCAAATTACTCTTTTGGATATGCTCTGAACAGAGAAATTACAAATGACAACACGTAGTCCAGCTAGAAACTGTTGACTATAACAGGTCTTACTAGCTTTCGTATATTTATGTTTTTGTCTGAGGGCACAAATATTGACTGCAGCCAGTGATGTGCTAGAGCCAGTTTGCACCAGCTTGTAAAAGCTGATTATACATCTCTCACTCTGGCACCATGTTCAGTGATGCCATGCTGGCAGCACAGGAAAGGTGACATTTTAGAAAGAAAAAAGTTGAAAGATCATTCAGGAGTGTTTAATGTGAATTTTTACAACAATATGTATTCTACTTAATTGCATTCAGATTGTCCACTGTGTAAACGTATCTAAAATGGACATAAATATACTAACATAATTCTTCCTGATCTTCAAATACCACTTATAGAGGCTATACATGATAAGTATAGTAAGAAAAATAAGCAGATTGTCCCATGGCATGTGAAACATTGAACTCTGAAATAAATTAGCTCTATGAAAATAAAAATTTGCAGGTCAAAAAATTTTAATCCCCATAGATATTGCTATATACTCTGTGTTTTCTATGTATATGTAAATACATATACACAGGTATTTAGAATTTAAGCCATATGTACTGAACTTTGAATGGTCATTATCTTGGAACAACTTCTAAGGTCAATGGCAAACACAATTTTCTGTGGCAGGGATTTACAAACCAAGGGCTCTTGGTCCAAATATTGCCTATAATCTGTTTCTGTACAGCTCCTAACTAACTTTAAAAAAAAACTGTAAAAAAGAAAGAAAGAAAGAAAGGGAACAAATAAGAATATGTGGCAGAGACCACATGTGACTTGTAAAGCCTAAAATATTTACTATCTGGCCCTTTGCAGAAAAATTTGTCACTCCTTGCTTTAGGGCAAGGAAAGTAAAAGGCAGGTGATTAATAATCTAACTAGAGAAGGCAGGTTTTTCTAGTAATATAAGGACTTCAGGATCTAATTGATCCATTACAGAATTGTTTGGCAGGAAGATAAATTTACTTCTTCAAAACTAGCCCTTCTCTGAGAGGTAATGTTTTCTCAGCCTTACTAAATCAATTAGCTTTAGGTCAGTTACTAGGGCTGTTCATAATATCTAAAAGGTGAACAGTCAATTTGACTTCTATCAGTCAATTCAAAGGAAACTTGTCTATTAACTTTGACCTGAAAATGAATAGCTATTGTGTGTTTGCAAAATGCACCTTCCAGACATATGTGAAATATTAATTCTTAAAAAAAAAAAAAAATGTATAAATCCTCCCTGCAAGGAGTAAACCAAGTTAACTAAAGCAGCCAGGATTTGAGTTCCATTTTACTATCTACTGGCTGTATGACTTTGGTCAGTGTAGCAGACACTTTCTGTCCTTTGGTTCTTTTTCTTATCTATACAAAATGAAACAAAGTAAAATCTATACTACTGGGCTAGAATCAAAGTTAAATAATATGATGGTAAAATACAGTCACAGATGAAGTGCTCTGTTTGTTATCAATGTTATTATTATGAACAAATGTTACCTCTCATCTAGGCCTTCCATCTATAATTATTGCTATGTTGCTGCTGCTGCTGCTGCTGCTGCTGCTGCTGCTGCTGCTGCTGTTAAGTCGCTTCAGTCGTGTGCAATTCTGTGCGACCCCATAGATGGCAGCCCACCAGGCTCCCCTGTCCCTGGGATTCTCCAGGCAAGAAAACTGGAGTGGGTTGTCATTTCCTTCTCCAATGCATGAAAGTGAAAAGTGAAAGTGAAGTCACTCAGTTGTGTCTGACTCTTTGTGATTCCATGGACTGCACCCTACCAGGCTCCTCCATTCATGGTATTTTCCAGGCAAGAGTATCGGAGTGGGGTGCCATTGCCTTCTCTGCTTGGTATGTTGCAGTCCTTCTCAATTGATTGAAAGATTTAGCAAGATAGCTATATGTGTGTTCCTGCATCAAGAATATTTTTCTTCCTTTCCCTGCATTTTTTTTAATTCTGAAAAAAGCTAGTTGTGATTTTCAGTGAAGCTATACATACTTTATATATACATAGCTTTAGAACTAGCACTTGATAAGTTATGCTTTTAGGAATCAACCCCTAAAGCAGTGTCTGCCTTCAAAGAGTTAAGAAATGACTAACCCTTTTGACTTCATTCCATAATGTCAGAAATGGTGAAATTCACCATCACTTAATGTATTTTGTTTTCTCTCTCTATGATGTTTTAAAATCCATGGTTTCCTTCCTTTTGTGATATGGCTAAATGCTTAAATCTTTTGATGTACACTCTCTCAAAAGTTTCTGACAATGCATGAAAACCAGAGATTAAGACACCGTTTTCAGTTTCTCAGAGTTTTCCAAATAATTTAATGTGTAAAAGAACTAGATTGGAAAAATAACTCAGTCTGAAGCAGTCTGCTTATCTCAGATACTGTATGACTCATTCAAGAGAGAATTTAATGTCTCACATACTAAAGACAATGTCACCTTGTTACAAATGACCATAAGTGAAGCATCAGGAAAGCTTCACAAAGAAACATGCCCTTGCTTGGCCAGATTCTGCAGCTGTAGGAATACCAGAGTCCAAGGCCCTTTGTGCATCCAAGTAGAATAAACATCATCAGTCCAGAAATAAAGGAGTCATAGATTCGTGCATTTCTATGAAGTTTTGACCATTTGAAATGAGAAACCTGTCAGGTGATGTTGAGTATTCTGAATTTCAAACTCTATTAGATTTCCAGGGGAGCACAGTAATAAGTAGTTTTAAGTTCAGCAGAGCAAGGCAGTGCCACGTGGCTTGGATTCTGTTAACATAAGAGTGATCTGGTTAGATGGAATGCTCCCTGGGATGAAATTTTAGTTTCCCCCTTTGGAGCTGAAAACAAAAATAATGCCATTTTCTCTCTCACTGAGGTGCTCTTTTGTAGGTTTTTCTGGTGAAGTTACAATAAACCCATATGGATGAAATAAACAAGTTTCCCATTCAGATCCCCTGTGTATAATCCACATCAACCTAATGTTTCCAATTGACTTAAAATAAAATTCAGATGCTTGAAATCTACAACCATAGGAAGAAGGGAAGTGGAAAAGCATTACAGAATGCATAGAAGATGCAAGAAAGCATATAGAATCGCATATTATATTTTTACACTTTGTGACAACTTGTGGTCAAATAATGTCTTAATTCTGAGCATTGAAATCTGGTGGTTAAAGCAATGTGACTTAGACTGAGCAAATTCCAGGGGGGTAATAAACAAGATTTGATTAAACATCTAGTCTTGGTTTCCCAGGAATCCAAAGACAGCATCATAAGAATAGAGTTTGAGAACAGGAGGTGACTAAGAATTGCTATATTCTGACTTCAGCATGATACAACAAAAACAAGGCAAGTACCATGATTCTGTTTGCTTAAAGTACACTTTTAAGATATTGTATCTTTCAAATATGAACAAAAATGCAGGTATTTGCACTTGGGTTGGACATTTTAGCTTAACTTTGAAATATGTTGAGTGAACTTTGCATAATTTTGCACTTATTTGATAAATGTAGTCTTTTGTAGCACTTGAGTAAAATTAATGGATACTGATGAACCTATTCATATGTTATTTTTACCAGGTTATATACTATGGAGACGGAGAAGGCAATGGCACCCCACTCCAGTACTCTTGCCTGGAAAATCCCATGGACAGAGGAGCCTCGTAGGCTGCAGTCCATGAGGTCACTAAGAGTTGGACACGACTGAGCGACTTCACTTTCACTTTTCACTTTCATGCATTGGAGAAGGAAATGGCAACCCACTCCAGTGTTCTTGCCTGGAAAATCCCAGGGACAGAGGAGCCTGGTGAGCTGCCGTCTATGGGGTCGCACAGAGTCGGACACGACTGACGCGACTTAGCAGCAGCAGCATACTATGGAGATGAGGCTACATTTTTTAGTAATAAGTGGGCAGTTTCCACATAAACGTAAATTGTTGTTATATAAAATAAGCTATTAGCTTTGTTATATGTTACTCTGTTAAATCTTTTTTTTTTAATCTTGAAAATCCACTTTTGTAGGAAAGCTTTAAAGCTTTAAAGCTCTCTTTAAAATAGACAAGTACATTGAAAACATTTACTCTAGATTACATTAGAATATTCTAACTAAACTATTTCTTTTGAAAAGTATTTGTCAACTATGTGTCAAAAAATGTCTCAAATAATTGATAGACTGGACTTCATTAAAATAAAAAAAAACTTCTGGTCTGAAGAAGATTATCACAAGAGAATTAAAAGGCAAGCCAGTAACTGGAGAGAAAAAAATGTAAAGACACATCTGATAAAGGACTATTATCCCACCTACATAAAGAACTCTTAAAACTCAACAAGAGAAAAACAGGCAATCCATTTAAAAAATGGGCCAAGATTTTGACACCTTCCCAAAGGAGATATACAACATGGCATATAAGCAAATAAAATGATCTTCTACATCATAAAATACAAATTAAAACAATAATATGAACTATACACCTATAAGAATGGTTAAAATTCAAAATACTGAATGCCAAATGCAGGTGAGGATGTGGAACAAACAGAAATTGTCATTCATTGCTTGTAAGAATACAAAATAGTACAGACACCATGGAAGACAGTTTGGCATTTACTTACACAACTAAACATATTCTAGCCATATAATCCAATAATGTGTTCCTTGGTATGTATCCAAAGGACTGAAAAATTATGTTCACACAAAACTACACACAGATGTTTATAGCAGCTGTACTCCTAATTGCCAAAACTTGAGAGCAACAGAGATGTCCTTCAGTAGGTGAATGGTTAAAGTACAACACATCCAGATAACAGAATATGATTCAGTGCTAAATAGAAACGAGCTATCAAACCATGGAAGCTATCTCTTTCTGACAAATACATAAATCATTTAAACGAGCATTTAGAAGTCAGGTTTATAGATCAAGTGTAATAAAGACAGTCTAGTTCTCAGAAAAGTTTTAGATCGACTAAATTAAGGATCTCAAGGGCCTTTCTGTTTTCCATGGAAGTTTTATAATATTTTCCCTATTTCAAGGTATAGAAAAGAATATGTATTCTACTGTGTAAATATATATATCAACACATGGAGAGTGGGGGTAATTCTTAATGCTTACTGTAGTTCCAGTGTTTGGAACCTAAGATTTTAGAATTATGGAGTCAATAACTAATATAATATACCACTTAGTGTATTATGGTAACTAATAGTTTCAATTTTCTTGTTCTCAGAGTCTTTAAAATTACACAGATTCTATTAACACAATTTCCAATATAATTTTGTTTGATACCAAATACTATATGCCAGTATTTGGGTCATTGTTATTCATATGGCCAAGAAGTGGAAACAACCACAATGCCCAACTGAATAGTAGGTAAAACATAATATATCTATACAATAGAAGGTAAGTTGGCAATGAAAATGAATGGGGTACTGATCCATACTACAACCAGATGAACCTAGAAAACATACTATGTGAAAGAAACCACTCAAAAAGACCCTTTTGTGTCTGATTCATTTTATAGGAAACGTTTAGAGTAGATAGAAAGTAGACCAGTGTTTGCCTGGGTGTAGGTGTGAGGATGGGGAATGACCAATAATGAGAACACAGTTTCTTTCTAGGGTGATGAAATGTTCTAGAATTATAGAGCAGTTGTAGTTATAAAATTCTGTGAGTACACTACAATCCACTGAATTATACTCTTTAAGTGGTAGAATTATATGGCATATGAAATACAATAAAACTGTTATAAAAAATACAGTCTGTCAATTTTAAAAGATTGCAAATAATTTGATATAATTAAGTTTTGGTATTAAATTGCTAATAAGCAAGAGGAAAAAAATTAAGCCTAACAAAGGCTATATCTGCAAAATTTTCTAATATACATTGAAAATAAAAATTGAGGTATTCAATTCTCTAAATTTTCAGTATTCTTGGCCGACATTTGGAAAATTTGATAATCTCTGTTTTCATTTTCCCAGTCTTCAGAGAAATATATTTCAATATATGTTGGGTCCCTAAATAAGCAATATTTTTCAATTTTAATGAATTTAATATGTCAAACTTCATTTACTAAGTATGAATATTGAAACTTAGGTTTATAATAATTCAAAAATGTTTATATACTTGTTAAAACTAGGTCAATAATCAGCCCCTTCTCCACTTATTCATGAGTATATCTGCTCTGAGATATAAATTAGGTCAGTTTTATTGAGATTAGTTGCTGCATATCCCCAAAAGGAGATATAGTGAAATATCCTCCTTTTTACTTGTCAAGAAATATTTAACATTATCTATATATTATACAAAATCTCATTTTGAAAGAAAGTGTTAAATTGCCCTCATATATGGAAACTGATTAGTAAATATTGTCTTCTGTCTTTTCTCTTACCTACACGGTAGCAAAAATATTATAAAGTAGAAAAACTTCTTATATAATAAGAATATTTTAAATAGTAAATTAATATCATAATGGTATAAGAAAGAGATCATTATTTGTAGTAAACTAAATAATTTCCCCAAAGATATTAGGTCTAGTACCTGGAATCTATAAATGTTACCTTATTTGGAAAAGGTATCTTTGCAGATGTGATTAAATTTAGAATCTGAAGAGGGGGTGGTTATCCTGGATTGTCTGAGTAGGCCCTAAATGCATTGGCAAGTGCCCTCATCATGGAGGGCAGGAGGAGCTTTGACACAGATGAAAGGGGAGTAGGCATTGTCATCAAGGAGGCAGAGATCGCAAGGACACAGACACAAAACAAAGAATCTGGACAAAGTAAGAAATGGAGTCTGCAGTAGAGCCTCCGAAGTCAGAACCCTAGGAGAATAAATTTGTTTTCTTAAGTTACCAAGTTTGTGTTAATTTTTTATAGCAGCCACAGGAAACTGATATACCATTCATGACTAATCAATCAGCAAATGATAAATGTTTTAGATACCTTCTGGTTTGGAGACAGTAATTCAGATGGATCATTTTAAGAAATCCCTTAGAATCACAAGCTCAGGATTAAAAGAAATCCCCAGCACCACATAGTGCCAAATCCTTACCCTGTCTTTGAATTTGCCTTTGTCCTAGACCTTCAATATGAACATTTGAAACAACAAAGAACCCTTATTCCTCAGTTCATATATTCTACCTTTGGACTGCCCTGTCTACTAGAAAATAAAGCATTTTTATAAAAAAGTCTGAGTTGAAATCTTTGTAGTTTTTCACTCATTGATTAAAATCTAAAGGGACATGTCTAGTCTTTTTCCCAATTTGTGGTCCTTTAAAAAATCAGAAACAACTGCCTAAATCTTAACATTATTGAGACTAAATATTTGCAGTTAATTATCAATATATCATATGATATGACCCTTTAATCCAGTCTTTCTTAAAGTGACTTTTTTGGACTTTCAATATCAGAAACCCATGGAAACAGATTTGAAAAGTGAACTCTTAGGTCTCACCTCTGAAGTACTGAATCAGAAACTGGTGGGTGGGGTCCAGCAAACTCTTTTAACAAGATTTCCAGTCCTTCTTGATAGCTCAGTTGGTAAAGAATCTGCCAGCAATGTGGGAGACCCCGGTTTGATTCCTGGGCTGGGAAGATTCCCTGGAGAAGGGATAAGCTACCCACTCCAGTGTTCTTGGGCTTCCCTTGTGGCTCAGCTGGTAAAGAATCTACCTGCAATGTGGGAGACCTTGGTTTGATCCCTGGGTTGGGAAGATCTCCTGGAGAAGGGAAAGGCTACCCACTCCAGTATTCTGGCCTAGAGAATTCCATGGATGAGTCCACGGGGTCTCAAAGAGTTGGACACAACTGAGCGACTTTCACTTCCAGTTGACTGATAACTTGCTAAAATCTGAGAATCATTACTTTTACCTTACCTGCAATATTATGTTTAGTGTAAATAAGAGTCCTGAAATAATCAGAACAATGATTACTTCTCTAGGTAAAATTAGAAATTATTCAAGCTCTTCTATCACATTTTTGGAGATTAATTTTAAAAGAAATATAAAAGCCTTAAAATGGCATCACCAAAGTCTTCAGTGTTACTCATTTCCATTATACTTCAATTGATTTTCACTGTGTGATTTTACAGTACATTTAAATGCATGCTATTCTCTGTCCAGGAAAACATCACCGTCTGTTCATGAAGGTAATGACTGAGTCAATTAGCAACACAGAAAGGGGTACTTTTAAATTTGTAGTGTGGGTAGCAGGTGTACCAATAATATCACATTGATATTAGCTTAGACACTTAGTGGGTTAATGAACTGACAGCTGTGAAATTTGTGGTGATAATCTGATCATACTTAAGTAAGAAGACGAACATGTTACCTAGAGTCAAAGTCAGCCCAACCAGCTCATTCAGAGACCATTCAAGATGGTTTCACTATGTATGTTTGTGTGTATGTGATAGAGAGAGAGAGGGATACCACCATATTCCATTGACAAAGTCTATTAACAAGTATTCCCTGAATTCCAGCTCTGTTCCAGACTTGTAAGCATTAGAAGTAAAGCAAAAAATAATATGGACAATAATCCCTGCCCTTACAAATCTTGTTTTGGTGAAAGAATATAAATACTTGCATTTACTAAGCAAATACTACATTCCAGACATTGTCTTAAGCACCTTACGACCTATGAGCAGAGTACAACTATCACTCCTTTGAACAGATTAAGTACCACATGCAAAGAGCTAAACTAATTTTTCAGCTGATAACTGGTGAAAGTGAAAGTGAAGTCGCTCAATCATGCCCAACTCTTTTGCAACCCCATGGATAGTAGTCTGCACCAAGCTTCTCGGTCCATGGGATTTTCAAGGCAAGAAGTGCTGGAGTGGGTTGCCATTTCCTTCTCCAGGGAATCTTCCCAACCCAGGGATCAAACCGAGGTCTCTCACATTGTAGCTTTACTGTCTGAGCCACCAGGGTAAAACTATATATAAAACCCATCAGGAATATGGAGATCATAATCTTAGCCACTGCACTTTCAGTTCAGTTCAGTTCAGTCACTCAGTCGTGTCCGACTCTTTGCAAACCCATGAATCGCAGCATGCCAGGCCTCCCTGTCCATCACCAACTCCCAGAGTTCACTCAGACTCGCATCCATCAAGTCAGTGATGCCATCCAGCCATCTCATCCTCTGTCGTCCCCTTCTCCTCCTGCCCCCAATCACTCCCAGCATCAAAGTCTTTTCCAATGAGTCAACTCTTCGCATGAGGTGGCCAAAGTACTGGAGTTTCAGCTTTAGCATTATTCCTTCCAAAGAAATCCCAGGGTTGATCTCCTTCAGAATGGACTGGTTGGATCTCTTTGCAGTCCAAGGGACTCTCAAGAGTCTTCTCCAATACCACAGTTCAAAAGCATCAGTTCTGTTTTTTTTTTTTTTTCTTTTTTTCATGTGGGTCTCCAGGCTAAAGGACACGCTGCTGTCTGTGCCTCCGACAGGTGGGACCCCCAGCGGGGTGGCCACCCCTGTGGGCTGGGGGTGGGGCCTCCAGAGCGTGTCCATAGTTTCCCTCCGCTCTGCAGGGACCTTTGACCTGGAGCAGGTGAAGCGTTCCACGTTCTTCTTCAGCTGACTGCCCAGCCACCCCTGTACTCTAGTGTGAATAAAGGTCTGTCGCCACATGGGGGCTGCTGCCTGGGGAGGGGTGGCTACATGCTATTTGTAAAGTAAAAATTAAAAATAAATAAATAAATAAATTAAAAAAAAAAAAAAAGCATCAGTTCTTCAGCACTCTGCCTTCTTCACAGTCCAACTCTCACCTCCATACATGACTACTGGAAAAACCATAGCTTTGACTAGATGGACCTTAGTCGGCAAAGTAATGTCTCTGCTTTTGAATATGCTATCTAGGTTGATCATAGCTTTCCTTCTAAGGAGTAAGCGTCTTTTAATTTCATGGCTGCAATCACCATCTGCAGTGATTTTGGAGCCCCAAAAAATAAAGTCTGACACTGTTTCCACTGTTTCCCCATCTATTTCCCGTGGAGTGATGGGACCGGATGCCATGACCTTTGTTTTCTGAATGTTGAGCTTTAAGCCAACGTTTTCACTCTCCTCTTTCACTTTCATCAAGAGGCTTTTTAGTTCCTCTTCACTTTCTGCCATAAGGGTGGTATCATCTGCATATCTGAGGTTATTGATATTTCTCCCAGCAATCTTGAATACAGCTTGTGCTCCCTCCAGCCCTGCATTTCTCATGATGTACTCTGCATAGAAGTTAAATAAGCAGGGTGACAATATACAGCCTTGACGTACTCTTTTTCCTATTTGGAACCACTGCACTTTACTGCTTTATAATGTTTAAAAAATAATCTTGGTTGTAAGCTTCCAAAGTGGTGCAGTGGTAAAGAATCTGCCCACCAGTGCAGAAGACACAACAGATGAGGGTCGGGAAGATCCCCTGGCAGAGGAAATGGACACCTGCTCCAATATTCTTGCCTGGGAAATCCCATGGACAAAGAAGCCTGGTGGGCTACAGTCCAGGTGACTGCAAAGAGTCAGACTGAGTGACTGAGCATGCACACACACAATCTTGGTTGCAGGAAAGCAAAGATGATGACTCCAGGATTGTGAACAGTTGAAAAGGAAAGTAGCAATAATACTCATTAAATAATGAAGCCTCCCCTTAAAAAACAAAACAAAACTACCTCATTTTCCCCAGCAGCCAAGTATGAATCACTTCCAAGTAGAAAATCTTAAAATAACGACCTCCTCAGTTGAGGTCATAAAGACTCTGACCCAAAGTTTGGCAGACTCTGCCTTTCAAATAGGCTGGAAGACAAGGAAAAGGAGTCTCTGCCAAATATTAGCTGGATGAATGATGCCCCAAAGTCTACTATTCACAGATATTACTTTGATTCCAGTCAACTGTAAAATTTGGACTTTTATTGGAAAAACACTTGTGTGTTCAAAATACATTATAGGTTTTTGTTCTGTTTATGAGATGAGATCAATTAAGAAAACTTTGTGGATAGCTTCTTTTTGGATGAACTTCACCCTTAGAAGGAGAATGACCTAAGTGATCAAATCATTAAGGCAGATTATTCCACGGTGAAGTAGATGATTCTTGAATATAATCTGATTGAGCAAAATCTAGTTTTTAGCAACAAATCATGTTTAAGATAATGATTAATGGCTAATGATCCTCAAAAGATAGGCAGGAGATTAAGAGGACAGACATAAGGGAGAAACACAGTTTGCAAAAGCCCAAACTTAACGCCAAGTACACTTTTGGGGGAACCTCTGTACCTAATTGTCTTCTACATTCCATGTTGACTCAATAATGTCAGTGATGAATTTCAAAGAAATGATATTCTGTGGTGCTGAGATGACAAGGCTGAGCTAGCGAGAGTGAATAAAAATTGAAAAGAGTCAATGAGAATTTCCCAGAAGCATTTTCATTGTTAAGTTGCTAAGTCATGTCTGACTCTTTGTGATCCCATGGACTATAGCCTGCCAGGCTCCCCTGTCCATGGGATTTCCCAGACAAGAATACTGGAGTGGGCTGCCATTTCCTTCTCCAGGGGATCCTTCCTGACCCAGCAATCAAACCTGTGTCTCCTGCTTGGCAGACAGATTCTTTACCACTGAGCCACCTGGGAAATCTCTCAGAAGCATAGGAAGCAGATTTAAAGTGGTGGATGGATAAATTCTTAACCGTCAAATAAAACATTCAGTTTAATGGAAATAAAAGTGCTAACATTGAGCCACTCATGCCAGCTCTTAAGTGGTGGTAGTTGCTGGTCTCCAGATAGTACCTAGAATACACAGACCACATGTATCAAACCACATATATCTCTGAAGATCCTTGTTTATTTTGAGTCCCCAAGTTGCTAACACTGATATCACCAGTTCTCTCTCCCAAAGCAAGGATAGACTAAAATGCAGCTTTGCTCATTACGATTTAAACATTTCATTCATCTTCCTCCAGTGGCCTCCCTAATATCACCACTCTAAACAACAACCCCTACTTCTGTACTCTTACACAACTTATCTCTTTGACTCAGTGCATCATAGCAGAATGACTTATCTCTTAAGCACAGTGTGACACAGACAGGCCTCCTCCTTCATCCTCTACCCTCGACCTTATCCCTCTTTTCTCACTTTGCTGTACACCACCCCAACAATTCTAATCTTCCACTGACAACTACCCTGATTTTCTGTTCATCAGAGCTCCTTCATTCACATAATCCTTAAACCAGCCTTCCCTGGCAGCCTCATACTTCAGTTTCACTTCCCCTTCACCCTTCCTGGGCACAGTGACTTAAAACTATCAGGCATACAATAAATATTTACGAAATAAAGGAACAAACCCACTTACCTATATCTACCAAGGAAAGCTGAAGAGCCTTTACATACAAAGAACACAAACATGGGTGAGGAGCTTTGTAACTCCAGCTACTCGGAGAGGGAATTCTCACCTAGCAACCCAATCTGGTGCAGTCGCTTTCAGCTCCAGGTACATCCACTTTAGGTCCTTCTCATATAGCAGGTCTCTATAGATCCTGAGGAGAAAATGTTGTGAGAACACTCAGTCTCTAAGGGGTTAGGAAGCCAAAAGCAATATTTCCCTGTTTCACACTATTATGAGAGCCCGACCTGTTTCTAAGTTAGAATTTTTTGGTTCTTAGCATCCACAGGAAGAGGGAGGGACTGTTGCTAAGAAAAAGACTAAAAGACTTCAACAAACCTCAATGCCTCTAAAAAAAAAAATCGCTGAAGTACAAACTAGTTCTTTAAAATCTATACTTTGACATCAAGTTGTAGATGATCAATTTAAAGTATTTACTGTAGGTCTTAATCCTCCTCCCAGAGAATTGACACAGATCTATGGATTGTAAATACTCCAGAGTAGGCACCTTGTCAACTAAATTCAATGACAAACATGAGCTAATTCAACTTTCTATTAAAATGCATAACATCCCTGTTCATTTTCAAAGCATTTTATGTTATAATAGAAGCATAGGTAATACAACAATTAAAATCAAACGTGTTTTTTTGAGCTATGCTCAATTTACCAATAGTTTACATTCTAATTTTGAATACAATTTTAAATATTTAATGAAAAAAAATATGTTTCAAGTCATTGGAGATATTTGGGGAGATTTTCAAATTTGGCACTATTGGATAATTCTTTGCTTGTGTTCTAAAGGTTATTTAGCAGGAACCCTGGCTGCTAAAACTAGACTCTAGTAGTATCCTTCTAGTTGTGAGAATGAAGAAGTGTCCCAAGTTGTTGCTAAATTCCCCTAATTCAGAATTACTGGACTATGATTATTAAGCAAGAGAAGGTATGGGCTGTCTACAACCTTAAGGTCCTAAATGCAGACAGGGAAGACCAGAAGCTGTGTGTGACTATATAAGTCCAGCAGGTCATTTTCCATGACTCAGAAACATCCTGCATTTTATTTCTTTTACATATTCCTCCAGAGGCATGAGATTAAGGAGACAATACTGAATCTGATGGAGAAGACATCATTTCACAATACAAATTTATTGACCAGAGAATATGTCACAAAAGACAAATTGAATTCAATTTTTAAAAATAAAGGAAAAAATTTAACTATGCTTTATTCATTGTTGAGTGTCATACTTAATTGTTTCAAGTTCTACTAGCATTAGATTACGTAGCATTATCTGAAAGTTCAGATTAAGTGAGGCAACTGATTGGCCTACAATACTTTTAATCTAAGACCTGAAACCATAAGACATCAGAGAAACAGGCAGTAAGCTCCTTGACAGATGTCTTGCTAACAGTTTTTTAAAATCTGACACTAAAATGTAAAGCAACAGCAACAACAACAAATAAACAAGTGGGATGATATCAAATAAAGTGGCTGCATGGCAAAGTAGGGGAAAACAGTGGAAACAGTGACAGACTTTACTTTTTGGGCTCCAAAATCACTGCAGATAGTGATTGGAGCCATGAAATTAAAAGATGCTTGCTCCCTGGAAGAAAAGTTATGGCCAACCTAGACAGCATATTAAAAAGCAGAGACATTACTTTGCCAAAAAAGTCCATCTAGCCAAAGCTATGGTTTTTGCAGTAGGCATGTATGGATGTGAGAGTTAAAGTATAAAGAAAGTTGAGCGCCGAAGAATTGATGCTTTTGAACTATGGTGTTGGAGAAGACTCTTGAGAGTCCCTTGGACTGCAAGGAGATCCAACCAGGCCATTCTAAAGGAAATCAGTCCTGAATATTCATTGCAAGGATTGATGCTGAAGCTGAAACTCCAATACTTTGGACACCTGATGTGAAGAGCTGACTCATTTGAAAAGACCCTGATGCTGGGAAAGATTGAAGGCAGGAGGAGAAGGGGACAAGAGAGGATGAGATGGTTGGATGGCATCACTGACTCAATGGACATGAGTTTGAGTGAACTCCGGGAGTTGGTGATGGACAGGGAGGCCTGGCGTGCTTCAGTCCATGGAGTCACAAAGAGTCAGACAGGACTGAGTGACTGAACTGAACTGAACTGATGGCAAAGGCAACTACCAACAAGATAAAAAGGCAATATACTGAACAGGAGAAAATATCTGCAAATCATATGTTTGATAAGGGGTTAAGATGCAAAATATATAAAGAACTACACAACCCAATAGCAAAGTCATAAAAATCTGACTGAAAAATTGGTGGACGAACAGAAGAGACCTTTTTCAAAGAAGACACACAGATGGCCAACAAGTACATGAAGAAATGATCACCATCATTAATCATCACCAAAATGCAAATCAAACCACATTGAAATATCACTCACATCCCTCAGAATGGCTATTATCAAAAAAAAAAGACAAGAAATAACAAGTGTTGGCCAAGATGGGGAGAAAAGGGAGCCCTTGAACACTGCTAGAAATGCCAATTGGTTTAGCCACCATGGAAAAGAGTATGGAGAGTCCCCCCAAAATATTAAGAATGAAACTCCCATATGAGCCAGTTGTTCTACTTCTGGGTATTTATCTGAAGAATGCAAAAACACTAATTTTAAAAGATACGTGCACTTCCATGTTCATTGCAGTATTATTCACAATAGCCAAAATATGGAAGAAATTTAAGTGTCCATAGATGGATGAATAGATAAAGGAACTGTGCTTACATGTAGCAATGGAATATTATTTAGCCATAAAAAGGATCAAATACTTGCCATTTTATACAATGTAGATGCAACTTGACATAATGCTTGAAGAAATAAGTCAAAGAAAGAAAAATACTGTACCATTTATCTTATATGTGGAATCTACAAAAACAAAAACAAATAAACAAAACAAAGTAAGACAACAAGCTCATGGATATATAGAGCAGAATGGTGGCTGCAGAGGAGAGGAGTGGAAGTGAGAGAAATGGGTGAAGATAAACAAGCAAACAAATAAAAGTGCCTTATATCAAAAGGATATATTAAATACTTAGCATTCAACCAGAAGAATAGGAAGTACTCATAGCTTTTAATTTGTAAATTTTCTCAGTAATATTGAATAAGAACTTTAGAAGGGATAGAAATCAATAAATATAAATAAATGAACTGGGTAAACAGAAGGAACAAAACAGATGATGGAAAAAACCTAATTGTGCATTAATCATTTAAAAATACTTGATGAAGAATATTACTTGGGAAAAAAAGGCAGAACATATTAAGTACTTAAATTTTTATTTTATGGTTGATGCAGGAAGAGCACTCATGATCATATTGCCAATACATGGACTTGTATTATTTCCAATTTTTAATATTTTGTCTGGAGTAACTAGTCTTAATTGTAAAAGTGATCTGAGTTATGTAACCAAGAGAAATGCATGAAAGGAGAGGTGAGACATGTAGCTGAGGATTATATGGAAAGATGAAGCTTTATGCCAAGGGCTTGAACACTCTGTTCCATTTTGCAAGTGTTCACCCCAACAGAACACTATGTACTGTTTCAAAGGGAGTAGGAAGGGAGTAACAGAAAGTCCTAACCCTATTAGTACTCAGGGCTCCCTAGACATTCTCAACGTTGTTCACCTCTGGCACCGTTCCACCTACCAGTGATTCTGCTTTGATGATTTAACTTCAGACAGTCTAGACATCTTGAAAACAATTATAAGTGATTAGTTGAAATGGTGGTACATAAAAAGGGCAGATGGTACAACAGTAATAGAGGTCATTACTGTTCAGATAGTTCATATTGGCTTATACTGTATGTACCATACTTTGTTTAATTTTGGGGATGATAAGACAGTAACTGATCACAGAAAGCAAAAGTATCTTCTCTTTATATAAGAATGAAGATATATGCTCATGGAGTTCCATATGTTCCATAATGTCTACTAAGCCATATTCTGACTTTCATTACCCAAAACAAATCCCATTATCTTCAACAAGATGGGCCTGCAAGTAGTTAAGGTCAGAATGTGCTTCTAAATGAATAAACTATGAACAACTGTAAGAATGATATGTTTTTATTTTATTGAGGTTTTATGGTTAGCATAAACTATAAAGAGTAGTTCAGATGGTTTTCACGTGGCATCTGAACCCCAGATAAGCTTACTGGAATCAGTGTAATATGCTCATATTTGTTATTCAAGTAAGTGGGCCCTGAAACCCATAAGATAAGTAATAAAACTAATAGTGCATTCATCATTTAGAGCTACCTAAACTATTTCTAAATATAGATATATTTAACTTTTAATGTGATATACTATTTTTAAAAGTTATTGCTTTGAAAAAAAAAGTTATTGCTTTGAAGGCATTTTACTATTGTCAGCTATCGTTAAAATAATTCTATTTTGGCATTTTACCTTCATGCTTTTCATACCTATAGTCTATAGAAGAGCCCCAAGTAACCTCAATATCTAGGAATTTAGGAAAACCAGATGCTTGTTGGGTAATACTAACACATTCCAGAAACTTCCCTTTGCTCCTCTAGTCATTGTTAGAACCATGCTGTCTTCCCTAGATATACTCATTATACTGACAAAAGAGATATAAGGAAGCAGGAGCCACAGACAAGAGTGATTTGAAACTCTAAAACCCACGACTATTATACAGACATCGTTCTTTATTACAACGTCAATCTTTGCTCCAGAAAACACAGATTTTTTAGTTCCGTAGACAAATGACGCTAATTTATAACTGGTGTTTAACTTAGATTGTAATAGAATTTAACAGAAGTTTTACTTAAAGAAAGCAAAAATGTACCAGAATCTATCAGAGAGGAGGAACAACCACCTGCAAAAGGAGGGTTCCACACTGCCTCAGTTGTCTACACTCCTCTCTGCTCTATGGCCATATTTCTCAGAATTTAGTGTGCACAAGAATAGACCAAGAAGTTTATTAAAATGTAGATCCCTGATCCCACCAAGAGATTTTAATTCATATTGTCTGGAAAACAGCCTATGATGCTACATATAAAAATAAATGCTGAGATTCTAGTGCAAATAAGTTACAGATGTTAATCAACTTTGGCCAACTGACTTGTTTAGAATATAAACAAAACTTCCCAGGGCCCAACACCCGTTCTGTAGGAAAGCACAAGAAAAGTTTACTGGACTAGACAAAGCCTGACCAAAACACAGACTGTGACTTTTTTTTCACATGTTGCAGTCGTCCTGCATTATATTACACCTCTGTACATGCATGCATGTATGTGTGTGTGTACAAGAAGCCTGTGAACACATTTTTTTGAAATTGTGAGACTCTTCATAGTTTTATAAGATAAAAATCAATATCATATCAATATCATCATGCAGACTTATGAAAATGGTATTTAGGACAGGGGTAACATTTTGTAAATATTTTAATAGGTTTTATATGGTTTCTGAATTTCTGCCTTTCAATACTGTGGGGACATGGGTTGAAGCTTGGATTAGCCTGTGACATTTTTCCCCAAAGAAGGGGGGTTCTTGGTGAACATATGCTGAGCTGAGAGCAAAAGTAATTTAGATACTCAGACGGTTAAGCATCTGTCTACAATGCGGGAAACCCGGGTTCAATCCCTGGGTCGGGAAGATCCCCTGGAGAAGGAAATGGCAACCCACTCCAGTACTATTTCTCTAGAAAATCCCATGGACAGAGGAGCCTAGTAGGCTACATGTAGTCCATGGGGTCGCAAAGAGTCGGACACGACTGAGCAACTTCACTTCACTTCAATTTTTGATTTTTAACAGAAGGAATAGACAGAAATTTTAAAAATTCACATAATGAATCATGACCCCTAAAATCTAATTATCCTTTCTTCCCCACCAAAATCTCTTTCCCTAGTTCCTACTCGCTGCAAACCTACCACTCCATCTCTTTTTTATTTTCTCAAACACTGGCATTCATAAATGATCCTTCTTCTAAACTACACTTATCTACTTTAAAGAATAAAGTATGTTTTCCAGATATCCACCTTTCTTGCAATTCTTTGGCCATGAAAAAGGAAAATGTTTATGATGAGATCCAATAGCTTTTTTGTAACATTTATACCATTTTGTAGACCTTTGCTCCATTTTAATTCAAATACCATTCTTATCTACTTCTTCTGTGCTGCAATTACATTTTTCTTGTGTTTTCTCTAAATAGTCTTTCTTTGGCTTTTTCAATATACTCTATAGTCTGCACTTGGGTAACCAAAATGATGCTCTTGGTTCCAACTACTACTACATGCTAAACTTCCAAAATCTAGGATCTAGATCCAGGCCTCTCTCCTGAAATTCAGGTCTTTATTTGTAAAAATGCATTCTTCTATCTAGATGCCATACTATATCATTCAGGATCTTGGCAGGAGATGAAAGAAACACTGAAATGTGATCCTAAAGAGAAATTGATGATTTATAGGCAAGGTGAAAGAAAGATAGAGATGTTAAGAAGTTGAGAGACCAGCTAGAGCTAGGGGATGTTACCATCTCCTCCTGAGGGGACAGAAAAGGAACAGAAGTTCAACCCATGCTGGAGCCCTGGATGAGAAGTTGATGAGTCAGGAAGAGGGACAGAGATTTACAAAGATGGTCAATACTGTGGTTAGTGACATAATGTTATATCTCCACATGAAATGTGTTATACAGACACAGCCCTGGTCTGATTCTAAGGTAAGTTAATCTGGGCCAATTAAGTTTCTTTCTGCCACGTAAAATCAAACTGTGCATAGTGAAAAGTGTTAAAATCTGAATTATCTGAAGACAATTTATCTGACATTTGACATTTTGCTTTCTAAAGATAATGACAGATGAAACATTATAACCATTTTTCTATAAAGTATGCTTGCTATCCTTAATGGATAACATCAAAACTATCATCAAATTTTCCCAATGAAAAAAATTTTCTCAAGGAATCTTCATATTGAATATTATAAAAATATTCTTTATATATTTGAGTAAACAGAAAGAACTTTACACAATGAGAAAATGACTGAATATTATAGAATTGCTATATTCCTTTATAGGTCCAAATGGACGGATAATTTTAGGTTTTGATTTGTAAATCCAGCCAAAATATATTAATATCTTGCTACAACTCCTTAAAGGTAGTTTTAAGGTGTCTGAGACAAAATATCCCAAAGTAACTTGCTTCCTTCAATCAATCTGGAATATTTAGAAAATATGCTACATCTGTATTTAATTTGCAAATTAATATAATGGTGATTCATGTTTAAAATAAATCGGAAAAAAATAAATAAATAAAATAAATCAGTCTCTTTTATTTTGCACTTAATATATATTGCATATATCCTTAGCAAATAAAATTTTGTTATGTGCTACACTTAGTAAACACCCACAAGTTTATTATTATTATTATATTCATATTATGTCCCTTTCTGCTCTTCCCTGATGGCTCAGCAGGTAAAAGATCTACCTGCAATGAAGGAGACACAGGAGACATGGGTTCAATTCCTGGGTCTGAAGGACCCCTGGAGAAGGAAACAATAACCTCTCTAGTACTCTTGCCTGAAAAATTTCATGGACAGAGGAGCCTGGTGAGCTATAGTCCAATGCATCAAAAAAAGGTGGCGTACATGACTGAACAACTAAGCACATGCATGTTCCTTTTTACAGAATAATTCTTCATTTTCTCAGTATTTATGCATTATTTAAAACATAGCATTTTAAAACAGCATTTTTTAAAACATAATACTACAGAATACTTGATTGTGAAGATGATCTTTTCTCAGACTTTTCAATCCTTGTGTGTGTGTGTTAGTTGCTCAGTCATGTTTGAATCTTTGCTTAGAGAATAGGAAAAGAAACATTCATTCTTCTACATTTGGATTAAAAATACATAAAAATGGGATTCCTTTTCATAAAAAAGTAAATTATAAAAAGTATGTTTTTATTCAAATTTACTCAGAATCATAACAGTGAACAAAGACATAATGATTGTCCAAATAAATTGTTTTGCACAGCTGTTTTTTCTTCCTTTAGGATTAACTTTCTTTGAGATTATTCAGCCTGGAAAATGCAGTAATAGCACTTAAAATATCTTACTTGATAAACCAAATGCAGTTCTGCAGCTGCCTGCAGAACAAGCATCATCATTACATCTCTGCTTAGCTGGTGGATTTAGTTGGCCTGGCTCTGCTTCCAGAGGCTGGGGGATTGCATGTTTCTTATTAAAATGAAACAATGAAGAATTAAAAGTCAAACATGAGACAAAATTTATTTTCCTATATTACATTGTTTAGTCAGGAGAACTTTTACTCATATACTGTATGGTGTGTAATACCCATGGATTAGCCAAATGGGTGGCCCAGGGCACAGGAGAAAAAACATATTTATTTGAGTTCCACAGAATTTTTTAATCTCATGTGTTTTGACAGATGGAGAACCTAATCACAGGAATTTAGCTAACTTGTCCATGGTATCACACAATTGTTTGGTAGAACAACTGGGAGTAGAGGCATGGTTTCTAGCTGCTCCCTGTAGAATGTAACTGAGAAGACACATCATTGAGTATTTGTTTCTTAATATGTCTGTATTTCTTTCTTGTACATGTATGAGAGAAACACATGTGTTAGGGCACTAAGTATGTTGAATGAGTCTGGAACTTCCAAAGACACCATCATGTCTTTTTTTAGAGATAGAAACCTATTAATTATTATTCCCCTACTGCTTAGCTGCTGATATGCTTTCCTTTCTGAGACTAAAATAGATGGGTGCAAGTAATTCCCAAGTCTCAGAAGTCACAGATGATAATACAACAATGCACCTTTTGATGTGTGCCATGCTTTATGGTTCACAAAATGTTTTAATTTTCCTGAATTCAATCATTCTCAATACTCTTTGCAATATAAAATAAATGTAAATATAGCAACTGTAACTTACTATCAGGTGATATATTTAAATAAATTACAAATGAATTATAAACAACTTTATAGGTGATCTAAGATATTCATTTAACTTATATGCAGAGTACATCATGCTAAATGCCAGGCTTGATGAAGCATGAGCTGGGATCAAGATTGCAGGAAGAATCTTTTCAATATCAATATATCAATAACCTCAGATATGCAGTTGACACCACCCTTATGGCAGAAAGTGAAGAGGAACTAAAGAGCCTCTTGATGAAAGTGAAAGAGGAGAGTGAAAAAGTTAGCTTAAACTCAACACTCAAAAAACCAAGATCATGGCATCCAGTCCCATCACTTCATGGCAAAGAGATGGGGAAACAATGGAAACAGTGAGAGACTATTTTCCTGGGCTCCAAAATCACTGCAGATAATGATTGCAGCTATGAATTTAAAAGACACTTGCTCCTTGGAAGAAAAGCTATGGCCAACCTAGATAACATATTAAAAAGTAGAGACATTGTTTTGCTGACAAAGTTCTGTCTAGTCAAAGCTATGGCTTTTCCAGTAGTCATGTATGTATTTGAGAGTTGGAGCATAAAGAAGGCTGAGTTCTGAAGTGATGCTTTTGAACTGTGGTGTTGGAGAAGATTCTTAAGAGTCCTTTGGAGTGCAAGGAGATCAAACCAGTCAATCCTAAAGGAAATCAGTCCTGAATACATATTGGAAGGACTGATGCTGAAGTTGAAGCTTCAATACTTTTGCCATCTGAGGCAAAGAACTGACTCTTTGGAAAAGACCCTGATGCTGGGAAAGACTGAAGGCAGGAGGAGAAAGGGACTACAGAGGATGAGATGGTTGGATGGCATCACTGACTCAATGGACATAAGTTTGAGCAAGCTCCTAGAGTTGGTGATGGACAGGGAAGACTGGCATGTTGCAGTCTATGGGGTTGCAAAGTGTTGGACATGACTGAACTACTAAACTGAAATGAACTGAAAGATGGCAGAGTAGAAGGATGTGTGCTCATCTTATCCTGCAAGACCTCCAAAACTGCAACTTGCTGCTGGACAGCCATCAACAGAAGAATGTTGCACCCCACCAAAAAAAGGTAGCCCACATCCAAGGGCAAAGGAGAAGCCCCAACAAGACAGTAAGAAGGGCAAAATCTCACTTATAATCAAAACTCCATACCCACCAGAGATGCTCAGAGAACTCAAACAAAACCTTGTGTGCACCAGGACCCAGAGACCCCACAGAGACTGAACCAGCCCTGACTTTGAGTGTTTGAGTATCTCCTGTGGAGGCAGTGGCCTTCTATGGGGACAGCAGCTCTGGCTGCAGCAGAACTAGAAGGCATGCCGTGTGGCACATGTCCTCTTGGAGGAAGTTGCCATTAGTCCTATCACAGAGCCATCGAGCAGATGAACCACAAACTGGAAAACAAACTGGAAAGCGAAAGCAGATGATCCACAAACTGGAAAACAAACTGGCAAACCACTTTAGTATTCTTGCCTTGAGACCCAATGAACACTATGAACAGGCACAAAGATATGACTCTGAAAGATTAACTATTCCAGGTCAGTAAAAATGTGAAAGTGAAGTTGCTCTGTCATGTACGACTTTTTGCAACCCCATGGACTGTAGCCTACCAGGTTTCTCCATCCATGGGATTTTCCAGGCCAGAGTACTGGAGTGGGTTGCCATTTCCTTCTCCAGGGGATCTTCCTGACCAAGAGATCAAACCCGGGTCTCCCTCATTGTAGGCAGATGCTTTTACTGTCAGAGCCACAAGGGAAGCCCAGGTCAGTAAGTGCCCAATATGCTATTGGAGGACAGTGGAGAAATAGTTCTTGAAAGAATGAAGAGATGGAGCCAAAGTGAAAACAATGCTCAGTTGTGCATGTGATTGGTGATGGAAGTCAAGTCTGATGCCGTAAACAATATTGCATAGGAACCTGGTCCAATATTGCACAGGTCCATGAATCAAGGTAAACTGGAAGTGGTCAAACCGGAGATGTCAAGAGTGAACATGAACATTTTAGGATTCAGTGAATTAAAATGGACCAGAATGGGTGAATTTAATTTAGATGACCATTATATATACTACTGTGCACTTGAATCCCTTGGAAGAAAAGGAGTATCCCTCATAGTCAACAAGAGAGCCCTAAATGCAGTAATTGGGTGCAATCTCAAAAATGACAGAATGATCTCTGTTCAATTCCAAGGCAAACCATTCACTATCACAGTAATCCAAGTGTATGTTTCAATAACTAGTGCCAGAGAGCTTAACAATTCTATGATGACCTACAAGACCTTCTAAAACTAACACCCCAAAGAAGTTGTCTTTTCATCAAAGGCGACTGGAATGTAAAAATAGGAAGTCAAGAGTTACCTGAAGTAACAGGCAAGTTTGGCCTTGGAGTACAAAATGAAGGAGGGCAAAGGCTAACAGAGTTCTACCAGAGGACACAATGGTCATAACAAACACCCTGCTCCAGCAACAAAAGACATACAATGGACGTCACCAGATGGTCAATACCAAAATCAGATTGATTATATTCTTTGCAGCCAAAGATGGAGAAGCTCTATGCAGTCAGCAAAATCAAAACCGGGAGCTGACTGTGGCTCAGATCATGAACACATTATTGCCAAATTCAGACTTAAATTGAAGAAAGTAGGGAAAACCACTAGACCACTCAGGTATGACCTAAATCAAATCCCTTATGATCATACAGTAGAAGTTACAAATAGATTCAAGGGATTAGATCAGATAGACAGACTGCCTGAAGAACTAAGGACAGTGAGGTTTGTGACATTGTACAGGAGGCAGTGATCAAAAACATCCCCAAGAAGAGAAGAAGAAATGCAAAAAAGGCAAAATGGTTGTCTGAGGAGGCTTTACAAATAGCTGAGAAAAGAAGAGAAGCTAAAGGCAAAGGAGAAAAGGAAAGATATATCCATCTGAATGCAGAGTTGCAAAGAATATCAAAGAAAGATAATAAAGCCTTCCTAAGTGAACAGTGCAAAAAAATAAAGGAAAACAATAGAACAGGAAAGACTAGAGATCTCTTCAAGAAGGTTCGAGATATCAAAGGAACATTTCATGTAAAATGAGCACAATAAAGGACATAAATGGTATGGACCTAACAAAAGAAGATGATATTAGAAGAGATGGCAAGAATACACTGAACTATAGAACAAAGATATTAATGACCCAGATAACCATGATGGTGTGATCACTTACCTAGAGCCAGACATCCTGGAGTGGTAAGTCAAGTGGGCCCTAAGAAGCATCACTATGAACAAAGCTAGTGGAGGTGATGGAATTCCAGCTGAGCTATTTCAAGTCCTAAAAGATGATGGCATGAAAGTGCTGAACTCAACATGCCATCAAATTTGGAAAACACAGCAGTGGTCACAGGACTGGAAAAGGTCAGTTTTCATTCCATTCCCAAGAAAGGCAATGCCAAAGAATGCTCAAACTACTGCACAGTTGCCCTCATCTCACATGCTAGCAAAGTAATGCCCCAAATTCTCCAAGCTAGGCTTCAATAGTACATGAACTGAGAAATTCCAGATGTTCAAGCTGGATTTAGAAAAGGTAGGGGAACCAGAGGTCAAATTGCCAACATCCATTGGATCATTGAAAGAGCAAGAGAGTTTCAAAACATGTGCTTCTACTTTACTGACTATGCCAAAGCCTTTGACTGTGTCGATCACAAAAAACTTGGAAAATTCTTCAGGAGATGTGAATACCAAACCATCTTACCTGCCTCTTGAGAAATCAATATGCAGGTCAAGAAGCAACAGTTAGAATCAACTGACTGGTTGATGGAACAATGGACCGGTTCTAAATTGGGAAAGGAGCATGATAAGGTTGTATATTGTCACCCTGCTTATATAACTTATATGCAGAGTACATCATGTAAAATGCTGGGCTGGATGAAGCACGAGCTGCAATCAAGATTGACGAGAGAAATATCAATGACCTCAGATATGCCAATGATACAACCTTATGGCAGAAAGCGAAGAACTAAAGAGCCTCTTGAAGAAAGAGGGGAGTAAAAAAGCTGGCTTAAAATTCAACATTTAGAAAACCAAGACCATGGGATTCAGTCCCATCACTTCATGCAAATAGATGGGAAAACAATGGAAACAGTTAAACACTTCATTTTCTTGGGCTCCAAAATCACTGCAGATGGTGACTGCAGCTATGAAATTAAAAGATGCTTTTAGAAAAGCTATGACCAAACTAGACAGCAGATTAAAAAGCAAATACATTACTTTGCTGACCAAGTTCTGACTAGTCAAAATTACGGTTTTTCTAGTAGTCATGTATGGATGTGAGAGTTGGAACATAAAGAAGGTTGAGTGCTGAAAAAATGATACTTTTGAACTGTGGTTGGAGAAGACTCTTGAGAGTCCCTTGGACTACAAGGAGATCCAACCAGTCCATCCTAAAGGAAATCAGTCCTGAATATTCATTGGAAGGACTGACACTGAAGCTGAAGTTCCAATACTTTGGCCACCTGAGGCAAAGAAATGACTCCTTAGAAAGATCCTGATGCTGAGAAAGATTAAAGGCAGGAGGAGAAGGGGATGACAGAGGGAGATTGCTTGATGGCATCACCAACTCAATGAACATGAGTTTGAACAGGCTCCAGGAGTTGGTGATGTACAAGGAAGTCAGGCATACTGCAGTCCATGGGGGTCATAAGAAGCTGGATATAACTGAGCAACTAAACTGATTAACCATTTTATAAAAATTTCAGTTTAATGAATCACAATGTTATGAATCTTCTTAAACTTAAAAATAGTATGGTGATATATTATTCATTCAATCTAAACAGAACACATTGTTTATTTTCAGACTTATAGATTCCCCTGTAAAATACATGAGTCTATCTGGAATTCAGCTCCAGTAGTTTAGGAACCTCTGAGTAATTTGTTATGAACTTGCTGAGCTGCTAATATTATGAGGGAGTTTTCCTAACTGTTAAATTTTGCAATGGATGTATAATTATGGTATAATTAAACACACAAATATTAAATATATGGGATTCTGTTTCCAAGATCCATAACAAGACACAGAGCATTTCTATCTGTACAGAATCTCCTTGCATCTCCCACTCCATCTTCTACCAAGAGGCAATCACTTTTCCAACTTTAATCATTAAACATTAGTACTCCCTGTTCTAGAACTTCAAATAAATGAATAATACAGTTATAGTCCTTTTCTCCTTGCCTCCCTTCACTCAGCATAATGTTTTGAGAGCTATCCACATTGTTACATGTATCAGTATTTCATACCTTTTTGCTTCTGAGAAACATTCCACTGTTTCTTTAAGCCACAATTTGTTTATTCAGTTACATTTGATAGATATTTACCTTGTTGCCAGTTCTTAACTTCTCAAGTTCTATGGAAATTCATGTACAAATTCTGTTAATGGACATCTGTTTTCACTTCTCTTAAAAAATACCTGAAGTTGGAAATATATGGTCATGAATATGCTTTATAATATTTGTTTTCAATTTTTTCTACAATGGTTATACTACTTTACATTTGCATTATAAATTATTACTGTTCCACTTATTCAAAATTTTTGTCAGCATTTGAATATGTCTGCTCTTTTCATTTTAGCCATTTCAGGAGGTGAGAAATGATACCTTAATTTAGTTTTAGTTTGTGTACCTTTGATGACTAATGATATTCAACAAATTTTCATGTACTTAGCTATTTGTATAGCTTTTGCAGTATGCCTGCTTAAGATTTTAGCCCTTTTTTAAATTGGGTTGCTTACTTTTGTTATTGCTGATTTGTTGAGTCAACTATGTCTATACTGATTTTTTGTCTATGAAATCTGTCCATTTCTGGTACAGGGATGAAATCTCTAACTATGGTATGAATTCATCTGATTCTCTTGCAGTTCTATTAGTTTTTGCTTCACATATTTTGAGGTTCTATTGTTAGTCTCTCCACATTAAGCTTTGTTATATTTTCTTTAAGTATGGACCCCTTCATCAATAAGTAATGTCTTTATCCCTGAAAACCTTCTTTGACTAAAATTGCACTGCCTAAAATTAATATAGCTACTCTTGCTTTCTTTTGATTAGTGCCAGTATCATATATTTGCCTTCATTCATTTATTTGTAATTAATTTGTATCTTTATCTTTACAGTAGGTTTCTTAGAGACAACATATAGTTGGGTCTTGTTTTTTGATCCACTTTGAATCTTTTTTTAATTGGTGAATTTAGACCATTGATGTTCAAAGTGGGTATTGAAGTAGTTGCATTAATATCTATGATATTTGTTACTGTTTTCTAATTGTTGCTGTTGTTCTTTGTCTCCAGTTTTTGTCTTCCACTTTTTCTCTGATTTTTGTGATTTTAATTGCACATTTTATGCAATTCTATTTCTTCTCCTTACTTGATATATCAGATGGATAAACTTCTTTATAAAAAATTTATCCATTGAAGATAAATTATCAAATTTATTCACACAAAGTTGCTTATAAAATCCATTTTTGGAATATCTAGAGAATATGTATAGGTATGCTTCTCTCATTTTTAGTGTTGGTTATTTGTATTTTTTCTCTTTTTAACTTTTTTTTTGAGAAATCTTGCTAAAGGTTGATTAAAGTTTTTTTTTTTAAGATTTTGGGTTTATTGATTTTCTCTACTTTTTTTTCTCATTTTTTATTTCTTTGGTATTTGCTCTTATATTTTTCCTTTAGCTTCAGTTTGCTTTTATTTTTCTCTCTTCTAAAAGTAAAACGTTTAGATAATGAATTTAAACATTTCTTATTATTAATAGGGTTTTAAAGTTAGAGATAACTCTCTAAGCACCAATTTAGCTGCATCCTGTAAGTTTTAATATGTTGTATTGTCATTACATGCATACAAACTCAAATTTTATTCACTCTGATTTCGTCTTTGACCAACAAATTAGGTAATTGTTGATTCATTTCTAGATATTTGTTAAATATCTGAATCTTATTTTATTAATTTATAGTTTAAATCATTAGACAAAACTCTCTGAATTATTTTAAACCTATAATATATATTTAGACTTAATTGTGGCCCAGAATGTGTTCATCTGAAAGAGTTTAATTTTTTCCTACAGTTATTGTATTTCAGTTCAGTTCATTTCTGTTGCTCAGTCGTGTCTGACTCTTTGCGACCCTATGAATCGCAACAGGCGAGGCCTCCCTGTCCATCACCAACTCCCGGGGTTCACTAAGACTCGAGTCCATCGAGCCCGTGATGCCATCCAGCCATCTAATCCTCGGTCATCCCCTTCTCCTCCTGCCCCCAATCCCTCCCAGCATCAACGTCTTTTCAAATGAGTCAGCCCTTTGCATGAGGTGGCCAGAGTACTGGACTTTCAGCTTTAGCATCATTCCTTCCAAAGAAATCCCAGGGTTGATCTCCCTCAGAATGAACTGGTTGGATCTCTTTGCAGTCCAAGGGACTCTCAAGAGTCTTCTCCAACATCACAGTTCAAAAGCATCAATTCTTCGGCGCTCAGCCTTCTTCACAGTCCAACTCTCACCTCCATACATGACTACTGGAAAAACCATAGCCTTGACTAGACAGACCTTAGTCGGCAAAGTAATGTCTCTGCTTTTGAATATGATATCTAGGTTGGTCATAACTTTTCACCAAGGAGTAAGCATCTTTTAATTTCATGGCTGCAATCACCATCTGCAGTGATTTTGGAGCCCCAAAAAATAAAGTCTGACACTTTTTCCACTGTTTCTCCATCTATTTCCCATGGAGTGATGGGACTGGATGCCATGATCTTCGTTTTCTGAATGTTGAGCTTTAAGCCAACTTTTTCACTGTCCTCTTTCATTTTCATCAAGAGGCTTTTTAGTTCCTCTTCACTTTCTGCAATAAGGGTGGTGTCATCTGCATATCTGAGGTTATGGATATTTCTCCTGGCAATCTTGCTTCCAGCTTGTTTTTCTTCCAGTCCAGCGTTTCTCATGATGTACTCTGTATAGAAGTTAAATAAGCAGGGTGGCAATATACAGCGTTGACATACTCCTTTTCCTATTTAAAACCAGTATGTTGTTCCATGTCCAGTTCTAACTGTTGATTCCTGGCCTGCATACAGATTTCTCAAGAAGCAAGTTAGGTGGTCTGGTATTCCCATCTCTTTCAGAATTTTCCACAGTTTCTTGTGATCCACACAGTCAAAGGCTTTGGCATAGTCAATAAAGCAGAAATAGATGTTTTTCTGGAACTCTCTTGCTTTTCCATGATCCAGCAGATGTTGACAATTTGATCTCTGGTTCCTCTGCCTTTTCTAAAACCAGCTTGAACATCAGGAAGTTCATTGTTCATGTATTGCTGAAGCCTGGCTTGGAGAATTTTGAGCATACTTTACTAGCATGTGAGATGAGTACAATTGTGCGGTAGTTTGAGCATTCTTTGGCATTGCCTTTCTTTGGGATTGGAATGAAAACTGACCTTTTCCAGTCCTGTGGCCACTGCTGAGTTTTCCAAATTTGCTGGCATATTGAGTGCAGCACTTTCACAGCATCATCTTTCAGGATTTGAAACAGCTCAACTGGAATTCTATCACCTCCACTAGCTTTGTTCATAATTATGATTTCTAAGGCCCACTTGACTTCACATGCCAGGATGTCTGGCTCTAGATGAGTGATCACACCATCGTGATTTTCCGGGTCGTGAAGATCCTTTTTGTACAGTTCTTCTATGTATTCTTGCCATCTCTTCTTAATATCTTTTGCTTCTGTTAGGTCCATACCATTTCCATCCTTTATCAAGCCCATCTTTGCATGAAATGTTCCCTTGGTATCTCTAATTTCCTTGAAGAGCCCTCTAGTCTTTCCCATTCTGTTGTTTTCCTCTATTTCTTTGCATTGATCACTGAAGAAGCCTTTCTTATCTCTTCTTGCTATTCTTTGGAACTCTGCATTCAGATGCTTATATCTTTCCTTTTTTCCTTTGCTTTTCACTTCTCTTCTTTTCACAGCTGTTTGTAAGGCCTCCCCAGAAAGCCATTTTGCTTTTTTGCATTTCTTTTCCATGGGGATGGTCTTGATCCCTGTCTCCTGTACAGTGTCACGAACCTCAGTCCATAGTTCATCAGGCACTCTATCTATCAGATCTAGTCCCTTAAATCTATTTTTCACTTCCACTGTATAATCATAAGGGATTTGATTTAGGTCATACCTGAATGGTCTAGCGGTTTTCCCTGTTTTCTTCAATTTCAGTCTGAATTTGGTAATAAGGAGTTCATGATCTGAGCCACAGTCAGCTCCTCGTCTTTTTTTTTTTTTTTTTTGACTGTATAAAGCTTCTCCATCTTTTGCTGCAGAGAATATAATCAATCTGATTTCGGTGTTGACCATCTGGTGATGTCCATGTGTAGAGACTTCTCTTGTGTTGTTGGAAGAGGGTGCTTGCTATGACCAGTGCATTTTCTTGGTAAAACTCTATTAGCCTTTGCCCTGCTTCATTCCATATTCCAAGGCCAAATTTGCCTGTTACTCCAGGTGTTTCTTGACTTCCTACTTTTGCATTCCAGTCCCCTATAATGAAAAGGACATCTTTTTTGGGTGTTAGTTCTAAAAGGTCTTGTAGGTCTTCATAGAACCATTCAACTTCAGCTTTTTCAGCATTACTGGTTGGGGCATAAATTTGGATTACTATGATATTGAATGGTTTGCCTCGGAAACAAATAGAGATCATTCTGTCATTTTTGAGATTGCATCCAATACTGCATTTTGGACTCTTCTGTTGACCATGATGGCTACTCCATTTCTTCTGAGGAATTCCTGCCCGCAGTGGTAGATATAATGGTCATCTGAGTTAAATTCACCCATTCTAGTCCATCTTAGTTCACTGTTTCCTAGAATGTCTACGTTCACTATCATGGACCTGACATACCAGGTTTATATGTAATATTGCTCTTTACAGCATCGGACCTTGCTTCTAGCACCAGTCACATCCACAGCTGGGTATTGTTTTTGCTTTGGCTCCATCCCTTCATTATTTCTGGAGTTTTTTCTCCACTGACCTCCAGTAGCATATAGGGCACCACTGACCTGGGGTGTACCTCATTCAGTATCCTATCATTTTGCCTTTTCACACTGTTCGTGGGGTTCTCAAGGCAAGAATACTGAAGTGGTTTGCCATTCCCTTCTCCAGTGGACCACATTCTGTCAGACCTCTCCACCATGACCTGCCCATCTTGGGTTGCACCGTGAGCATGGCTTAGTTTCATTGAGTTAGACAAGACTGTGGTCATAGTGTGATTAGATTGACTAGATTTCTGTGAGTATGGTTTCAGTGTGTGTGCCCTCTGATGCCCTCTTGCAACGCCTACCATCTTACTTGAGTTTCTCTTACCTTGGGCACGTGAACCGTGAACCCCCTGATGTTCAAGCTGATTTTAGAAAAGGCAGAGGAACCAGAGATCAAATTGCCAACATCCGCTGGATCATGGAAAAAGCAAGAGAGTTCCAGAAAAACATATATTTCTGCTTTATTGACTATGCCAAAGCCTTTGACTGTGTGGATCACAATAAAGTGTGGAAAATTCTGAAAGAGATGGGAATACCAGACCACCTAACCTGCCTCTTGAGAAATCTGTATGCAGGTCAAGAAGCAACAGTTAGAACTGGACATGGAACTACAGACTGGTTCCAAATAGGAAAAGGAGTATATCAAGACTGTATATTGTCATCCTGCTTATTTACCTTCTATTCAGAGTACATCATGAGAAACACTGGACTGGAAGAAACACAAGCTGGAATCAAGATTGCCAAGAGCAATATCAATAACCTCAGATATGCAGGTGACACCACCCTTATGGCAGAAAGTGAAGAGGAGCTAAAAAGCCTCTTGAGGAAAGTGAAAGAGGATAGTGAAAAAGTTGGCTTAAAGCTCAACAGTCAGAAAACGAAGATCATGGCATCCCCGGTCCCATCACTTCATGGGAAATAGATGGGGAAACGTAGAAACAGTGTCAGACTTTATTTTTGGAGGATCCAAAATCACTGCAGATGGTGATTGCAGCCATGAAATTAAAAGACGCTTACTCCTTGGAAGAAAAGTTATGACCAACCTAGATAGCATATTCAAAAGCAGAGACATTACTTTGCTGACTAAGGTCTGTCTAGTCAAGGCTATGGTTTTTCCTGTGGTCGTGTATGGATGTGAAAGTTGGACTGTGAAGAAGGCTGAGCGCCAAAGAATCAATGCTTTTGAACTGTGGTGTTGGAGAAGACTCTTGAGAGTCCCTTGGACTGCAAGGAGATACAGCCAGTCCTTTCTGAAGGAGATCAACCCTGAGATTTCTTTGGAAGGAATGATGCTAAAGCTGAAACTCCAGTACTTTGGCCATCTCATGTGAAGAGTTGACTCATTGGAAAAGACTTTGATGCTGGGAGTGATTGGGGGCAGGAGGAGAAGGGGACGACCGAAGATGAGATGGCTGGATGGCATCACAGAATCAATGGACGTGAGTCTGAGTGAACTCTGGGAGATAGTGATGAACAGGGAGGCCTGGCATGCTGCGATTCGTGGGGTCACAAAGATTCGGACACAACTGAGCAACGAACTGAACTGAACTGGGAATGGGTATCTCTTCAGGGCTGCTCCAGCAAAGCACAGCCGCTGCTCCTTACCTTGGATGAGGGGTATCTCCTCCCGCTGCCCTTTCTGACCTTCAATGTGGGATGGCTCCTCTAAGCTCTCCTGTGCTCACACAGCCACCACTCCTTGGACATGGGGTTGCTCCTTCCGGCCGCTGCCCCTAGCCTTGGGCGTGGGGTTGCTCCCCCCGGTCGCCACCCTGGCCTTGGGCTTTATTAATGTAATTGTAAGTTCAAGTAAGTTGACAATGCTTATCAGACCCTTTTAATATCTTACCTTTTTTTTTTTATCATCCTGGTTATTTATTTTTTCAACCAGTAACACTGGTATGAAAATCTTCAGCTAAGGTTATTGATGTCCCTTTTATCTAACATTTATTTCATGTATTTTGGAACTTTATTAGGTGAATACACATTTAAGTTTATTTTTTATGAATATAAATTTTTTAGTTAAAATTTATTATATATATCAACATAGTGTATCATCAGTGGGATGTGCAAAGTGAAAAAGAGTGACATATCTTTAAGTCTTGCCTAATATTCACATCTTGTCTTTTGCTAAAAAAAAGAACTAGGAAAAGTTAGTAACAAACTGAAAATCACAAATACTAATCTCAGAATCCCTGGTATGTCCCTTTATTGAAAGAACATCAAGAAAAATTAGTCACCAGGAATGATTCTTAGGAAACTCTAGAACCAAATAAAAGGTAAGGTGAAATTACCATTTTCGGAATAAACCAATATATTGATTCATAAATCCATCTCTTTTCAGTAACCTCTTCCAATAAACATTATGCCTCTGATTCTCTGTACATGTCCAAACCTCTTCTTCCATTGAGCCAAATATATTCTAAAATGTATTTATAAACTAATATTTAGGGATCAGACCTAAATGAGAAATACATTATTTTTAAACATTTTTTGGTTAAATGATCACATATTCATATCTGTAAGAGTGGGTATCCTTTAGTTAATCTCTGGACTTAAATAAAACCCTAAAAATAAATGTTTCACAAATGTAAATTTATTTAAGTCATACTATTGGCTGCACCTATAAAAATACCTACTAAGAATACATATCTCAATAAATTATAGTTAAATTTAATTTTGCTATTGAGCTCTCTGCATTCAGGATAATTGTTTATTTTGTATGCTTCAGAATATATCAGTTAACTCAAGGTGGTGCTTCTTGAACTACTAGTAACAACCACTACTACTGTGAAGTTGTGAAGATAATTTCTTAAATGAGTTTACAAAGTTCTTCCTTTATAAGAATTGTTCATTTGTATTTTTGAATATCCTTTTAGGATCACTGGGCTTCCCTGATAGCTCAGTTAATAAAGAATCCTCCTGCAATGCAGGAGACCCTGGTTAGATCCCTAGATATGGGAAGATCCACTGTGATAGGCTACCCACTCCACTATTCTTGGGCTTTCCTTGTGGCTCAGCTGGGTAAGAATCAGCCTGCAATGCAGGAGACCTGGGTTTGATCCCTGGATTTGAAAGATCTCCTGGAGAAGGGAAAAGCTACCCACTCCAGTATTCCGGCCTGGAAAATTCCATGGACTGTATAGTCCATGGGATTGCAAAGAGTCAGACAGAATAAGTTATTTTCACTTTCACTTTAGGATCACTAATTGCCAATATGTTCAAAAGACATTGCTACCTCTTTCAAAAGAGCAATAAAATCAGCATCATTTCCTCAGGTAATTATTAGTTTTTGAAAAACATTAAGTATTGGTGAACACTGTAACAGTTTCCCCAAATATCACAGGAAATCTAGAGGACACAGTCTCTATTTTAACCAGAAATATTTCTAAGTCAAAGAAGTTAAATGATGACTAAAAGATAATGCATACTTTCACCAAAAATTAACAAGTGCTTAAGCGATTCTTTAATATGATTCATTGTAATGAGGTTATGATAAATACATTATGAAGTGAATTAAATATAAATAAGTAAAAATAGTGACATCTCTTTTGCAAAATTGCAATTCATATCCTTAAGTTTAGAAGAAAGTACAATGTTCACACCTGCAAGAAATCAGGCAGTAATCAAATAACACTATAAGCAATTGCTAAAATTCATTTCACACATATGAAATTTTTTTCAATATGCTAATAGCAGTCCTTCTACTCCTTCCCAATATTTTCATTTCTGGTTAGTTTTTCGTGCATAAAACAAGTTCCACTCAATGATACAGGTGGGATTCTTGGTCACCCCATTCCTTCTAGTGACCCTGATCAATCTTGACATACAATTATAAATTTCATCTTTACACGAAGTATTCCTTAATTTTCTCAGCTTGTATCAAAATCTATCTTTTCACAATCTGCCATACTAACATTTAAATATCTTCCCTTAGCATCAAGTTTATGTCAGTGTTACATATAAATACATAATATTTCACAATTCAGTTTGACCTCAAAGACAAATATTCTGAGATTTCAGTAGCCTTCACAATTTCCAGCACAATGTTGCAAGATCCCTCTTTGACCAGGAGCAACATTACTACTGTAATAACTTAGACAATATTTTCAGTATCAGTTGTTGCAAATATTATTCATTTTATTAAGAGAGAATTTGTATTCTTGTTCCTTCTGGATTCTTAAAAAATACAGAAAAATTGTATCCCTTTTTTTAAAAATTTAAATTTATTTATTTTATTTTATTATTTTTTTATTTTACTTTATTTTACTTTGCAATACTGTATTGGTTTTGCCATACATCAACATGAATCCACCACGGGTGTACACGTGTTCCCAATCCTGAACCCTGCTCCCACCTCCTTCCCCATACCATCTCTCTGGGTCATCCCAGTGCACCAGCCCCAAGCATTCTGTATCCTGCATCGAACCTAGACTGGAGATTCATTTCTTATATGATATTAGACATGTTTCAATGCCATTCTCCCAAATCATCCCACCCTCTCCCTCTCCCACAGAGTCCAAAAGACTATTCTATACAGCTGTGTCTCTTTTGCTGTCTCGTATACAGGGTCATCATTACCATCTTTTTAAATTCCATATATATGTGTTAGTATACTATATTGGTGTTTTTCTTTCTGGCTTACTTCACTCTGTATAATCGGCTCCAGTTTCATCCATCTCATTAGAACTGATTCAAATGTATTCTTTTTAGTGGCTGAGTAATACTCCATTGTGTGTATGTACCACAGCTTTCTTAGCCATTCATCTGATGATGGACATCTAGGTTGCTTCCATGTCCTGGCTATTATAAACAGTGCTGCAATGAACATTGGGGTACACGTGTCTCTTTCAGTTCTGGTTTCCTTGGTGTGTATGCCCAGCAGTGGGATTGCTCGGTCATAAGGCAGTTCTATTTCCAGTTTTTTAAGGAATCTCCACACTGTTCTCCATAGTGGCTGTACTAGTTTGCATTCCCACCAACAGTGTAAGAGGGTTCCCTTTTCTCCACACCCTCTCCAGCATTTATTGCTTGCAGACTTTTGGATCACAGCCATTCTGACTGGCGTGAAATGGTACGTCATTGTGGCTTTGATTTTCATTTCTCTGATAATGAGTGATGTTGAGCATCTTTTCATGTATTTCTTAACCATCTGTATGCCTTCTTTGGAGAAATGTCTGTTTAGTTCTTTGGCCCATTTTTTGATTGGGTCGTTTATTTTTCTGGAATTGGGATGCAGGAGTTGCTTGTATGTTTTTGAGATTAGTTGTTTGTCAGTTGCTTCATTTGCTATTGTTTTCTCCCATTCAGAAGGCTGTCTTTTCACCTTACTTATAGTTTCCTTTGTTGTGCAGAAGCTTTTAATTTTAATTAGGTCCCATTTGTTTATTTTTGCTTTTATTTCCAATATTCTGGGATGTAGGTCATAGAGGATCCTTATGTGATTTATGTCAGAGAGTGTTTTGCCTATGTTCTCCTCTAGGCGTTTTATAATTTCTGTCCTTACATTTAGATCTTTAATCCATTTTGAGTTTATTTTTGCATATGGTGTTAGAAAGTGTTCTAGTTTCATTCTTTTACAAGTGGTTGACCAGTTTTCCCAGCACCATTTGTTAAAGAGATTGTCTTTACTCTATTGTATATTCTTGCCTCCTTTGTTGAATATAAGGTGTCCACAGGTGTGTGGATTTATCTCTGGGCTTTCTATTTTGTTCCATTGCTCTATATTTCTGTCTTTGTGCCAGTACCATACTGTTTTAATGACTGTGGCTTTGTAGTAGAGCCTGAAGTCAGGCAGGTTGATTCCTCCAGTTCCATTCTTCTTTCTCAAGATTGCTTTGGCTATTCGAGGTTTTTTGTATTTCCATACAAATTGTGAAATTATGTGTTCTAGTTCTGGGGAAAATACCTCTGGTAGCTTGATAGGGATTGCGTTGAATCTGTAGATTGCTTTCGGTAGTATACTCATTTTCACTATATTGATTCTTCCGATCCATAAACATGGTATATTTCTCCATCTATTAGTATCCTCTTTGATTTCTTTCACCAGTGTTTTATAGTTTTCTATCTAAAAGTCTTTAGTTTCTTTAGGTGGATATATTCCCAAGTATTTTATTCTTTTCGTTGCAATGGTGAATGGAATTATTTCCTTAATTTCTTTTTCTACTTTCTCACTATTAGTGTATAGGAATGCAAGGGACTTCTGAGTGTTGATTTTATATCCTGCAACTTTACTATATTCATTGATTAGCTCTAGTAATTTTCTGGTGGAGTCTAGGGTTTTCTATATAAAGGATCATGTCATCTGCAAACAGTGAGACTTTTACTATTTCTTTTCCAATTTGGATTCCTTTTATTTCTTTCTTTTTCTCTCTGATTGCTATGGCCAAAACTTCCAGAACTATGTTGAATAGTAGTGGTGAAAGTGGGCACCTTTGTGTTGTTCCTGACTTTATGGGAAACGCTTTCAATTTTTCACCATTGAGGATAATGTTTGCTGTGGGATTGTCATATATAGCTTTTATTATGTTGAGGTATGTTCCTTCTATGCCTGCTTTCTGGAGAGTTTTTATCATAAATGGATGTTGAATTTTGTCAAAGGCTTCCTCTACATCTATTGAGATAATCATATGGATTTTATTTTTCAATTTGTTAATGTGGTGAATGACATTGATTGATTTGCAGATATTGAAGAATCCTTGCATCCCTGGGATAAAGCCCACTTGGTCATGGTGTATGAACTTTTTAATGTATTGTTGGATTCTGATTGCTAGAATTTTGTTAAGGATTTTGCATCTATGTTCATCAGTGATACTGGCCTGTAGTTTTCTTTTCTTGTGGCATCTTTGTCAGGTTTTGGTATTAGGGTGATCATGGTCTCATAGAATGAGTTTGGAAGTTTACCTTCTTCTGCAATTTTCTGGAAGAGTTTGAGTAGGATAGGTGTTATCTCTTCTCTAAATTTTTGGTAGAATTCAGCTGTGAAGCCGTCTGGACCTGGGCTTTTGTTTGCTGGAAGATTTCTGATTACAGTTTCAATTTCCATGCTTGTGATGGGTCTGTTAAGATTTTCTATTTCTTCCCAGTTCAGTTTTGGAAAGTTGTACTTTTCTGAGAATTTGTCCATTTCTTCCAAGTTGTCCATTTTATTGGCATATAATTGCTGATAGTAGTCTCTTATGATCCTTTGTATTTGATCTGTGTTGTCTGTTGTGATCTCTCCATTTTCATTTCTAATTTTATTGATTTGATTCTTCTCCCTTTGTTTCTTGAGGAGTCTGGCTAATGGTTTGTCAATTTTATTTATCCTCTCAAAGAACCAGCTTTTGGCTTTGTTGATTTTTGCTATGGTCTCTTTTGTTTCTTTTGCATTTATTTCTGCCCTAATTTTTGAGATTTCTTTCCTTCTACTAACCCTGGGGTTCTCCATTTATTCTTTTTCTAGTTGCTTTAGGTGTATCCCCCTTTTACATAGCAATCTTTCTAATCTATAATGATTAGAAGCGCTGTTATTTCTAGGCTCCTTATTTTCTGGGAGAAACATGTCTTAGATTCTGTTTCTTTTGGCTTTTAGACTATCACCCTACTCCAGATATATTTTACCCTTTTCAATTCCCCCATAAAATATGTCTGCGAGAACTGAACATATATTCTAAACATGATTACCAAGAACTGTGAAGGGGAAGGGCAAGGTTTCCTCCTAAATACACACTAACAAGTTAGACTTGCCATAGTTTCATGGACGCTAACAGAAGGTGTGTGACTCCTATGTCAGAGACAATGAATTTGATTACTCAGAATAGCAAACAGAATACAATTTATGTTTTCTTTAGTACCCCTTGCTCTCAAAATCAAACAAGGTTGACAGGGAATAGCCCAGTTGGATGCTAAACACTGAGTTTGTTTTATAGTTGACTAACACCAAACTAAGATCATGGCATCTGGTTCTATCACTTCATGGAAAATAGATGGGGAAACAATGAAAATAGTGAGAGACTTTATTTTCTTGGGCTCCAAAATCCTGCAGACAGTGCCTACAGCCATGAATTTAAAAGATCCTTACTCCTTGGAAGAAAAGCTATGACAAACCTAGATAGCATATTAAAAAGCAGAGGAATTAACACTATCTTGCCGACAAAAGTTCAGTATAATCAAAGCTACGGTTTTTCCAGTAGTCATGTATGGATGTAAAGAGTTGGACCAAAGAAGGCAGAGCACCAAAGAACTGATGCTTTTGAACTGTGCTGTTGGAGAAGACTCTTGAGAGTCCTTGGAGACAGCAAGGAGATCAAATCAGTCAATCCTAAAGGAAATCAATTCTGAATATTCCCTGGAGTGACCGATGCTGAGGCTGAAGCTTCAATACTTTTGCCAACTGATGTGAAGAGCCAACTCACTGAAAAAAGACCCTGATGCTGGAAAAGACTGAAGGTAGAAGGAGAAATGGATGACAGAGAATGAGATGGTTGGATGGCATCAGTGACTCAAGGGACATGAGTTTGAGCAAGCTCCAAGAGATGGTGATGGACAGGGAAGCCTAGAATGCTGCAGTCCATGGGGTGGCAAAGAGCCTGACACGACAGAACAACAAAAACAGCAAAAGCTAGGAAACTCTAAACTTCATATTGGGCTACAAGTAAATTTACTGCAGGGGAAAACATTATCCTTATTATGCTGAACAGAGAATATGCTCTATGCTCCTGAGAAAGACACTATTTCTATCCATCAAAGCTGTTTGCAATATAAACATGCTTGAAAATATAGCTCCAAACAAATGCTGTTAAGTACTACACTCTCAAGACATCAAGACATTTGATTTAAGGATGTGACAAAATTGTTGATACCTTTTAAAACAGGAGTTAAGTGATAATTCTCAGACAAGAGATAGTCTCCTATATGTTTGTATAGTATAGTACTCAATTCTCATTCTTCATCTACCTCTCTTGTTCTTTCATACATACAGCAGTGGCACTTGATATATGAATACAATATATCTTAGTATCTTGTCTAAGCTTTGGTTGCCATAATGGAAATTCAATAACACAACTCCATACAGATCCAATGGATGGTTTCCTATTCAATATATACAATCACACAGCCATGTTTCATAAGTTCAGTTGTCTAAGAATTTTTCTCTCAGCTAAAGATGAATAGGATTTGCATTCCAGCACATATCACATCATTAGGAGAGTTCATCAAAATTCTAAATTAACCTTGTAACACTGAGGAAAATGATCCTTTCTACATGACAAGGAAGATTCCTTGGAACCACAGTTGGATATTTGATTCATCAGATGAGAAGAATCTTATTTTTCAAAATTCTGACAAATATTGTGCATCGTTTTAATTATTTATTTCACTTTGCATTATCTTGATGCCTTCAGAACCCTGGCAGCACAACAAATATTTTAACACTTGAAAGTAATAAAAATGAATTATATGTAGAACCATTTTCTATTTAAGCTCTTAAATCAGCATAAGGTTAATAGAAGGCTCTAGAAATGGAAAACATATGCCTCTAGGGTGTTAATCACTCTGTTCCAAAGCAGGGATATTTCTAGTTTAGAAGATTTAAAGCAGTGTTTTAAGTCTCAAAAACTTTCACAGGATGCTTTGGACTTGATTGCTTTGTCAAATGTCTCCAATCTTGTGAAAATATTCCCTGATATTTAATTAACTGAAACCATCTTCTCCTCAGATATAACCTCAATTGCAATTAGAAATGCATGTGTCAACATTTCTAATTAGTAGTGGTAATTAATATTTATTGAGGTGCACAGGGAAGGTGATGATGTTCTAGACTCTTCAGTAGGATGAGCAGAATTTCAGAGAAAAAAACATCATGGCCAAGCACACTCACAGGGTTTGGAGATGAAAGGATGAAAAGTCCGTTTAGTGACTGTCATGTCATAATTGACAATGGAGAAGCAAGCAGGACAAAAATAATTTGCCCAGTGGCTTTTTTTTTTCTTCCTTCTTTCAAGTGTGTACTTCATGTAATTTATCTAAAGGCTGGAACTAATCAAGATTTAAACAAACTCATTGAGGTACCTGTTTGAAAAGGAAAAGGATGATTTTGAAAAAGTGACAGATATGAATGATTGTTTATTTTTTAAAAAATCAACAAATAACACAAAGAAAGGTTTAAATTTAGTAAGTTATAATGGCAAAGTATAGGTTCAATATGATACGGTTACATTGCATTGTAATTTCCTATGATTATTATCTGACACTTTATCCTGCAGATGTTTATAACATGAAGTATTTTGAGATTTCTTGCATGCAGAAATATTGTGATGCTGTATAATTTTATTAAAATTTTGAGTGGGAGTTAGAACAAAACAGAGCCAAGAGCAATGATTATTAATATAAGCCACATGATTAATATTCAAAACAAAATTAGTTTATAATATAGCACAAATTCAACAAGATTAGTCTAACATCATATGGTCAATATTGTATTTAGATTCAAACACACAATGCTGTAAGTTTAATTAATCATGTGACTATATATATGAAAAGTATAAAGTACTGAAAGTATAAGGAACCAGTCTACATAATCTATATATAGAAAGAATAGAAAGATACTTTTTAAATAGCACTAAAAGAAATAGCACTAGAAATATGAGTCTTGATCACTTTAAAGTAATACATATCATACATATATATATATACAAATGATATTTTTAAAGTATTATATAAGTGACAAACAAAAAAAATCTTCAAAATATGTGAAAGATACAGGGTTATCCTTAAAATATAAAATACTATTGTTAATTTAAAGAAAAACAGTAACACTAAACTAGGAAAAAATAAAATTAATGGAACATATGGATAATTCACAAAAGGAAAAATGCAAATGTATAGTAATTTAAAAAACACAAAACCCAAGTTAAAATAACCATAAGGATTTTTTTTTTGTTCGTTTGTTTTTTTAGCCTTTTAGAATAGTACAGGTTAAAAATGCTTGAAATACCATTGACAAATGTTGAGAACCTAACATAGTTGCTTGCTTTGGTGGGTGGGTGAAAATTGGTACCATCTTTCTGGATGCACATTTGATTCAACATATCAATTCCATTTCTTGGGTTTATCTGAGGAGATAATAAACAACTGGCCAAAGAGGAATTGGCAAAGACTAGAGTAGTGCTTCTAGTAGCAAAACTAAAAACAACCAAAATGTGGTAGTCACCAGCAAATTTAATAAATAAATCATGAAGTGTCCATTGACTGAATAATATGCAACCATACTGTTGAGAAAAAATAATCAAAAAAGAGTATCAGGGTTTAAAACCAAACTTTGGAACTATGAAATTAGAAAGACAGAGATATCAAAAACTTATATTCCAGAACAGTTCTCCTCAAGACATAGGAGAAAAATGAAGTACAAAGAGTGTCTTCTCTCGATGTACAAAATGATGATGTGTTTGTATGTAATTATTTAATATATTATATGCTAAATAATTCCACATTTAGACATAAATAATTCTATTTTTAATTCAGCTATTTGAGTATCTTTCAATACATTGAAATGACCTGTCTAAAGTAACAATATAAATTTTGGGTAATTTGTGTCAGATAGAGTGGTTTTTATGTTGTTTCACTTAACTGCACATATACCCTATTAATATATTCAACTCTCTACCCCTCTCTTCACATCTTTATTATATATTTTAATATCTGTTCTTCTTCCTGTATGGCTTCAGAAGTAGACCGAAATCTTTTAGAACTGTATAATAGAAGCTAAACCACCTAAAGCCATGAAAGGATTCTTTTTTTTTTTTAAATTTGATAAGGCTTTAAGTCTTTAAATATATACTTTGCTCAGATATCAGTGACTATATATAAAATTACCTTCTAAACATATAAAGAATATATAAAATAAGAACACACAAATTTCATACCAATAAAAATATGATGTGTGACAAAAAAACAATAAACATCATCTACTTAAAAATATATATATGCAAATTGAGTTAATCAAAATATAATAGCATGCTTGATCTCACTTTATTAATCCTACATTTCAGAAATATTTTTATAAAGTCTATAATTGTTAGTTGTTATTTTCCAAAGTCAAACTTATCTGTATTTTGAATTAATATAAAAAAGAAATATTCCATCTTAAAAAGCCAAACAGCAATCCATTTAGCTATATTCTTCCTTGAGGATTTAAGGAAATCATCTTAGATAATTCACTCCATGGTGTCTGTGATAAGAATGTGATAGAACATGTTTATTAAATTCTAGTTTACCTTTAATATTTCAAATGTCTTGCCTTTCATTTTTTTTCATAAAATATTCTACAGTAGACTAAATTCAAGTAATACTTTAACACATATTTCAATAATCTCTTTTAGGGCAATGGCAGACAGGAGTGGAATAAGCCATCCAAATTTAGAGGATTCTAATTTGGGAGGTACGGGGACAGGATGTTATATAAAATGTTTAGCATGCACCAAACTGAACTTAAACTACTGATAATGGCAGAATCAGAATGGACACAAAATCTAGACTACCTGTACATCTAAACTGTGGAATTGGTAGAATATCAGACTTTCTTTAGGTAATGTTTTTATGTCTTTAGTCACCAAATTCTCTTCATAGCAACAGATGATACAGAAAAATGAATTAATTTGAAGTTCATAAAGTATTACATGAGACTAGTATATGGAAGGTGGGATCAGAAACAGAAATTAAGAGGTTGCCATATGAATGCCCAAAGGGCACAGCTTTGTCCAGAGTTCAACATCAAAATGTCTTGTAATTTTGACATTGTTTAATTTCTTCCATTCTCCTTTCATTTTTTCCTGCCTTCTACTTGTTTGGTCTGGATTTTCAACAATACGTTCTTATAGAATATTTCCTTTGTTTTGTTAACCATTGTTTACACAAAGCTATAATAAATCCTTTTTACCCTGAAGAAAAAAAAGCAATACAGCTATTGTTAAATCTGAAATAAATAGTTCCATAAACCTCATACGTGACTGAATTGCTTAGATGGTTTTATATTGTTAATAAAATTTGTGGAGAGAAATAAGAACCTCAATTAAAATTAACATGTGACTTTTTAGAATTTAGGTTTATTTTGTTAATGAATGACAGCAATGTGTGAAATCTCTTAGCCAACTATAACAAGTTTCAATGATTGGTTATCTTAGGAGAAAAAGGGTAAAATAAATGCACATTTTTTTGGAATAGTCATATTTTCACTGATTAAAGAAGAATATAAATTAAATGGGCATTGCTCTTCTCCCACCATCACCATTCCTCTAATGGCTTCAGATCATATCACTCATACCAAACGTTATAACAACACCCAGACAAAACCAGCCTTGTACTCCTGTGTCTTCTATAACTTTGCTACTCAAAGTTGGCTCTAGAAGAACTAATTAGAAATGCAGAATCCCAGGTGCCAGATATCTGTTTAACAGAATATGAATTTAACAGGATCCACAAGAAATTCACGTGCACATTAAACTGAGGAGACATAAATTTAGAAAAAGTATTCAACAACAACACCAAATTTTCATAGGCAAGTCAAAAATACCTAAACACTGTCACATTGGGGTTACATTCAAAATGTATTTCTGCAGAATAAAGTATTCCTCAAATAGAAGGGAGACATTTAACTGTAAAAAAAATCCACCCTTAACATTTCAGTGCCCACCAATGGAGGTGCCCATGACCTTTTCTTTTCCTATACCTGACTCTGTTCAGGTGGGCTTTTTACACATTTAGGGTCTCATCGTCTGAATGTCTAAGTTCCTTGTACTCACTGCTATAAATAAGCATGCAATGCCACTGTCACACTTCAAGGGCAGTGATGAGATGCAGACCTAGAGGATGGCTCTGGTTGCTCTTTCTAGAACTGGAGCAAGGTTCCATTCAGGTGCGAGATCTCGGAGAACATACCCCAGGCTTTAAAGACTGGAGCAAAGCACAGTTAAAGGAGGACTGGAACCAAGACTTGGAAAATATGGGACTTGGATCTAGGGTTCTTGTTTTCTGGGTCTGTGGGTAGCACTTTTTGTGTGAAGATCATTGGTCATTGGACATAAGATTGTGGACCAATATCTTAAGATTTATGTAAATATTTTTTTCTCTATTGTGTCCACAAGTCTGTTCTCTATATCTGCATCTCTATTCCTTCCCTATAAATAGGGATTGAGGACGAGAGGGGAGGAGGTCAAGAAGGAGGTGATATACGTATTATTATGGCTGATCTTCATTGTTATACAGCAGAAACCAAGACAATGTTGAAAGCAATTTTATTCCAACTAAAAATAAATTTTAAAAATATTTTTCTCTTTGAAAGGTGGTTTGGTGGGAAAAAAGACACTTTTCCAAATATATGCAAATTAATATTGAATTAATTTTATGAAGTCCTGCACATATAATTATTCTAAGAGAACAAAAGAAAATTCACTTTAATGTGGAGCAGGAAACATCTGTGAACTACACCTTTTAACTTGGATCGAAGTCAGAAACCTTCCCCCCTTGTTAATTTAGATAACTTGAAAGAAATCTTAAATTCAATTTTCTTTCATTCCAAGTTTCTTTTTCCACAAACACTTTGGCCTATTATGTATTTCACATTTATATTATCAGATACCACCACTCATACTTTACCATAGTATGCATGAATACACTTTTAATATAAAGTTTGTAGTTAAAACACTGAAATAGAAGAATGGGGAAGAGATTGGTGGGGAAAATAAATCACATTTCATAAAAGAACAATAACAGGACAGCAAAACCCTCTTCTCTCTTAAATAGACTATTTTAATTCTGAGCTCAACATTCATCATTTCTTTCCTAGACCTTCAGGAAAAAAAACAGGCACATCTAGATCTGAATATTAACATTCAGTAAATATTTAAATTAATGTAGAAGAGAGGGTATTTTGCAAGCTCAATAGATTGTGCTCATTCATTCATAACTTCTTTCAGCTCTTTGCTTTGCATCTTATGTCTAAACACTGATTTCTATAACTCTTAATATATTTACAATAAATGAAAAAACCTGGTTAAATAATTTTCTTTTTTTACAGAGCTGAAATTAATTTCAGTTTGCCATGAGGAATGCAAAAGTATTGTAGACTGTTTCGACAAAGCGTGTAAAGCAAAATGCTAATCAAAATTTTAACTGAATTGAAACACAGAATATCTCCTTTGATAATATATTCAATCCCTAATTGAAATTCAAAGTTATTAAAAAAATTAAAAATTTCAGATGCTGTAATTTCTTAAATAACCTTTTGTTCATTACATGTTAAATATTTGACTACATTAAAAAATATTCAACTGCTTAGTGTTAAATCTCTTAGACACACTCTTAGCAAATAGTTTCATAAACCAAAGACAGTGTTGTAAATGATGTGGCAGCCAGTAAAAATGATCAAAATTTAGCAGGTATCATCATCAACCCACTTAAAAAATCAATAACTCAAATATTTTGTTAGATGTTTTAAATTCTCTTTACTCTTCCCCTTCAAGATTGGGTTCTTGGTATAAACCTCTCCCTATATTGGAAACATTTAAAGATTATTTGCCACTAAGTCCATCTGTGCCCTCTCTTCCTGTTCAGTTTATGCTCTAATTGTTTAGACAACACTGTCTTTGGAACTAGGTTATTCCCTTGAGTTCTCAAGGGTCACATTTATGGCTGACAACCATTCCTTGCAAGTATGTTAGCCATACTGGTATAGGATTGTTAAGAGTTTGTTCCCCCACACACACACAGTATTATGTTACATATTCATTCAGAACATGTTACATTTTAATAAACTATTTCTTTAGAAGAGCTTCAGATTTACAGACAAATAACAAAGCTATTACAGAGTTTCCCTATATCCTAGACTCAATTTCTTCTATTTTTATTATTTGACATTAGCACAGTCCATTTATTTTATTTAATAAATATGATACATACTGATAAAATATGATACAATACTGATACATCAGTAAATAAAATCAATTATTTTATTGATTCAGAAGTCCTTACTTCTTATCTTTTTCTTGTTATAAAATTTCATGCAGAATAGCACGTTAGTCTAGTTATGTCTCCTTAAACTTCTCTTGGCTGTGGCAACTTCTCAGATTTTGTTTTTGATGCTTTCACTGTTTTGAGGAACAATGGATTTCTTTGGAAGGAATGATGCTAAAGCTGAAACTCCAGTACTTTGGCCACCTCATGCGAAGAGTTGACTCATTGGAAAAGATTTTGATGCTGGGAGGATTGGGGGCAGGAGGAGAAGGGGACGACCAAGGATGAGATGGCTGGATGGCATCACTGACTCGGTGAACGCGAGTCTGAAGACTACAGAGGGAAAGTGCTATTTTCATCACATTATATTAAGTGTACATACTATTGACATGACCATTCACTCTCCAGGTAGCTCTAGTGGTCAAGAATTCACCTGCCAATGCAGGAGACAAAAGAGATGCAAATTCCATCCCTGGGTTGGGAAAATCCCTTGGAGGAGGAAATGGCAACCTGCTCCAGTATTCTTATGTGGAAAATTGCACGGACAGAAGAGGCTGGCAGGCTACAGTCCATAGGCTCACAAAGAATTGGACATGACGGAAGAACTAAGCAGCAGCAGCATGTTGACCTTGGTCAGCTTTTTGAGACAGTGTTTGTCAGGTTCTTCCACCATAAACATACTCTCCCTTCCATTTTTTTTGTAAAGTGCTCTTTGGTAGAAAGTTGCTATGCTATGCACAGCCCATGCTTAAGAAATAGAGACTTATGTTTCACTCCCTTGAGGATAAAGTATATATATAATAATTTGGAACTCTGCTGCACAGGGGATCTGTGCATCCTCTACCTATTATACAGTCATTTCTTTTTATCAGTATGGATTCATGGATATTTAAACTTTGGGCTATAATCTGGTGCTGCTTTATTTTATTCTTCAAAGTGCCATAGACTTTGAGATTAGACCCTTTCTGTTGGATCCTGTGTCATTATATCTACTACTGTGGCAAGAATCCCTTAGAAGAAATGGAGTAGCCATCATAGTCAACAAAAGAGTCTTAAATGCAGTACTTGGGTGCAGTCTCAAAAACGACAGAATGATCTCTGTTCCTTTCCAAGGCAAACCATCCAATATCACAGCAATCCAAGTCTACGCCATGACCAGTAATGCTGAAGAAACTGAATGGTTCTATGAAGACTTACAAGACCTTCCAGAATTAACACCCCAAAAAGATGCCCTTTTCATTATAGGGGACTGCAGTGAAAAAGTATGAAGTCAAGAAACACCTGGAGTAACAGGCAAATTTGGCATTGGAGTACAGAATGAAGCAGGGCAAAGGCTAATAGTGTTCTGCCAATAGAATGCACTGGTCAGAGCAAACACCCTCATCCAACAACACAAGAGAGGACTATACATATGGACATCACCAGATGGTCAACACCAAAATCAGACTGATTATATTTTTTGCAGCCAAAGATGGACAACTTCTATACAGTCAGCAAAAACAAGACCGGGAGCTGACTGTGGCTCAGATCATGAACTCCTTAGTGCCAATTTCAGACTTAAATTGAAGAAAGTAGGGAAAATCACTAGACCATTCAGGTATGGCCTAAACCAAATCCCTTACAATTGTAAAGTGGAAGTGAGAAACAGATTTAAGGGATTAGATCTGATAGACAGAATGCCCGATGAACTATGGACAGAGGTTTGTGACATTGTACAGGAGACAGAGAGCAACACCATCCCCAAGAAAAAGAAATGCAAAACAGCAAAATGGCTGTCTGAGGAGGCCTTAAAAATAGCTGTGAGAAGAAGAGAAGCAAAGAGCAAAGGAGAAAAGTAAAGATATACCCATTTGAATGCAGAGTTCCAAAGAACAGCAAGGAGAGATAAGAGAGCATTCCTCAACGATCAGTGCAAAGAAATAGAGGAAAACAACAGAATGGGAAAGACTAGAGATCTCTTTAAGAAAATTAGAGATACCAAGGGAATATTTCCTGCAAAGATGGGCTCAATAAAGGACAGAAATGGTATGGACCTAAGAGAAGCAGAAGATACTAAGAAGTGGTGGCAAGAATACACAGAAGAACTGTACAAAAAAGATCCTCACAAACCAGATAACCATGATTGTTTGATCACTCATCTAGGGCCAGACATCCTGGAATGTGAAGTCAAGTGGGCCTTAGGAAGCATCACTACAAACAAAGCTAGTGGAGGTGATGGAATTCCAGGTGAGCTACTTCAAATTCTGAAAGATGATGCTGTGAAAGTGCTGCACTCAACATGCCAGCAAATTTGGAAAACTCAGCAATGGCCAAAGACTGGGAAAAGTCAGTTTTTATTCCAATCCCTATGAAAGGCAATGCCAAAGAATGCTCAAATTACCACACAATTGCACTCATCTCACACATTAGCAAAGTAATGCTCAAAATTCTCCAAGCCAGGATCCAAAAATATGTGAACTGTGAATTTCCAGATGTTCCAGCTGGTTTAAGAAAAGGCAGAGGAACAATAGATCAAATTGCCCACATCCGCTGGATCATCAAAAAAGCAAGAAAGTTCCAGAAAAATATCTATTTCTGCTTTATTGACTATGCCAAAGCCTTTGACTGTGTGGATCACAATAAAGTGTGGAAAATTCTGAAAGAGATGGGAATACCAGATTACCTATCCTGCCTCTTGAGAAATCTGTATGCAGGTCAGGAAGCAACAGTTAGAACTGGATATGGAACAGCAGACTGGTTCCAAATAGGAAAAAGAGTAAGTCAAGGCTGTATATTGTCACCCTGCTTATTTAACTTCTATGCAGAGTACATCATGAGAAACGCTGGACTGGAAGAAACACAAGCTGGAATCAAGATTGCCAGGAGAAATATCCATAACCTCAGATATGCAGATGACACCACCCTTATGGCAGAAAGTGAAGAAGACCTAATGAGCCTCTTGATGAAAGTGAAAGAGGAGAGTGAAAAAGTTGGCTTAAAGCTCAACATACAGAGAAACAAGATCATGGCATCTGGTGACATCACTTCATGGCAAATAGATGGCTAAACAGTGAAAACAGTGTCAGACTTTATTTGGGGGGCTCCCAAATCCCTGCAGGTGAAATAAAATGCAGGCATGAAATAAAATGCAACCATGAAATAAAATGCAGCCATGAAATAAAATGATGCTTAGTCCTTGGAAGAACAGTTATGACCAACCTAGATAGCATATTAAAAAGCAGAGACATTACTTTGCCAACAAAGGTCCATCTAGTCAAGGCTATGGTTTTAAAAGTAGTCATGTATGGATGTGAGAGTTGGTCTATAAAGAAAGCTGAGCACCAAAGAATTGATGCTTTTGAGCTGTGGTGTTGGAGAAGACTCTTAAGAGTCTCTTGGACTGCAAGGAGATCCAGTCAGTCCATCCTAAATGAAATCTGTCCTGAGTGTTCATTGGAAGGACTGATTTTGAAGCTGAAACTCCAATACTCTGGCCACCTGATGTGAAGAGCTGACTCATTTGAGAAGACCCGGATGCTGGGAAAGATTGAAGGTAGGAGGAGAAGGGGACGACAGAAGATCAGATAATTGGATGACATCACTGACTCTATGGACATGAGTTTGAATAAACTGTGGGAATCGGTGATGGACAGGGAGGCCTGGCGTGCTGCAGTCCATGGGGTTGCAAAGAGTGGGACACAACTGAGCAATTGAACTGAACTGAACTGATCAATGCCTTCAATCTTTCCCAACATCCTTCAATGTGTCCTTACTCTCTTGCACTCCAATATGTTCTAGGCCTATGTTGTATGATTTCTGCCTCATTTTAGTATCATCCATTTCTCCAATGAGCTTTGGTTCTTTTTACTGGGGAATGGTATTATAAAACAAAAATCTAGCATCTAGGTGTGCTCATTACCACTAATGTGTGAATCATTGCCTCTAGGCTTGCTCAACTGACAGAGCAAGGAAATATATGTGTGTATACTGACCCACTGCTCAGTTGGGTCTGACTCTTTGTGACCCCATGGTCTCTGGCCCACCAGGCTCCTCTGTCCATGGGATTTCCCAGGCAAGAATATTGGAGTGGTTTGCTGTGTCCTCTTTCAGGGGCTCTTCCTAACCCAGGGATTGAACCTGAGTCTCCTTGCACTGCAGGCAGATTCTCTACTGTCTGAGCCACCAGGGAAGCTCCTTCATACCAAGCCGTGTACACATTTATCTATAAATATATTTTATGCAATCATACACAATTATATTAGAGTTCATAATGATATTTCTGACTTTAATCCATTTACACATGGATCATTTTAGACTCATTCTTTTTCTTATCTCTAAACGTTCCAACAGTGAGAAGAACCTGGTTCCCACCATCTGCCGTGCATTTACTTAATTGCTCAGTTCTAGTATATCTGATTAGCAGGACGGGAATTTTAACCTCTACCCCTGTGGGAAACAACCTTACTGTCTCCCAAAACTTGAGAACAGTTCTTATATGCGGTTCATTCTGCCTTTTGCTCTGCATCCTCACATTCTGATCAGTCCAAGAAAAGTCACTGATTTTCAGTTTGTTCAGTTTTTTCTTGTTTTAAAGAAGAGAATGACATCTTGAGAGAGCTTCAAATATTGGAGCCGAAAAGAGAGACAACGTTATATTTTATACTTATATTTAATGAGCTTTATAGCAGAACAAATGTTACAACAAACAAAAGATTTAAATGAATTTCTCACTCTTGGACTATGTGTATTTAACTAGTATTTGTTCCCAGGTATAGAGAATGAAGGTGATTTTAGGTACACACAAGTTGCTAACAGAATTCCTGAGTAGCCTACTTCAAGCTCAGAAATCATTGTTATTAACTTGTTCCAAGTATAGCAGAACAAAAATTTTGTAACATATTGCTTCAATTATTCATCAACCGATTATTCATTATGTATTAAATGCTTACTAATTGCCACTAACTATTGAACTAGATACAGAATTTTCCTATGGACTCATTCCTTCTTTAGTTTTTCTATTTTGAAAGAGGTTACTTTTAAAAGATGCTCCTGTTTGCTAATCAGTAACATCGTTTTCATGGAAGCATCCCTCTTCAGAAAAAACGAAAAATTTTTATGACATGAGCATCCAGGGCTTAAGGCAGAAAGCTAAGGTTTGTAGATCTTCAAAGGTCTAAAAAAGTTTATTTTAGGCAATTCATGTTTAAATCCTTCAAAGTATTAATAATTAGCTATAGAAAATATGAAGAGTAAAATATGATTTGGGTAAAACCATACTATAAAATATGGAAATTATCTATAAAAATAGCACTCTTAATATTTCTTATTACATAACAGGTGCTCCCTATGTGCATGCAGATGTGGGTGCATGTATGTGTGTGTTTAATTGCATCAAATCCTGTGCCTCAAACTTAAAGACAATATAGAATTTTAAATAAGGAGCATGTTCATGATATGCCAGTATTTCTGGTTCATAGGAAGAACAGACATTGTCCAGAACCATCATTTTGATAACTAGGTGGTTACTGAGTTCTGACTAGTAAAACCAAGTACATAAGATGTTAAATAGTATAGCACACTCAACCCTGGTCAGTTTTAAATGTTCACAAATATTACTAAAACTTCACTCCATGCTCCATGGCTTGTCTTGCAAGAGTCTTTAAGAATGTAAACAGTTTGAACATGATGAATATTTTAGTCAAATGGATTCTGCTGTGGTTAGGTACACAAACCAGTGAATGTGGAGCTCTCCAAACAGGCTTGGAGAAAATGTGATGACTGATTTTCTCATGCTCTTAGGGTTTTAGTTTTTTTATTTTCCTTCACTTTTCCTCAGTCTACAAACACTAGCCTTTCAAGTTACTGTGATGAGAACACCAGTCATTTTTTTACTATTATTATTGCAAGAGAATTTGAGGTAATGTGTCATTGAATTGAATATCTTAAACTAAGATATTCAATGCATTTTTAAAGATTAGGAAAGGTCCAGCTAAGTTGAAAGGTTACACTTTGGTGACAGAATATACAGCTTCAAAGTGAAAGTAATAGGCTTTTCATTTACGGAGGTATTAGAGGTTTCATTCTTTTCAAATCTAGTTCTGTTTAATTTAAAAATGTAGGAAACA